>NC_067117.1:8198886-8853261 GCF_021347895.1 Acanthochromis polyacanthus | reverse complement strand
AGGCTTTCAAGCCGTGTGTACTCAAATCCCAAATGAGAATTTTCCACCGCAGCCTCAAATCAGGGAACTACACAGAGAGCCTTTCACTGAAACCCACCAGAGGCTCCCGAACCAAAATACACAAACAAAACTTGTCCTCGAAAGCCGTCCACAACAGCGCGATAGGTTGACTGCTGTCATTGGGTACACAAAATGGCCACAAAAGTTAGCCTGGAAAATAATATTGAATCTCTAAATAGCCCAGTTTGTGTACAAAATTTCAAAAACAGTTAAAATCATATTAAAAGCCGACTTCAGTGACAGAGCCTGTAACTCTAGACTGAAATGCCACATGAATAACTGTCAGCTGAGTGTTTAGTGAGAGCAAGTCTGGCCAAAAAAAAGCAATTTCTGGTCCACTGAGACGCCATAAAAGGGCAGCACACAAACCTACAAGATCAGAGGAATCATTAAAAGTCGGCCCTAAACACTTTTACAGTTCTAGGTCCTAAAAACCATTACTGGTCCTTATTTATAGAGTATTGTGAGAGCAGTGCGACAACGTGGCTTGGGAAAACCCCTGCCTCCTGTCCGTCTCTCTGCTTCGGCTGCTGGGTCAGGCTGACTCTCATGCTCCCATGCTCTTTGACATGGCACGACATATTGCAAAAATGAAGAAACGTAGCACGGCGACATATGATTCTCCATCTCCTGTGTCACTGTTAGCTGCCGAAAGAAAAGCATCAACGTGTATAAATACCAGAGAACAGACTTGCAGTCACATTCATGCTGGGATGTCAATTGTAGATGTAAATTACAGACTGCAGAGGAGCAATTCATCCAGCGTCGCTCATAATTATTTAAAAAACTCTTAAGTAATTTCCCTTTGTGTGCTTGCCAGCCTCTTGCGTTACACTCTAATCTAGCGCTGCGTTTTTTCCTCCATTCATCTGTCATTATCACAGTTTCTCTCTGTTGATGACGAACAAACACCCTCTGATCTGT
This sequence comes from Acanthochromis polyacanthus, assembly GCF_021347895.1. Lineage (NCBI taxonomy): Eukaryota > Metazoa > Chordata > Actinopteri > Pomacentridae > Acanthochromis > Acanthochromis polyacanthus. The sequence continues at coordinate 8,852,277 of NC_067117.1, read as the reverse complement.
CCGTGTCCACCGACTGACCTGAGCCAGTTATTACTCACCGCCTCTACACTTCAGAGGGAGAAATCTGACTTTGTGGCACCATAAATCACATCTAAATGTTATGTGTCTCTGCATGAGAACTGGATGTTTGAGGAGCTGAGGGTGCTGAGGGGCACGGAGAGCCGTTATTTCTGTTTTACAGCTTTGGAATCAATTAAAGGCTTTTGGCTGAACAAAGTAGAGAAAAGGTCAAAGGTTCTCCTGTGAGATCCTCAGTCTGAACAATGTGGGTTTGATTAAAGGGACAGTTCAATAAAACTACAGAAATCATATTTTCTCTGTTTCTTGCTGTGATATATATCAGTGCAGATAGCTTTGGGTTTGTTTTGCTCAGATTTCACACAAGATTTTTTCACAGAACTATTATTTAGTTTTTGGGTTTTTTAAAAAAAAAAAGTTTGTTATGATTGAAGTTTAGCTACATTTGCTTTATGACTAAAGGGAAGCCAATGGGTTCACCACATTGATCCTTCTTTCTAAAACATCATTACTATTGACGCAGAAAGTTTTTTATTTTTCTAGTTTATTCGATACCTGTGTTTACAACCAAATCCCTGCCAAACCAATGACATTGCCCTCAAGCTCATTTCTACTTCGTGTTCAATCTTAAAGGCATTAGAGGAGATTTTATTTCCTACGACTTTGAACGTAGCATGCGCATGTGCACAAACAAGCTCTCCCTCACCCACCTCTAACCTCCCCCCTCTTAACATTTACGAAGAAACGCCCCCCTCCATAAACTTGCGTAGGACTCGTGAAGTTGCCTACAGCCGCAGTATAATACAATAATACATTTTACCTGTCCAGAAGGAATTTAGCAACCAAGGCATCTGTCTTTAGGTCCATTTGTTGCTTGAGCTGACGCCATCGCCCAAATGACTCGCCAATAATCACTTTTGTTTTTGCATTCTCGTGATCCAGTTGTCTTTTATTTTCTCTGACATCAAAAAATGCCTTTCTTTTACGGCTGGGTCCCCCTGGATCTTCATCTGCCATTATGTAAAAAAAGATGAGCAAAACAAGTCGCCAGCTAACTATGAAGCTATACCAAAGCAACAAAGCCGTCTCAAAGCCGGAAGATTTTTGATTGACAGGAAAGGGAGCAAACCAAATGCCTCGGTCCGAGCGCAATGATTGGCTGATGTTTTTCAGGTCCTGCCATGTCCACAGTTATTTTTTTTAATTTTTAATTTTTTTAGAAACCATACATACAAGTCCACTAAAGGTCAGTATATTCATTTTATGTGAATCAGACAAATTAAACAAACAAAAAAAAACATCCTCCATAATGCCTTTAAGTGGTAAATTTAGTTCACTCAGATAGTAAACACAGTAAACATGTCTCAGTATGGTCTCACAAGAAGGCGGCGCCTTGGAGGAGTTTTGTAATGATTGGTGTACGTTTGTCTGTTTGTCTGTCTGTTAGCAACATTACTCAAAAACGGACCAACGGATTTGAACGAAATTTTCAGGGAAGATCAAAAATGACACGAGGACCACCTGATTAGGTTTTTGCAGTGATGCAGCTTATAGCCTGGATCTACGGATTTGTTAAGGTTTCCGTATCATTCCGAGATAGCAGCACGGCGTCACTGTAACCATGACAACAAGTGAACAGTAGGTCAGCTGCCTGCTGATGATCTCATGATTGTGATCCTACTATAAATTGACCGCTGCGGACTTATTGGGACTTGTCCATCGAAAATCATACAGGGAACAATTGATTAAATTGTGAGGGTGTTTCCGAGTTCCATCAATTCCCATTGCCTGCTGCATATTTATGTCATCTGTACATAAGGTACACATAACACATGCCTGTGCTCAGCTCAAGGTCATTTTGTTTGTGTTTACATCTATATTAAATGGCTACATTCTATAGTGCCGTGATTAGAGGCACAATTTTTATTTCCAAGATTTCAGCCGTTGAAAATCATACGACTGTGGAGTCATGGAGGAGTACTGCGCTCTCTAAGTGCTTGTCTTGTTTAAATGTTGTTTTTTTCTGAGTTGTGCACCACAAATAAAAATGTGTTTACTTTCACTGAAGTGGAGTGAAGACAAAAATATCAGAGAGATTTCTCAACTTCAAGTGAGCCTCTAAAACCAAAAATATTTGCATGGATTGATGCCAATGGAAGTAAATTAGAATTTTATGTATTTATTCATTTAGGTCTCTTTAACTAATGCAGTGTTTTACATTCTTAGTTTATTCCTCCCTCAACTGTCTCTATTTAAATTTGATTTCTTAAAGGCATTAGAGGAGATTTAATTTCCTACGACTTGAACGTAGCATGCGCATGCGCACATACAACCTCTCCCTCACCCCCCTCTAACCTCCCCCCTCTTAACATTTACGAAGAAACGCCCCCCCTCCAGAAACTTGCGTAGCACTCGTGAAGTTGTCTTTTACGGCTGGGTCCCCTTGGATCTTTATCTGCCATTATGTAAAAAAAGATGAGCAAAACAAGTCGCCAGCTAACTATGAAGCTATACCAAAGCAACACATACAGAAAACACGTAAGTCCAAGGCGTACGTAATCTACGTAACTAGGCCTGAGCCGGAAGATTTTTGATTGACAGGAAAGGGAGCAAACCAAATGCCTCGGTCCGAGCGCAATGATTGGCTGATGTTTTTCAGGTCCTGCCATGTCCACAGTTATTTTTTTTTACTTTTTATTCTTTTAGAGACCATACATACAAGTCCACTAAAGGTCAGTATATTCATTTTATGTGAATCAGACAAATTAAACAAAAAAAAAAACCTCCATAATGCCTTTAAGTGTTACTTAAGAAAACCCTTCAAGATCAATTAGACAGAATATGAAAAGACAATAACTGCTGAAACAAAACTACTCCCCTGCATCTTTATGGGCCAACACCCTCACACAAACACACAGTGCCACTGCAAAAATTAGGACTATTTAATGTTGTAATTCGATGCAAAAGTGTACAGTAAGAAAAATAATAACAACCTTACCGTTCCAGTGCGGTCGTCTGCATCACACGAATGACATTTCTGTCAGCTGCTCCTTGTATCTTACACGTCGGTGTCATGATCTCTGGCTTGTGAGGACCACGTGCATGTGTGTGTTTGTCAGTGCTGGAGAGATATAGACTGTGTGTTACTGTAAATCCAGCATGTGTGGTAGTTTGAATGAGAGTGTAGCTGCTGTAGTTTGCTCTGTGTTTACACTCACAGATACATGTAGATCTTCCCTCTGTGTGTGTGTGTGTGTGTATACTCTATTTTGCAGTGTGTACAATAAGTACAGTGTGTGTGTGTGTGTGTGTGTGTGTGTGTGTGTGTGTGTGTGTGTAATCCTCAGTGTTCCACAAGTCAGCAGGAGAGGCTCCGTCACCAACACAATCAGCAGAGAGTCTTTATATCAGGACCAGAGTTTCCACCATTAAGCGTCCTCAGGGTCTCGGGACAGGATCCACTGTGGAGTTGCACAGGGACACTTGATTTGCATGTTAGATTCTCAGGCAGAAGATGCATTATACCAAAATTATTACTAAATCTAATTATGATATTAGCAATAAAAGAACTTTAATATGTATTGTTTTTGATGACAAAACAAAAGCATGTTAGAATTCACTTACTTTACACATACAACTACATTTCAGAGGAAAATGTTGCACTTTTCTCCACATTAAGCCAGTAGTTCTTTTTTGTGAGCAAAAAATAGTTAAAACTGCATTATAATGTGTCTTTTTTTTGGTCAATTACTGTGTTATGGTCATATCAAACCTGATGGATGAGAGCAGCAAGCAGTCAAGAAAAAAAATCACCATTAAATCTTTAACAGTAAAGCAAATGAAGGGAAAAAAAGCATCAAGGTTCTTAGAAAAAGAGGCAGCTGGCAGGTCTGGTAGGTGCTTAATGGAAAGTGTGATGAAATAAGAATGAGCAAACCTGTTGACTGATGTGTGTCTATTCCCCGGACACGCAAAATATGAAAATGTAAAAGGAAGGAAGGACAATTATGTGTGTGTGTGTGCATAAATGCCACATTATATCTCACAAAACCTTGTTACATACTGCGCTCACTGACTTTGCATGCACACAACAAACACTGACTCACTCCTACTGTTTACTCTTGTTTATGCATAACAGTATTGCATTGTTATTTGGTCAGGTGCTGCTTTCAGGATCTGTTGTTTGTTTATTCATGAATGCATAAATGTTGCCTGTAGTGGGAATTGAGCCTTTTGTGCTCTTGTGAGAAGGCTGAGTCCCTCGGCCTCAGATGGTAAAACCTTAAATACACTTTGCACATAGACACATGCACACACATGCACAACCTGTACGCAAACAGAAGTAAGCACCCGTATCTCCAGTGTGGCAACCGAACGGAAAGAGCACTTTCAGCTCTGCAAAGCTGGAGTGCATCATTTAAATTGTACATGAAATATGAAGAGGACAAGGAGGAGAGCTGGGAGGGTAGCGACGATGGAGGACAGACTGGAAATAGACAAAGTACATATGTTGAATACAGACAAAAAGAAAACAAGCATGTTATTATTGTTTTTTTTGTTTTTTTTTAATTTGGTTACAATCGTAAGAAATAATGTTACACATGAACTGTTATTACAATATTCTATGTAATACTGGTTGTGGCTCAAGTCTAAAAATATTAAAAAAAACATGTTTATGACAGAAGTAAGTTTAAAATTGATGTTACCAAATTGACCAGAGCTGCTGATTAGAATTATTCAAGCTGATATTCACAAAACTTCTAATCTACATTACAATTCTGCACCATGAAAACAAGTAAGTCTAGATCACGTAAAATGAGGGAGGAGGATTTTTTTTAAGTGGGTACATACAGAGTTCTGACTCACAGGAATCAACATGTACTGCGATCAAAATATCCAAGGCCACGTTTAACCTGGAGACCTGCATGAATCACAGGCTGCCGAGTGGTGATGAAAGCAAAGCAAGGATGCTCGCTGAAAAAATCTTTTGGATAAATAACATTAAACTCAAAGCCTTTAACAGAGTCTTCAGCCCAGAGTGACAACGAAGGATCTGTACACTTCCCTGTAGGCGTTTCGGAGGAGGACATACGGGAAGCAGCTCTCCAGCATGTCTTGGCTCAAGAACGGAGACTCCTCCACAATCTAGATGAATCACAGGAGTTTTTCTTATTGTTAACATATCCAGTTAAGAGATCAAAAGCCATACGTGCATTTGATCATCTTTAAAAGCAACTTACTTATCGTTTCATTTGACAAAAAGTCATTTCCTTAAAATAGCCGCACAGTGAAATTCGTAAGAAATGATACTCAAATAGGATGATATTGAGCGCTTGTGGGGAATTTGGGTTTTTACATCAGTAGGATGGTATGTGTGGGACTGACTTAAAATAAACTGAAGTTCCTGTGGTCATGATAGTAGAGGATCACAGTTTCCAGTGAGGGTCATTGATGTATTTTTGATCGTTTTTACCACAGTAATAAAGAGGAATAAACCACAATATATTCTAAAGATACTGAGGATTGGATAAAATTATAATACTTTAACCTTAACATTAAAAATCTACCTTCTAATTTTCATTTTGGTTGTGGCAAAAGCTCTCTCCATCCATTTAAAACTGTAGAAGCACTCTAAAATATGCATAATTACTATAAAGTTCATTTATTAGTGCTTCAGAGATAAGCAGCAAGCCATTATAGAAGACACTGCAGGTCTGATGGGTTATTGTAAAGAGAAAAAAAACTCAGCTAATTAAGGGTCATAAGGTTTTCCATTAGTCAAGTTCTAATCCCACAAATTCCTTATTGCGTTTTTAAAGTAAATGAATCCCTGAGAACCTACCATGTGTAGGAGCAGGTAGACAGACTCGCGGTTTTTGCTCTCCACTCTTTCCACATTTTGTCCCAACTGAAGCAGAGTGGAGGAGGCCAGCTGTGGAGTGACAGGAAGTTTCAAAGAGAAGAAAATCAAACAACTGGAACGTTTTCACGCTGCTGGACTTGACCTTAACTGGGGCAAAAGGTTGGCAGTGTCTTGAGAAAGCTCTTCAAATAAAATATTGTCAGAGTTGTGTGCCCAAGAAAACCATTCGTCCTTCGTCATGTGTCTTTTACTTTTAGTGGCTTTAATAAAGGTCTCAGCACCAAAACACAGTCATGAAACTCACCTGTGTTTGCTGTGAAATGGCCTAATTGTCCAGGTCTGTGAGGAATGCACTGTTCAGCTGAGTGATTTTTCCCTCTCAGGCCTACTGTATGTCATGTGAATAATTTTATACATTTATTCCACATGAAATGTAAAGTACTTGCTAGAGAAAAAGATGTATTTAACGCTTCTAGTTTGTCTACAATGAGAAGTGCTTTGTTTAGTACTTGTTATAAGAATATATAAATATAATTAAATTTGGGTGTGTAGAATCTGTGATAAATGTTTATTTTTTAATTTCTATGATTATAAATACTGTAACTGAATTATTGGTTCTCAAACTTTTCTGTGTTTGATCCTTCCATGTCGGCTCTTCCTATCATTGTGAAGCAGAATATACCAAGCGTTGGATTGTTCACCCAACAGGAAACGAGAGCTGGGTTTAAGCTGTCGAGAGGCAGGCCAGTTTTACCCTACTGATGATGTGTTGTTGCAACAGTAATTGCAGCAACACATCATCAACACATCATACTAAAAACATATAGGACAATAGATCTTAAGTTTTACACAGTCAACAACATTTTGAATGTGTCACCTAGCAGCCCAATGTTACTGTGATCCATTTCATTTGACAAAGGTTTACAATAAAAATCCATGAATAGTGTGAAGCTCACAAAAGATTTGGAATAATTCTCTGTTTTAACCTTCGTGTTGTCCTGCGGGTCAAAATTGACCCGTTTTAAAGTTTGAAAATGTGGGGAAAAAAATACATATTTTCACAGTGAAACTTCTGATGTCCACATTTTCAACATTTTTAGGAAATCTTTGAACATTTTTTGGTGGAAAAAAAGAAATGTTAAAAATGTTTCTTAAGAACATTCACAAAAAAATCAACCAAAATCTAGCGAATTGTTACTGATATATATTTTTGGAATTTTTTGGGAAGATTTTTACTCATTTAAAAAAAAATTACTAAAATTTTCTTGTCAAATTTGGGGGATTTTTTAAAAATAAAACTTTTAAGGGAAACTTTACTGAATTATTTGAATTTTATTCCTGAATGTTTTGCAAATTTTCAGAAATTTGGAGAATTTTTTTTTTGCTGAATTTTGGATTTTTTTCAGACAAGGAAACAATATTTTTTGGTGCCCGTAAATGAGGACGACAGGACGGTTAATACTAGTAATTATAACAACAGCTTAATAAGCTTAATAAAGGGGCTGCAATCAGTGGCATGTATAGAATGGTCAAATGTGTAAAATATTTGCCAATCCTATATAACAATGAACATTTCTCTCTTTGTTTCCACACTGTAAAGTTTCCTAAACAAAATGCTAGCCACTCACCAGGAGAAAATCTTTGAGCTGCTGCTCTATGTTCTGGTCCTGAATGGTGAACATAGCAGCAGCCAGCTGGTTGATAGCCGTCGCTAAGCAGTGGATGTTGTTGTTGTGGCCTAAGGAAATAAAAAACCCAAAAGGCATTGATGAATAATAGAATAGCATGTCCTGTAATTTAGCCGCAAAGAGGATGTTTTTGTAGCCCAGTGATTGGAGAAATTTACTTAATGAACTGTAACGCTTAAGAGGAAGCATGCTGAGCGTATTTCCACAGGGTCACTGGCTAGATTTAGTTAAAATATGTCAATGGAAAATAGAGACAAAGGAAATAATCTATGACAAAAATGCCACTTTGTGCTTTGATAGAAATCTGAGCTATTTACTGCTCTAATGTTTCAGTCTCGGCTCGGAGCCAAGCGGTTGGGGTCGGCAAGGCCACATGCCAAGAGTAACTGTATCAATGCACGTCAGCCACAGTTATCTGTAAACAAAAGTCTCTCAGCAGAAACGTGTTTCTCATTAACCAACTTGCTTTGCTTCGGACCATGTCAGACTGGAAAATATGCTACACAGAGACGCTAATAAGCCTCATGTTCCTGGGTGGAGTCCTTCATTTTACACATCAGCAGCTGGTAAATAATGGCTGGAAGTACAAGTGATTAGTGTTTGTTTGAGGGCTGTCTGGAGAATAATTACTGTCAAGCAAGCTGAAATGAATGAATGAATATGCACCTCCATGCTCTCGGCTGTAGTACGAGTTGGGGTCCAGGGCCAAGGTAGGCAGGGACACGGCGATGTAGACAAGCAACAAACGGGACAATTTGTACTCCTCATCAATGGATGTGTTGTCTGCAAGGTTGCAGTAAATTACAAATAAAGAAAAGAACACACTGTCTTCCTGGTGAGTAAACTGGTAAAGTATAGCATGATGTGTAGCTTTAGTGTTACCTGTCTGCATGCTGCCAATAGCTGCGACTAGGGCGGGATCAATATCACACGGCAGCCCTGCAGCAGACGCCAGCTCAAACACGCTCAGAGTCACCTGTAAGGTCAGGAAGCATTAAGGGAAGTTTATCTAATAAAAGCAGTTTAAAGCCTCAGAAAATGCTGACATGAGGTGCATTTAACCCCTTTGCATGCAGTTTTCCCTTTTAGTGCTTCCACAGTTTGGTCTCTTTAGTGTCTCTGCACCAAACTACATCAACTGGATGGAATTTCTTGAAATGTGATGCAAATGTTCAGCTGGACTCATGGATGAAGTGATTAGATTTTGATGGTCAAAGATCAGGGATACTACCAACTCCCAAAACACATTTTTGGTCCTAATTCTTATTTGATGCAAAATGTCACACAGATATCCAACCCGGTCTCACGGGGATTCGTGAAACTGTCATGTAAGTTTTAGTTTCGGTTTCGTGCGCACCAACACGATTTCGTCATGTTTTTCGTGCTGCTCACCACGAAATGTTTTTCGCTGTGGTACTCACATCTGAAAGTGGTTTATACCGGCGGATTCATGACGATCTAAGCTGTCCATCGGCGTATACTGCTTGTGCGATCGCGTTTGCGGCCGCCGGCCGCCGGACATGCTTGAAATTCCTATGCAAATTGGTAAGTGTACCACCGGCTTATGGTTAGGTTATGGTTATGGTTATGGTTAGGGTTATGTTTAGGAACGATGTCATGGAAAATATAGCGTTGGATTCGCCACGGTTTTACATTAAAAATATAATATACACATTCTTTTGAAATATGTTCTGAGTGGCACGAAAAGTCCGCCGTTTAAAATACATTGGTGCGCATTTCGTGGTGAGCGGCACGAAAAACATGACGAAATCGTGTTGGTGCGCATGAAACCGAAACTAAAACTTACGTGACAGTTTCACGAATCCTCGTGAGATCGGGCTGAGATATCTGACGAGATAAAATGATGAAGTGATGACATTTTATATCCACAAGGTCAAAGATTAAATCTAGACAGATACTGATGGAATTCTCCTTCACTTTCCCTTGAATCTGCACGTCATGCGTTTTTAATGACTGAACCGCTGTGGTCCAAATTGAACACTTTACATTTTACAGTCCCACCAACTTCTTCAAAACACACTTTTCTATGCTTTGTATTTCACATGACGGTAACAGAAGTGACATACACCATATTCTTCCAGGAGTGACACTAAACCAGTGGTGGGTGTCTTTGTCTTGACACTCGGCTTTTGATCTTGCCCTATTTCTGGTTACATGCATGGTTGGCCTGTCTGGGCAGAATGTTTCCACTAATGTGGCTCAGAGAGCAGAGCTGCAGCAGCGATCAGAGTCTCTCACGGAGGCACAAGGAGGGCTGCTGACGTCTTTGAGGTTATCCTGGCCCGGGCTGTGGCACGGCTGTCATGCCGTACTCAGAGGCCAGACGTCAGTACAGGGAGGGAGAGTTCATGAGTCAAAGTCACACAGATTACCCCAGAGGGAGATAAGGAATTTAATTTGGTTAGTACTAAAGAACAAAAAAAATGTTTCTCTTAAGCCCCTTAGCTCAGATTTACCATTGCTTTCTGTCTATTATTTAAATATATTAAATTCTGCCACACATACACAGGCATATTCTGCATTCTTAGCCTCTGATGACAGTCGATCACCTCATCAGCCTTTACAGTCTCAAAGGAAACAGATATTTTGTCAACACAATTTGACAAAATTGTGTTTGACTTTCAATACAAAGTTTCCCTCAACAAGGTAACCCAGTGAAAACAAATTGTGAATACACTGTTGGTAAACTGTGATGTGATGATTCATGCACAGTGGAAACCTGATTACTGAACGTTTGTTCCTCAGTGGGATTCTAACATATGGATGACTTTTTTTCTTTTTTTTTTACAGTGTAGCTCTCTCAAAATGGGAGAACAGCTGTGCTTTACCTTAACATCGGTTTCAGGAGAGATGAGGTCTCTCAGGCACTCGATGGGCCCCATCAGGTAGGGACAATGCTTTCGCAGGATCTAGATTGCAGAATTATATGACACAATATTAATGGGATCATCCATAACAAAGGAAAGACCTTTATATATAATGTCAAGGACTTAAGATAATATCAGCTCCAGATATCTTTCATATCTACACCACACTCTACACAGCATCATTATATAGGTTATATAATAAAATCTTGGACAGTACATCTTTCAGACAGCTCTGTGCCATTGATCTGAAGGACAGGATCACCCCGATGATGGTCATCCTCTTCAGCACATTCTCTCCACCTACAAGCACATATGGAAGAAATCTGAGCTTTACACCTGTTGTTTTCATAATGTACACTTGAGCATGAAATGAAGCCTGCTGCTCTGCTAGTGCAGTGTCCCCAATTATAACACTATGGCTGAATGTGTGACAAATTGCTGTCGTAACGAACAAAAACATGAAATTACTGATAACAACAACAAACAACAATTGTTCAGGGTTTGTCAGCACAACTGGTTATTTGCACTTAATTAACTTCTGGCTCCTACATGGATGAGAATGTCACTCTGGGGGAGCAGATGAGGCTTAAGATCATATATTATCATGAGAATTACAGCCTGAAGAAGAATAGATATTGACGTGTCGTGCGTTGGAGTAGGAAAAGCATGCGGTGGAAAAACCCATACACAGTAAAAAAATGAATGAAAAAAATCCCACATTCAAACTCTTACTGGTAACCATTATCATCAGAATCTAAAGTCTTACTGGATTATCATTGCATGGATGTATAACTGTATGTTTATTGTGTAAAAATCCTAAACAGCAATGAAACCTATAACTAGAGCAATCAAATGTACTTTAAGGAGTAAAAACTAGGTGTTTAAGGAGAACATGTAGATGCACAAAATTGAATTTCAAAAGCCTACTTTAGCAAAGTACTTACATAGATGTACTGGTGCATGTATCGGGATTTCTAACTCTTATTCTTGCTGTATTTTTTTCCATCTATCTCTTTACTGGCACCTGAGTGTTGTCTGCAGTACTTCATACTTGTGCCTGCCACTGCATCAGATTTTCTTACATTTAACATCTTAATTCAGTTTTTTCTAAATTGCTTCATTCATAATGAAAAAGTCAGCCCACGCCTGTTTTTAAGCTTAAAGCAGGATCACACTTTCTTTCCTTCTGAGGGTGAAAGATGTAATTTGAATCTGTATGTCAACAAGAACAAAAGTAATTGTGGTCCATGCTTAGACTAATTTATCTAAAGTACTCCTCCTCACTTCTTAGTATCGTTCTTCCTCTAATCTGTTTCGTATTCGCTCTTCTCACCTCGTACTTTTCATCAGATCCTCCTCCTCCTCCAGTCTCCTTTTTTCTACAACTCTTTTCAGCACCTTTGCCTCTTCCATCACATCTCTTCCCTCTGTGCTTCTCACCTGTCAGCCTCTTTTTCAGATTGGACATTTCCTCGGGCTTATCAAAGTTGTTCTTCATCTGTACCAGGATGTCCATGTTCTCAATCACCATTTTCTAAGAAGACATGAAAGTGAAATAAGTGATAAAACCATTTACAGTAGGGAGTTACAATGGCGAGGTCATAGCTGTGACAGGTCTGTCTGGCAGTACATCCTGCAACCTCTCGCTTCAGTTAAAGGTGTCAAAGTGGGAAGCATGACGCAGTACAGCATTATTAACTGGTCTCTTGTGTGTGATGATCTAGGGTTGGTTTAAAAAGAGATCTACAGCTTTTATGCATAAAACTGCCTTTACATGAACCTTTTTACACAATACAAGGAAGTGTGTAAATTTATTTGAATTAACTTTTATTTATAGACTGTGACTACATCTTTGGTAGCAAAAATAATATATTTGGAAATGACAGATTTTTTTTGACAAAATATCATGCCATTGAAACATATGATGTTTCATTTCTGTGAAAAAAAAAACTTTCCAATTTCCATTTCCTTTTTAACAGAATTTAAAATCAATTCCAAACAGAAGTCACTGAACTGTATCAATAGATTGTGTTTAGTTATTTCATTGTGTCTTTGTGTCTCTATACAAAGACAGTAATAACTGATCTGTAGCTTGATAATTCGTGGGCTTTAGAAGCCAATCTACCACACTTGCTGCATTGTCTGCTGCATACTAACAGCCAAAACACCTAATGCAAGACATCTGATGAGATCTGACTGTATAAAATGAATGCTATCCGGTGAAAAAACAAGAGCTAACTTTAGCTTAAACTAAATTTGACACATCAATGCATACTGCAACTGCAAACCACTAGTTTACATCTTTAAAACAAGTTCATTGCTACACACTGTACCTTCAGCTCGCTGACTTGAGAGGTGATGTGCCACATCAGGTTCTCACTCAGAAACTTCAGGCCATATGGACCCAGCAGCTCTGCCAGAGCCTGTAACTCTGTTTGAAAGTTGACATGAATAATTTAAGTATCGTGGTTATCATGCAGCCCTGCCTAAATGAATTCACAAAAGAAAGCCTGAATGAAGATGCATTGTTTCGTTACATCGTTTTTACAGGAATCGAATGCAAAGCTTGACTTTCTACTGGGGCTGAACTGTGACTTGGTGGTTAGCACTTTCGCCTTTTAGCTAGAAGATCCTCAGTTTGCATCACGGCTTTCCTGGGATCTTTCTGTGTGGGGTTTGCATGTTCTCCCTGTGCATATGTGGGTTTCTCTGGGTACTCCGGCTTTCTCCAACCGTCTAAAAACATTCTCAGGTTAACTGGTAACCCTAAAATGTCCATAGGTGTGAACGCAAGTGTCTATATACTGTATATAGCCCTGCGATAGACATTCAACCTGTCCAGAGTGTCCCCTGCCTTCGCCCTAAGTCACCTGGGATTGGCTCCAGCCCCGCTGTGACCGTAATAAGGATTAAGCAGTGTATTGGATGGATGGATAGACTTTCTACTAGTGAAGCAGATGATAAAGATGATTCAACGTAATTTCAAAGTGTCTGAATCAGTCAAACAGAGGCGACTGCAGCTATTAGACCTTCAACTCGGCTTGACATCTAAATGAATATGGATGCACAGGGATGTGGGCGGCTAAAATTGGAAATGGTTAATGGATGTGCAGGTGAGTCACTGTGAGGCAAGTAGATACCTCACTCTGGAGTAAATATAGACAATAATGATGAAACTGTGTGGGGGTGTCTACTTAAGTGCAGCGGTCTCCTTTATAAATGCATGTATTCTGCTCATGTTTGCTTGCGTGTGCGTGAGCCATGGTTTGACGTGGCACGAATATAGCCCAAACACAGTCACAGGAGTCCACTACTCATACGAGGTAGTGTGGAGGAGGACCAGGAGGCTGTGTGGAGGAGAGACAAGTGATGCTGGAATAGTTATGAGGCAGCGACGGAAGAGTGGAGGAGATGAGAAGCAAATTCTGAAGTTCACATTAGCCCGGCAGAATCAGAATAAATTGAACGACATGCGGTGTGGAAGAAAACGCTACACACCACCGCGATGACAAGCTTCACATCCTCTTGAGCAACAACGCTCCGTCTGCATGCGATGTGACAGGAGTGAGCAAGATCTACAAGTTGTGGCATTTAATAAGTGTGAGTCATCTCTTGGATTGGTGATCCTTGTGATCATTAAAACTGTGGGCACAGAGAAACTTTTCAAACCTGTCAAATATAAAAATGTATTCGAAAAAAGTAAAAATGACTAAATAAAATCTCTCTTACTGACACTTTTTGACTCCATTCTCATAGAGTAAAATGTGTTGAAGAATGCAACAAGGTAACACACCATGTCTAAAATATTTTATAAGGCTGCAGCTTAATAACGTGAAGTTACTGTACAACATGGACAAGCTCAAAACAAAACCTCTCAAAAGTTGAAGTTGTTGCTATGGATACTAAGGGCTGCACATCACTGATAAACGTCTTGTAAATTGCTTTATCACACAGTGTAACGTGCAATAAAGGTCAAAGAATAATTTCCTCATTACCACGTGTGCTGCTTTTATATTATTTGTCTCACTTATCTGTCAGTGCCTTTTTTTGTGAATACAAAAGTGATACTTCAAAAAGTAGCACTTCTAACTTTTAACACTTCCATTTTTACTGTAGATAAAATTACCATAATCAAGCTCCAGTGCTGACCTGAAATATCTGAGAACTCCTCTGCTCTGAAAGTTGGTTCATTGTCAGTAGCCTGGCTGACAAAGCACTGCATTGTGGGACAGTGGACGATGAGGGAGTTGCTCGCTTGACGCAGAAGACTTTCCAGGAACCTGAGATGCAGAAAGGAAACACGCAAAACAAGATATAATTTCCTCAGCAACTTTAGCTTCCAGTTAAACAGCACGAGGTGAGAGACAAAGAGAACGCAAGAAAAGGAAACAAGGCTGAGAATGTTCTGGAGGATGCACTTCTGTGTGCTACAGTACAAGTTGTGCAACGTGCATGTGTAGTTCTGCTTCCTGTGGGTTTCTGTGTGTGTGACATGTTTGAGCTACAGGTGGCAACACGCGAATATATACTTGGATACATATGTTTCAGAAAAATATGCAGATGCAGCACACAATAGGTACACCTATATATCACACACACACCAGTTTGTGTAGATTGTGGTGACAGTCTGGGCTCCACGAGAGTCCAACGGCTGTGTTTGCTGCAGCAGGACACTCTTCACCAGCCGGGTGACGTCCACATTGATGTAGCTGGAGAGGCTGTGCAGGTTGGTTGTATAGGCCCTTATCCCTGCCAGGAGGTCAGAGGGGCGGGCTATCTCCTGGGTGGTCTGGTTGTAATTTGCCATTATCACAATGATCCTGGGGAAACATGTTGAACCAACGTCACTTGTCACCGCGCTGAAGTGGACTGAGGGTGGACAGATGGGAACTTAAAGCAGGTTAAACGAGCCATGGCGACTCGGCCCTACCCTCATTAGGTCAGCACATTCACCGCTCCAGGGCTTCACTGTGAATGTATTTATTTTTTGCTGGGACCCTCCGTTCTCTCACTTTTTTTTTTCTTCTCCCTGACTGTATTTACAATTTTTGGCCACAGAAGGACTGATCACTGCGAGCATGCTGCTACTCGAGGTCGCTAATTTTAAGGTGACAGGGGAGATAATCATCAGCTAAGACAGGGAGACTAAACAGAGCATATACAGAGAAACATTAGGTTACCCTGGTACCAAGGCCCTAATCTAAACAGCATTTAGCACTGAAATGACACAGAGCATGGGAGTGACATGATGGATCTCCGCTCAGATTTTTAAGTGGGTGCAACACAGCTTGACACGGGGGAATTCAGGTTCATTACAGAGATGGAGAAGACATTTCACAAGAGTCAAGCTTCAAATGATTCCCTGAGTTTCTGGAGGACAAAAACCTGTCTGCACCCCAAAGAAGTGACAATTTGGAGAAAATGCAACTTGAGGTGATTTTCAGTTTTCTCTGTCACACACTGGCTGGAGTGATTCGACTTTTTGTTTTTACCATTTCTGCAGTTTCTGTTAAGCATGGATGACAGCTTGCAGAATAGGAAGCTTTCAGTCAATTAGTTTTAACATCAGCAGAGTAAAAACAGGGGGAAAAAAATAATGGCATTATGTTAATATGCAGGGTTGAACTCGCACAGAGTCTTTGTGCACGAGCAGACAAAACAATATTTCATGGACAGCTTGTTCCTTTCACAATGAAAGCAGGCACTCATATCAGCAATTATCATATTTCTGGCACTAATTGTTTATAGAGCTGCTCAAGTGACATCCTCTTAAAGGTGCACATGAAGAGGGAGAAAAATCCACAACTGTCACTTCAGAGACTCACTACTTTTTCTACACCTTCAGGACTCATTATATCATCTTCAGTTATTTAGACAAATGTAATGGCAGCATACTCAGAGAGGCGTGTCTCCAGATGAGAAAGGAGGAACTCTGTGGGAACGACGATGTGGTTGAAAACAATAAAGTCACTGCAGAGACTGTAGGAGGAGCAGAGCTCTGTCAGCATCAGATGCAGCTTGTCCACACTAGGAGAAAAAGAAGCGGATAAAGAGTAGGGACGACGCACGTCTTTAGAAAATTAGGACATATATTTTGACAATGACTTTACTGTGGATGTTCTATTCTCAGACAAATAAGGTAATAAAGATCTTAACGAATTGAAAAACCTCCAAACTGAGGAAAAGGGGAGGAAAACTGAGATGAGGGAAAGAGACAGAATTACAACTCTTCAGACTTCAGAGCCCTCTGAGTGTGGCTAAATCCAGAATATGACCAAACAATGAGAACACCAAAATAAACTTGATGCCAGTAAAACTGCTATGTGGTTATGTTTCTAACTTTTACTGGTTTGATTCAGTACTTTTCCACACTGACTGATTCAATTTGAAGGTAATAAAGTTCAAAACAAATTGTGTCTTGCAATCAAGAGCATTTTCATCCTGTCTTCCTAGTAACTGAAGGCAAGAAATGCATCACTGGTTGAAGAAAACAATTTGAAAATGTCAGCAGAACTGAAGCTACAGTGCAGAGCGAGACTCCAACACTGTCGAGTGTTTACTTAACAACTACTTCACTTGAGTCAGTTCTGTTGATAAAGCTGTACATCTCCAGAAATCTGGGGTGTATCAGTTACACTCAGATTTACTCTAAACTTCTGCCAGTTCAGTATAATGATCAAAGGTTCAGACAGTGTGAGATAAATGGAGGACACGTTGAGAATAATCAAAGGAAAATAAAGGAGAAGCTGACTTGGTCGCGACTGTCCGGTCTTTCCTCAAACTCTCAGCGCCTGGCTTCTCTTTCTGGACCTCTCCTTTTTTTTGCACGGGCTTCTTCTGCTTTCGGTGACGAGCTGCACTGATGGTCTCAGCACAGTGCTTTGGCAGCAACTAAGGAGGTATCATGTGGAAAATTGGATGCAAAGAAGGAGAGAATGAGCACAAAAGAAACAGAGAGAAAGGGTGAAAGAATAAAAACCAGGAAAGCAAATATTAGATATCATCCTTTAAGACAAACAAGCAACATTGTTCTATATAGTCATATTTTTATGAATAGATTACAGAAACAACACTACTATACTAATCAACTCCACACTTTTAGACCTGTCTTATCATTTTATTCAACTTTGCAAGTGTGTTGATTGCCTCCAGCTACACAGAATGATGCCAAGCTACAGCTAGTGTGATTATATTTGGACATGAACTAGCACAGAATCAATCTCTGCTAGATAATTAGTTTTTTTTCAAATCTGAAATAGACTCAGACTCCACCTGGTCATGGAGGTTTCGCTGCTCGGCACATATCTCTAACACAACACTGCTGGTCTGCTTGGCTATCTGCTCCAGGAAGGTCACACACAGGCGCAGACTCTTCTTTTCCATATGATCCATCTGGACACAAGTGTAGAGAGAGACTGTGCAAACAGGTTGACACACTGAATACACAGGTAGTAATGCACAAAATATTACACAAACACTGTGTACACTAATTATGAATCTGCTGAAAATACAAACTGTTTCACATGTTTTTAGTTTTGCAGACTAAGCTGGCAAATGGAGCAAATAAGCATGTACAGCATATCCCTGTAAATAATCACTAGTTCCCTTATGTTAGATAGCATCAGCAAAGTAATGTCTCTATTTTTATATAGACTGAAAACTTCAGCATCAATGTAGACTGTATGAAACAAATGTCATGATCCACCGTGCAGTGTGAGAGTTAGAAAACTATCTCCTAACTACTGTTCTTCAACAGGTGACTGAACACTGACCTCTTCTGGGCAGAGAGGGTGTCCACAGTGATGGAAGTGAGAACAGACGGTCGGGAAGGCCATGAGGTAACGCTTCATGGTCATCTCCTCACTGCTCTGGATGAACATCTTCTCAAAGACGCGAGGGTAGAAACTGGAAACACCGAGAATAAGCAGTTATCGAAGAGAAGAGAAGAGAAGAGAAGAGAAGAGAAGAGAAGAGAAGAGAAGAGAAGAGAAGAGAAGAGAAGAGAAGAGAAGAGAAGAGAAGAGAAGAGAAGAGAAGAGGACTGACCAGAGGATGGACACATCAGATGACTCCTGCAGCAGCTCTTCCAGACTGTCCACAGTCCTGGTGTGAAACTGGATCATGTTCATCACCTTTGCCAGGTCAGGATAGTCTTTTAGTGGGAGAGGGGCCTTATTCACACTTGTGTAGGCCTGAAGCAGAAGATGAAGAAAACGTGACATCTTCCATACATTTCTAAATCTTACACTCTCAAACGAACACTACGTGACATATGAAGCTGTGCAACACATTTTCATACCTGTAATCTTAACCAGTCGAGTCTAAGCGCTCTGAAATCAAACTCTTCTTTGTTTTCCACTGTAAAGAAAAATACATAGCTATTATCATTAGATCATTACTATTAATTCTAAATGTGGATGATGCTCAGTATTTCCTTGTGATTACCTTGTTTGATTGAGAGGGCAGACAGGGTTGAGACAAACGAGGTCATCAGGACTGATTCCTCCTCTGGACACACATACATGTTCTGTGGTGGATAAAGATGATTTGATTGTGAGCAACAGATGCAGTTAGCATCATTGTTTTTATTCCTGCCATGTACAATTTAAAACTGTGGAAACACTCATGTTCATTTTCAACAATTTATGGGCACATTTGCACTTTCTGACTGCAGGTACCTGTATGGTGTCATTGAGGACCAGGGCATCATACTGTGCCAGGTACTGAACATGGTAGCGCTGAACTACATGGATGTGTTTCCTCATCAGACCTCTTAATTTCTCCATGTGGAACAGCAACTCAGCCATCTGACTGGAGAAAAAGGAAACAAATCAACACCAGACACAGAAATACTAGTAGCTATTTCTTTGCAGAATTAAAATGTTTAATCCACTGTAAAATCTCATCTGCATAGATAATTTTGCTGTGTATAACTGCTGCTTTTCCTGCTTATATCAAATGAATACAAGATGTTTTGTGATTGTTATGCCTCATTTACTTCACTGCTGATGCTCTCTGTGTGACTGAAATTCAACATAGCTTCCATACTTCTGCAGACTAGTATGGCAGAGATAGCTGCAGCAGTCCACAGCAGTGGTTTACTTCCAATATACCTGTGACCTACTTGTCAATGTAGTCCTCGGGCGTCTTTATCTTTGGCATATTCTCAGAGTGTCTGACGAGCCACAGGACCTCGTCACGGGAAAATGACAGAGCCATGAAGACAAACAGAGCCTTGGGGATTTGATTGGTCCACAGAACACAGAAGATGAATGTTAGAAAGAGCCTCAGCTTCGATTGGTGAAAGTTAAATTACTATGAAATACAAGTCGGATGGAAGTTGGATCAAAGACATCAGAAGTCATGTGACCAGAATTTTATTTTGGAGTCATAACTTGCAGTAATGGCATGGTTTATATTCCTCAAGTACCACTGTTATGCTCCTTACTGTACTTCTACCTTTGGTCCCAGGAGTCCAGGTTCATCCTCCAGAACTTTAAATAATTCCTTCAGCGCTCCTCTCAGAAAGTGCCTCCTCTCTCTGTGCATAGCTCCACTGGTAATAGCATTCAAAACATTACGCTCTCACAGCTCGTTCCAAAGTAAATACACATGGTTGCACATTTATGGTACAAAAATGGTAAAAACACTCATTATTTTCCTTCCAGGCTCACCTGTTCACTATAGCATGCTCACGGCACTCCTTGATGTCTGCGACTCTCTTGCTATATCTGATAAAAAGAAAAGTAAAGAAAAAAGAATTAAACAGACACAGTAAGAAGCTCATTTCATAGATGGATTAATGCCAGTCTTCAGGGATTGACAATGTCTTTTTCTTGATATTTATTCACTTCATGGCAGTTTCAATTTTCAATAGGTTGAAAAAGATTGCGTGGAAACACTGCACTCCTGCACTGCGATCAGTCCTGTGCTTTAACTGTTTTACTATAAATCATAACACTCATCCATGGAAGGGATTACTCACTATAATTGCTCTTCAACCTTGTGTCCTCTCTTGCTAACCTTGGTCTATTTTTACTCTGAGCTCCTCTCTTATTGCCAGAGTTACAGCGTCAAGGCATTTTTCCTTTGCAATTTTGAAACTGTCGAAGGCTGAGTTTGGATTATTTTACTCATTTTAAATTGAGTGTATATCCAGCAATGTTATGGAGAGGTGGATTTAGAAAAAATGTAGTTTATCTCCACAGTTGCTCTGCTCTGATTATGTCAAAAATTCAGCCTGATGATTTTGTATTGCTCACCCAAGTCATATTGTATTAGCTACTACCAATATGCAATCTCATGAAGAATAAGTCCTCCTAAAACTCGTACATAAAATTATTAGGTATTTGCAAAATATGGCAGTTAGCACTGCTGATACAGGCTCAACCCATGAGTAATTTACACAACCAAATGACTCACGCTACTGCTGAGGACTGTTCTCTCTCAGAGTACGGCATCTAAGATCCATTTTTAAATCAGTTCCCATTCGTTACTGCTTGAGATGTGAGGGTTTATTATTTTGCGCCTACTGTCTGTTATCTTGTTTCTAAAATATTTATACATCAACCGTTTCTCATAGCATAGCAGCACAGATTTCATACCCTTTAATACTGTCAAAGAGGTCCTCAGACACCTTGTGTATGTTGAGGACTTCGCCTCTGGTGAGGGTGAGGTAGATGCCGCTCCGCAGAGCCATCTTCCACAGCTCCTGGGAAGCCTGGTTCGAATTCAGGCTGCTGTGGCACAGCAGGAAGCCGACTACAAAGAGGAAGGTCAGCAACAATCACTAGAAAGTCTAAAAAATCTGTGGGAATCCCGCTGTTGTTTGTGATTACATCGTCAATAATTGGGTCAAGGGCTCTGTTTGCTTTTTCTTTCAATCATTAAGATGTGAGGTGTGAAGACAAAATTGCTATTCTGGAGATATGATGGCACAAAAACAATATTAACACAAAGAGTAAAAGCAATACCAAAATCAAGACAGTTACAGTAAAAAAAATTAATTTGAAAATTAGCTGTTATGCACTGATAATGTTAAAGTTACTTGTCATTTATGGGAAATGCCAATTATAAATGTGTCTGAAGTCAGATCCTTTTATTAGCTGTAGCTGTGCTTCCGCATTTCTCCTCATATGTACAAGATGTCAGAGTGTCTGAGATGTGCTGAAAAAACTCTTGAATCCTGCTCGTACTAATGTGTAATTTGCAAATGGTAACATCCTGTCAGAAGGAGAAACACTTACTAATGATCCATCGCTCCATCACCTCCATAGACAGGTATTCACATGCCATCTGTGGTGGAGGACAAGTGTATAAGCTGCCAGCGCAGACATGTTTTCTAAAGCAATCTTGTGACAAAAAAGAAAAGCCTAAGAAAAGTCTATTTAAGAGGTGGCAGTATAGCATACCATGCCATTGTGTTTTCTGTTATGTACTGCTTTGCCACTGTTCTCTTGTATATTTGCAGAGGAAGCTCAGCAATTTTCTGCATGTTATTCTGAGCTTATTGATTTTTTTTTACTTCAAAGAAATATTGACTGTTCTCCCAAAATGTGCTGATGCAGGAAGTTAAATAAGTGGGTGTTTTTAAATATCCTCTAGTGAGATGGATGTAAGGAAGGAGCAAAGAAGTTAAAAGGCAATACAGCAAGTTATGCTGAAATGATATATAAAATGGGACATAGAGCTCCTAATTTCAAGAAGTCTGTATGTGACCTATAGAATAATACATTTGCTGTTACTTCATCTTGGCTGTGACTCCTTCTGTAATTTCTCTTAGCGCCCTTCTCCCTCTGTCACAGATAAATACCAGAGGAGAGGTGAGCAGAGGGGGACTCACGGTATCACAACAGGCTGGATCCAGCATGGCAGCTGGAGCGCTGAGCAGGCTGAGGAGCTGGGCGCTCCGCCACTGCTCTGCTGGCAGGTTCCTACGTGGATAGAGCATCTTCAGGGAAAGCAACGCTGTAGTCACAGACTGAGGGGAGGACAGAGAGTGGGGGAGATACAGAGAGAGAGAAGGAAAATAAAAAAAGAAAGCAAAATACACAGATATTAAGAGATGGCAGCGCTTCAAACCTCAAATCCAAGGCTCATAAACTGCAGTCTGTGGTCTAAAGCACACACAGGCATATTTCATGATAAACCACAAGCAAACCCTTTCTAACTGTCAGCGTCTCAGCAGTTAGTGACCTGATGCAAATTCCTACCTCTGTACAGCTAAAGTGAGGATTCCACGGATACCATAATATGTAATTTTTGGAAAGATGAATATAAAATATTTTCATTTGATGGAGTGGTGCAGTCATGAAATCCATAGCAATAACTTCCTAAGTGAAAACATGATTCTGTTTTCACAATGAGCTGCAACAATATGCTGCTATGATTAATAACAACATATTATACTGCTAGACAGATTGGAATAAAAATACCTTTAACCAGCTTAAAGATAATAAAAAATATCAAATGACGAATTGTTTGTCAAGACAGTACCATGATAGGACGAAAGTGTCTATAATTTGGACTAAATGTGCGGTGTTTAAATAAATAAAGGTATAAAAATATAGAGAGGGGGTGCAAGGAGAAAAACATCACATTAATATAAGCAGAAAAGTAAATCAAACTGAACATTTTGCATAATTTATTAACATATTTTTATATATTTTGCCAGGCCACCAGCCACCTTTGACTCTGAAATGAATCATAACATGTTTACGTACCATTTTTAGCTAATGATGAGCAAATACACATTTTTATCTCAGATGAATTTACCCTTGTATGGGGGCCAAACTCCTCAGTGAGCTTCTTCCAGGGATGATCGTACTCCACAAACATCTGGCCAAGTCGTGGGTAGGAGGGGTCACTGCAGGATCCAATGTAGCATGTAATTAGTCAGTGGAGTCACAAGAAGAAGAAAAGAAGCAGGACATCATAATAATGATGCACTATGTAAGTACGGTCATCTAGCTGCAGGGATTTTATTGAGGGTACAAATTTAGTCTTTAAGAAATTGAATCATCTTGCACAGCTTAATTTTGGGGCGACAGAAATAACCAAGCGCTGAGGCCCCTCTGTGGGGGTTTAACTGTGTGGGGTCTTACTCAAGTCAAATGTGACTTCTATTCTAAGTGTGCCTGAGGAAATAAGGCAGACTGAGTAAATTGTTTCTTTTATATCTTATACTTTATGCAAGCTTTTATCATTTTTCCTTCCTTGATTTTATCTGACTATGGTTGCTGTTATTCTGTTACTGTTACTGGTAGTACTCATATTTATTTTACTATGTTTATTACATTTTCTGTGGTATCTGCATGTTTGCAAACCATCCATTTTCTAATTTTAATTTGATTAGTTGGGCTCTTTATTTCTCTTTACTGTCATCATATGTTTTGTTTCTATGTTTTTTATGACATTTATCTGCAATGTTAAGTGTTTCTAATTTTGCTTTGATAGTGCTATACAAATGAAGATAACATTCTTGTTATTCTATCACGTATTTGTTCATGTCTTATGCCCATGTCTTCGTTTTGAAATGTGTGAATACATCCTCCAAAACCGGTGAATACAAAATACCACTTGGCACAAAAGTTCGTGTCGGTCCCATGATGAATTATAATACTTATTAATTATGATAATCAGCAGAGTACTCCAATTGATTGATGTGGGAACTTTTTTCAATTAAAGTGCTCAAGGATGGAAAGATGGGATTTTCAGCAGTAGGTAAATGGAAAACACAGTCATCCATCAAATTACACTGTACTCTATCAGTGAGATCGGTGCAGATCCATTCAGCAGTTTTTCATTTTCTTACCTGCTCCCATTGGTCATCTCATGGGCACAGTTGAACATTCCGACCAGAGCCTTCTTGTCGTCGATGCGAGACAGCGTTATGATAACTGACGTGTAGGTGACGATCAGATCCAGGTAATTCTTGGTGAAGTCAAAGTTGACTGACTGAGATAAAAAAATTGCAGTAGAGTCAGAAACTACCTCCTTCCAGCTTATAGTGTAACACAGATACAGCAGAGTAAAATGGCTTGAGAGATTATTTTGTAGACATCACAAGCAATTTAACCCTCCTATTATTCTTGGGGTAAATTTGACCAGAAAAGGATAGTTATGTACAGTATTTATGGTTTTTGATTTTAGTGCCTTCTTTTACAGCACTTAATTTATAGAAGTTGTAGCTTTCACTTTTTCTTTTTTATAACTGAAGAACAAGGAGGCCTTGGCTTGCCATTCATTGAATGGGGTCAAACTGACTATTTTTTTGCTTCATAATCATGACTTTTCCTAATTTGACGGTGACAACTGCTTAAGCATAAAATTATCATGTTCATATTTTTCACTGTGCTGAACACATATTGCATTCATTGGTGTTCCTCTGGGGTCACATTGACCCCAGCCTGCTTTAGCTGTTTAAAACCTGTCTGTCTGTGTAACTTAACATCCTCACACCTGCAGGTGCACATTTGATAACAGAAGGGTGAACAAAACAACTATTTCCATGAGAACTTTGATACATCTTGCGGATATTTCCCCCCTCTAAAATTATCATCTGATGCCTGCTGAAGTAGAACTGGTACTTCCTATGCTGTGGAGGGTATTCTCCCAAGGACATTGGTTGTTCATACAAAATTAGTGAGGAATAAACACATAAAAGCTTGCAGGGCAGCCCTCTATCTAAATCATTCCTCATTGTGCTCTGTGTACTGCAATCTGTGGGCTCTTTCCCTTGAAAATGTCCTGTGGGGAAAAGTTTACTGTCAATGGTGTTTTGGAATAGCTCTTTGACAGTGAAAGGGGAGAATGTTTCTGAGACAGAGGATTGTGTTGAGGAGGACCCTGACTTTGAAGAATTTTCATCTGATGCGAATACGAGTGTTGACCTTCCTGTTGTCTCTCAACCAGCAGACACAATCCCTTCCAAAAATTGAAAGATAATGTGGTCCCTTTACCCTCTTCAACAGCAGGGTAGACTTAGCACTCCTAATATTATCAAAATGGTTCCAGGCCCAACCAGAAATGCAGTCAGCCATGTTGTAGACATCAAGTCATCATGTCATCATTAGAGCTCTTCATTACACCGATGGAACATATTGTACCTGGGATGACAAATTTAGAGGGGAAGCATGTGTATGGGGACAGTTGGAACAACTTAGATTAGCTTGTTCTTTTTGGCAGGAATATACAAGCTTTGTCCCATAATACAAGTGTCATACAAGACACACTAAGTCTAAACTGAAAGTTTGCCCTGATGGTGGCGCTACAGGAAAGGTCATATCATCACTAAAACCAATAGGGTTCAGACTCTTGGGGTCATTAATGTTGTCAGAAAATAAGATTTAACATTTTGTATGGCACCTTTTCAAGACACATTAATTCTAATTTAAAGTTTGGACTGATGGTGGCGC
The DNA here is from genome assembly GCF_021347895.1 of Acanthochromis polyacanthus. NCBI lineage: Eukaryota > Metazoa > Chordata > Actinopteri > Pomacentridae > Acanthochromis > Acanthochromis polyacanthus. Next base: position 8,826,404 of record NC_067117.1, on the reverse strand, counting down.
TAGAGTACAGGTCAACTCACTGGTAGGTTTCATTATCAAGGGTTGTTTTTTTATGTATTCAATAAATACAGTGCCTGGAACAAACTTGGTCAGCAATTTTATGCAAATCATTTTTTTGGAGACAAATATCCCTGGAGTGTGTTAGTAATATTTGAGGATAACTGGAGGGTTATTTGTGATACTGAGAACATCTGACAAATGTCACCAGGGGCAGTAAGAAATAAACAACATAAAGTCCAAAATGACAGCAGAATGCAGCATGGAGCAGCAAACAATGTGCATCAGCAGCATGAAATAAGATAGGAGACAAGAGTGACAGCTTTGTAGATTATGAGCAGAGGTTGAGCATGACTAAAGCAATTACAAGCCATCCAGCAAATACTTACAATATCAAAGAAGCACTGACAGGCATCGATGGTGTTCAGCAGCTCATAAACGTGGTCCTGAGGGAAGAACAGAGAAGAGATCGATTAGAAAACAAAGACCTGCACAATAACAAAGCAATATCTGCATTAATTTCACGTCTCTAATGAAATTTTCAAAGCATATTATCATGCTAACCATTAACCATTAGTATGTATTTCTATAGCATCAAGATTGAGTCATTTGTAAGCTCACAAATACCAGTGATGCCTTTGGCTTGGCTGCGACCCCCATCACAGAAATATGCAAATGTAAAGAAGTTAGTAAAAACTGCAACAAACCACACTGAGTTACAGTAAGCGTCCTTGATATTAGGAATATAATCAATTACTCTCTGGTTTCATAATAAACCACTCTATATGTAAATGTATTTTGTGGTAACGAAGTCTAAAATAAAGGTAAAATAAAAGGTATACAGAAAGAAAGAGGGCTCTGTTTGCTGCAACCACCTCCACGGTTTTCAAAGTTGTCTTTTCAAATCTGAAGACTGACGTACGTCTAGTTTACACTGGTCTAATTTGAGTATTTTTCACTATTTGTTAATCGTCCGATGCTTTGCTTGGTGTCATTTCCATGTCATGCCAAAAGTGAAATTTTAGAGGGGGGAAGATAAGAAGGACAAAACAAAGCAAACAAAACTCACCCTGAATTCTATGACATCCATGAAAGAGTCGTAGTAGCTGCTTGTGGCTGAAAGCACTTCAGATTTCTGTCGCTGAATGTTGGTCAGATGTTGCTGTGATGAAGAATAATGAAAACATTACTGGTCAGGTGTGAGGTGACAAACTGTATGAATCCTTTCTCCAGTGGTTGAACATAGAATCTCCCTTTAATACTCAAATCAATCAATTCTTTAAAATGCATAAAATTAAATAAATGATAATTATAAATGCCTATAAAAAGAATATGAACAGAGATATTTGGACAAAACAGCATAATCCAATACAACAAAAACCGTAACATACTGTAACATGCTGTATCTTTGCACATCATAAATATCTTGAATATTTCTTTTGATGCAACACTTTGTTCTCAAAAGCATTATTATATGATCACAAGATAGCAGACTTTTGTTTTCATGAGATAATCATTTTGTCACAACACAGAACAGAGAAGCATTAAATCACAGTATTTTCACTGGATCACACACTATTATAATTATTAACTGACAATGAAATCTCAGTGAAATCTGAAACAAGCAAACTAAGCATGAAAAACGATCACACTGATTAGGTTAGACAAAGATTCTGCTTCATACTTACAATGTTTCCTCTGAAGTCGATGTTCGGGAATTTCTTGTTGATATACTTGATAGCAGGTTCCATAGCTTTGTCTGTCAGGATGGAGGGTCGCAGTTTGGGGTCTGCACATAACTGGAACGGAAGTGAGATAATGAATTATGTGAGGATGTTATTCTCTAATCTTGAACTGAGTAGTAGATCACAAGTGTGATGTCTGAGTGCAGAACCTTTAATAATGCATGCATCATAAAACTTCACTGGACAACATTTAAAATTTAAAATAGCTCAAATTAAAGCTGTTCATTCACTTCTTCTCCTGATAAATGCAAGCATGAAGTTTGTGTATGCACATGCTTATGTATTACATGTCACAAATGTCTATACTATCATGAACCAAACATGCTTTCACGTGGTGATTTTATAATAGCTAAGCTCCAAACCATGGACCTGTCCCAAGGTGTTGCTTAAATAATCACATTCCCTGATAGGCTACCTCTGCCAGGGCAGCAGTGTTTTCATGACTATTTGTTTGACTGTCAGCAAGATTATAGAAAAAAAAAGTCATTTCTCGTTAAACTTGGAAGAGATGTGGCGCACATTTATATTTGGTAGCAAATCTGATTTGGTTTGTGAAATTGGACAACAGAAGAATAGACGGTGGCCCTGGAGCCCCTCTTAGTTCAGTATATTTCCTTCTGCTGTGTGTGAGCTTCACAGCTTTCAGTTCAGAACTTAAATTTTGACTGACAGCACAGACTGACTTCCTGATTGCACTTCCTCTTTGGAGAAAAACGCTCAGTTGCAGTTGGGAGATTGTGCTGCTCATAAAGTGCGGTCAGTACGCAGACAATCCGCACCAACAGCACAGTTTATTTCACAAAATCTCATTACTACAGTTTAAGTTACACCGTCTGAAGATTCTCTTGACTTTGGGAAATTGTGCATTACTGGGTCCTGACTGCTGGCATGCATTCTTAGAGGACTCTGTTGTACTTCCGTGCCTTACAGATGTAAAGTATGTTGACATGTCCTGTTGTATTTACTTTATACATCATTATTCATTCTGTTGTGTGTGTGTGTATTTAAAAGCTGATTGTAATCTATAAAATTAGTCACATTGTTCCACTTTAACAGCTCTGAGGAAACTTAAGACAAACATTAAAATAAACTAATCCAAATAATTTCAAATTCAGTAAATTGCTGAGCAGTGAATAAGTATATAGTGATATGTTTATGTTTTGTGTAATAATTGTCTGTAGGCACATATGTCTGAGAAAATTACCAAAACATGAAGAAAGAAGAAGTTCCTTCTTTCTCGTCTCTGTTGCGCACACTATTAGTTTCTGAAGTCTCCCTCACCTTCTTAATGTAGTTCATTCGTATCAGCACCCCATTCCCTCTCTCATTGAGGATGGTGAGCTTTTCAGCCAATTTCTGTTGGTAGTCCATGGCTTTGGGCACGCTACACCTCTCCCTCCGTTCAAGCCTTGGCCTCCTGGTCCTTCGTAGCGGTTGAACCCTCGGAAACAAGTGCACCCGGAGCCTCACCCTGTCACTAGGTCACATGGGGATTGTCTGTGGAGGTGGAGTCATGAGCGAAACTGAGTGGGAATCACTCATAACATAATTACATGGAAGTTTTTTTTTTGTTTTGTTTTTTAAAGATTCTTTTTTCAAACTTGTCATGTAAATGTCAGGATTATAAATAAGGAAAATATGAAATTCCAAAAAAGTTGTCAGGGAAGGTGAAAAGGATAAAGGATGCTCTTTTGTGTATTTGTTTTATCAGTTTCTTTTAATTAAACTGCCTGACTTTGACTGGGTTACTGGGGAGAAAACATAACATTTATAGCATATTGTTCTGTAAATAAATGTCAAAGTTCTGTTCCCTCACTATTAAACTTACACTGCCTCTTTTTTTTGCTGCTTCCTTTTTTTATCCTCTGAAAAAAAAAAAACTGAAAAAACCTTCTGTGAGCAGAGCCAACTGATAGAACTGTACAAATGTGATTATTGGTATTTAAGATCTCGATGTTTTGAATATAAAATGATCAAGGAGTAGTCATAAAATTGGTCAGTGTAGCAAGGAAAGCAAGGGTGAAATTTAAAATCGTTAAAATGTTCTGTTTTTAACCACAAGATGGCCTCATTTACTCACTGAAGCTCAGGTGAATATGGAGCTCAACTCTGCACCAGTGTGACAAACCTAGACAGATCAGTATAATCCTCAAGTACACATAAGAAAAAACGGCTTCACCCAAGACACCAACATGAATCAACAAGACACAACAGAAGAGAATAAAACACAAAGTGCAGTACACTATGAAACAAGACATTTGGTGGAAACATTTTCAGCTTTCTAGATGAATTATTCTTGTACAAATAACAGAGTCTTACTTGGACGCTGTAGAAATCTGGTATACTGGAGGATTCTCAGGCAAGTTTTAAACTGATACTACACCTGCTCCATTATTGCACATTGTCCTGTATTTATGGAAAATCTCTCATGATCACTATCAGAGAACGGCGTGTGCATCAGGATCTCGTAATTATGGCTATTTATCACAGCCAAAATGAAAGATATACAAAACTGTGACTTAAAAACAGAGCACAGCATGTGACGTATTTCTTCTACAGATTGATGAGTATGACAGCATCCATGTGCCACCAGAACACCTTCAATGCACTTTGGCATTGATTCTGCAAGCTTCTGTAACTCTGGGATTAATCCAAAAGGGGTTATAGTGGTAGTGATGAGTGCTGTCTAACACTCTGGTCCAAAATCACCAAAACTGGCTTCAAATCCGATCACTAAAAAGTACAAAGCAGCATTTTCACACTCATCAACCCATTCAGTGACCGCTCATGCCCTGTGGATGGGGGTATCTACAACCTGAAAAGGACCACCACCATCAGGATATAAATGGTTCATCATGAGTGAAAAGATGATTGCTCAACAAAAGTTTTGTATTGGTTTGCTTGGTTTGTCACCCTTCTTTTTAAAGTGACAAATAAACCCAAATCATGCCAGAAAAATGCCTCTCACTTTATAACAGACAGCCGAAACTGGAGCTTGGAGCACTTCCGCTATCGTTAAAGACTGTGTTTTCTTCTTGAGGCACTCGCATTCTTTGGTCACAAAGTGTTCAACTTCTTTACTCATTTAAGGCCAATGGAACCTTTCTCTTATCAAGTCGAGCGTTCTTTCCACCCCTAAGTGGCCTATCTCCTGGTGCAGCTCTTTGAAAACCAGGGGACGGTACACTTTTGGGATCAACAGCTGCTCTCTTTGCCCTGTGTGGTGACGCAGAACACCATCTGCATCCATGTGGAGCTTTAACCATTGCTTTAGCAGTGTAGAGACAGCGGGATTCTCAGACTTTACTTCAGCTCTACTAGGCCTTTTGTTCTGTCACTTGTACCAGATTACTCTAGCCAGGATCTCATCTTCTTCTCATGCCTTACGAATCTGATCTGGAGTGAAAGGCTGGTTAGTGTCTAGAGTCTTTGATCAGCTTTAGAGCACTGACCTTGATCACTCCCACATCTTTGTAAGGGTCATTCTGTTCGACTTTGATGAACTCCATAGATGTGCCTATTGCTTCTTGACTAACCTCGCCTGTGAAGCTACACATGTAGTTCTCAATGTCCAACGGCATCCGTGACAGCCCATCAGCATCAGCGTTGGTCTTGCCTGGATGACAGCGAATGGTGAAATTGTCATCGGCCACCCTCTCTCTCTCTCTCTCTCTCTGCCCGTTCTAACTCCATCTGGTGAATTTCGGCTTCAGTATATTCGGGTTCATAAAGATATCCCCTTGGCTGAATGCTGAAGTCAATATATTCATCGTCACTGTCGTAGTCAGACATGTTGTTGTTAACTTTACGAGCAGTAAACAAAGTGAAACCTGCGCGGCTGCCAGCTGGAGGCAGCGCGGAGTGATATGAAGGGAGAGAAAATAGTGCCAAGCGTTTACGAGGTCTGACTTTTTCGTGGACAACGGTTTAGTAATGCAAATATATCACTCTTTTGAACACATATTGGTTTGAGAAGAAAACGCTTTATTTTCGTGACCCCAGCAAACTGGCCGGACTACTTTCGTCTGGACCAAAACCGGACCGGATCTCTGCTCACCGGACGCTCTCGGGGGTAAGTCTGTGTGAATGCACAACTCTGCTGACGAGGATGCCATACAGATTCATGTCAAAAATCCCGAACTATCCCTTTAAGTGAGTGTACCATGTGTGACCAGTGTGACCAGTTGAGCTAAGACAGACTCCTCTGTCTTAGCTCAACTACTGCATTGGCATTGGAACAGGTCCACAAGAGAACACTCTTGCTAGCTTGACACACAGCTCGTGCTTATTAACAAAACCTTTTAAAAGTTCGTTTTACATGTCTTTTCACATAAACTCATGCTCGTGCATTTCTGGACACTTAGCTTATGACTTCTACCTCGTACAAATCTAAACTGTCTTTTAGTTTATTAGTTTATTATCACGGTCACCACTGACCCACGTCTGTCATTTCAGAAACACAACGTGGTGGCTAACTCGTTTTTAACTCATAAACTTCTCAAAACCCACGTTAGCTTATCACACTTTACTCGCTAAGGTACTTAAGAAACACTACTATGGTTTTACATGACTTGCGTGTCGCGACAAACCAGCTTACCTGCAAAAACACGCAAAATTAACTTTACTACAGGAGTTTGATGCCGTTCGGGAACGGACGTCATACCGCGATGGATTATGGGATGCGCCGCCATGTTTGTGGCCTGGAATAGTAAATAGCTGAATAGCGTCATCTGGTGGAATAGATCGTTTACGTTAAAAAAAAATGGACCGAAACAGAGGCAAATGCCCTATTATCTACAGGGAAAAACTGAACAACGAAGCGAAGCAAAGATATATGGAAAAAATTGGATTAATTGATGGGATAGATCCATACGAGTACCAAAGCTGGTCCAGTGACTATGACCTTCTGCCTAACATAACTTTCCCGGATGTTTTCGCCTATCTAGTTTGTGGAACAAGTGCCTACACAGCTCATCAGTTTAAAAGTTATAAATCGTTAGAAGCTCACCAACTATTCACCAGCGGATGGGCCCAGGATTTACTGATTTTCCGCGTGAACAAAGATAAAGCCTTAATTCGTTCGAAGGTAAGCATCAACACCTCTCAGCATGCTAGTTTGATGATATGCCACACAGTCACACACGCCTAGCTCAAAATACCCATGATAAGAACAAATTTTCTGATGACAGTCTACACATGACTTGGTTTGGTCTCATTATGCAAAACCTTGTGCAATTAACTTTTGTACGGACACATATTCAAGGGAGAGTAATACTATAGAATTTGCCACCATCTAAAAATACACCTGGAGATTACTTTTATTTTTTTAATAGACATATTTAACAGTTTTTGACTTTTTTGATTTCTAAATTGAGATAAAAAAAATTTTTATAAAATAGTCTATGCTAGTTTAACTGTGCTACTTTAATCAATTTTTTTAAACTACTTTGTGTTTGTCCATTTTGTAGGTTTTACATTCACAAAGGATGAATGAACCACTGCTGCAGCCATGGGTCATCATCAACTCCAGTGGCCAAGTGGACTGTGCACACTGCACTTGCATGGCTGGCATTGCTGAATCATGTACGCATGTGGGAGCACTACTGTTTAAACTGGAGGCGGCCGTGAGGATTAGAGGAACCAAGACTGTCACTGATGTCCCAGCATACTGGGTAATGCCTGGCAATGTGCAAAAGATTCATGGAGAGGTAGCTCACAAGATAGACTTTTCTACTGCTGCTGCTAAAAAAAGACAATTTGATGACAGTGTTGGAGGAGTTAAGATGACTGGAATTCGCACACGTGCTGGCACAGTCCATCCTTGTAAGCACAGCCCCACACTTTCAGACCTCAAGCCTCTCCTTGCCATCTTGAACTCTGACACCAAAGCCGTTTGTTTGAGTGGGATGGAAGATTACTTTGAACAATATGTAGACCCTGTCCAACCACAAATGCAACCAGTTGGTTCAGCTCACCATACTGACTAGGCTTCTTCTACGGCGTCAGCTACTGATCTAACCTTGCCAGTAAGTTGATTTCTCGCGATGTTTGTGAGTTCACAAATCTCTCAAGAAACCATCTTGCTCCGCTCCCGCCTTCACTTTTCGTACAGCACCAAGTTGGTTTGCGGCCAATCACGCAGCAGTATTCGTGTGTGGGGCGGGATAATGGGCGGGATATCTGAGTGTGACGACGACACCAAGCGCCAGTAGATCAAAACAAACATGGCAACGGAGGACAACGATCGTGTGGATGCTGCTATTAAGTCAGTTTTAGCTGAATCTCCTATCGCTTCTTTTGAAGGAAGAACAACGAGAGGTGCTTTGCGCATTTCTGGATAGTAAAGATGTTTGTGCTTTTTTATCTACGGGTTTTGGTAAGAGTTTAATCTACCAATTGGCTCCGCTCGTTGTGAAGAAGGCGGGACATACTGTTGCATTGTCCAATCCGTGCCTCTTTCCTCCGAACGGATTTACATGGAGCGGTCCCAGATTGATATTGTGGAGTACTATCAAGCACTACACAATTATTAATCTGGCTATTGCCAGGTTACTACTGATCCCCAAAAGCACCAACCGCCCTCTCCTGGCATTAAGGAGTATTGCAACTTACCTCAAAACACACTGTAACCCTTATAATAGTGGAAGATATATATCGAAATAGTAGTTAATCTTGTAGTTTTCAATCTTAGATAAATGGGGGACAACTATTTTAAATCATAACTTAAACACATAGTACCACATAAGGAAACTACAATGTCCCTGGTTCTTTTAATTTCTCCACTTCATAACATCCAGTGGCTCTCCTCACTTCAGTCAAGCTGCTATCTTTTTCCATTAATTTGTCACCACTCTGTATGTGTGCTCTCTTTCTCGGTTTATGACAAGTTTCATAACTCACCTGACAATTCCCCAGTTATTACATATATATAGCTTTATAGTGTGTTAACAGCGTCACAGCCTGTAAGCTGTCACCCTGCCGTTCAAACCTAAGCAGCCTCCAGCTGTTGGGGAGATCTCACAATTTGCTCTCAGCAAAAGATGATAATGTCATCGGTTTTCAGGATATTTTACTATTTCTCTCAACTTCCAGGAGTTTTTCAAGACTGAAACGCATGTCTTAAAATCATGGTTATCCCTGCCTGGATACCAGGATGTCTTGGAACCCTGGTGATTAAAATGTGTCTCTTACATATCAATTGAACTTGGTCTTTGTGTTTTAACTTAGAAGCCTCCTTTACCTGCAGCTCTGCACAGCCCACACTGAGCTATTCTCAAGGATAATTACTCAGACTAAAGACTTTTTGTCATGTAAACTAGAAATACCCAAAGGTATTCAGCAGCCAAGTGCTGTTTTCTGTTTTCCCACAAGACCCCAATAACTCCTCTTGGAATGTGTAACAGGTTCAGTAAAATTTAAACTGAAGAGTGCAGAGTAGGCCTTGGAGAGAGTAATTTCCTTAATGAGAGTCACGAAAGTCGACCACTGAGAGTGCAGCGTGAAGCAAAACAATGACTGATGTTAAGTGGACTTGAAGAAATAATCTGTTTATTATTTCCGTACTGGCAGAAGCTCAGAGAGCGGTAGACATGTTAACAAGGCTGTCTGGGAAAGTAGACAGGAAGATGTGGATGTGGGAGGAGGAGAAGGGGATGAGGCCTGGTGGATGAGGTGCCTAAACCTGTTACACTCTGTGAACAAATAAAGAAAATGGATTCCTACCTGGCTTATTATGAAAGAGAGAGGTGCTTCAATGTGTTTAGCTTGTTTGGGGAAACGGCTCTGTTTTCCAAATGCTCTTGCATGAGCTTAAGCAGAGGCAGCAGTTTGGTTATGATCAGAAATACAGATTAAAAAGTACAAGTGGATACGATGTGTTCCAAAGCACAATATATTAGACATATTACCAAATCTGTCATCCCTGAACACTTTAGGACCTACTTAACAAAGTATTTTTGAAAAGAGCAACATTAAAACAGCAATATAGGAAGCATAATGCAATTTTTTTTGCCTGTATTGATGCATTTTTATGGATGAAAAACAGGTTAAATTACATATACGGCACAGGACAGCACAAATTATGGCTATACGAGTCATACAGAGAGGATCTATAGAAGAGCTATGCACATTGAGAAATAGAACAGAATTTAAATGAGATGACTGGCTTGTTTTCTTCTACTAAATCAGTTGTATTGGGTTAGTTTGCCTGGCTTATGTGTTAAAAAGTAACAGTACTACCAGCTGAGAATAATATTTAAAAATATCTTTAAGCTAAAACTCAGGAGATAATGGAAGTGAAAACAAAGGCTAACAAAGCTGATAGGAATAAATTAGACTCGTAGACTTTTCTTTTTTTTTTTTTTTTTTGCATTTACAGTTAAAAGAATTGAAAGTGGAGAAATAAAGAGAACCAGGGAAACTGCAGCTTCCTTGCAGTCTGTAACAGTAATGATAGAGGAAGTGCTCCCAGCTCCGGCTGCAGCCCAGATGTCAGAGGAGAGAGATGGCAAAACACATGGGGTGTGCAATAAATAAAATATAGGCACGTACATATAGGCTGCTGTAAGTGCTACTATTTTAACCCATTAGCAGACCTTGTTGGCCACCTGTGAACATAGAGTTCTAGTAGCTAAACAGTTGGATATTTTGCTCATGGGTTGGTGGAAACTGAAGCAGAACTTAAAAGTATCATGAATATTGGACTTAGGTATGTCAGAAGGCCAAAGACACAACTCCAATTGAAAGGTAATGTTGCTCTTTTCATGGCAAATGTGTAAATACTGTTTGTTAAAATATGCTACATATCAACAAGAAAGACAACAAGTGTTAATAAGGTTTGCTTGGAATTCAAATACTGCATTAATAAAGGCTACTGTTACTCTGTTCTCTTTTGACTGTGTACAAAATCTATTGCAGTTGTGCATAAGTGGCAGTAATTGTTAGAGAATATGACTTATATTGTTTTATTAGCAAGGTATTAGCCTCAGATAGCTAGTTTACAATACACAGAATACCTGGGGAAAAGAGTGGCTGTAAAGGAGTGAATAAATGTTACTGAACTCTATGAGATGACTCTCATTTATCATCAAATTTGCTTCATTTGGTGCAGTAATAGTCCAGAAAAGCTGTATTGTTTTATTTTATCTCATTCACTGTGAGGTGCCAGAAAGGGGACTGGTGAGAATCTCAATCGTGCCCAACAATACAAGTTCAACACAAAGAGATGAGAATGTGCATGCTCTTAAAAAAAATCCCACAGTTGTCGAAACATGCAGAACTTTTGTACTTGCGTGCTTTCAGTTTGCCAACCAAGCTAAAGTTACCTTTTAAAGTGATATAAGACAAGAAATATGCAATGTCTCAAATCGTCAGTTACAAAGCAGCTAATGTGTAAGTTTCATGGCCTGCAAAGGGCATGATGAGCAAATGAGAGATGTCTGTCAGTATTTGCTTGGACAAATCTGATAAAATCATGGATGCAGGTGAGGTAGCTAGCAGCTGGTGTCATGACAAGTGTACACAATACAGTGTATACATAATGCATGTACAGTAGGATAGCTTACATGGCCAAAATCCCCATTGTTTGATTTACAAACCCATGCTCTTCCAGGTCTGTAATTATCTCTGGCTTTCTCTATTTTGGGCCAGGAGCTTGCTTTTCTCTTTTAAGAAAACCGGATTATGGCCCCCGGCTACGACATCCCACACTGCATGCAATTACACATCTAAATGGTTAAACATATAGACAAGTTAAAAGAGACGGCATTTTTCGTTGGCATGTTGGGACATGGTACGAGAGACAGAAAGGAAAACAAGACGAGGATAACATGGACCTACAGGTCTGATGAAAAGAAATAAACAGCATTGACAAGGGGCAAGACGGTAAATCTTAACTGTTAAGGAAGTGTGGCATGTTCGTGATGAGTTAAGATACAAGGTCACAAAAACATGCCTGACAATTATCTCCTCAGAATCTTTTTTTTTTTCCAGGGAAACAAACCTGAAAAAAGTCGGTGCTCTTTTCTGCTAGTAGGAGTTAAATGGTTTGTTTTGTATTACTGTACTAATTTTTATTCTTCAGAAGATGCCCTATTTACGGTGGAAAATCCCCAAGTTTTCCAAAGTAAACATGTTGAAACACAAACTAGTGGAGACCAACAGTCATCTTTCCACTGGTGTAACTTGTTGGTGATGTTCTAATGATTCATGTTCCGTCTAAAGGTTTGTCATCAGTGCCAAAGTGTCCATAGTTGTCCAGAAGCAGATGAACTGATAAATGTGTTCCTGGACTGTGATGAGCATGGGCACTGCACTTAATGCAAAACAAAACAAAGTCTGATATATGTTAGTGTCACTAACATTATTAAAGTTTTTCCAGCAAAGAAGATGGTTTAACAACAGCCTTATCCTTTTAGTATTTCAAATCAAATATCAGTAGTTACATTTAAAATCATACTACAAATGTGAATAGAAATGATTTTCATGTGCACTTTGGTTCATCAAACATGAGCTAATTGTTTAACCTAGTATTAGTGTTGGTGAAAAAAGCTACAGTTTCCTAAGGCCTATGTTACTGTTGTTGATCCGGAGGTATTTCAGAGTTGAGCTACAAGTTTTCTTCACTTACAGTTTCAAAAGTGACAGTGGAATGCAGTAGCTTACAAACTCCAGTGACCTCAGGGTGACAGACGGTCAGATTGAAGACAAACTGAGAGAGCAAAATACTCTGAAATACAGCTGGAAGAAGAGGGATTCACAAAAAGAAGGAGATCAAATGAGCCGAATGACCTGCAACTGGTTTCCTCAAACTCTGCAGGAGTTAACTGCAGGATACAAAGACCTTCCTGCTACTTTTTCTGGTAATTGAAGGAAGATGGAGGAACTCATTAAGCTATGAAACTTGGTACATGCACATACACAGTTATACTGAAAACAAAAGGCTGTTCCAGTAAGCAGCAGTGGTAATTATTGTAAATTCAATAACCCGGAAAGGATTTACATAGATAGCCAAAAGATAGAAGGAGAGATAGATAGAGCTTGATTCAGACAGAAAGGCACTGGAGGAGGTGAAAGTAATGGCCAGGAGTCATAAATGAATGGAGGAGGAAGTGTGTTTTGAAAGATGGAGTTAGACAGTAATCCTCTAACCTGACCGGGAGTTCCACAACTAACTTTGTTTCATATTCTGTCAGGGAAAGTGACCTGTGAAGTCTGGTCAAAAATCGGAAGGAATCAAAGTTATTAGAGGCGAAAGTGGAAAAGATGTTCGTTTTGTAGAGAAAAAGCCTAATAAATCAGGGCTGAAAAGAAGTAATCACATGGACAGCTGGAGCATTTTATAGAAGTTTAAAAATGTGTGGAAAATTCATATTGTAAAGAAGGTATAGCTATAAGCTTTTAGCAAGATTGCTAAAAATACAAAAAAAATTGCTTGTTATTTGCTGATCTAGAGTCATGATGAGCACTTTCTCTGCTTTTCTCTGGATAACATTTACTTGCTCTATATTAGATTCAAACAAATAGAGTGCCTAATTCTGAATCATAACTGACTTCTAAAAGTAAATCAAAAGTCTCTGCCCCAGTCTGAGTGAAATATTTCTCAAGCTTTTCCCCTCATGACTTTTTTTTCTTTCCCCTGGCGTCTCTGAGAGCCTGTCAGGGCTCATTTAGCGAGGGGTGTGTCCCTTCACTGCACATTGCACTTTTCAAAGACAATTTGGAGCTATATTAATGGACCCGTTTCTCCCACTCAGAACAATCCCCACCTTTTCTTATTTTCCACCTACTTTGTCTCAGTTTAACAACCAAAATGATGTTTAGATTGCCCAAACATTAAAGTGCAGTGTGCAGTAGCTCCAACTCCAATTGAGAGTTAAAGCAACAGTGCTGCGCTGAATATATATTTCAGGACTAAAAACATCAACTTTGTGACTTCTAGACAAGATGAAAAGCCTTTTGCCAGACTGTGTTTGTGAAACGTCTGAAAGGCTTGATGTGTTTTCTGATATTTTATTAATGAGGAGCCTAAAAATTGTCAAACACTCAGTTAAAAGAATGCAAATTGCTCACAGACGGCTTGGCCCCACATCGGAAACGGGTCAGCTGTCTGCTAGCCGCTCAGCTGGTACCACAGATTAAATAACAGGTGGTTTCATTTGCACATTTTTCTTTTTGCTTTTACCTCCTTACTGACCACTGACCTGATTCATTGATGGTTTGAGTGAAGAAAGAAGGGTTTTGCGGTAGATGCTTGGATGCTCGCAGTATAATATGAGTGTGTCGTGATTTATGCCTTGTGTGTGTATGTGTGTAAAAGAGGAGTTGCTTCGTGTCTTTGGGCTGTGGTTTCTCTGGAAAAGTCTTTCCATGAGTGCTATTATCAGTAAAATATTGTGTCTACACTGACTCCACAGACCACAAAGCTGACCTTAGAGAGCATATGAATATCTTTAACCTATTTTATCTTAATGAAGCATCATTTAAGCAGGCTTTGGATTTACACCATGCTATGAAAAGTGCTGCTTTTGTTGCATTCTTGAAAGACTGTACACTTTTAAAAAATTAAGTGTCCCGTCAGATGAAAATAAGAATGTGAGGAGACAGGATTTGGAGCAGAGAAATGACTGTAAGGACTGTAAAAAGTGAGGGGGTGGGAAAAGAAGAAAAAACTAGGTGAGAGGGAGGAGGGAAAAGTGCAGAAGTGGAGGTGAAGACAACGGGCTAGAATTCCTTCACTGATGGTTGGTTTCCTTTCTGACAAAATTCCTCTGAACATGGAATGTAGCAAGTGACTGAGAGGTGCTTACAGTGTATTGCAGATGTGTGGACCTGCTGTATTTTATGTGACACTCGGCATGTGTTCATTTAGTGGAAAAAAAAGCAAAATGTTCCATTCTCTCCCCCCCCGTTTTTCTTCTCATCTTTCCCCCCGTGAGCCAAAATGTCTCGTCACGAGTAGAGAGTCAAGGAATGCCAAAAGGAAATAGCTCTAGCAGTCTTGCATCCAAAGCTACTGAGAGCTGCCGCACTGAGCCTCCCTTTTTTTCAGAAAAACAGAGCCTATAAAAGGACAGCAGTGTGAGTGCTTCTGTATTAGTGCTTCTGTGTCCTTGATCATTTTTGTTTTCATCCTAACAGAAACTGATAATGTTTTATGTCTCTTTCTCTCAGTACCAATCTCCTGACAATATTTTGTGTACTTTAGCTTTGCATACTGTGTGACACCTCCATCTTTTTTGTCTGCTTTCAGTGTGACTACATTGCAGTCTATTTTTATTCTGAGCCAATTTACAACCTAAGTCATCTCAGGGAACTTCACATAGTTAGGTCGAGACCATAAAATATTCTATTATAGAAAACAACCAAACAAATCCAATTATTCCCTTGGAGGAAGCAAAGTGGCAACAGCGGGAAGAAAACCCTCCCTTTTTAATAGGAAGAAACTGGCACAACCCGGCTCAAAGAGGAGGAGGTCGTCTCCCTTAACCATATCAATGTCTATGATTTTAGGCTATTTAAAAGTTCAGTATATTCCTCATTTTCCTACTGTAAACAAACTCAAAGAAAAGACCAAACCAACAATGATTCATCCTATTAACAAATCTTCTGTGTGTCCAGTGAACCACAACACTGCACTTGGCGACATTATTTTTCATTACAATGAATATAGGTTCTGTAGTTTGCTTTGAGTCAAGCCCGCATACACCATTCTGCTGCTGTAAATACTCACTAGAGCACCAAATGAGATTAATAGGCAACTAAAAATATCCCCAGACAAATCCATTACTTACTCCTGTTAGATTAATGTTCAATAGAAGCCTCAGTTCTTAGTTTTGCCTATTAAAAAATGAAAGCAAATATTGTGGGTTCATTTTACAGATTTTTGTGTTTAGTCAAATTTGTGGGCTTGAGGCTGTGATCTATAGAAAAAGGCATTGATGTCAGAAAGTCCAGAAAAATAAACATAATTGGTACTTTTGTTGCGTAAAAGTAACGTCTTCTTGGGACCCGTCATTGCACCACATGGACATATCTTCTGGTTGTGACCAAAGATTAAACTATCCATTGAATATCTTACAAAAGAATCAACCACGAGGTTAAGAACTGTTGTATTATGTCACCAACTGCTCATTGACACAATCACTACTCAGTATACTAATAATACCAATGTCTTTGCCTCCACTTCCTCACTCTCCATTAGCACCTGTAGGTGGCGCACTCTTCCTGGCTGTAGCCATGGCTGAGCATTGAGGTTCAGTATGGAGACCTGTGGCTTTGGCCCACTGTCTGCTGTGTATGAGGCCATTGTATCAATGAGGTAAAGATAGCATCTCTCAGTAGACATCACCTTTATAGACACAGAGTGCCCAGTGTTCACGTCCAACCGCCCATGAATAAGAGCTCAGCGGCTGGCTGAAAACTCTGACAAGTTTCTCTCTTCTGTCTCTGTTTTTTCATCTCGCTGTGGATGCTCCCAGTCCCCTTTTCTCCCTCTGTTTTACTGTTTCTGGCCTAATTACAGCAAACCACTGACCTCAGCACGCTTACAGCCTAATCATTAAAGGCCCTCAGTGATTTATTGCCACTTGTTTGCCTGTAAAGTGCACACATAGCCTATTGTTAAAAGTACATGCAGTTTGTGATGTTGCAAACATTGCAGGATACACAAAAAGGGGCTACCGAGGTAATTATTTCTGCTTACATAAACTGTGATAGCATCAAGTATGAGCCGAGATGCTAAATGTTCACGTTTGTCTGGGGAAAAAATGGCACCTTTACACGGTAATATTTTATTCTAACCATAATCACACTCATTTTCTGCTCTGCCATTGCATAATGAGCACAGGTATTGATCTGTTTCCATGGTGACGCATTCCCCCAGTGTGCTGAAGGTCAAGCCAGGTGTTTATTAAGCTGCCATAACATGAGGATGGTCGCCGATGAGGCTGCTGCAGGAGGGAGGTGACGACCGACAAGGTAATTGTGTCTGTCAGGCTGAGAGATCTGCTCTCTTGTTCCTCTGTGGTAACTTCCAGTGAAGCAGGCATTCAGCCAAATGAGCGCTGCTATTCCTGTAATATTCCTGTAGCAACTGCAGAGCAACTATTGTGTGTATAGTTATGCTTTTGGACTAAATGCAAATTATTAGGGTACAAGAACTAACATGCATCTTGCTAAAATGATCTAAAGTTACCATTTACTTGAGCGATTCTCAACTAAAACCACAATCTTTCTAAACCACAAAACTAAAACATGCTGCATTTACAGAAAGCCCTTCTTAGTTTGCATTTGTTTTGTCATTATTCATACGTTGAGCTGTCAGTGCCATTGCAAAAAAATCTTGCCAGTTAATATATGTTCAAATCTGAATCTAACTGCAACTTCAGGTAGACGCTATTGACGTTTTTTGATTAACTTTTACAGGTTGTTACTTAACATCTTTCAAATTCAGACAGTGAGGTCACCACAAATCAAAAAAGGCTGGACTTTTGCTACCGCATGCAGTAACTGTCTGTAGTACAACCCCCTCTCAGCACAGGAGTGGATATGTTCTGTCATTCCTCAGGTAATTCCGGAGACCCAGCCCAGCTGCACTCACCCCCCATCCATCCCCACCACCACCACCCACTCAAATTACCACATTCCTTTCTCCCTAACCTGCTTTTTAGAGTGTAAAAGTGAAGGAAAGAGATGCCTGAGGAGACAGCTTATAGAGATGTGAAAAAACTGCACAGAAAATGCCCACACAGAGAAAGAAAGGTGCAGCACTGTGTGTTTTAGAAGAGGTTCAGTACAGATGAGAGCTGCGACAGACAATGAACTGGTGTCATGTTGGTTCAGGAGGTCATCAGTGTGTAGAATACATTCAGTTTGTCCACAAATAGAACTTCTGGCCACTTGGGGCAGCGTAAGGAGCTTCCAGCACAAAAAGGACATACAGTGTTATTATCAGCAAACCGCAGATTTACAATCATTGTTCTGTCTTCATGAATAAAAACGTGAAATATTTGCTCTTGTTGCTCTGTTTTTGTTCAGAATACTGTTCACTGCATCACAAAACAACACTGAGAGCAGTGATTGAACCAAAGAATAAGGAGCTTTAAGTAAAAAAAAAAAAAGCCTCAAATCAATCAAATAATCATATGTATTTTAGAAACACCACATTGGGCAACATAGTTAAAGCAAATGAAGACACTTTACAACCTTATCTCACAAATCTGTTGAATTGTTGGCCCGAATCATAGACTATTTTCAGACCGAGCATCTGTATTGTACTGTTGTGCACACAAATGCAACCTTATTACCAACATATCAGGTGCACTCCCTTTCAAACTTGCTTTCAAATAAAGTGGTTCACATAATCTAGTTGGTGTGTTTACAACCTGACCCAGTCTCAGACCTTACCTGCCCTGTTTTACATTCAGAACTTTAACAAAACAGATCAATTTGAGTCATAGTTTTCAGCATTCAAAACATTTCCAGGTTGATATTTGTTGTTCGGAGCTACTGTTCTAAGCAGCACCATGTTCAAAATAAAAAGTTGAAATTAATTATCTTTATTGCCCAAGGATTTCATACACTGACAGCAGCTCTGACAAATAATGACCTAATTACAGCAGTTCTTTATGCCAGGAACTTTTATCTCACTTCCAATTACAACACACACTTTTTATTAAAAACATCAACGGCCTTCGAGTTCCTCCAGCGCTGTAGGCACCACCCCGGGACAGAAAAGGAAAGAGACAAACATCTTCGCTTCAGGAAACAGGATGTCCCAGCTCAGACTAGTGCCCTCAGAAAACTCAGACCCCCAAACAAAATAAAGTTTTTCCAAAACACAATATGGGGTAATCGGAAGCTCAGAGGCCACCCAAAGCTGTTTCAGCCTTTTGATCATCCATCCCTTCATCTGTGTCTTTATATCCTTTTCAGAAGCAGATCTGCTTCCAAGTAAAACAGACTTTCTGCAAACTCATTCATGAGATGAAGCAGGATTGCGCTTTGATTTATAAAATAACAATAATAATAATGTAAACGTTAAACTTCCTGCAATCAGCCTGGTGATCAGACTCTGCAACTGTGCCAGTACTCCATTCTTACTCTTATTATTTTTCTTGTAAAGCCATTAGCAAGAGGACTTGAACTCATCTCCTGTGACTGTAGTACAGTATATTTATCAGAGTGTCTATTTTTTTCACCAGTGCGCTATATGGACATAGCTATTTGGCATTTTTCAAGAAAAAATTAGATGAGCATTTAGCACCTTATTCAAATTAACATGAAAAATATGATTACTGTTAACAAGAGGCTATTTGTAAAAAGAAATCGGGGTGGTTGCATCACCTTGACTGGAATACCATTCATTTCTACAACACTATAACTATTACATACATTACATCTATGTCATTACAGAATTATGTAAACATAGTCACTACATGTGTGCACAAGCGGTTCATTCTTTTACATCAGACCCTAAATAATGCAAAAAATATGACTTAAATCTTTGATACTTATAAATTGATACAGTAAGTAGGAGATGAGATGTCTGACTGATCGTCCCTAATAGGTCTAATTAATCACACGCTGCCTGAGTTGCATGGCCGAGCACACTGCAGATGTTTTCTTCAGACAATTGTTGCAAATACCGTAGCAGTAAACATCGTTAATCACTGCTGCTGCTGTTCAGTCACATGTGAAATACATCTTTAACACACAGCTAAAAACTCCTAAAATCCAAACTATCTTTCTTTCAGCATAAAGGAAAACATATATAACTCTCTTTCATTACTCGCTCTCTCTTCCTAAAGGTCAGTATGGTAATCCTCTGCCATCTAGGAACAGATCATTGGATACTGGCTCAATTTCTGCTCAAGCTATTCACCAGTATTTTTTTATAATCACATTTAGTGTTGAATAACAAATCACTGAGGAATGTCTTTTTAGCTTTTCATTAAAGATCCCTCCAGACGTGTTTGAGGACGTATAGAGAACTTCATTTTACCTTGACTAAAAGTGACAGTAGTTCTTTAAAAGCATTACACCTCATGCCTGATGGAAAAATCCATATTCTTCTTTCAAAGGTTTAATTACTGCATACAAGATGTCTCTTCCCTGATGTATACACACCATGAGCCTTGTGTTTCCACATCGGGCAAGTGTACTATTGAAAGTCCTGGTTTCAGGTACTCATCTTAAACACTGATTTCTGTGACGACAGAGAAGCATTTCTTTTTCAGCAGAAGAATTCAAAATCTGCCTTTTGGTGTGAAACTTATAGACTGCATGCAACAGTGGATGCAGCAAGATATGATATCATCCCTGGTTTGCTATGAAGAAGCTTAAAGCCCAGAGCCGGAGCTTCTGTTCTCCACCATCTTTTCCATTTGAAGCCAAGATCTTATAAATAAAAACTGCAGGGTTGTACCTTTCACACTCTGAATGTGAGTGGCTAGTATTAGCTAACGTCGGCTGGTTAATTACGGTGCAGTTATTGTGATCAAGAAGAATCCTTAACTATGCTGAAATACTGTAAAATTTACTGTTTAGTATTTAAACACAAGCTCCAAAAGTTCACATCCGCACGATTTGAGGATCAGGGCAGCACAACAGGTGAGCTAACTGTCAATCAATAGTCACACAATAGACATTGAAGCTTTCTATAAGCCTTCTTCTCTTAAAGAGATAGCAGTTTAATGAGCAATAATTTCCAAAATAAAAACAACTACTGTCTGAGTACTTCAAGAGAGAAAACGATGCAACTTTCTTTTTGAGTGGAGGGAGAATTTAAGTTACAAATTGGCGACTTCCTGATGAATTTCTTCCTTGTTTGGTGGTCGCACACTTCCTCTTAGGCATGACCTTGAATAAAGAAGCTATGATCATACAGACTTCAAAGTTTAAGGTAGTTGAGGTAAATTAGACACACAGCAGCATCAGTCTGAGCAGGCTGAGGATCCAGAACGGGTCCCCCTGGCCTCCAAGGCCATATGATCCTCCTGCCCATGGAGGAATAAGATCTGGCCTTTCATTTCCTCCCAGCTCTGCTCTCTGTGGTGCAGATGCCTGGTTGCTTTTGCCTGTGTGAATATCTGAACGTGGCTCACAGCAAGCAGATCCTAATCCACGGCGGCGGGGACCTCTCCCTGTCTGTTGTCTTTGCAGATTTGCCCCTCGCTCTGTTTTCAGTGTCAGGGGGGGAAACGTTTTCCATTACTGGGGAAGGAGCATGAATGGTAGCTTTGTTGGTTGGTCTTCACGTTGAGTTGATTGAGTCTCGGAGTCCCCACCATGACCACCACCACTGCATACCCCCAAAACTACCACCGTAACTACTCTCTCTGCCATTTTTCATAATTTGTTTTCTCTCTGGGAAAAATGTGGAAAGATTTGTATCTATTTGCTTTTCCTTCTACACATCTCTGTCTGTCTTTCTTTTTTTTTTGATCACAGGAAGTAAAAAGGACAGACCAGGACTGGTGAAGCTTTGATCCAGATGAGGCCGTCTGAGAGCCTGAGTAAGACCCAAGAGCCGGGGCTCAACAAAAGATTCTCAGTCCTGCAAGCCGGACCAACTTTATTTGATGAAGAAAAGGAAAGAGACCCTATTTTCATCCCCCATATGTCAACTTCAGCACATTTTTCCCCGGGAAACTCCCATCTGACTCCATTCCTCTTCAGCTACAGTTTTAAGATGATCCTTGCATGTTACAGGGATTTAACATCAAAAATTCACCTAAGACAGTGTACTTAAAGGTGCATTTTTGGGTTATCCTTGTTAATTTCTAAAAGCAATTGAAAAAACACAGAGGTTCCCAACCTTTCTCCTTTGAACTTCTTATCATAAGTTGCACATTTTGACTTAACTATTTCCCCTGTGTTTAAATATATAAGCAAAGGAAGTAAAGGTAATCAATATTATAGACCTTTATGCAGCATTGGTTTTATTCTTTATTACCATCTGCTTTAACTTGCCTCCCAGGTTAGACAGAACTAAAAATACACTGTATGTCTAAGGCTTTGGGAAATAAAAGACATGGTCATACACATGGCTGACTGGCTATTCCAATACAGTGTGTTTCCTTATCAAATCAAAGAAGCTGATTACTTGTCTCTGTTGCACTACGTTGTCATCGATTTGTGGCTAATGCTGCAAATCCCAGCTAATACTAAACCAATAGTCACGATCCAGAGTCCTGTCGTTACCAAGACGTTGCCAGGCAACCAGGGGAGAAGTTATTGCAGTCGAAAGCAATATAGTCCAGCAAATAATCAATTTGTCTTGTGTGTCGTTTTTAGTCATTTGCACTGATTAAAGAAATGGGAGAACAACAACGTGCAAGTCAATGACATTTAAGATTTAGTTTCATGCGACATTGGTGTCAATCTTTATACCAATCTCAAGCCAGTAAACCAAATTAACATATGCCCTAAAATTTCCAGTTTGTACAGCACAGATAATGGAGAGGCCATTTCTCCAGTGCAAACAGATGTCTAATAAATCATTCAACACCATATACACCTAAGTAGCATTGTAGCAACATCAGTGGTCAGAGAGGTCACTGAGGTCGACCTGTGTTTGTGGGAGGGCCGCTGGTATCCAGGGATCTTGCTTGGAGAAGCCTGATGGATGCTGAGAGAGGTTAGAGGGAGACAAACAGAGCGGAGGGTCAGTTTGTTTGGGATTCTTGAGAAGAGATAGCAGCTCACAAAGCCTTTCTAATGGGAACCAGCTGACCGCTAATAAAGCTATAGCCGGGCTGCGTTTGCTGCAGACCATTAGAGAGGGGGGCTTCTGTTTATTGTGTTTTATTCTCCCAAGCCCCTCAAAAGGACGCAAGAGAAATTTAGACCGGGTCGAGTTTACTTTAAGTTCACAGGATTGCATTGAGCTTGTCTATGAGTTTTCTCAGAGTGAGAGATCTGCTGATATGCCGCAAAGTGAAATCCTCTTGATTTGCTGACCTTGTTTTACATGCCGAGATGTGATTTTCTTTGGGTGATATCTTTTACACCATATTGAACTTATTAGTGCAGTAACTTCCATGGTATAGTCAGCTGGATTTAAAGCCTCTAGGAGAAGAAAAGAACCTAAAGAATAACTAAATATAGGATGTATACATAAACATGGCTCAGCAAGAATATACTCTAGATGAGCATATAAGTACTGTTAATGAGGTAATAAATGCCAAAATGGTGATATATGGTGACTTGAACAGGGCAGTTCATGAGAGAAACTGCAATTGTCGCTGACATGAAGAAAAGACCTGATATCCTGGTGGCTTTGTGAGGCTTTATTTGTCATACTGATAAAATTAAAGCTCACATTTAAAGTAATTTCCCACCTTTTCTCATTGTAATTTCTGTTGTCTTTGGTAATACTTAGACTGTGCCTGGCTGCTATTCCATGTATCCCCCTTCAAAGGCATGAGGATGAATACATACCGCTAAAATCTGAAATACTAAAAAGGTATGTTAAAAAACATTTGCTTATCTATACATATAAAATCAATCACATATCCTACTTCTGAGAACGGTTCAAAGCCGTTTGGGTTTTTTTTTAGCTATTGACATTGGTACAAATGGCAATAAAATTTTGAACGAGGTTTTCTTCAGAGTTGGTCGATCTTCAAAAAACAAATGTATTGCACAACACTTGTAAAAAATTTTTAAAGATTAATGCATTAGAAAAGAAAGAAAAGGAAAGATTGTAACGCATGCCCTATGTATGCAAATATATCAACACAAATCCCTGTTCTAATGTTCTTTAACAAAGAAAAGATGACAAAAATCTGGCCAAAGAGAGGAAAGAAAAGAATCAAAGTGGCACTGACAGTTGGCTGAACTACTCTAAAATAAGAAAAGCAAGTGTAATAGCATTATTATTAAATTTAGGAACACTGATATGCTGCATTACTGCAATACAAACACATGTGATTGTAGTAAAGCGTTATTTTGTAATGTATTGAACAGAAGTCATTCCAGTTTCACTACAGCTCTTAAAGAGCACAGCAGTGTTTTAAACTGAACACTAAAGTCAGCAAAGTAACACCCTGATGTTTAGCAGGACTAATGTTTACTACATGGTGCTTCTCATCTTAGTTTATTGCATTATTGTGACAAAGTCTGAGCTGCTTGTGGCACTAGAAGGGCAGTGTAAAATGAAATTTGGTTTAGATATTTCAGTCTGGACCAAAGTCCTCTGATCAACACTACCATCCACAGAGCTGTGCTGCTGACAAGGCTAATAAAAGTAAATGCAACACTGGGAAAGTGCTCAAAGCTGTCCTAAACTCTGCTGTTTGCAATGCAAGACATATGAACTAAGGATTTGTAGAATAATCGACATTGTTGTTATACTGGTCGGAGGGAATCATGATTAGATTTGCTCTCCATAGGCTGCGCCTCCTTCCTGAAATATGGGATGCATTTTGTTTCCTGGGTAAGAGCTCCGTCCAGAATAAACACAGAGATCGTGCTCAGTTTATGTGCAGAGGCAACAGATAAAGGAGAATTTGTTTCCTCTCTCAAGTTCCATGTCTTGTATTTTTGCTCCAAAAAGAAACAAGAGTGTTTTGTCTTGTCTGAGCTTCTGCTGTGCCGTAGAGTACGCCGGTTTTCCTTTCAAACGACACTTGATTAAATTTTGGAAGTGATCCAAAATGTCGTAGGTGCTGAAGTGGAGTGATTAAAAGTTTTCCCAACACAACATGCAATCAAAACTTTGAAAATGGGTTCTAATGAGTGATCACATGGCATCGCACACATTTAAACCAAAATGACCAAGAGGAACAAAAATATCCAAGCATGAATATAATATAGATCAGGGGCAGTTACATTTGATGACCTACATGACTGAAATTGAGTTACATTGTGCAATACCAGTATACAGAATAGCACAATCTAATCAGATTATTTTGATATAGATGGCAGTGACTGTATTGTACAGCATAGATTAATTTCCTTCTTCAAGAAGTCTGTTCCTTACCAAAAGTTTTTCTGCATCTTCACAACAGATAAACACATTTCAAACACTGTTAAGTGAACAACAAGGGGTGATCTTTCACAAGCTTTGAAGTTGTGCTGTACGTGAGAAGAGGCTCTTTTTCTGCTTGATTCAGTTGTTTGCAGATGTATATGTTTCCTTTTGCTAATTACAGCTGCATAATACTGTTAATGTTTTATGTTACAGGGTGCACTCTCATTAAGGGGTGGACATCATTTGATTTTTCTCTTTTCTGTGGCACGCATTGTAAAAACACATCTACAGCATTTAGCGATATTCTGTTTAACTTCATTTTTAACAGCTTAGAAGGTTAACCTGAAAGCATATGGATGAGTTACAGTTAATTTACTGAATCAATACTATACTATATATTAATTGCTGATTTTTTATTTACCATCTTGTGTTTATATACCTATTTACTGTTTGGTATTCACTGTTAGTGAGAAAGTCTATTACAACACCAGTTGATAGACCAGCATCCAGACCAACATACAAAAGTTTTATGACCGATTTAATTCAACTTTCCTGTGATTTTGGAGCTTGTACTGCAGTTAAACATCTCTTACAATAGCAGGCATGCAGAAACCAAAGTGTAAAGATGTTTCATTCCTTCATATGGAAAAAGTAGTTTACAAATACAAAAAAAAATAAAAAATACAAAGCAGATTATTGAAAGTAGGAGAGAACTTAACTCTTGTCTATAAAGTCAGCAGATAACTGGAATACAAACAGGTGGTAAGCAAGACAAACCTGCTTTTTCTTCTTCCTTTGTATTAAATATCAACTTGACTTGGACATTTCCAGTATAATCACCAGAATGCTTTTAGGTTTTCCTGCTTGTCTTTAGCAAAGCACACTTGTGTGAAAATGAAAAGTCAAACCTTTGTAAGTATTGCTGTGACACACACAGCTTGTGCAATGGTGGAGAAAAGGCCCAGTCGCTACTGTGCTGGACTTGGACTGAAAAGCGTGCGCACATGGGATGAATACTCTGTGGCTGCCAGGAAACTTGATCTTACCCATGCCACTCACAAACAACCTACAGATGTCCCACAAAACACTGGCGTCCAGTCAGACAATAACTTGGATGGACAGACACACTGAAGAACAAACTGAATGATTCCTGGCACTTACTTGCAATTTAATTTCTGTGCTTCAAAGTGCAGCCAACTGAGGGTTAATCTTTGGCAGACTGATGATTAAACTGACAAGCCAAGAACTCTGGGGGAAAAAAAGAAAAGAAAAAACAAGTTTTTGGAATTAAACAAGCAAATTTATTTAATCGTTTTAGCAAATGTGTGGGGAGATTTGTGGATGAATGTTGTATTGTTATGCTTTGCTGGCAGGACAAAGAGTCACTCTCTGCAGCATACAGCACAAGCAGGAATCTCTGCTTACCTTTGGGAGCTTTTCAAAGTTTCTCCCCTCAGAGCAAGAAAATAAAAACACAGAGTCACTGCTTTACATACTTTGGCCTGATTAATGGTGCAGCTTTTATAAAGGGAGCCCCGTGAGAAACATAGGCCTTACTATTTATTATACCTGGGCTCCCAGCTGGAGCCCTCCCTCTTCTGTCATTCCTGTTCGCACAGTACACCTAAGGAAATTGTATGCAGTGACTGGCTCTTCTTTCATTTTACTGTAAGTCACTCTTGGAAAAGCAGGCATTTCAGATGGGCTTGGAAACTAGTAAGACACCTAATTCTAATGCGTCATGACCTTGGATAAATCAGGACCTTGTCTCGCCCAGTATTGACACAGGCCTGTTCTCTGTTGCTTGAAAAAGCTGCCTGTATGAGGTGAACACTTCACAATCCAGACTTTTACCTACCTGAGCACTGCGTAGTTGCACCTCATTGACCAAAAGGATTCCACAAGCGGGATGTATAGAGGGCTCTCTGTAGCGAGCAGCAGAAAAATGTGCACGAGGCTGCAAAGCTGTTTTCATATTGCAAGATACATTTGAACCATTGGAGAAGCCAAGCCCATTTGGGTGAGGCACTGGGAGACATATAGGTTTATTGTGACTTCTAAATAGTTAATGCACAAGTCAGAATTTTACTGTGACTTCTTCATGGTTCATTTCTCATAAAGGGTACTTCCCAGTCTAAAAAAGACATTTAAAAAAAAAATCAAAGCTGCTATGTGATACCTGATTTTTTTTTTTTTTGAAGTTGCAGCAACAACCACATGTGGCCAGAGCTTTTTGTTCTGTACTTTTGTTCTTAAGCATTTTACTCTCTCAGGGTGTGCTCCATTTAAATATGTCATCGTGAAACCGCACAATCTAGACAGCAGACAGTAATCGTCCAGACGTGGAGAGTTCAGTGGGACAAAGAGAGCCGCAGTCTAATTGATGGAACAACCCGCTGAAAGCCAGAAACTCAGTCACAGAAATATTGCTGTTTTCACTTTGAGCAGACCACATGATTAACTGAGATTCATTTAAGGTGTTGCTCAAAAAGCTGTATATTACACTTGGTTTACACTTTGCGTTAAAGTGCCAATATGGTGATGCATAACTGTATCTAAAATCTGTGTAAAATTCCTGTGCAGACCATTTAACCACACCTCAAATCACTGGGAAAGATACAGCCACTCACTGTAAAGTCATGGGCATGAACATACTATTCCAACAGTGAAAGCAGAAAAATAACAGAAAATAGTGCGACATCAATTTTAGTCATAAAATAAATTTTAAAAATTGTAAACAGAATGTGTGACTGGGTCGACAGTTCCCTAAGTGACTCCCTTGTAGTAGTGCAATTAGCAACATAAAGTGGGATTTCTCTGCAAACATTAGCACGCCATTGAATCACTATATGGCTTTGTATGAGGATAATCACCTGATGAGGATGCTTCCTTTAACTGGAACACGTACTGTAGCTCTGGCTTCATTTATAGCACAATCTGGCCCTCAGAAGCATATTTAAAACCTACACAGACAGAGTTGTTTGCTTTTTCAAACAAGTCAGTGGAGCTAGCATCAGTTTAATCAGCCACCTTCTGCCATTTGATAAAATTTGCTAGCAACAGTTGTCATTTTTGCCTGGAAAATCCATCACAGTTGCAAACTATGGATGAGAAAACTGTTCTTGTTTGAAATCAGGAAGTGCTAAAATTATGACAAAGGATTCTTAGCGGTAAATCTGCTTCTGTTAGCACTATAAACAGTCAGCCAAGCCATCTCCAGCCACATGATATAGTCTGGTATTTGAATATCTAACTAATTTTAGCAACCGTGCAACCATGCTACTCTTATAATCGAGGATCTTATGTTATATAAAATATACAAAGTATGTTTTACACCATGCAATGGGTTTGCTAATGGAGCAAATCTCATTTACGCTACAGAAAGAAGTATTATGACTGCAGCCGAGGATGGTTTATTTCCCTGGCTGGAACTTTTGTCAAACATTTGCTGTACTGGACTCATCTGTTTGGCTGAGCAAACAGAGTATCTGGGGTAAGCCACATTTCATCCCAGCCATCAGAGTTTGTGCAGTGTCAGAAAATACCTCTGCTCCAGAGCAGAGTTTACCTGTGGAAACATCATAAACAGAAGGACTTTTTAAATTCCTGGCCCATTTAATCAAAATAAAGCTGCTAGAGAGGGAATCTGACTCTCTACTCCCACAATAAACCTGCAGTTGGATGAGGTTTCCAGAGTGGGGGGTAAAATCATCACGACTGGCACTCTAACAGACTTCATCAGCTCCTTACTGTTTGGAACCAAAACACTGGGAGGATGTGTGTGTCATCTCCCGACTCAAGTGTTCCCAACGCTGCCTCCTCCTGCGTCTGAGAACACAAAATTACCCAAAGGAAGCTGCATACGATTTCAGCAGACTTGACATGCCTGTTTTCTGAAATGATGACTTTACATAAATCAGTAAAGCATCTAGATAATAATGTCTGTAAAAGCTCAAATGTTCACACCTGAGGTGGACATACTGTGAAGCCCAGTTATCATCAATAATCAGCTTGACAAAATTCAAATTAGTCTCCTAATCAAACAGTCATATGCTCACCAAGTGAGGCAGCAACTGTAAAAACAAACCAGTTATTTACTCTACAATCCAGGGAAAAGTCTACAGCTCTACAAGACACTCAGTGGCTGAGTCGGTCTGTAGGTAGTTTGTGGAACAGTCAACTGACAGACGATCATCCATGTGAGTCAAAATTAACTGAATAAGTCAAACCATTATAACAGTTTACTCTCCTATATGCAATAAGTGAATTCGGCTCAGCATAAAACAGGCCCATTCAGTGAGCAATGCAAACTTTTTCAGCTGTAAAAATTGGACACTTAAAGTACAATCTGTCAGACATCTCCGTATTTCTGTGACAGAAGTGATCAGCACAGTGGAATAGCAACAGTTAGTATTAAATGTTTCACAATCTGACAGACCATGAGGTAACAGAGGGTAATTTTTTTTTGCCAACAGTAAGCCAACATCGCTTTATTGGTTATTTTTGTGAGCCTAATCTCACTTGTATTAAATGTGTGGCAAATCCTGTTCCCCACTGCTGCTGTAACAACTCTGCCTTTCAACATTGCCTCATTATTTATTTCATGTCTGGCTTATGTCTTTCATAGTAAAACATTTACTGATAGTGGAGCTAGAAAGGTGCTATTTGAAAAAACTTAAGTTATTTATTCTATTATAGATTGACCTGTGCAGTTAAATCATTTTTGCACAACTTAGGACCTTGTGTGGTTCACTTTAACTTAGCATCACTGCCTTCTTAAGAATCAAATCCTCTCATGTCAAAATTCACCGACACTCCTGTAATCACTGGAAGCTCTTGTCTCTGATCTCCTCTGTCTGTTTTCATGTGACTTACTGGAGAAAGGCCCCATCTGATTTACCAGGTGAACAGAGCAGCCATTCAACTCATTTCTGAAGTTATTTACTGGACCTCTGCCACATGCCGATTAAAGCATGCCAATCTGCAAACCCAATCCCTTGGAGCACACTGAAATATACTGTACCTGCACAGTTATGAGCCGAAAAGATGTGGTCAAATCGCTACAAGTGTAGGAGTGGTATTTACCAGACATTTCTCATATACTGTGTAAGAGATTGTAGTAAAATATTAAAATGAAAAACGCATTTGTGATAAGAGAAACTTTCTGGACCCCTTTACCACAGCTGTGTTTTCTGACTATGCTACTGTCTGCTACAATATACTATAATATTACAGCACTTTATCAACGCTAAAAGGAACTAAAAAATCAGCAGATCTCACCATTGAGACTTAATTCGCCCCCGCTGTGCGACAGTAATTCTGCAGTAAGCCCCTTAAAAACAGATGATCTTGCCAGCACGGCCATTCTGGATACCTCTGAGTTGTTTGGCAAGAATGTTTAATTCCTGATTCATTTTGTTTAATGGTGCACTATAATCAGCTTAGAGGACTGCTGCTCTTTTGCCGACGATTGAGACTTGCATTTCTTCCACAAGGGGGCTTTTATATCTGAGTGTTTGCAGCACGACTCTATTCTGTACAGTGCACTGAATACTGATCTTGTATAAATACATGTTGAGGCAGATAGTCCCTCTTCATCTGTACTCTCAAACAGCTTAATCATCCCTATACAGCACCTACATTTCGCTATTTCCTCCCGGCACTCCTCACCGAGTAAAAGATCCATATTCACAGAAGCACCGTGAATAACTCCAACCACAAAACAAATATGGCGTGGTGTGTTTGGTTTTCTTTTCATCTATTTAAAAGTTATCCTCACAGCATATTAACTGTGGCCCATCCAGAACACTGTGCTTTTGTCCACTCATGCAGGTAGCCCTCTTAGTTGGCCCACTGACCTGCTTCCTGTCTTTCCAAGCAGCTCTGATCATAGTCTGAAGTGTTTCTCCCCTCAGCTGGAGTTGGACTGGATTACAGCAACCCACAGCGCTCTTTAAAGGTGGATCTTAGTTCCTTCTGGTGGCAGCACTGCACACACCTTGACGGTACTATTGAGCTAAATCAGTATGTGGAGAGAAGCTGAGAAAAGTTCCTTGCTGCATGAGAGAGAAAGACATATTGTATGTTCACATTAAAGCAGCACTGGGGAGGTTTTGATCCCTAGAAGGGATGTGGAACAACGTTTTTGTGTGCCTACAATGTGCCTACAAATGTTAGGTAAAAGAAAAACTGCATGCAGAAATAAACATTGCTGATTTTACAATTTCAGACTATTTTCCCTCACCCCTTCTATAACATCATATCAAGCATTATGGGTCAGATTTAATGATACATGAGTCAAAAGCATGTTATGTGCATCTTGTTCTCTGTCTTTTCAGATGCAAAGAAGGAAATATACATGACAAAATCTAAATATGACAAACACCACAGCCTGAAATTACATCCATTTGCAGTTAGGCTTCAGTTTGGAGCTTTCCCTTCCCACTGTACTGTACACTGATCAGACATAACATCACGGCCACGTGCTTAATATTGTGTTGGTCTCCTTTATGCTGCTAAAACTCCTCTGACCCAGTGGGGCATGGACACAGGACCTCTTGAGATGTCCTGTGGCAGTGAATTCTGTGGGTTGCAGGTTGGGATCTACCTAGATCAGGCTAGTCCTGGCACATCCCACAGATGCTCAGTAAGATTTGGATCTGAATAGTGCGGAACCCCGGTGAACAGCTGAGCTCTGTCATGTTTCCCGGGCCACTCCTGAGCAGTTTTTGTGGTGTGTTGGGGTGCATTGTCCTGCTGAGGGTGGCAACTGGCATCAAGGACTGCTGTTGCTATGGGGGTTGCTTGACCTGCAGTGTTTAGATGAGTGGCACATGTCGAACAGCCACATGAATGTCAGGACTCAAGGTTTCCCAGCAGAACATTGCATTAAAACAAGATGATCGATGTTATTCATTTCACCTGTCAGTGGTCAGAATGTCAAGGATGATCAGTGTATATCTGAAAGGTGAATGAAACCATCAATCCACTTACATGCGTGTCACATACAAACTGCAGAACTGTGCAGCTCTGACAGCATCACATTAACGTAGTCTGGTGAACATGTGGTGACGTTTCAGCAGGCTGCAGTCTCTAATCTCAACTGTTGTCAGTTGTCAGCTGGACTATAAATTCAGTCACATGCTGAAAATAAGGCAGTCAAGTTAAAACAAAGAACTGAAGCAGAACTAAAACAATAATTCCTGTCATTGTCCTTCAGGTCAGTGAATGCTCAAATACAGCATTCCTTCTTTTATGACTTCTGTAAAATTGAAATTATTTACATTACTCACGTCCAACTAACGGATTTTGAAACATACCTTAATAAAATGCACTTAAAATGGTAAACATTTGAACAACATTGCAGGGTATATCTATCATGTCCTGTTAAATAGACGTGTTTTAAGGAATTGTATGACGACTGAGCAGAGGATGCACATGTGACAGTGATGTGACTAAGTAGCCAAATATGTCTGACACGAACTAGCTTTTATTATAAGCTACGTACATTCACCACCTTGTGGTTGTATGTGTTTGCCAGCAAGTGAAGATGCATTTTACATGCATGTCACTCCATACTTTATAATAAATGTTGTGAAAACTTTGAAGGAATTTAATAGGTCGACACCTAGGATAAGTGTCACTAAATCAGTATCTGAGCAAATGTCACACTCTCTGATTCTGCTCTGAGAATAACGACCAGAAAAGTGTTTTTGCAGAACATTAAGATGTCACAGTGAAGCTGACCTTTGACTTTCTGGATATAAAATCTCATCACTTCATTATTCTATCCTGCCTAACATTTGAGTAGTTTTGTCATAATAAACACATGAATGATCAAGTTATGTGCAAAATGTGTTCTGTAAGGTCCCGATGAACTTGACTTTTGACCGTTGACCACCAATATCTAATCAGTTCATTGTCGAGTCCAAGTGAGGATTCATCCCAAACTTGAAGAAATTCTTTCAAGGATTTTAAGAGATCTCACATTTACAAAAATGGGATGGGAACGTAGTTGTTCCATCTATAGCTGTCACACGCATCATAAAAATGACTCCTGAAATATTGTGAGAACATTTGCTGTGACTGTTAACAGGAATCATTTTTTCAGACCAGCCAGTGATTTCAAATTTGGTAAGTCATATTTTTAGGTGGTGGTTTTTCAAACTGACATCACCATGGCTGCTCAGTCAAAATGTTCCCCTATCCGAGGCATCAAAAAACACCTATGAACTGGCCTCAGTGGGTCAGGCAACTGCAGAGTCCCAGTCTCCTTTAAGACCCCTGGAGCCTGCTCGGTGTGGGGAGAGTTTGTAAACACATCTGCCTTAACCTCTCTCTTTTCCTCTCTGTGTCAGTCTCTGTGCACCATCACTTATCTGACCTTTCCCCTTCTTCCTCATCCTTACGTTGTTCATTGCTGGGATTTGCTCCTGCAGTTTCTACCCTTAATCAGCTTCACATATAAAGTTCCTGAAGTAATTCAACTCCACCTCTTTTAATTTCACTTTAGATAACACATGCTAATGTTACCTCCCTCACTTTCCTTGTTTCCTTCTCCTTCCTCTGTCCTCAAGGCATCCTTTCCTCATCTTATCTTGAATCTGCATCTCTTTCCCTGCTTTTCCTTCTTTCCCACGTAAATCTCCTCACAGCTGGTACCTTCCCTTCATTTTTTTGCCTCCCATTTCTAACTCTAAACCCTTAACTGTCTACCCCCTGCAGCCTTATAGCTACGTTTCATTTCTTCAGTTTTCCCCTCAGCCCCCTCCTCTCCTTCAGTCTCTTCTCTTCTTATCCTTCAAAGATCTCCAACCGCATTTTCCACCACTTTCAATCTTATTTCTCTTCACTTTAGACCACAGGATTTATGTCTAACTAAGCCAATACCAATTTGTGCCTTTTATTCATTGCAATTTATGTCATAACAACAAACTGTCTTTAATGGCCAAATATGTTTGGACATATATAAAGAATTGGATTGTGGTTCGTGGTGACAAATATAAGAGCATAAAAATCTACGAGAGAATACACATTCATTAGCCACAGATGTACAATAAAAAGGAGACAAACAGAGAAGCAAAATCATACAAACACATAGAAATACAAAAACAGCAATGGATAAAAGTACAGCATCGACAATGCGGTAACGGTACAAAGACTGCCATAACAAGTACTCAGTGAGTATTGTTGTTAGTTGCTTTATGTGCATGTCATAGTGGGTTTAAGTATTGTGTACACGTCTCATATCCAGTCTCTTTAAATTCACATTTTGCTACTCGGTTTTACAAATTGCTGCAAATTTTTGTCCCTAATGTCTAAATGATGATAGCAGTAAAGGATTTTTCTCAAAAATTGGTAAAAATAGAAAAAAAAATGCAGAAAATGACGGTTTGAAATCTTACAGTTTCTACATCATGCACATCACACCATCCTGCTTATCTTTTTGAAATCTTTTTCATTCACTGCAGTTTCACTAAGAGCTCAGCTTTTCTTTTCAGTCACACACATTCATCCCTGGACATTGACAATTACAACCACAGTCTGACCTGCTGACTTCAGAACAGATTTCGTGGAACAGGTGGGGTTAAGGGTCTTGCTTAAGGCCACTACAGCATTCATACTGAGAGAGGAAAAAGCACTGCTTTTTCACTTTTTCACCTGGAAGCCTCCATCTACATCCATTCTTATTCTTCAATACTGTTCAAAGTATCAGTATTAATCTCGTAAGAGATCATTAGAGGCATTTGAAATTTATTTATAAGCTTAAAACTTATTAAAATATTTCCATCCATCCTCTATACACCGCTTTATCCTCATTGGGGTCGTGGGGGGTGCTGGAGTCTATCTCAGCTGACTCGGGCGAAGGCAGGGGACACCCTGGACAGGTCGCCAGTCTGTCACAGGGCTACATATAATCACACTCACATTCACACTTCCAGGCAATTTAGAGTACTTAATTAACCTCAGCATATTTTTGGACTGTGGGAGGAGCCGGAGTACCCGGAGAAAACCCACGCATGCACAGGGAGAACATGCAAACTCCATGCAGAAAGATCCCAGGCCAGGATTTGAACCGGAGAGCTTCTTGCTGCAAGGTGAAAGTGCTAACCACTACGCCACTTTGCAGCCCCTATTAAAATATTTTAAAAAATCAAAGTTTAAAGAGACAAAATTTAACTACAGCAGCAAAACCAGAGCCAGCCATTAAAGGCCCATTATGGTACATTGTATTCAAACCTTCTTCTTCTTCATTGTCATGTGTCCCTCTTTATTCCTTATCCATTACCAGTACCCACCCACCCCTCCCCTCCTTTCTCCACAGCCCTGCCATCTCTCAGCATTCCTCAAGTTCACCACACAGAGCCCCATTGTGTCAGTGTGTCGGGGAGGGAGCTCACAGTCCAACCTCTCACCATGTGCTGCCGCTGGACTCACCTTAGGAGACCACGAACTACTGTACAGCCTTGTCACACACACCGACACACACTGAAACACACACTGTCTCCATTTCCCCCCTCGTTCCATCGCTCTCCTCCATCAGCCCCGCTTTCATTCCAACCTCCGCTCCCTTTTCTTCCGCTCACACTTCCACTGCTTTTGGAAATCGGCCACCATCAACAGCCTTCACCCTGTTTTTTATTTTTTTTTATCTGTGTTTATAACCAAACAGACCTACTCAAAAAGTCTATTGATGAGACTCTGAGGTTTCAAAGCAGCATGGTTAGCAGACCCTGAGGAGGGTTAGGGAGGCGGGATGGAAGGAAGGAGGGCTGAGGAGGTCTACTTTGAGGGGCCATCCTGTACAAAATACCTGAGGTGCCAGAGTAAAGACCTCCACCCTCGACTTCTCAATGTGGGCTGATAGCTCTTTAAACAGCAAAGGAACGAAATACCCATGTGAGGGAGGTTCAGCTGGTTGAAGGCTGCATGGTAGAAAACTCCACCTGCCTGGTCTGCTGCTATTCAAGCTTAAGTCAATCTAAATGTAAAAATACATCTACTGTAGTTCACAGCAGCTCAAAAAGGGCAAGTAGTACCCTGTTACCTGTAACAAGTATAGGTTTTACAGTATAATCAATCACCTATAAAATACTTCCAATTTTCATGCTAACGTTCCTCAATAAGCAGAATGCTGTCTTAAGTGTCATATTAACAGTATGTGATATATCCATGGATCTTTGTCATTGATTTATTAACATGTAAGCATAATTAAAGATATAGTCAGTGAAGGTGATCCTAATTTGAAATACTATATGATGATGCTTTTGTTCAGTCATTGCTGTTTGTTTGAAATAAAATATGTTTTCTGAAAATGAGTTTCTAATGCAACAGTAGGTGCAGAAAACTTGAAAGAGAGGATTGCTAAACAACCCATTGCTTGTTGTTTGCCTGTAGCAGGTGACATTCAGTCAAACTACAGATTGGAAAGAGAAAAACGAAAAGCTAAAAGCCACTTTAGACCTCCAAAGAACTGTGGAGAACCACGGAGTCCAGAGGTAGATCAGGAAAAAATACGATTGCTGCTCTAAGTACAGTATTTGAGTGAATGCACTTAGTTTACAATACAAAGTAAGTACAACTCTGGTAAACTGTTTCTCTTCTAAAAAAACACACCTTTTCCTAACCTGTGAAACAGTTTAACTGAAAAACAGTTGTGAGGTTCTGGGTTCACATTTTACAATTCAATTAAGGCAGCTTTACTGAATGTCTTAAACACTGCTGGCAGATTATTTAAATAAAAAGATGTAGACTATAAAGAACACTGATGTGCATAAAGATGACATGACTGAACTGCAGGTGCATAAATGCTAAAATTATAAGGAATTAAAAGAAAAATAAAACAAATAGTAAGGAATCCAAATGTGCAATATAAGGTGGATATTTATTCATTTCTTCTTCTGTTGATTTATACAAGTTTTGTCATACTAAAATCCTTTCATGCTGACATTTCAGCACAAGGGAAACTCTGTGTAAATGTTTTGTGGTGCAAGAATTGACCCATTTCACCAGCGTCAAGGTTAATGAGTTCAATTGGACCCATTTGAGAGATTATCACGTGTGACTCAGAATCATAATTCTGTAAGACTCTGAGGGTCCACAAGGGCCAGCAGTCTGAACAACAATGTTGTTTTTTCTTGCTTGGAGAAAGCTTTAAATGTTACAGACCAGGAGTTACTTGTTTCCGCATAGATTAAAGGCAGAATGGAGAGTCGAGCCTGTATTTCTGTACTATTTCAACCCCTTAAAATTCATGGAAACAGGGCTTTAATCGAAGTTTACTGTATATAATCATAATGAATGGCTCATGAACATCATACAGACACAAAAGAACAGTTTTGGCACACACTCACAAGCAGAGGCACAACGTCCAACTCCACACACATGCACATTTTCGCACACTCAGTCCGAGTCTGAGAGTTCAGCATTCCTGAGAGGCTTAGATGCCGGCTGAAAAGAATGAGCAGCCACACAGAGGGATCTCCTCACGAGATAGAGAGCCATGTGGCCTGCTTTCAGCCAGATTACAGAGTCAGCCAGAGCACTCACCGTGAGCTGAGGACTGGAAGGAGAGGGCAGAAGGAGAAATACACCGGTATCACTTTTCAAAACAGGCAGATTAGTGGTGCTGTTACAGTGTATGTTGCTGTGATCGGTTACATGTGTTGTATAATGCTCACTGTATTTTGCGCTGAGGACCTGAGACTGAAGGGGAGATGTGTTGGTAGGGTACTTCCTGAAGGGTTATTTACATGAACATTTCAGTTTATTTGTAGTAGCAGAACTGCAGAGCAAAACATCCCAAATAAACAATTAAATGTGCACTTCAAACAATGTGTACACGTTACAAATCTGTGTAATTACCTAAACTTTGGAGAAAGCCACTTTAACAGCTCCTCAGTGAGATTTCGTGATAGACTGATAAACCCACCGAGTCTCTCCTTTTCTTTGTTGTGGTTTTCAAAGAGTCTGAAATTCAAACTAAGCTGTAGCCAGAATTTTCTTGCCAACTGACCGTGCATGGTGGTTTACTCTGTAGTTGACTTTCTGATCGCTAAGCCACTAAATGCAAATAATAATAAATATTGATAATAATCAAACATTTTAATTAAAAGGAAAGCTCCATCCATCCATTATTCATAGACCTCTTAATCCACATTAGGGTTGCAGAAGGCTGGAGTCTATCCCAGCTGACTTACGACGAAGTCAGGGGACGCCCTGGACAGGTTCTATTACAGGGCTACATATAGAGACAAACAATCACACTCACATTCACACCTAAGGACAATTGAGAGTTACCAATTAACCTCAGCATGTTTTTGACTGTGGAAGGAAACCAGAGTACCCGGAGAAAATCCACGCATGCACAGTGAGAACATGCAAACTCTGCGTGTTGGTAGGGTAGTGACTGCAGAGCTATTTACAGGAACATTTCTGTTTATTTGTGGCAGCAGAACTGCATAACGGCATAGAACAAAACACCCCAAATAAACAATTAAATGTGCACTTCAAAAAATGTGTATATGTTACAAATCTGTGCAATTATCTAAATTCTGGAGGAAGCCATTTTCACAGCTCTTCAGTGAGATTTCATGATAGACTGATAAATCCATTCAGTCTTTCCTTTACTGTGTTGCAGTTTTCAAAGACTCTGAAATTCAGACAAAGTTGTAGCCAGAATTTTCTTTTTTTTTTTTTTTTTACTCTTGCAGTTGAAACTTTCTCCCACAGGACTCATACATCACTCAGAAAATGAGCAATTGGTTGTTTTCTGGGTATGTATGTGAATGGAAACCACTGATGCCAGCAGAGTATATTTGGTAAGAGTAAATTTTTCATGCTCAAATTGGAACACTGACTTTGACAGCATGTTTCACGAATGAAAACTGAACCTATCAGAGGGCCTGAAGGATATATGGAACATGGAAAAACCTCTCAGTAGCGTCTCTGACTTTGCCGGTACATTTCTAAAAGGGTGGATCTGAGTGCAATCGTGACTATTTGGTAAAAGCAGAAGAAAGTTGAGGGCAAGAGGAATAACTTTTATGCCTGGCACAGACAGGCTGACAAGCTTCAAAGAAACTCACTGTGAAATAAACTTTTTCCTGGATGTTATAAAAAAAAAAAAAAACAGCCAAAACATGTATTAAATTAGGCAAAAACAGTGACTTGATCTTTTCTTACAGCAACTCTTAGTGACCATCAGAGGAGCTGCAGCAGTTTCTGCACTCACTTCACTACTCAGCCATTGTGGTTGTTTCTTAGACTTCACATGACAACTTTTAACATCATTCTTTGTCCCTGAAACACATGTTGGGATGTAGATATTCGAATTGGAAAAGATGGAATTGCAGTGAAAATATTAACAGTTCAACTTTGAAAGAATGTGAGCGCAGAATTGGAAATGTTCCAAGTTGCATTTAGTATTTATGATGTATAAACTTTCTTTATGAGCTGCTGCCTCACAATTTCATAGTATTAATAGCACTTTTACAAGGAAAGCGGGGAAGAAGAAGTATCGTTTCTATAAATAAGAAGTGATTTCACTGAAAAACTCTTGAGTGACAGGCCTTAAAGGAACAATAACCCTAAAGGTGATCCCAAAGTTGAAGGTCTTCCATTTAAGTAGGTTTGCTCTACTTGGCACATAATAAAATGCATAAATGCTTTAGCAGCAGGATGTAAGCTCAGAGTGTGTGCATATGTGTTTCTTTACATTTATATTTACATTAGTGTCAGTGCAGCACTTTACACATTTGACCCCGTGGTGACTATTTTTACAGCCTCCTCCTGTGTTAGAATCTGGCCGTTGTAGACAATTAGTAGCAGCAATATAACCTAAATTCATTAATGCACAACTGACATGTCCTTATCCCTTTAATTTTTGTTTTTTGTATCAATTTTAAAAGATTTATTTGATATTAAAACAGATGGGAAACATCTGTAGAAAAAGTTTAAAGACAACAAAGACCACTGCAGCTGGACAGTCAAATTCTGCCACCTCTGGTTTGAGTTCAGTCTCAAAACACTCTTAATGTTGTTTTTGGCCCTGAAATCCATTTCACACATAATATTAGCAGGAGACTTAAAACAATCTAGGTTTTAAGAAAATGTAAAAAAAATTCTGCACACCTGTAAAGTGTGAGGGTGCTACAGCCTTACATTCAGTAGTAGGGTTGACAACATGATGTCAGCTCTTCAGTCTCAGAAACACAGCAGCCCATAAGAGAAGCGCACGGCTGGATTCACATAACAAGACTGTTATGTGTCACAAGACTGTTGTTTAAGAGGGCAGCGAGCCGAGGAAAGAGTCGAGGATCTCATCTGGGTGTGAGGAATGCTCGTATTTGGAGAAGGGTCTGGTGTCTTGTATTTGTGAGTGTGTGTCTGTGTGCCAGTGACTGCCTGCATGACTAAGCGTATGCTTGTGTGTGCGTCTATGTGTGTCAGCGTGCACATGCATGTGTGTGAGGGGGTGAGGGTCAAGAGTGCCACCATTGTGACAGTGCAGGCTTTTATTGATTCAGCTGGGGTGAGAGAGTTGCAAATGTCAGAGCTGCAGCAGGCCAGTGTCCAAAAGACTTCCTCCTCAGAATTTACAGCAAGACTCCGTCCTGTGCAAACACACACTGTGGCTGACCATTGAGGAGACATCCTCATACATTTCAAGTAAATCTTGCTCAAGTGTGAACAACTAAGGAAACTGTATTTCCGTATTTTCCTTGCTAGCAAATATTGATAACATAGAGACATATAGCTGAATAGATTACTTAACTTATTGCAATGGGAAATTACAGCATAACAACAATTGATCAATCAATGAAAAGAAAATTACACTTTATTTTACCATGGCATATTTCCTGATACGTATTTTGTGACTATCTGGGCCATACCAACTTTGAACTCTCTGCCTCTGTTCTAAACAATTCAGGGAAACAAGTAGTCTGACAAAATCAAGCAACAAGCACATGCACCCTGGAGTTTTCCTAAATATCTTAATTTTTTTGGAGACTGCTAGTAAACACAAAAATTAGACAACGAGAGTTTTCACTTTGCTAACTGCATTACATGTTTCCATCTTGCCAACTGACTGCATGGTGATTTACTCTCTAGTTGACTCTCTGGAAGCTCAGCAGCTAAATGCTAATAATAATAAATACTGATAATAATCAAACATTTTAATTAAAAGGAAAGCCCCAGTGGTGGATTTTATTAAAACATATCATCACACTCAATAATTACGTTATCTCTGAGTTAATGAGTATTTGCTTCTATGAAGAATTACAAACAAATACTTTGGAAAGACTACATGGAAAATAGAGACAGAAGGAGAAAGTCAGTGCAACCAAAGTGAACACACCACTGACACACAAGTTAAAAAAAACCTGTGATCAATGAAACATAACTGAGCACAGCTGGGATTACATTCACATAGTTATAAAACGACTTGTGAACACCAAAACTTTCTCAGTTTTGGTTGTGTCTGTCTTCATGTCTGCATCATGGCTCCACGTGGCAATGACTTGCAGAGGGATTGAAAAATGTGATCATGAGCCCCAACAAAAGGCGGAAAAGGATACAGGAAGATTGGTGATCAACTAAACTCTGTCTAGCATCAGAAGCAGTCAGAAGGTATAGAATGTGACCGGTACTAGCTGGTACTGAAATGCTGCTGTGATCTATTAAAAGTGAACACAGTGATCTATTTTGTACATGGGTATGTAAGTATATGTAATATCACATCAAACAATAAACATTATGCTAAAGATCTGCAGTGAGGTATTTGTCAAAAATGAAGGTTTTTTTATTTAATAAAGTGCACTTTTTACTCGGTGTGACCTGTTTTTTGAGGGATTGTTTGGGGTCAAGACTGAGCTTTGAGGCGCTTTCTGGTATTTTTTCCACTTAGTGATGTCTTTTTTTCCCCTTTTGTTGTCTCTCCTCAGACCTGCCGAGACACAACAGCTGTGCTGACACCAACAGACTGTGGAGTATCTGAGCTGGACTTTTTGTACGAGAGACTCCAGATGGAGGCCAAGATGAGCCGAGGTGGGGAGATCCTTCAAAGCTTTTCACGAGGCATGAAAGCTCAGTTGTCCAGTCAGTTTGAGATTGTGAGTGGGTGTGCAAAAAGTGTGCACACGAAGAAAGAGAAACAGAACAGCAGGCAGAGACAAAAAGAGAAAGAAAAAAGTCCTTGGGGGAATAAATTAGAGTACTGATCAAATAGTCATTTCAGCCAATCCACTGCAGCAGCACTGAAGATGTCCCAAAAAAGGACCTAGAGATCCCCCAACTCTTCTGTTTTTCATTAACACTTGAGGTTACCTTTTTTCTGTTTCTAACACAGTGCAGCTTGAGGCACCGGGACTCAGTTCATCTTTCCAGCACACAGGCACACTGCTCAATGTGTCTTTGTTTTCCTGAGGAGAACTGTCCTCCTTTTCCCTTCTCTTAAAACGGGGTTTTGTTTCTTTTGGACAATCTCTGTATATCAAATCCTCCTAGAATCAAAGCTGCTGTGGTTTAATCTGTGCCAAGACTTTATCTATTTTCCACAACACCTTTGACAGGGAGGAGATACTGCTATTTTTTCCCCCTCTCTCTTCACTATGCCTCTTCCCACTTCTTGAATTTTTCTCTCCTTTTTTTCCTCCTGGATGTATGTCGTTCCCATGATTCATGGTTTTTGGCCAGGAGCTGCCACCGTGCAGTAGTATGTGGAACATTCCATTTACAGCAGCAGTCACGGTTTGCCCTGTGATAACGCAACTCCATTGTGCTCCACAACATAGCTGAAAGTTAAAAATAATGAATTTGGGGGAACTCCATAAATCCTGCACATCAAAGACGTGTTTACAGGTGTGTTAGAGCGCTACTGCATAAAAAGTTGTAAAAAGCTTGCTGTGGCTGCAGAGGGAGCTGTGTGAAGTCTGGAAAACTGCCTCAAGTGATGTTACTTGTGACAGTGTCAGTTGGATCGGAAGACTACTGGTTTGAAATTACAAGAAAATCTGCTGGTATTGAGCAAGAAGGGAGCTCGCGAGACCTCTATAGACTGATCATTATCTCTTCTTGGAGCTATTAGCCTAAGACTAGCTGTGAATACCTTAATACTCTCTAATTTATCAGATTCTCCCAACTCAAAAGAAACCTGCTGAATAAATTTTCCTGAAAGGGGAACCATTCATTTAATATCTATAATTAAAAAAAATTGTTGCTAAAATAGACATTTTCATGTAAAATTGCCATGTACGATTGCACAATTGTGCCACGAGCCAGAGACAAATTTATCTCCATAGCTGTTCCGTTAAGCAGGGCACTGAATGACTGACATCGACTGAGAACAAGCCTCCTGAAGCATAACTTCAAGGGAGAAAAGCAGCCACTCTTTGACTTAATGGCATGTTTTTGGTCAAATGTCTGTCATCTGAAGCGCCAGAGTGCCGTAACCCCACTATTACCCCACTAAAAGGAGACTCCGTGATTGGTAGATTACCCGACCTACTGTAGGCTCCACCACACGACCCTATTATCAAAATATACAAGAATACGTGTCTTATTCGAAAGCTGGTGGTTGTGTTGCTTTTTATAAGTCTCCCTCCTCAAATAAAGTCTGATTCACTTGGTTGGACGACACTGAAATGAAAGTGGCTGTGTATATACAGTGTATGCATGAGAACAGTATGCCTGAACGAGTGTAAGAGACCGAGGGAGGCAGACGAAGAGAGAGGTAGGGAGGAAGGTGAAAATCTGTGTGTATTGTATACCGTGTGTTCACTGCAGCACGACACCAATTAATGTGACTGATGCCCTTATAATTATTACCAACTGTAGGTGTGGTAAGTTAACGTCCGGGCTGCTGTGACTTCCTGTCATTTGATGGGTAGTTTAGAGAGGTGGTGGTCTCACTTTGATATTTCTCCTTTTCATCACCATAATTGATAGTTTCAGAAAGTTGCTCAGTGCTCAGATTTGACTACAGTCCGGGGTTAAAATAAGATGCAAAAAAGTACACATGTACATATATAGACACAGAGAAGATTCCACAAGAGAAAGAAGGTGCTAGACATAGAGACTTCAGCTCTCATATTCTGGTTACTTATAACTGTAACGTGCCAAAGGTGGGGAGGTTCACCATCAGTCAGGGGCGACCAGCCCGCTCTAGTTTGCTTCAGCAGCTGTGGCTCTACAAAACACTTCCCAGGGTTTCTCAGGGCAAGAATGTGGACGGGAGAAAGGGATCTCGGTGCTCTGTTTCCAACTGGATAATGAACCGCACACAACAGCATAAAATAAGTAACTGTCACTTTCTTTTGTTTAGATTTTTCCTCATTTGCAACCTGGTATATTGGCAACTGTAGAGATGAAAGAGCTGGCCATTGAATCCATTTATCATTCATTGTCAAAGAGTATGTAATTGTAATATTATGCAGCATTTGCAGGGCTTGCTGCCTGTCTGTGTCTTTTTAAAATCACCAGGAGCTGTCAAAGTCAAAAGTGTTCATATGCTGGCTTTAACTGCATTACTCTCACAAAACCACTTGATATAATAATCATAATCAACTTCCTGAGTGTAATTCATTATTGAGCACTTTCAAAGCGCTCAAAGGACAAATCCCATCACGGATTTATTGGGCCCTTGTGTGCCAGTGTGTCCCCTCAGATCAGTGAGTGGGGCTCTGCTGGATATTCTTAGGTCTCGGCTGGTGACAACAGATGACTTTGCAGTTAGAGACCTGAGACTGTGGAATAATCTGTCAGCTGAGGTTTAACAGGCCACATCTGTGTTCTCTTTCAAAACGCCTTTGAAAAACATTTTCATATGAGAAACTCTTTATACCTGATGTTCTTTTCATCTTGTCAGTTTTATATTCAGTTCCCAATCAGTCCTCTTTGGTCTCCTGAGTTCTAAAGCTGAAGTTGTCATTGTTTCTCTTTGTATTTTTTTTCTTTCATTTTTCTTTGTAAAGTACTTTGTAACACTTGGAAACACGTAATGAAGATTATGCTATTATCCTCAGTCGTCCAACTGTTCATCCTCAGTCCTCACAAAGAACTACACAAGCTGATTCCACCC
The DNA here is from genome assembly GCF_021347895.1 of Acanthochromis polyacanthus. Lineage (NCBI taxonomy): Eukaryota > Metazoa > Chordata > Actinopteri > Pomacentridae > Acanthochromis > Acanthochromis polyacanthus. The sequence goes on along the minus strand of NC_067117.1, from coordinate 8,781,607 downwards.
GAGTTAAATCTCTCTTTTCACCACCGTCAAGATTTCAGCACCTGGTTTCATCCACAGAGCCAGTCGGTCTCTGTAAAAAGGCCCATTCATGCCCAAACTAGACTGATCTAGTGCAGGAAATGAGCTCCATACGTGGCGGGTACTGAGCCTCCACAATACAGTACCCCCCTCACAAATATGACCTCCAGTGTTTTGACTGTGTCACAACCATCAATTATGAGATGCATATCCACCAGGACATGTGTTCGATGTGTTAAACTGTGCTTCTTGTTAGTCTGCCGTAGTCAAATGTCATCGGAACAATGCACAATAGAAATGGAAGGTTGGATTGATTTGCTCTTTCTAAATGTATTTTATACAATTCTATAACCACATTTCATCTGCTTGTGTAATAACGCTTATTGAATTCATTCATTCAGTTGGTAAGTTTCTCTCAGAACATATTTTCTATAATTTTCAGTATTTGGAAACAAAACTAACTTTCATTGACTTGGCAGCAGTTGAGGAGAATTCACATTTGACTCTGAGAAGCTTTTGTAAAGTCTTAGGATGACACAATAACCCTATTTAAGTGAAGTTTCTCAGTAAAGGCTGAAAACTATGTGTTCCCTGAAGACGAAACTCCGCCAGCATCAGTTTAAATCAAAGCGAGAGAATTATTCCCACATGGATATATAGATCACTATGGGGCAGTTTGTCACTCGTTCCTCTTTGCTGTCTTTGTTACGATTGTTTGTTTGGACGATTATGATTGGAATTACACATCTCACCACAGCTGTCACTGATTAGCCTCTAAACCTATACATGCTCATGGTGCTGTCAGTGATTTTGTCTTAGGAACGCCAGTACATCTGCAGGAAAACTAGACACGTCTTGGTTTTTGGGCAGGAAGACAGATTATAATAAATTGCAAGATGCTCTCTCCAGATTTTAAATTAGTGCGGGCATTACTCTATGGGGAGTGATAAAGAGACAAAAAAATCACAAAAGATGCCACACATGGGTTATATTATTGTGGGTTGCTAACTTTTAGTGGTTATAAATACTTCTGAGTTGGAGTCTATCTAATATGACCAACCTTTGTTGGGTTTGGTTGCAAGTTTAGGTTCTCGTCCATGATGTGTTCACACTATGTAGTCTTTCTAAATCTGTTTAATTTCAGACCTTGACTCAAGTCTCCATCCAAATGTTCTGTCTATATACTACCGTTCAAAAGTTTGAGGTCACTTAGAAATGTCCTTATTTTTGAAAAAAAAGAAGCTTTTTTCCCCCCAATGAATATAAGGTCTAGACATTGTTAATGTGGTAAATGACTATTCTAGCTAGAAACGGCTGCGTTTTAATGGAATATCTACATAGGAGTACAGAGGCCCCTGTGTGCTAATGCTACATTGTGTTAGCTAATCATGTTGAAAGGCTAACTGATGATTAGCAAACCTTTGTGCAATTTTGTTAACACGTGAATAAAAGTGTGAGGTTTCATAGAAAACGTGAAACTGCCTGAGTGACCCCAAACTTTTGAACGATAGTGTACATCTATACAGTAATTACATTTGCAACTAATTTGAATATTAGAAGTTACTGCATTAAAATAAACTTGCTTCTTCTTCACTTGGGTGCTGTTGAACCGTGTAGAAAAAAAAAAGTTGCATGAGATGCTGTTATTTAAAGAGAGCTCAGAAAAACTCCAGAAAATTCAGTCAATTTGGAAATGTAACATTTTCATTAATAAGATTCTTTAATTTGATTACTTAATTTTGCTTTTGCTTTTTTTTCTATTTTTTCATAAAAGCTGCTGTCGTAATATTTATGCCCTTTTTTCAGTTGTCTGATGGTTAAATTTTCTATGCACAAAGAAATGCTCATAAAACAGATAACCAGAAACACATTTTTAGGCAGTTGATATTGGCATTAACTTGACGGTTTGGGCAAGAAAATCCAACTTTTATCTCTGGGATAAAGGACGAGCAGTAGGAGAAATGTTAGGTAGCAGACCGTTTACAGTTTAGCTTAATGCCAGCTCTCCATATGGATGCTGTTGGAAATCTCAAGAGGCCATGGAGAGCAGATGTGAAGGTCTGCTGCAGGTGTGAGACTTTGGGTGTTCATGGACACTTTAACTGTCAAGTAGTCTTTCAGCAAGTAACTTTATTAACATTCACCACAATTCCTCCCAAACACACCATATCACAAAAGCTCTGGAAACCTTTCAAAATATAGCAACCGGTGAATTTTAGGACACAGACAAGACCTACATTTACTGTAACCTTATTTTCAATACCCAAGACAATATCCTTAAAACTACTTAAAAGAACCATTTACATTCAAACAAGTGGAAAATTCTCATTAAAACATTAAAATTATAACCACGTGAATCATCTTTACCCCATGATATCATTGTCTCAGCAGGATAAAAGGTTGAGAAACTGTGCAGATGAAAAATCCAGGACAGTTTGGATGTGTTTAAAGTATTCAAAACAGCTAACAGAAACTCTCACAGTCCTGCAGAAAGAAAAACCTTCCCAAATCCCAAAGCTGGCCCCGTTAGAGAGGTGGGAATACTGATCACATTGATAGGCAAACCAGACACATTCAGGGAAAAAGGAGAAAGAGAGCTTGGAGAAAACCAGTAAAAAAACAGTAGAAGTAAAACAAAAAATGGATTACTAAAAGCTTCATGTTTCTCTTTCTTTTGAAATTGTATTTTTCTCACACCTGAGGTATTGCTGAATACTTTTATCCTTTCCTAACAACCAGATCCTCAAATTCACATACATGGAACACTGAAAGTGTTTTTGTTTACATCAGGAAGCTCATCAACAAAATTTGCCAGGATTTGCCACAATGAAATACTTCAGAAAGATACTTCATTTTTAAAAATATGAGAAGCAGTTCAATAATGTGTACGTCAGCATTCACAAATGCTCATGAAGTTTCCACTTCTTCCCCCACCCCTCTCCTCATCATCACCGCTCCTCTCTCTCTGACTCTCTCAGAGCAGAGGAGCCTCAAAAACACATGCCAGGACCAGTGAAACCAAGCTCTTCCAGAGATTTGGACTATTTCAGAGCGCTCCCCGCCCCCGACTCCTTCAAGAGATTTCCACAGATGCTGCCACATTCTATTGCTTTTCTCTATTTTCCTCTCTGACTCTGTCTTTCTAACGCTGACCCACTGCTAATGTGATCAATACTAGAAATCTATTCTTTTCGAAAAGATTTCTTCTCACTGAGTTGTGTCTTCTTGAACATTAAAACAGAACTAAAGTACTTGTACTTAAATTCTGTTTCAGGAAGAATGTTTCTTGATATTTTTTAACTTGGGCTCACACATCGGTGTCAAGTGCTGCTTATTCAAATAGCGAGGGCTTTGTGTGAGACTTTCACTGATTTAAACAAATATAATTGTTCTGTGTTGTTGACTGATGTGCTCCAAGCTGACAGATGGCTGCGAATCATCAGGTACACAGAGGTCACCACTGAAAAACACACACACACATAAAAATGTGTGGCAATCATGCATACTCAAACATACAAATACACACTGATAATCTGATGAAAGTGTATCACTTCTCCTCTCCTCCCTCTGGAGAACAACATTCCTGCAACTCATTCTTTCTTGTTACTGCACCAAAGAGGTGGAGCCTCTTCAGAGTTATGTGACAATCGGTGTAAATTTGTCTGTCTGTCTGTCTGTCTGTTAGCAGCATTACTCATAAATGGATTAACGGATTTGGATGAAATTTCCAGGGAAGGTCAGAAATGACACAAGAGCCAAGTGATTAGATTTTGGCAGTGATGTGGTTTATAGCCTGGATCCATGGATTTGTTAAGAAAGATTTCTGTATTACTGCAGGATAGCGGCACTACGTCACTGTAACTATGACTACAAGTGAACACTACGTCAGCTGCCCGCTGACAATCACATGATTGCAATCCTACTACAAACTGACTGTTGCAGACTTATTGAGACGGAAATGATACAAGGAATAATTGATTAAATTGTGGGGGGTGTTTCCAAGTCCCATCAATTCCCGTTGCTCGCTTCATGTTTAGGTTATGTGATTCAGTATCCGTACAGAAAGTACACATGCATAACACGCCTGTGCTCAGCACAAGGTCATTTTGTTTGTGGGTACATCTGTATTAAATGGTCACATTCTAGTGGCATGATTTTTGATCATCAATAACTACTAAACAAGTGCTGCATTTCATTTCAAAATGCTTAATTTCTGACAATGCCATGTTGGGGAATAAGCAGCAGAGTACTGCCTCTCTGAGTACTTTCCTTGTTTGAAAATTAGACCTCAAAAAGCAAATTAAAACAGAAAAAAACCCACATATCATCGCAAAATGTTGGTTTTCTATGTCATTTTTGTACATTTTGATGAGTAAAAACAATACAGTAAAACACATCACACTCATCAGTGAACTGTTCCTGCATGGAAGTCACAGTGAGACTTTTTTTGGTAGCTATGTTTGTACTGGAGACACGAATTCTTTCAGTTCTTGATTTGGAAAAAAAAACCTACATGCTAATATGAACATCAAAGCAGATTTTAACATCCCGTGTAAAACAGGAAAACACAAAGTGCACATAGCAAAAACACTGGTGCTTACAACATCCTTAACCCACAAGTCGGAGTCCATAACTTTCACAGCGATGTTGGAAATCAATAAACCACACTTTGTTTAGTGGACACGGTTTATTTAGCCAAGCTGGAAACACATAAGACTGCTAGTTCCCAGCCTCTCTTCAAGCTCCGTCAATAAACATCCAAGTTCATGTGACAAGACTGCAGATTTTATTGCCTCTAATTAAGAGTCGGCGGCTGATTTAGTCAAGATGTAATTTATGGTGAGAAAAAAAGAGAAATATCCTCAGAAGTCATCTTAGGTCTAAAAGAAAAAGCCTTTCAAGATTCTATGTTATTCTTATTGTCAACACCTTTCATAAAAAGCATAAACCAATAATGAATTCATCCCAGCAACAAGTGCTGTGTGTGTGTTGCCAAAGCCACATATATCTAATCTGTCTGTGCCACAGTTAACTTAAAACTATTAACAACACAATATCAGACAAGTTACACTCTGGGACATGGTCTGTCATTATGATAAGCATAGTTTCTTCCTATTCCTGCATACACCTACAGACATAAATACTCACAACTGCTGCAAATATGTATTAAACCACAGCTGATGTGACTTTCCAATATACACACAATTTATTGTTGTTTGTCTAACTTTGCTAAAAACAAAACAAAGCAAAACAAAAAACTGTGTACAGCTACTTTAGGAAATTGTTGAGATCTTTTTCCAGAAAATGAAACTGGGATTGCACTTGACAAGTGTAATTATCTATTAAAAAATTCAGAAAATAGTGAAAAATAACCATAACAATTGACCCATTGTCTTGTATTGTAAATTAAAACAGCAGAAGACAAAAAGCATCACAGAAAACAATGAAAACCAGCTGATGTTCACACAACAGAGGCCGCCAGCTGCAGACTTTTGGTAGTTTTTTGCTTTACAATGGTTTCAGTGATACATGTCTTCCCAAAACAGTTGAATGACTTTCAATAGACTCATTGATTAATCATTGCATGCCTGAAATAAACCGTGTCTTTGCAATGTTTTTACAGATTTACAATTGTCAGAGGTAGTTTTGAGTGCAAGTGACAGGGTAGGGAAACGTTTTTGCTCTTTTTGAATAATTTGTTGACAATAACAAAAACGTAGCATATTAACAGCTTTCCAAGACTAAAATTTTTGTGAATTTTGGAAAACTGCATCAAATCTGAGTGAGGTTAAAATGAGAATTAGACAATGCAGCGATGAAGTAAACTCTGGATATCCCCATTTGGCCCTGTAGCAGAAACCAGGCTACTGGAAGTAATGTTATTATGCCCATAGGTAGTCTGACAGTGCATTCTTTCACATCCAACCCAGCTGGTGATGTCATGGCTTTTGTTATTTCAGTGGCGATCTCACATGGGCTCAGTTAAAGCTCTTCCTGCTGTGTACACCTCTCTCTCTCTCTCTCTCTCTCTCTCTCTCCATCACCAGACTCCTTCCCACTCTCGGCGTCCCACCCTCTCCTCTTTCAGTCGTCCCCTCCCTCGCTGCTGCATTCCATCTTTCCCACCCACCTTACCTCTCACTCTCCTTCATTTTCTATTTTTCTGCACCTCCCCTCTCCGTCTGCCCCCTTCCCATTTTTCTCTCCGTGCTTTCTTTCTCATACTCTCTGATTATCTTTCCAGACAGACTTCATTCCTAAACAACTACAGACATATACTCACAAACTCTTCCCATAATTTTCTGCCTCTCGGAAGGGCAACTCTGAATTCTTAGAGGTGCAGCAGACCGAGCACCTTGCAAGTGTAATTTGTCATCATGTCATATTTCCAATTGTCTTGAAATGAACTGTACATATTAAAGGGAAATCTTAAATTATATATTAGCAATGTGCCCATGCTAAAAATACTAGATTTTAAAACTGACTGGGGAAGATAGTGACAACACAAAAACAATGATTTTCCACACATTTGCTTTCTTGTCCTTGAGGCTCAGATGCTTGCATGATACCTCAAGTTCTTTTTCATTTCCTCACCCTTTCTTAAACACGCTGGGATTGTGTCACCCTCAACCCCTCACCTTGCTGGAGGGAGACACGACTGTAAGTTCAGCACAAAGGAGCTTAGAAGAAGTAATCAAAATCCAGCCACGGGACGCTGCAGCCCATCTCTTTTCCAGGCATAATTGAGGTCTGCAGGTCTGAAACAAAGTGGCGTCTTGTCCTGACCTGAATGCCAACAAATCTTTATACCTAAACCATGCATGCAGTCTCACAGACATGGGGATGGAGAAGTAGGAAATATAAGAATTTCTCATAGGCACAGTGTGTCATTTCCGAGGGACTTGTCATCAAAGAGTCCTCTTCAAAGACGTCTGTGGGTAACTGACTGAAAAACACCACACCTCAGCTCCACGCACACAATATCTCACACATCCACGCCTTGAGACTATGAAGCAGCTCCTGGCCCAAAAAACCTTCTCTGGTTTTACAACTGTGCAAATTTTGAGTCCACAAAAGCAGCAGCCAATGTAGTCGGCCAGTCACTGCGAGCAGTGACCAAATAAAACACAAAAACTACAGCTGATTTTAGGTCTCAGCCTATGAATAGATAATTGCTGGTGTAGTGATCCACAGTCTTTGATCCCCGGGTTGCTCAGAGTTTATGGTGCAGCCACAAGATCACACAAGGAAAACAATTATAATTTGCCAGGAACAAGACTATACATAGTCAAACATACGCTTTTTGTTCAATACAAGCTGCAAAACATGCCTGAAACCACCAAAATTACAAGCTGTTCAATTTTGATGCCTGTTTGTAGAAGAGGAAAAACATGAGGCACACAACTCTGAGGGATACTTTAGTACAGTAAACACATTTACATGGTTTATGAAGTGAAAACCAAAATTCAACATGATTAGGCTTCACTTTCTACCACATTTGCTCCATACAGGTTGACTAGTGGTCTATTTAAGCTGAGTTGTTCTTGACCCAAATATGTTTTCCACCTCTTAAGTTGCTGTGTTGAAACTTGCAGGTGTTTACTTGCAAGTTTCAGCGATTGGTATGTTTGCAGGTGTGAACAACAGAGTATTCCCCAGACCTATAATTAGTTACGTACTCCACTTGAACCTGGACTCAATAAATGATCCCCAACTTGCTAGATAAACTACCCTGCAGCACAATTCACTGGACACAGTTCTCTTTTGACGGCCAAACGGCAGAGAATAGCGCTAATGCTGTACACTCTGGACACACCAGCTGCTTCTGTTGCCAATAAAGTGTGCAGGTCAGAGGTTAAAGCTGACAGGTCACAGCCTGTAGAAGGGTGAGGACCCTGCATAAATGATGCAACCAAACTGTCCCTTGGCATTTATATATAGCTAGAACTGTAGCTGGAGAGTACAAGTGGCTCTTCTTGGCATCTCCAGTGAGCACTCTGTTAGCTGGTGTGATTTATAACCTGCAGCTACATGTGACAGGGTTACAGCGGGGACACGAGGCTCATTCCAGCAGAAACTACAGCCTCCATCCAGAGGCCTGATGGAGGACATCGAGGCTGTTTCGAAAAGCTGTGTGTTCGTTCTGGTAGCGGTACTAGTCCTGGAGATTATTAAATTAAAAGCCATTTTTTTTAAAGGGCAGCCTTCAAAAATTATGGGCAATCTTTTAAGCAGATGGTCCACTGAAGTACAGGTGTCCACTGTTTAGTCTGAGTGTCAGCTCTTTTGGGTAGAGTTAGGAGTATAAACATGATTATATTTTGTAATTTCAGGCATGCTTGTTTGTCATAGGTATGTACTGTAACTTGATAAATAGCTAAAAACATTCTATATGACTTAAAAGCAGTCTGATGCCAAAGATAGACTAATGATATTCTGCTCCTTTGAAATTGAATCCCTTAATAAATCAATGTTTAATATGTTACTTTTTCTATATTTACCTCAGTTCTATTAACTTTCTCATTTTATTATAAACCAGTGAGTCACAGACATTCCAGAGCACCAGCTTCAAAGAGCAGGACGACCATCACAGTTTGATGTAAAAACAGCGAGTGGGCAAGATTCAGACAGTTTGATTTCATTCTGAAACACAAATCTGCTCTGACACCAGAGTCACTGTAGGACCTGAGTACCATGACAAGAAGTGAAACGCAGAAAATAAGACACACAGGAAGCAGCTCTTTAACTGTCCACTCCAGTATTTCTCCAGCTATCATACAACACCATGTTAGAGAGCTATGATGATCTGGTCAGTGTTAAGTACAGTCTGCATGCTGCAGACCCACAGCCTTTGTTTTCCCACACTCCTCCCAGGATGCCACTGCAGCCACCTGCACCATCAAATCATATTCAGGACAGCTTATTACAGACCGGCAGATGAACCGGATGACACACCTTTGGCATTAATCTCTCTGTGCTTGTTCGGTGTTGAAGCCAGTGACAAAGAAAAAAGCCAATGTTCTGATATAACTAAAAAACTGAACAAAATACGCTGGATCTTTCACTCTGACAGGCGAGAAAACACCAATTCATATGCTTCTACTGCAAAATTAACATACAGGAACCAAAATCAGGCTTATCTACTGCATTTGCCCTCAAACATTTCCATCTGGGCAGCAGTTAAAGGATAAATCTCATGATCATTCAATCTGCTGATTATTTTCTAGATTATTTAATCAAAAATTCAGTCAACGGAGCTTTGTTTAGTACAACCAACACACCAAAAATAAAAAGTATTGAGTGTCATACAGGACATAAAAGCAAGAGAAGAGTTGTCATATTTGAGAACTTGGAGCTAAAGTGCAGAAACATTTTCAACAGCTCTAAAATTCATCATGCAGAATGTCTCCTGCAGCTCAACATTAACAAGTAATACTTGGCAATAAACCGCTTCCGAGCAGGAAGTATATGTACCAGTTTAGTTTGACCACATGTTAATAGATGCACACCTTACAGTAACAGTAATTCAGTTTTCACAAATCTGACCAAATGTACAGTAATCACATGAGCCAATAACCCCCAAAATGGATTCATAAACATTTTGCATTGTCATTAATATACGCCTATCACAGGACATAAAGGCTGATCTTAGAGGCCTCATGTGTTGCTGTGGTGCATGACCATGACTCTCAGTCTTACCCTAATAAATATTTAATATTACAGAGAGTAAGCTGTAGTCAGTTGATTTAAAATGTTTTTATTTTGCTTCAGGCTGTTTTTTTTTTTTGGGTCATTTTTTTGTCCCTGTTCTAAAGGCTCATCTTGATAGTAACTGAAGGTGTCTCTGTGGTACTCACGGCCCCCTTTTTTAAATGTGTTTTTATGTTGTTCATGTGGCATCAGCTGTTACGTACCTTTGAAAAACGTTACAGTGTCAGGTATTTCAGGGCAACTCACAGGATTTATGAGTTATTTATCCTCCACGTCACAAAACCGAGGCTACAAGACAAAATAAAGAAGAGGCGCCTTCAGGAAGCGTAACGAAGTGATTCTGACATCGCTATGCTTTCGATGAACAAGACGCTGGAGAGAGGAGGAGGAGGAGGAGGAGGAGGAGGAGGAAGGCACCAAACTTATGGAGGAAAAAAAGTTTTCACGCTTTTTTTGGGTTCCGTTCAGCACGTGGGGAAAGGAGTGGTCTGGGACTGGAATAATGGAACCTGGGAGACAAAATGGGAGGGAAACGGAGCTCAGATTTCAGCCTGACAGGGGGTAAGGGGCCGGACTGATATTTGGAAATATACGAAGATTCATTGAAGGCAACGGGGACATAAAACTAGAGCGTCTGGCCTGAAGCGGTCGGTGCTGCGTTTCTGCTGCAGGTCCGGGTCCTGCCACTGGATTCTCCCATAGTTTTTTTTTCTTTTTTTCTTTTTTTTTGGGAAGGGTGAATGTCGAATGGTCCGGCTTTTTGTAACTGGGGACACAAACACTAAATCCTGAGAGAAGCTTCTGCTCCCTTCGCACCCTTCTTTCTCCTCCAAGGGCCCTGCATGTCTAATATTTAGACATGTTCAGCTTTATGGATTCCAGGACTGTACTGCTACTTGTAGCAACCCAAGTTTGTCTATTAGCCGTTGTGAGATGTCAGGAGGAGGACGACCGTAAGTGACACTTCTATTTCTCTGACGAAGAAGCTCAAACTTTATCGAAAAGTGCAAACAGAGATCAGAGATTCTTCTCCTTGTCAGATTATTCTGAAATATGTTATCTTAGTGCACAAGATCCGAGTTTTAAATACCTTTGAGCTTGGTGTGGTGCTTGGAGTAATTTGGCTCGCAACTTTTACGCACAGAAAGTTCCCGATTGTTTGGATGCTCTGTTGCGCAAAAAGTTAAATGAGTGATGATAGTTATAGACTTTGTGTCTGGCAAGAATTCTGATACGTCTGTATTTGCAAGGTGTGATTAAAAACTCAGTTATATCAGAGTTACGGCGTGCGTAAGGGTGATGAAATGGATGGAGAGGGACGTTTACGCGAAATAACGCGCACAAAAGCTGGAGTTGTTTGATTATTTGCTTCTGTGGAGTTATTCTTTATTTACTTTGCCTTGTTATCAGCAATATCTTTTAGTTTTCTTGTAAGTTATCGCTCATCTATAGTTTAAAAACTCAAAATCATAATAAGGGGATTTTGCTACTCTGCACTGAACTCAGCTGAGTGCTTTACCTCCCCCTTCTTTCTTCAGGTTGAACGGCCTGACACCTGTGGGTGCTTTAGGGGCCTTGACAGACTCTCCTTTTAACTGCAGATTCACTTAATATAGGGGTGCGAGGGGGAGGGGATGGGTAAAAAGTGAAAGGTGGTCAGGCTCAAGGGCCTTTGGTGAAAAAATGTTCACATTCCATTGCTGTCAGAGGGCATCCAGGCGAATCCTGGCTTGTTGAGGCGGAAAGGTGGTCTAATAACTAAACTTTCCATTCAAAAGGGTTTTTATTTTGATATCCTTTCCAATAGAATTCAATCAGACCTTACATTATTCCTCCTACCTGCAGACTTTTCACTTTCTCTCTTTTTTAAATTAAACTGGAGCGGAATTATCCATCAGTGTTATTGATTTTAGTATCCACAAGAGACATTAGAGAGTGAAGGTGCGCCAGCAGATTTGGGGCCAGAAATAATGTTCCATATGATTTCAGGGTTTCCATCTGCTTAAAAGATTACCCATAAGCTGTGACAGTCAGCCCAGAGAGAGACAGAGCCAGGGTGCAAGAGAGAGGTGACTGGAAAAATATGAGAGAGATTTTATTATTACAAATCTAAGACGTGCAGTTTTCTCACTATACAACAAATGAAGCTCACTAACCGTTTAAAGCAAAGAATAGGTTTATGTTCCAAGAATAAAGGGGAAAAGGAGGGGGGAATAGTCATGCCAAAGCAGTTGCCAGTCTCGGGTTACTCTTTCAGAGACGTTGGTCCCTGGATATAATGCAGGCCCTTCTTTTCTAACTGTAGGCAGAATTTTCTTTTGGGGGAGACACTAAAACGGTAAAGAGGTCCGATTGTGACCTCAGCACAGGACAGGTCCTTCACAGGGGAAAGATGGGGAAAGATCAGGTCTTTAAACTCTGAGGCCACTGACTGACTGTTCATGTAGACAACATTAAACTAATCAGACACAAGTAGAAGCAGGATCAAGGCCTAACAGCTACAAAAAAGTGTAAACAGAGTTGACTCTAATGACTTCGAAGTACACCTGGGTTCACTTTACAATTTTCATTGTTCACTTCACTCCCATGGAAAACAGTGTGGCTGCCAACACATGGGAGAGGAGACTTGCAAATTATCCTCAGTGACGAAAAACCAGCTTTCTATCAGTTCTCCAGCAGATAGAGGAGCCCTTGTTTCAGAAATCCCATATCAGGAGAATCTTTCATATTCGAGCCAGTGAAAGGACAGGTGCAGGCCTTTGATAGCACATGCAACCCTGTAAAACTAAATGTCAAATCCACAAGGTATGTGCATGAAAGCTTTTTTTTTCTCCCTGGCATGCTTGAACTGGCATCTGACAGAGCTATGGCTTCCAGATGGGGTTTAAAATGTGCCCCATGTTTATACAAGGCAATAGTTTGTGAATTGCCCACTCTGTCCCTTTCCAGAAAGACCTCATTCATTGCTGCTGAGGTCCGTCAGGTTACCTAGACTTAAGCAGCTCTCAAAGGTAAATATAGCTACTGTACTTGCTCCTTCTCCTCTCACCCTTTCAGCAGTCTGCACCCTGAGGCCTTTCTTTTGGTGCAGCAACCACTTTCACCCATCAGCACAGGTTCAGTGACTCCAATCAGAGCATTTCTTTCAGCAGGTGTTGGTCCCGCTGTTGACGACTAAGAAAGTCGCCAGACTGTAAAATTAATGAAAATATTGGTAATCACCAATGTCTAATGTCAAATTACTTTGAGTGGGTGTCATTAAGGTCATGTACAGTAGCTGTATTAAAACATGCTCCACCTCCATCACGTTCCCCTGTGCTCTCTTTGCCAAGCTGTGGTCCAGGAGGGAAAAAAAGTAAGATTTCAACTTACTGAATGCAAAGTCTGTCTCCCTTTTGCAGTCAATTAGAGTTCCTCCTGCGATGTAAACTAGCCCCTATATTTAAGTTCTCGAGGAATTCAGCCACATGGTCTCCAGCTCCTGTGAAGTTCTTGGAGGTTTCCTGCAAGTCTTCCTCAGGTTCACTGTGATTCTCTGATGCCACACTGCCACCTTGTGGTGAGCTGAGAGGTTGCATGTGTCAAGTCAATTACCAGACCTAGTGATGGCTATTTTTAAATGTAACAAGCAATGAATGTGCAACAGCTGGACTCGAACAGGGGATGTTGCAGTTTTCATTAACAAGAGATGCATCAATTAGTCAATTAATCTGCTAGTTGACCAAAATGGAATCGACTGCTATTCTGGTAATCAATAAAATATTGTTGACAGTTTTCAAACAACTTCACTCATGCAGCCTGTCAAATATGAGCACTTTGTACCTGTTGTATATGATAGTAAAATATATAAATAAATTGACTTTTACAGGGGGAAAAAATGAAAACTTTAATAATCAATCAAGAAAATCATTAGTAGAATAACTGATAATGTACTCTGTTCGTTGCACTCTTAAAGAAAATGCTGCATGGCCTTAGTTCTTGACAAAATGGTTTGATTTGTAAAAAATGTGTTGATAAGAACAGATCAGCACTATCAGTTATCAACAGTTATTACCGGTAAAGAGACAGGTGTCTTGGCTAACTCTGTTGGTAAGAATCTGTCAATCTGAGTCAAAAATAGTCTATATAAGTCATCTCAGTGAGGTATCAAGCAAGAAAGCCTTTTTTTGGCTTAATTTTATGTTTCGACATGTGCTGTGTGCACCATGTTTTTGTATCACCACTTTGTACTTCATGTGTGTTTCGCAGCTCAACTGAACTTCAATTTATGATCTGCTTCATATCTTAAAGACATGTAATAATTCACAGTAAATGCAAGTTGTTGTCTGTGAGTTACACATTACAGAGACTGTTTTTCAAATCTGATGCATAATCTCCTTTTCCCCTCTACTGCCTGTACCTCTCTGTGTCCCTGACTGTGGTCTCACACACAGAGGAGGATGCTTTTAGCTGTTTACAAGATGGACAGCGTTATAGCGACAAGGACGTATGGAAACCAGAGCCTTGTCGCATCTGTGTGTGTGACACTGGAACCGTCCTGTGTGATGAAATTGTCTGCGAGGAGCTAAAAGACTGCCCCAAACCTGAAATCCCATTCGGAGAGTGTTGCCCCATCTGCGCTGCTGACCAGTCTCCACCCATTGGTTGTAATTTATTTATCTCACACCTTCTCATAAATAAATTACCGTACAGGATCATATTGTTTACTTTGGGGAGAAAATAACACATTTTGGTATAATCAAAGGTTGGCCAGTTGCTCTTCTGTCCCTTTAATGTATTAATCAGGCTTATAGTGTGTGTCAGCCTTTGATTTGGATACAGTTTTCTATCCCCAAAGCAAACAAATGATAAGAAATAACAACAGTGACACATCTGACAAGATTTCGGTGAAATGCTACCTCACCGTCATTTTTCCATAGCTGGCTCACCTTGGCCCCATCTTGTTTGAATACTCTCTCCTTCTCTGAGTATCATGAAAACATGTGGGAGTCATTAAGGAAATACCTCAGTCAAGCAGACACGGCCTCACATTTCTACTCTATATCCTCTCTGTGGATTTCTGCAGATCTGATGGCAAGAAAATACCGTGACACTACAGAGAGAGTTCAGGCTGTTTGAAGGAGCTATGTGACACATTTAAGTGCCCCTGCTTCCTGATAAACAGTGACCCCAAAGTCCAAACACAGTTGGTTCAGCTTTGTAAATATACATAAAGTCAACTGAGGAGCATTGACGAAATCGGAAGTGTCACTGTTTGGCAATGCATGCCTATGGATTAAAATGCTTTATAATGTATTTATCTTTCATTTCAAAACAAAATGAAGTGCTTAGTAAGACGTATGTATCGCATATACAATAATTTAAAGTTATCAGCTGCATAAAAACAGGGCTGGCTATCTAAACTTAGTGCTGCCTGACATGGATCCAGACTACCGACTGTCAAAAACCACCAAATTCTATAATTCCAAGGCACATCTGACAGATTTGTAATGTTAATTTTGATAGTTCCTGATTTAAATTAGATTTTGCCAACTCTGTGCTATTTTAAAGGGATAAATTCCTTGTACAAGCACTTGTATTTAGACAACATTTAACATTTGAGAAGTGTGGCTTATTCTGTTCAGTGAAAAAAAATGTGTTGTTAAATACAGTGTTAAAAGGGATTATTTTGCACAACCTGGTTGACTAATAATATACATAGTCATACTATATCCCAGCCCTACCTAAAAATACCTTAAAACTGCAACATTGCTACTTTAACATTGCTAAAAGTATAGCTGCTTTTAAGCTGCAGAAGAGAAATAATAAGCCTAAAATACTTTTTGAAAGTCCTGGCCTACAGCACATAAGATTTAGTGTTTCAATAGAAATATGTACTTTGCAATTCCAATTTCTTTGCTTTCTGCCATTTCCCTTTTAACTGCAGCTGCTATGCTTTTCCTCTGAGCTCTTACTGTGAGATGGCGAGTCAACCAGCACTTTGTCAATCCTAATGGGCTTTCTGTGTACCAAAAAGATGATTCGGTGGTGGTCTTCAGGGTAGCTGAATTTAGGAGAGAACAATTGGCTTCCAGCACAAATAGACATTCTTGACTTCTGGGAAATACTGTATAACCCACATGGATTGTTTCTGTGTAATCTCTTCACTAACTGTGATCTGTTTTTCCCCTTTTACCCTGGTGGAACACAAAACAGGAGTACCTGGAGCTAAGGTGAGACATTCCCCGAGTCTATCTGTCTGAGGATGTGTGTGTGCAATTACAATTACAACTGTATCACTCCCAGACTCCTATCAGGGCTGCAGTAGGGCTCTGCAGTCTATGGATTTAGATGAGACTTTGAAGAGTTTTTCCAGATGGATGATAGTTATTTCCTGTTCACACTGCTTCTCATATTTGAGTGCCCAATGGTACTGCAGGGGATATTTTGTAATGTGACCAGTTCCCTGATAAAACTGCAAATTTTCCATGAAAAATGGTGTCTTAGGGGCAGCTGTTCAAAATATGGTTGAGCAAAGACAGGGAATAAAAAAATGTTTTCTTAGCCCTCATCTTAATTGCTGTTTTTATGCTCTATTTTTCCTTTATCAGGGTCAGAAGGGCGAACCCGGAGACATTACAGATGTAAGTTGACACCACACAGCACTAGAAATACAACTTACTGTTATTTTCACAAGGAAACGCTTGTTAGTTTGTTGTTGTTAGTTAAATATTAGGGGTCAGAGATCTTTTTCAGCCACACATAAATCATTTACCATTTTTATTGGTAGCCTGTGCAGGAAGAAGTATTCAAGTAAAAGTTCTACATTGAAAATGTCACTTGAGAAACACAAAACTGGCCATTCTGAGTGTTACACGTATTATTATTAAATTATCACTGATGCAGTTTTGTGTAATTAGCATTTTTCTGCTAATTTAATTACTTTATGTACTGTTGGACAGTCCAATCTGTCCAGTTTGTCATATGCAATTATTTGCAAAAATGATTTTCTGTTTGTAAAATCTTAATTTGAAGGGACATTAATAAGCTTTCAAATGTCAAATGGTCAAAAGGAGAAAGCATATTTCCCTCTGGAATGTAGTGCATTAAAAGCACAGGTGCATAACATGGAAATATTGAAGTACAAGTACCTCAAATCTGTTCTAGTGTACAGTCCTTGAGTTAATGTTCCGAGTTACATTCCACCACTGTTGTTTCTGTAGCATGTCATCCCTGGCTGGGGATGTGTGTAGGAAGCTTTAGTTTGCATTATGAAACAACTGAAGCTTTTAAAAGAGAGAAGGACTAAGAAAGCGAGAAAGACGAGAGAGACCTGCTAACCCACCCGGTCAGGAAGACGGCCAAGCACAATAAGGACTCCATACAATCCTCCATAAAGATCGTCATGGGCCATTGGAGATTCTGAGGGTTAAAGAGAGAGAAAAGGAGTAAATTCCCTGCTGCTGCTGCTGCTGCTGCACCTGGAAATGCTTTACCCCTCCGAGGGAATACAAGTTCATTGCAGGAAATAAGAAGGCATTGTTTATTGTATGTTTCTTATAATGCTTCGCCCGGAGAGATTAGCAATTAACAAGTCTGCTCTGATGGGAGCGAGATAATGTTTCCCTAAACCTCTCATGCGCAAATACATCTGGTACATGTCAGCATTAGTAGAGGGCCTCCAGATTAAAGATAGTGTTCTATGCAAGATAATTGACATTGCTTGTTTTCTTTCCTTGTGCTTAACCAGGTTGTAGGACCAAGAGGACCAGCTGGCCCAATGGTATGCACCTATTTCTGCATTTTACATAATTACTTCTCTTGCAGGGCTTATATAGCTTGCAGTGTGTTGAGAGTTTGCACTGTTCATCATTTTTTTCACACTAGAAAGAGTTTGAGTAACCATATAGATACTAAATTTAATTTCCACTCTCTGGGACACGAAATGGAAAGTGATCTGACATAACAGTAGCAGAGTTACAAAAGCTACAGCTGTTTCCTTAGCTCACATGAACTCAGGTAACACCTGAAGGTGCTGACTGCTTCCCCATCTCCTGTTCACCCAGGGCCCACCAGGAGAGCAAGGACCCCGTGGAGCAAGAGGAGACAAAGGAGAGAAGGTCAGTTTGACATGTAAAAGTAAGAAAAAAAAAATCAACCTCCCGACAAAACTTTGGATTTTCTCACCCTGTTGCTAAAAGAACGAGACCCTCCCTTAAGAAGACACACAGTATGTCCTATCGAATCCAGTAGCTTTAGGTCTAGGAGGGTGGGTTGGGGGGGATCTGTTATAGCTTGCAGGTTTGCAGAATGGTGGCCTTTCATTGAGCAGCTCAGTCTAAGTAGTCATGTGTCATTTCCATTAGGCTGTGTGGTCTGGGTTGTTTAACAGATGTGAGGCTGTCGGAGACTCATAATGTAAACCTCAGCTTCTCTCAGGGGCCTCACAGTCAGTCGGTGTGGGAAATGAGCATCGCCGCACTCGTCGAGCTTTGATCATCTCATTAATGTAACAACACTTGGATGTGATAATGGCTGCAGGCGAGGAGTTTATGTCGTGTAGTCAGCTTGTTTATGTAGATTTAAGCACAAGGTGGACTGAATTTTGGCTAGCAGAAGTTAAGCAGCGCTATAGGTGTTGAGCGCATTCTCTGTTTGGGATTCTCTTGCAGGGTAGTTTGTCACTACATGCTCAGAGGTATGTCTGGTAGCCTAATTTGGCCTGATAAATCATCTGCACACACTTAAACCTGTAAAACAAAATTATATAGTTTGGTTTGAATAGTGTATTTAGCCACAGTGTGAGTATTCTTTACACTTTTAAAAAAGTTTTAGATGTTTTTCAGTTCAGTAGGACATACATTGGTTGTTATGGATGATATTTTGATAGCAGCAGGTGAGGTGTAGTCAAGTTCTCTCATGTAAACTGTCAGTACAGTTTGGAGAAAGCTCAACTGAGCAGCAGACTTCTGTCAGCAGTATCTGACTAATGCTGTCCTGTGGTGTTTCGTCTGCCAGTAACTGGGAAATGATTTATCCAAAGTGCTCCTAAGCTCAAATACTGGCACATACAGCAGGCCTATAATTAATAAATGTTCAGCTGTATTTTCTGCACTTACACATGCTTAGGAAACTGTTGTAGCAAGGTATTTGTAGCTGATTTAGCAATGAAGACACAACAAAATAGGTTATCCAAAGTAGCTATTCAACACAATGCAGATGCAAAAATATCTGCTTATCAACAGAAATATTCTTTGATTAACTTTTAAATTTGAATATATTTTAAGTATAAATTGTTGATTGGACAAAAAAGTCATTTGAGACATTTTGTAAACCAAGAGATGAATAAAATAAAGAATATTATCTGAAGGATTATAAATAATGAAAATAACTGTTAGTTGCTCCCTATAATTAAACATTCGCTATTAGTCCTTTCAAAGGACATGTACTCATTATGAACCATGCTTAGACCATGGTCTTGTCTTTTTTTATAGATTTTTGAATTGATTTTAACTTTATATGTCATTTCAGGGAAGTTCTGGTCCCCGCGGCAGAGATGGTGAGCCTGGCACCCCTGGAAACCCTGGACCCCCTGGACCTCCAGGACCTAATGGACCCCCTGGCCTTGGTGGAGTAAGTATCCCAAGACTAGCAGGGGTGGTGGGAGACCATTCACTGCAGTCGTCTGAGCTGACAGGACCAAGAATGGTCTCACTTTGACTGGTTGGAGGAATCAGAAGGAGGGGTGAAATGGAGCAAAGAAAGAATCCCACGGCACAAAAGATGTGGGAAATTTCTGGCTTTTGGAAGCAAGCAGAAAGACAAGAGTGAGTGGATGCAGAGAGAAAGAATAGATCGAATGCCTCTCATTCTTTGTAGGGAGAAAGAAGGGAGGAGGTGGGCTGGGGGAAAGGGAGGGGAGGTGGAAAGGCAAGAGGTAGTGTGGGAGGGGAAGGGAAGGAGCTTTTTCTGTGTGGGGGGCACATAGTCTTTGTCAAAAGTGTTCACATGCCCTCTGTCTCTCCTCTGTCTGCATCAGGAGTCGCATAATAAGCTCTGCTGCAGACAATCTATTAAAAGTGGACTGTCTCTCCTGCCAAAGTGACACAGCATCCTCCAAACTCTACAATTCAATGACACCACATTTGCCTTCCAAGATAAATACTTAGTTTGCAACAGCCAAAGCTCGGTTTGCAATTTGAATTTTTTTTTGGCCTGTCATACATTTGTCAGTCGACTCCAACTAAACGCTTAACCCAGCAGTCAGTGGGAGAGTTTGACAGTGCAGCAGATGACCTCAAAGCCTTAATTTCACTAAAATGTTACAAAAGTACAGAAGACAACCCTTTTTTTTATCATGTAAGTGCGAATGATGTTTTGTCTTTTGCCTTTTGCAGAACTTTGCTGCTCAGATGGCTGGTGGTTTCGACGAGAAGGCAGGCGGCGCACAGATGGGCGTGATGCAAGGACCAATGGTGAGCAAGTGATGATGAGAGCTGCTGCCACCCCTGTGTTCTTTTTACAGTCGGCCACGTTTAATCTGCAAAGATGCTACAGTTTTGGAAACAAGGCAAAGATCACAGAGAGGCTTAAAGACTTCTTCCAGCTGAAGACCTGGGTTAAAGATCTGCATCAGACAGCATCTGCTCTACATCTCTGCAGTGGCATTTTTGGTAGCTGATCTTGAACTTTAACTATTATGGATGGACTTCACCACCTTCACTACATCAACTAGATATATGAAAGTTATGAGATGAAAACAGTAACATCAGTCCTAATCAGGAATTAGATATCGATGTAGGATTGAAACTCTTCAAAGACTGCAAGAAGCAATGAAGAAGACCTGCTTCAAGACACAGTCAGTAATACATAGTATCAGCTGTGTATTTTCACAGTTTTCCGTTAAGGGTTTTGGGATAAAATTAGGAGATAAAGTGTGCACTTTCCCCAGTGCTGGAGGAACGACACTGCAGCACTCTCAGGCTTGATGGAAAATAAACACCTCACACGGAGTAAAGAGCGGTAATTTTATAAACTGAGGAAACAGCCATCGATCGTCATTATGTTTCAAGCTCATGAAAAACCGCTGCTGCCATGGGTTGGCTGGCATGGAAGCCTTCCTGCGATGGAGTGGAGAGCGCTCTGGGAGCTATTTTGGTTTCGAGAGCCACAGAGCAGCTTGGCAGTGTCTCAGCCCCACCAGAGGTTTGAGACGCCAGGAGAGGAGAGAGGAGAGAGGAGGGGGCGACTGGAGTTGATCAGATCCCCACAGTTAGAATCAGCCTCCTACTGACTGTCCTACCACATGTCTGTCTGTGAGCTCACCACAGTACTGGGCCCTTTTGAAGCCAGCCCACGTTGACTTTGGCAGTTGCCAGTCTGCTGGAGGAGAGAGCAGTGAAAGAACAAACTGGACTGATGTTAAATCACAAGTCAAGCATATAACCCCTTATACACTTTGTGCCCCAGCTTATATCCTGCACCTACAAACACACATTCTAATGCTCTGAAGATATAGAGCCCCATTGATATGTTTCTACCCACTGTGGTGAAGGCATCCCACCTTTACTGAATGGTGACTTTCATTCGATTCTGAGGACCACTGTGCCGTGCTGCGACATTTTCTTTGGCATCGATCCCAGATTTTTTTTCAATGAAGGTTCGTGAAAGTGAGACTGCTGAAAGGAATATGTTTTTTATCCAGGAGAACAGCTGTCACAAATAAGCCGAATCGAGGACATTTCTTTTTGAAGAGGAGTCGTGGAAACTTTATTGACATCAACTCCCTGCAGCCCATCTTTCCTTAAATAGCTGATTTTCTCTGTATGTGTGTCTGTGAGTCTGGAAGAAAGGAATAGGGATTTGGCTCATCACTTCCACAAAATGTGATTTCCTCTTGTTGATCGTTGATGCATGAAGTTGAAGTAGAAATTACTTTGGCGCATGACTCGGCCAGAGGCGATCACAGAGAAGATTAAGATTCAGTCTGAGAGTTTGCCCTTGAACAGCCCTCACCTTTTGAGTTAATGTCCAAAAAGTCACATATTTTCAATGAAAAAGTTCTCGAAACAAAAAGAGTTCAGCACTATTTTGTTTTTGTCTTGTGGTGTAGCAAGTCATGTAGAGTTCAGTGTTTCCTCTTAAGAGAACAACTCTACACCTGATGACCTTTGAACTACAGAAACACACAGCAGGTGGGAGAAATAGCTGAGCAAATATGAAGGGTGGGGGGAAAAGAAGGCAAAAGACGAATAGAAAGGAAGAGAAAATCTAAATGCCACTGAGGAATTTCAAACGATTTATGGTTTTGACAAGTAGAGCTGTTGAGTATTATGTTGCTTTGGGGCAAAGCAGGTGATACGTTTTTATAGCTTCGGACTAAACTCAAGTGGATGAAAGTGCAGGTTTTCTCTTTAACACTCTTACACAGAACTGAAAAATGTTAAAGCATTATTGTGCTCGAGTGTGATTTATTTGTTTGTGGAGTGTGTATTGGTGGAGGATGGGATTAATCGTTCATTATCCTGATGTTGTGCGTTTGGTCTGTTTCCTTCCCCCCCAGGGCCCTATGGGACCCAGAGGACCACCTGGCCCCACCGGATCACCTGTAAGTACCTCCTGCACTGCCAAAAGAACACACAAGCCGGGCACACCTGGAGACGAGTTCCTGTGTTTGGCCACAGACAGGATACTTGCGGCTAAATCCCTTAATTGTAACATCCTTGATGCCGCGTACATGTGCCGCATTGTCTACTTCTTCTAGCATATTTAATTACAGTATTAACCTTAAAATGACCACTGACTTTGCAAACTTCAAGAAGGAAAGGAGGCAGTCACAGATAAATGTTTACCCTCGGCCCTCTTTTAACTGCGAGCGTCTGCTGTTTTCCGGAAGGCTCCGGGACTTTTTCCTGTGCCACAACCCAGACACACTGTAGAACACCTGACAATTACCTCATATACACCCTACTGAGCACACACCCACATTTACCACATTGGTGTGAAGAAGTTGTGTAATTTTGAATGGCAGTAGCTTATTATAAAGTCAATGTAGTCCTTATATATATATATATATATATATATATACACACACACACACACACATATATATAGTATATACATACACTACTGTTCAAAATTTTGAGGTCACCCAGGCCATTTCATGTTTTCCATGAAAACTCACATTTTTATTCATGTGCTAACATAACTGCACAAGGGTTTTCTAATCATTAATTAGCCTTTCAACACAATTAGCCAACACAATGTAGCATTAGAACACAAATGTTCCTCTGTACCCTATGTCGATATTTCATTAAAAATCAGCCGTTTCCAGCTACAATAGTCATTTACCACATTAACAATGTCTACACTGCATATATTATAGATAAATTGGTGTATAAATAATGGGTGGATAGATAGACAGATGTAATTATAATTTCTTAGATTATTTGATTAACTGTTTGGTTTCTAAAGTATCAGGAAATAGCACAAAAAGTCTGTCATCATATTCTAAAGCCCAACTTCTCATACTGAGATCACTTGTTTTATCAACTAACACCACAAAACCCAAATAGACACAGCTTACTGTCAGAGAATCTAAGGAACACTAGAAACTATTCACATGTCGGAAGCTGAAACCGGAGTATAATAGCCTTCAACAGCCATTTTTACATTTTTAAAGTTGATTATTGGAGTAGGTGATTCATTTTCTGTCAATCAGCTAAACATTTAATCTCTCGTAACATTTTATTTTTCTTCAGTTGGCCTCCTTTTTGCCACTTTGTAAAAAAGTTTTACTCTCCTCAGACAGTCTCTATCTTCTTTCTGCATCTCAGGGCCCACAAGGTTTCCAAGGCAACCCAGGAGAGGCTGGAGAGCCCGGACAATCTGTAAGTATCCCCCAGTGAGCGGCCCCTTCACATGGCTGATAATGCATGGTTTAATACATGCTCCATAGTCTCTCTCAGAGTTCTTTCACCTCCACTCTAGTCTGCTATAAGCCTCTGTTCTTTATGTCTGTTTCAAACTGCTATGTTCTCATAGCTGCTGGATTTTTTAAAGAATTGACATCGTCTATGAAAATGTCATTAGTAATAAAATGTATTAAAGTACAGCGAGCAAATAAGATAAATCAGATATAGTTCAGTCATATTTAATTCATTGTAAAATATCAATGTGGAGAATATAGTCACTGCTAATGTCTTGTATCTATTTTACATTTCTGTTAATGCTAAATAAACTTTATTTCCAACCACTAACTTCTACATATTTATCAAGTGAGCAGCCAGTTGTTATATTTCAACTTTAACAACCCTCTTCAGGAAATCTTTAGAGTGTCTGTTTCTCAATGTCAAATTCTGGGGCTGAAACTTGGCACGTAATGCTAGAAGCAGGTAGCTGAACTGACCGTCTGTTACTTTGTGAGAGGTGTATTTGTGATTTTCAAAAGTTTTCCTTCATCTTTTACCCATCCCTTCACTGACAGCCTCCAGTGTTTGTCGTACCTCTGCCGGTCCTTTATATTCATCCTCAAAAAGTTTCTCACCCTCTAATAGCTCAGAGAAGATTTGATTCCTTCCTTTATTCTCTGTTCTTACAATCCTCTGTTCTTTCCTCGTTGCCCAAGCCCTCACCCCTCCCCAGGCTTCCCAAAATCATTCTACCCGCCCTTCCCCGTCCTCCCCGTTCCCTCAGCAGGTGGACAAAGCGAGGTCTCCCCACTGCTGTGTTAATCTGCTCATGTGGAGTTCAGATAAGCAGACAGAACGTCTCTGAGATGCCCTCTCTTTAAAAATGTGCCAGCACATCATTATGTGTGATTAAAATCAAGCTTGCCTCAAAGAAAATAACTTGACAGTTGGAGCAGAGTCACAGTGTTGGCCAAGTGCGAAGTCCAGAGATAGTTTTGCCTTTTGAGATCACAATGGGTCAGAGATGCAAGTGAACCGAAAATGTTCAACAAGGTGCCTTTAACTAGCAAAATGATGCAAAGATTATAGAGAATAGAGGGGGAAATATATTGATTATGAGAGAAAGATCATTTAGATGGAAAACAATAGCAGGACAAACAGATGTGGAAGCAGAAATGAAGTGAGAAATGTATTTTTTTTTTTTTAAATGGCAGACATAATCTTTAATTCTGGACAAGAATACTGAAGAATTCACACCACATTTTGTAAGCTAATTTTTCTAGTTAATCCTGCTGACTTGGAGCTCTTTTCATTGAAATATGCTCTAATGACAAACTGTAATCCTGTTATTGTTGTTTAGGAATGTTTCTTTCAAATTTTTATTCAAAGAGCAGCCCAACTTGATTACCCGAGTTTAGTGTCTTTCAGATCCGAACAATAACATCAATTAAATCATTTTTGATTAACGTGAATCCTCGCTGTTTTTTTTAATGAGTGTATCAGTCAACATTATTAATGACAGCTTGTGTCGTTGACTGTCAAAGTTACGTAAACAGTTCAAAGGATAATTAAAATCATGTGTTGATGTGTGTCTGTGGTTTCTCTTTGTTTTCTGTCGGGACTGATTGTAAAGTTAAAAAGAGAGTCTAAGTTGTCACCATGAATTACCATTTAAAGTTTAAACTGTGTAACGTTGCCCTCTGTTGGTTGTGAATGAGAGTGTGTCTCACCTTAGCTTGTTTTTCTGTTCCTAACAGGGCCCCATGGGTCCCCGTGGCCCCTCTGGACCTCCTGGAAAACCTGGAGATGATGTAAGTGTGACTGTTGCAACTCATTAAAACAACAAATACATATTTTATAAGCTTAAACTCTGAAAAGGTAGAGGCATGATGAGTTTAGTTATTGTTCTCTTCTAGCTCATTTTCAGGGCCTTTGGTGTTTGAAAGAGTTACAGGATCTCATAGTGAACTTGGCTTTATGTGAAACAACAAGGATAGTCTCAAACATTTCTTGTTATGTTCAGTGACTTCACCTACAAAAATACTGTCATTGTCACAATTATTAGTACCACGTTATGATGCATTTCCCATCTGAGTTCTCTTTTAAACTAAAGAAGCTTCTACTCTGAGGTCTATCTTCTGAAATAAATGCACAAACTTTGGATTTGTGTTCTTTTTTTAATCTTCCCTCTGCTACAGTATTAATATAAACATACTAATATTACATGTGTCTTCACAATATTTGATTATTTAATATTTATTTTAAGATGAATAAAAAAAAAAGTCTTAGTTTGAAATTATATTTTTCTCTTTTGCGTGTTATAGGCTCTTGCAATCTCCAGTCAGCTCATCCTAACGTACTGCTGGATCATTTTGGATCCATAGCTCTGAAAGTTGTCAATGTCAGCATCTTGCTTGTCTTGCAAAACTACATGTGCTGTGTCTGCATTTCAGTTTTATACTGTTACTGCTGTACAGCCACAGAAAATACAGAAATAAACTCCAGGAGAGAGGCGGCACACTTATTTTACATTTTACTGTCTGTGGAACTTTTCTGCATGTGGGGACATCTTCTCTGCTGATATCACTGCACATTTAAACCTTTGGCAAAATCATTCAACTACATGCTGCGTGTCAATCTGCAGTTATAGTTTATTACACTTTGCATTGCAGTCAGTCAGACAGTAGCTACTTGCTAAAGCACCACATTGATGTTTGTTATTGTGATTAAATGCACAGTTCATGATGTGATATTAGAAGGATTTTAATGATTTTAGGATTTTCCATGTATTTCATGTAGGTGAGGAGGTGAGTCTCTGCTTATCAATTAAGTAGAATAGCACATGTTAAAATAATTTATATTGCTTTTTTCTACTATAATGAAAAAGATTGACAGTTTTACTGGGTAGACTTCAATTTGTAATTCAAACTTTTATCCACATGATGGCAGCAGACATGATATGACACACTGTGGCCACTGGGAGTGCTCATTCTAACAGCATTTACATGAAACTGCATCGAGCACATAGTTTTCTTTTTTCTGTTTTTACATTAGGAAAGGAAAGCTTGCAACATATTATTATATTAATATGTCTGTTCATTGCATAATTGTCCCTCTCTGTCTCTGTTTTAGGGTGAGGCTGGCAAGCCTGGCAAGTCAGGCGAGCGTGGACCTTCTGGACCTCAGGTAAGCTGCCGATTCTTTTATTCTCACTGTATAGAAATATTGAGTTAACTTGCTTAACAGGAACCTCACTCTCTATGACTCTGATGGTCAAACAAAAAATGTACTACTAATGTGAAGACAGACGTGTTTTTTTGACAGTGAACAAACTGAAAAATTCCCAATCGCTTACAAACTACAATCATTAATTGAAGTCAGATTGCAATTTTAGTATTTTGATATATATGTCGCAAAAATGTAAGTAAATATACCAAAAACTGCACATGTGAATGTGTGAAGTGTGCACTGGAAGACAGCACAGCTTGAGTGAAACTGAGAAAAATTGCCTGTAAACTATTTCAGTGATTGAAAAAAAATGGCAATTCATAAATGCACCAGCTATAAATAAAACAAAGAAAATGTGTTTTACTTTTTGTTCACTTTATATAGATGTATAAGCTGTGCCACTTATCTTTTGCAGCTGATTAAGGATCAATGCACAGACTGAGGTCATATTAAGATCTTGAAGAGAGCGATCAGATCAAGAAACTGCTTTAAATTTAATAACACCACCAGTTTTAGATGAAGGATGAAGTTATTAATCAGTCCTCTAGAGTTAATAATTAGAACAGTGTGTGGTTTGAAGGCCAATATCCATGGGAGAACCAACTGCCCTTATCAAAATAAACTTGGGAAATTAGAAAACAGTTTCCTTTTGTCAAAGAGGAACATTTATCAAGAGAATATGTTCCTGTGACTTTGCATCTTTATTCTCCTAGCTTCGTCTTCTTTTGCACTGCTGTATATTGACATCTTTTCTCTTCCTGTCTCTTAGGGAGCTCGTGGATTCCCAGGAACTCCTGGTCTGCCCGGCATCAAGGGACACAGAGTGAGTTTGTTTGTTATTTAAATGATTTCCAACCCATTTAGGTGGATATTCTTATTTTTGGATTCCTAACTTTCCTTTCTTTTTCAGGGATATTCAGGTCTTGATGGTGCAAAGGGAGAGACTGGAGCTGTTGGTGCTAAGGTAGGATACTGTGACTCTTTAATGCACTCCACTACAGTTTATGTCAGTATGCCTCTCTGTTTTGACTGCAACCCAAGTAAAAAGAGACAAAGTATGGCAAAATGCAATACCAGATGTGGCAGAAGTGGCAGAAGATAACTCACTGGCATACTTTTAAAGTGTCTAGATACAACAATTCTTGTGTAATCCACCCAATAAAGTCTACAGAATTGCCAGATGGAGTAGCATTTAGGGATACAAATGACCTGTCTTTCTTTAATTATGCCTCAACAACTAAATCTTCCTTCTTTTTAGGGCGAGGCTGGTGCTCCTGGAGAGAACGGTGCTCCTGGACCAATGGTGTGTATTGGCGGACATCACAACAACAAGACAAGATGAAGAGCCGTACTATCAAGTCTCAATGATGATGGCAAATCAATGCTAAAAGCTTCTTCTCCTCTCTCTTGCCTGCAGGGACCTCGCGGTCTGCCTGGTGAGAGAGGACGTCCTGGACCCAGTGGAGCTGCTGTAGGTTCCATCTTTCGCTCTAAATACTGTTATTGGACACAAACTTAACATGTAATTCATAACAGATGGCTTGGATGGTGACCCTTTCTCTTTAGGCTCGACTTATAGTTACCATACTATTTACTGATAGGCGTTGCCTTCATTGCACCAAACAGGGCAATTAGGACAATGACTGCACAATATTTTGTGTTTTATTTATTGTGTCTCTGTACTGTTTGCTGATTGCTCTATTGTCGTTCAGTTTTTGCTCATAATTTATTGCTCACTCTTTTCAGGGAGCACGTGGAAATGACGGTTTGCCCGGCCCTGCTGGTCCCCCAGTAAGTGCACATTTAAATATTATGAAATTCACTTTCATTTTATTTTTACTGTCATTATTTGCATTCAATTCTAGTGTAAGAAATGCTCTATATGAAATCAATCTCACCCTCTCCACACACACCCCTCTTCAGTATGATATTAGTGTCTGAACCTCCACACCTGTTTCCTGTTTTCAGGGCCCTGTTGGTCCTTCTGGAGCTCCAGGCTTCCCCGGCTCTCCTGGTGCAAAGGTGAGTCAAAAGTTTACCTAAATAATCCCTGGATCCCTTCTTCATTTTCATCTTTGTTGTGCTTTTTCTATGTCTCTTTGTCTTCCTTTGAATGAGAAAACTAGAAAGCCGAAATAAACTTCCAATCAGTTATTTTGGATTTTCTCTTTACAAAAATAGAATTACCATTTGTATGTAGTTAGAATAAGATTTTCTTAAATCAAATCACAAAGTTCATATCTCAGAAAACGGTAGCACCCAGCTCAGGGAGGATTTTTGTAGGGACAAGATGAAATGCTTTAGTGAAACTGGAGAAGTCTGCCCTGCATTGAAAAGTGCTTTGAGCTCCCATCTGTGTGGAAAAACAGTGAGGAGGGGAGTTTGAAAGTGTTATTCTCCTTCCCTCACTGTCTTTTTCTTCTTTTTTCCCCTCACTGCTTTGCATTCGATTTATTCCTCCTGTATGGCAGAGAGGCTCGACTCTGTGCTCGAGGGTCCTGTGCTGGTGGTTTGCTTTCTTCTTCAAGTCCCCTGAGTGTCTCTTTACAAAATCCAGGAGTTTCCTATGAAATAGTCAAGGCAATGTAGGCCCAGGATGGGAAAATGTGTGTTTATACATTTTATGAAGTCACATTCAAGCACAGTATAGAATTCCTCTGTGTGAATGTGTGTTTTTGTGTGACTTTATAATACACCAAAGACGTCCCACGGTGGGAGACGTTAAAAATGTCATACTACGCTTTTCTGCTGTACCTTCAGGAACCTTTCCACTTTGAGTTTGGATCAGACCCGATTGTTTACTCCCTGAGTGTTCATGAAATGCAGCCTCTTTTAGTTTTGTCACTGGAGCCTTACGAGCACTGTTAAAAGGACCAACACAATAAAACCCCACCAAGACAGAAGCAACACAGTTATCTGATCCTCGACTGAATAAACTGTGCACTTGACATCAAGTAATGTAAGTGGGACAGATTTTTCTAAGCTCTAGCCATCATTGACTGAGAATATTTTTTCCCTGACATAAAATAACAGCAACAAAAAAAGGCAGATGTTCCGCCTTTTGTCCCAGTTTTCACTCTAGTTTCAGAGCCAATAAAAAACTGGCAGTAGACTTACCAAGATAAAAAAAAAATCCATCTACAGTACTGCATCACTATTTTTGAAAACACTTAGAATTATGTCATTGTACTTTGTGGACATAGTTTACAAAGCGTCATCACCATGACGCTGCAAATTACCAGTGTGGTAAAATCTCTGGCTTGTGACCAAAGGAGGTAGTGCCTCAGAATACTGACCCGAGTTCCTCTGATTTGTCTTTCCAGGACCTAATCAGAAGGTTTGCAAAATATTCTGCACTTAGTTTGGGATAACACATCTTAGAGAGACACTGAAGATAGCAGACTGATTATTTTGTCCATCTAAATGCTGTTAATTGTAATCATTCAGCTGTATTTTCATTGATGTACCACAGAAATGCGTTTCAGACTAAACAGTAAGCAGTAGAAATGTTCATCTGAATAATCTATCTCACTCTGCAGAGTTGATATGTTTTGCTACTACTTACTTGAAATGTATTTTACTTTTCCCTGACAGGCTAAGAAAAATGAGATATGCAGCACATGCCTATTTACTTTGAAGAAGAATTTATGACTCTGTACTCTGCAGTCAAGCATTGATTAGCAGCAGATGGCAGTACAGAAAGTATAAACCTATAGTTGGCAATGAGTGCAGCTGCCCTACAAAGTATAAAACAGGAGCTCAGCACTTCAGATATAATGGTGTTATAAAGAATAAAAGGCATAAATCACCTACTCTGAGGTGAAACAACTAAAAATTAATAAATAAGCTGTATGTTATGTGTGTGAAAAATCAATATATGGCTTGTGAGGCCACTATTAGAAGGGAAAGGCTAATATTCAGAATTATGTACTTATAGTATATTGTTACATCACATTCAAAACAACAGCAACACCCCACTGGGAAATATGTCTGAATCTACCTCATGCTGTGTGAGTATTAGTATTTCACTACTACTTAAATAATCAGCATCATGGCATGCAAACAAACAAAAGACAACAAAACAGGAATTCACTATTACATTAATGCTAATGCATGTAGATTATCATTTATACCCGGCAACAGCAGCTATAATGGCGAGCGCTTAAACCTTCACACAACGATGTCATGGCTCTTGACATGTTTCCACATCAATATATAATGTATCTGATTCATTCATAATTTCTAGAAAATAACAGTATTTTTTATTTAGTTGAACCATATTAATTTCTCACTTCTGAGATTAGTATTACACCTTATTAATTAATAGAAGAGCCAACATGTTAAAGTTAGTTACTCCTAGGCTGCTCTTATTGATGGTATTTACATATTTACAATATCGACAGTGAATTTATACATAATACTATATATAATTAGTCAGATATAATACTGTATTTTTAAACAAGAAAAGGTTTTTCAGGAACAAAGACTTTCTCTCTTTATTCTCTTTAGATTCCACATCATTGCATCTATATTTGCCTTTATGTTAAGTGCATCTCTTTCCTGCTTTCTTTCTGTTTTACCAATATTACCACACAATGTCCTCTTCCACATTTCATATAGTTTTTACAGTGCAAAAGTTTGTTAGCCGTTTTCTATTAGCTCAAAGTATGGTTTGTAAGACTGAGCTTGAAAAGTTTAAGTTTGTAGTTGTAAATCAGGTTTTCAAACCTGCACAAGAATTATAAGTTTGTTCGGAAAGATATGTATTACACACAGGTTTCTACTTTGTATCCACGCATGTTTATTAAAGCACTTCTGTCTTTAACTTCCTCAGATTTTATTCCTATAGCTTCTTTTTTCCTACTCATGCGCACATTTGAATTTCTCATGCACTTTTATTTTACATATTTTCGAAGGCAGAATTATTTGTGCACTAATTTCAAGCTTATTTTTGAGCAAACTGCATCACTCTGAGTACACATTTGCAATGCTATAGTGCATTTTGACTTGATAATTTTGTCACTATGCTCATCTGCTCAATATCTGTCCACATGGAGGCCCATTGGCAACTTACAGCAGAGTTTTTAACAGATGAGGACATTGAACAGCATTAATTTTATTTTTTTCTGTAGCTTGTTTTCTGAAGAAGGTTTCTGTTTCATTTTAGGTGACTGTCAGTTATTATGTGTACTTAAAGTCTACTTGCGTATCGATTTAACTTCTTGTTTTTCCTCTGTGCTGCTGATCAGGGAGAAGCTGGACCTACTGGTGCTCGTGGACCCGAGGGAGCTCAGGGACCCCGTGGAGAGTCTGGTACTCCTGGATCACCTGGACCCTCTGGAGCTTCTGTAAGTGAGGATTTAAAGACAGCTTTAAAAAGAGAAACTTTAGGTGAACTGTAGCAAACCTTTTATCCGAATAAAATATTTGTTGTCATTTGTCTTTTCATTATTAGGAATATTATTTTATTTAAATTTCTTATATATTCCACTTGTTGTAGTTGTCTGTCTAAGAACATTAAGTGCTGTTTTGACTAAACTGCATTTTGATATGGTTGATTAGACCAATAAAACAGAACAACAAATGAATCAGGACCACTTACTGCAGTGTATTTACTTATAATGTGTCTGATGTTTGCAGGGAAACCCTGGTACTGATGGTATTCCTGGAGCTAAAGGATCAGCTGTAAGTTTAAAACTGCCATCCTCCAACTGTATATTTTCCATTTAGATGTTGTACAGTAGAA
This sequence comes from Acanthochromis polyacanthus, assembly GCF_021347895.1. Classification (NCBI taxonomy): domain Eukaryota; kingdom Metazoa; phylum Chordata; class Actinopteri; family Pomacentridae; genus Acanthochromis; species Acanthochromis polyacanthus. Next base: position 8,749,015 of record NC_067117.1, on the reverse strand, counting down.
GTACAGGTGATGTTTGTTCACAAGCAGTTTCAGAGCCACTTTAGTAGACATAACATACACCTCTAATCTATTTCTATTTTAAATACAGAACTCTACACTGTAATTGTATCTGACTAGAGAACTTGAACAAAATCATGCTGATTTTTCCATTGCATCTTGAATTCTTTTTAATGCACAATGCAGGTAGTTTTAGTTGCATTTTGTAGTTGTAGCCTCTGTTATTACTGAGGTGTCTACTGTGCAGAATTTTAGTTCAGCATCTTTTCGTCTGTGTGCAGCAGCCAAAGAAGAATATTTTTACTGATTCACTCATTATTCACTTACAATAAGATGACTGGTGCCCTCCATATCTACATCCAGGTAGATCAGCATATGAGCAGTCCGCTTTCTGTCTCTGTAGGGTGCTCCTGGTATCGCTGGTGCTCCTGGTTTCCCTGGACCTCGTGGGCCTCCCGGGCCTCAGGGAGCAACTGGACCTCTCGGACCTAAAGGAACATCCGTATGTATTCACTGGTTAATTCATGATCTAAAAGACAGCCCCTTTAATCACAGCTGTGTTGCTTGGAAACAGTGTAGATTCGTTTTATTACCAATTAGCGGCTGATAATTGCTGCTCATTTCATATCACAGATAATTAAACAGCACTAGAAAATTAATAACAACATGTTTCTCTCTGTTTGCTGTCCCCCCTCTGTTTTCCATCTGTCTGAATGTCTGCTGCTGTTTAGGGAGACCCAGGTATTCCAGGGTTCAAGGGAGAGGCTGGACCCAAAGGAGAAATTGTGAGTTTTGTTGACTTGGCCTTGTTTCTACTGATGTTTCACTAAACTAAAACACTGATATAATACTACATTTAACAAAAAGAGAGACACTGAAAAAACATCTGTAAAAATTATGCTCCTAAATGTTCCTCACATAGATTTAAGAATACAAACTTTGAAACTTAACTTATTTTTTAGATTTGCATAAAATGTTCCTTTCTTCTGCACTAACATGGCCTGTTACCGATGTGTTTTTCAGGGACCTGCTGGTGTTCAGGGAGCTCCTGGTCCACAAGGAGAAGAAGGCAAGAGAGGACCCCGAGGTGAGCCTGGTGCTGCTGGACCGCTCGGACCTCCTGGAGAGAGAGTAAGTACCGTCAGATTAATGGATATCAGCTTATTTTCTAGTTCTCTGTATAAGCTCAAGTTCCACAATGGGGTTGAGAGACTTAGATATTGTTGCTGTCATTACAAGCATAGCTCAGACTCTGTGTTTCTGTTTAGGGATCTCCTGGTAACCGTGGTTTCCCTGGTCAAGACGGTCTGGCTGGCCCCAAGGTGAGTATGTTCACAGTTACACTGAGGCTTCTGAGGGAAGGTTTCATTTCTGCTGTAGGATAAGATATTAAGCTTGTAGAGGAAAAAAAGAGCTAAGTAAATATAATCTGCCATGCAGCTGGTGTGTCTGTAATCACAGATTTATATTTCTGTTTGCTGTATGTTTATTTTTGTTGCAGTGGGGGAAAAAAAAACACATTTCTGATTTGTCTAATCACGATTCTGCCAGATAGCGTAGGAGACACGTTGATTAGAAATTACACCACCATAAACTACAAATAAATTTTTGTTAATTTGAGTTCTTAAGCTTCACATACAATCAAATATAAGGCTCTAGCATCATCACAACTGACAAGTCTCTCAGTTTGTTAAAGACTTGACAGGTTTTGTACTGCGTGATCCAAGCTTTTAGTTTAATTGTAATCTGCGTACAAACTGCTCCTTAATCTAGTGGAAAATGTGTTTCAGATTATTGTAATTAAAGAGGAAGCATTAGTGACAGCAGCATAGTTATGGGAGACTTTAGTGTATTTAATCTCCAGTATTTAAAGAAGAATTTCACCACTGGAAAGCCAGAAGGAGTCACCTGGAGGAGTTCTGGGAGATCTTCGTCCAGGCGACATGTAGGGATGTAATATACACTAATACACACGTCACTAAGATGTAGTTACCATTTACTGGCAGCAGATATCCTGTTAAAAACTGGTGAAGTCATCCTTAAAAAAATAAAATACATTTTAGATAATGAACGTGTAAAATCATTTTTATTTTATTTAGTTTTGATTTTCACTTCTGAAAAAGGTCTTCAAAGCTTTGTTTTCCCAATATATTGCATTGCTGATGTGGTATGAGGAAAATCTGGCTGGAAAACAGAAAATAGTCATTTTAACTAAGTGGTTAGAACAGAGATTAAATATTTAGAAAGTACAACATTCATTTAGAGATGTGTTAAATACTTTTTCAATATCTCTTTTTAAAATTATATTTATTTGACTGGACTGTGGTAAAGGCAAACAAACAAAATGGCAATTAACAGGATTTTGGCATAAAAGCTTTCACTGAGCATTTTATTGACTCAGTTGTCCCTGATGACATCCCCGATAAAGACTTTTCCAACCCATTAATTCTTAATAATTCTCAAATCAAGTTAAATCACACAAAGCAGATTGCAGATTTTAGAACGATGAGGTAGAAGATGCAAGAATAACTCTTTAAGTTTCATGTGAAACTCGGCTCAGCACAAAACTGACGAGTTAATGTAGGAGATGATTTCCTTTTTGAAAATTCTCAGCACTCCCGTTTCCTGAATTCTGTAATTCCACTATGTGAACACAGGATGGCAGCACAGGTCTCAAGCCCATCGTGCACCACTGACCTACATGTCACACAATCATCAGCGCCAGAATCTCATTTAACATTATCTTCCCACAGACACTTTCATTTATACTAAAATGAATCTGTCAGGAGTTAATCTTCGCATCTCCAGCTGGTCAATGAAGCTCCTTTACACTATTAAAAGGGAAACTCATTTATCCTTGGGGTCACCTATTAAGTGACTGACCGACTGACTCCTTTTTTTTATGCCGTTTCTCTTCACATAGGGAGCCCCTGGTGAGCGTGGACCCGCTGGAGCCAGTGGTCCTAAGGGTGCCAACGGTGACCCCGGCCGTCCTGGAGAGTCTGGTCTGCCTGGTGCCAGAGTAAGTTTATACGGTGCAACATCACGCCAGGAAGCTGGTGACATGCAGAAATGACACATACAGACATACATAGGTGGTCAAGATGTCATCCTCTCTTTAGAATACTTCACACTGTAATAGAAAATAATAGGTTTGTGGTAATATTTAACAAAATGCTGGTTAAATCTTTACAGTGTTTCTGTTGATCATATCTTTACTTTACTGAAGAACAGAAAATCAACTTTTTCTGAACTATGAAGATTCATTTTCATCTGTGCAAAGATGATTTTATTTACATATTTTGCCTCTGACACACTAACAGTTTCCTCAGCTCATAGAGGAACAGTAAAAGGAGCCGCTATTTATTTGTGATTTTCAATTTATTTCACTCAAAAGAAATTGACTGAACTATCAGAAATAAATCGGCACAGGTCAAAATATTGTCAGTTTTAGTCCTTCACAGGGTTCAGCTTAATAAAACACTGCCTCCTACACAGTGGTGTGCACAGACATTTTGAGGGGCAGGTGCTCAGTGGAAAAAAAAAGGGCACCTTGTGCGGCATGTAAAACCACTGGCTGCCTTAATATAACAGTGTGAGATTTGGGGGGAAAAAAATCATTTTCTGTAACATCATTTGTTTTAATATCTTAATAATAACACACAAAGGATCAATAAAATATTGTAATATTGTATCATTGTAAACGACATGTAGCTCCCTTTCTTTGTCTTTCTTGATCCGTTCCCTTCTGGGCATGCTGCAATTAGTAAATGAAAAGAGATCCACAATATCAAGACTGATTCCTGACATTAGGCTACAACAAGGCAGAAAGCTACTTTTTCTTTTGGTCATTTAGCAAATAAGTCACAGCAAGTGTTGCCTCTACCTAATGTAGACTAATAATAAACCTACACAAACTAAAGAGAACAGGCAGCCAGACTTTCCAGGTTACTGGTATTTATTGTTGGATAACTCAAAAGGCTGTTGTACTATAGACAGCTGTGGCAGACAGCTATGGTTCTGAAATATTACAAACAGGAATAATAAATCAGTGACACATTTGCCATAAGTACAGCCACAAAAATAATAATTATACTGAGAAATAACATAAAATGCACCTAAACACAATAGCATAAATAGCAAAATAAAACACAATAACATAAACAGCAAAATACTGTGTATGGCTTAGCATTTCAAACACATTAACTCACATAATATTAGCAACGCAACCAGACAGGCACTGACAACCCATAATAGGCTAATAGCTAAGCTAATGTCCGTCAAGTATCAATAACAGTCAACAGTTAACAATGAACAGTGAACTCTCTACACTGGGGGAACACAAGACCACTCACCTTTGGTCATTTACACACAGCAAGTAAATGAAAAATGCAACATGTATTCAGTCCAAACATGTGCACTGGAGAAACTAGTCAACAAATTGCAGCTAAGGAGGAAAACACGTCACTCGAGGTGCGTTCAGGGACATTAAGGAAAAAAACATCAACATTCGATTAACTCAGCAAAGGACGAAATGCACATAATAACACAACCCAGACAATATTCCAATCGAAATATGAAGGCTTTATAACACGGCAGTTGGCTAATTTAGGCACGAGTTTTTTTTAGTGCTGCATGAGACAGGCTACTTCACAACAGAGACAAATAAATGCACCGTGTGGCTTGGCAACCAAAGCTTATGAATAATACACTTGATTCATTTAGGTGTTACCTGGTTGGTGGCTACAGTCAGGGTGGAGATGCCTGTGGGCTGTGCAGCTGCTGCCACACACGTGTCCGCTCCGCGTGTTCACTTTAGGAGATAGGGCGGGACGGGTAGCGGCACGGGTTGTTTGTGTGCATCTGTGTGTGTGTTTATAGTTTAAAAAAAATTTTAGAAAAAAGTTGAGACAGGAGGGCACCTGCTTGATACTGGGGGCAAAGGGCAGGTGCTCTAGCACCACCTGGTGTTCATCTGTGCATGCCACAGCACCTACATTTCTCACAAGGCAACTGACTGATCTTTTCAGTAACTTCAGAAGATAACTCCACTGATTTAGCATCACCTTATGTAACACTGTGAGACTCTTACTGCAAAAAAAGGATTAAAATCGATTCAGCAAAGCAAAGATATTGTCTTTTTTTCACTATATATACACGTCTTCTTCTTGCCACTTACCCACAATGCAGCTCAACCCCCAGCAGTTTGGTTGGAGATTCAGGTGTTAAAAACGAGTATCAACAAACATAACCTCAAACTGTAACCTTCAGTAGACCTGAGGAGTGGGTTACAGTGGTCTGGTAAGCTAGTTTCTCTGTAAATCCACACTTCCATTTTTTTTTCCATTTTCAGTCTCACAGTCTTGAGACCCAGCAGATGTTGAATCAAGTGTAATCCCCAGAGGCAGTTTATCAGACTTCTATCTGCTGCAAAATGCTTTATACAACTTTCAGTCACATATGAAGTAGTGCTCCCAGGATCTGTTAACAGACAAAATTGATGAAGTTGTTAAATTGTTAAATGTAGAAATGTCTAAATAGAAGCTGAGGTTACATTTAGACCTCAAAAGCTCATCCAGGGTCACAGAAGACAATAGCTATGCACGTCATTGTTGTTGTTTGTCGACAGTCAGTGCACAGGAAGTACGATAGAGCACCTGTAGTGAATGGACCCCATTACCATCTGTAATATTCAAAGCTCTCTCACTCATGTTGCAGTTCTTAGTCATTTCCATCAGTAGGTGTCGAACTGCTGCTTCCTGCACACAGGGCCAATCTGAGGTGTAAATTCAGTTTTCCATGTTGCCATATGTTCCCTGTTCCCACCTTTCATGAGCACACGTCTGCATAGAAACGTCTGATGACTCACCCACTTTTGCTCTGTTTTTTTTTCCATTCTCCTCCTCTGACAGGGTTTGACTGGACGCCCCGGAGATGCTGGACCTCAAGGAAAAGTCGGACCTTCTGTAAGTGCACTAAAAATAAATAAAAAATAGCAGTTCTGTCTTTGTAAATCAATAGAAACAACCTCACAGTGTGTACAACCGTGTAGCATTAGGGCCTTTGTGTTGTCGGTTTTTTGTTGTTTTTTTTCATATCACATACCAGAGAGAGATTTGTAATTTTGCCAAATATTCTCTCATCACGTAATGACTCATAAGTGGTTTCATCAAATTGAATTGCAGGAGATTTATCTACCCATTATCCAGCGGCCTCATACTGTAGCTTTGATTCAGAGCGCTTTTCCAAACTTCACGTGAGGCTCCATTTGCGAGACAGGCTTCTGTTTTTCTTGATCACAGTTAATCCTCAATTGTATACACTTGGCTTTGGCACAGTCCATTTGTTAAAGTTAGTTTAAAGCCCTATAGAACAGTATTTATGTCAAAAACCTTTCACCTAATGGACTGTACTCGTCTTGAAGGTGATCACCAAACTGACCATTTATGTAAATAACACAAAATTTAAAAGTTGTATTGCTGTTTGTTTACACAGCCCATCATGGTTTTTTTTGTAAACTTCATATTCAACATTTTTCATTTTGGCTACACAAACATGTTCATTCTTTAAAAATATGAGGCAAATTTGCTGTTCAGGGACTGTGATTAAAAAATTAGGGCTTCCTCACAGATTAAGCAGTGGTGTTATTTTGTGACTGGCTGACTGAGGGACCGCCATATGGACAGACTGATTATGGCGGAGGGATTATTTTGTCTTTTTCTTTCCGTGGCTCACCTGGTTGAGCCCTCGGGGGTTTATTTATTTTGGCATTTATTTATTTAGGAACAGCGGAAAACAAATGAACACTTTAACAAAATGAGTTGCAGTTGTGTAACCTTGGGCGATGCTGTGCTTTTCTTTTTTTTTTGCTCGCTTCCATTGCAAACCTCCAGACCCACATCTGACCACAGACTGTTACTCTTCTCCATCCCACAGTCAAAAATCCTTTCTTCACATTTCTATCATAACATCATTACTTTTCTGTATGTTGCCCAGTTTATCTAATTGGATTTTGAATTGCTCTGTAAACCATTTTATCATCATTTGTTGCTTGTAATTGCGCTCTGTAAAAATTCAGTTGAATTTGCTTTGCTTTATTAGGGAGCTGCTGGTGAAGATGGTCGTCCTGGACCTCCTGGGCCTCAGGGGGCTCGTGGACAGCCTGGTGTGATGGGATTCCCTGGACCCAAGGGAGCAACTGTAAGTCACGGTGCTGTATAAAAATATGACCACAGGAATGAGTAAGAAAGCTGAAGGTGTCTTCTGCACAGCAAAATGGGATATCACATTTTACAGCCATATGAAATATTTGTCTTGTTTGTCCATGCTAAAAATAAACCCCTTTATCAAAAATCCACAATATACCTGTACATCTGGAGTGCTGCTGAACAATTTTACACCATTTGATGAGCACCGTCACGTGCACGCTCTCGCCTCTCAAAATAGATACAGTAGCAGTTGAATGAGCAGTGACATTTTCAGTCACTCTGCTTTTGTATTTCTGTTGTTTCCAGGGTGAAGGTGGAAAGTCAGGCGAGAAAGGACTGGCTGGAGCTCCTGGTCTGAGAGTAAGTTTCGATATTCTGCTTTAATTAACCTTCTAGCATCTTCCAAATGATTTTTTTCAGGTGCTGTAATATTAAATTGTGCAGTCACCATGACTATGAATTTTAAAGTTAACCATTATCTGATTGGATGTGATGTCTGACTCGCTGATTGTAAAATAGACATATTCATAAATCATTAATTAACTGGATGCACACAGACATATATAGCCATGATTAGCAGAAGCTTCACATTAATAAACACATTCATTCTATACCTTGTGTTCTAATAGGGTATTCTGTAGCTGCTGTGACTCACCTTGATCTACCGTTATTTCTGTCGCTCAGCTTCCGCATGAGAAGCACGTTGAAAGCTCAATTATATCTACCAGATGTCTGTCTACTTAATAGCATCACCTTTGGCTTAACTGTTGATATCAATCTATTTCTCATCCCTCCCTCCTCCCTTCCTCATCCCTCTCTCACTTCCTTCCTTCCTCTCCTCAGGGTTTGCCTGGCAAAGATGGAGAAACTGGCCCCGCTGGACCTCCAGGCCCTGCTGTATGTACCTTTATCTCCCCCATCCCACTCTATTTAGCTGCAACACTGATATTATCATTCCCTTTTCTAAGTGTGCACTCAGAAGAAACCTTCGGTATCTCCATTTCCCAGACTGTCTCTACGATAGCTCTGTCTGGGAAAAAAAAAGTCCTTCACACTAATGTCTGGACGTTATTAGATGGCATCACTGACTCAGAACTTCAGCTTGTTTTGAAGTAAACAAATCAAAGCCTATTTAACCTGAGAAAACTTTGTTTGGTAAAGCTCAGTTATTCCTTTAATGTTTACTGATATAAGAGCCATGTAAATTAAAGTTTAAATATATTTCCACCCTATTGTAACCATCAGTGTTATATGTGAAACTGCTCAACTTTAATTAATGTTAAAAATGTGACTGTGATTATGAATTGTGGATGATCTGTTTAGGGACTTGCTGGAGAGAGAGGAGAGCAAGGTCAGCCTGGTCCCTCCGGCTTTCAGGTGAGTGTCTCAGCTCAAACTTTTACATTAACTGGCCTGATGAAGTCTAAATGTGTCAATGCAGCCTTTCCTCTAATTGTGTCAGAAAGTATTTCAGCAGCTGTGTCACCATTTTTACACTGAAACAGTGCAAATTAAAGCTTCACTCTCAGTTTACGTGTGATGCAGAGCAGTGCAAAATGAGTACAGGCTGATTACTCTTCCTGATATCAATCAAACTGGGAAGTTAAGAGAATTTTTTAAAACAGAATCTATGCACATGCTGTTACATTTTTATATGGGTGTCCCAAAACATTACTTAGGAGCAAGAGCATGCTGATAAAGGCTTTTTAAGCTCAGTTGTTGGTGCTACTTATGTGAAACATGGATGCATTTTATCAGAACAACACATAATGACCTGCATGTAAGGAATGATATATATTAGAAATGCATAAATACTCAAGTGTAAGGGTTGTAAGCAACAGATAAATTATTTTGTAATTAAAATTTATGCTTGAAGTTCAGTTAGAAGACTTCAGCTTTCAGCTCGCTACCATCAATGGATAATGTCACTAACTGACTAACATGGTCACCCCTCTTCTGCCTCCAGGGTCTTCCTGGACCTCCCGGCCCCCCTGGTGAGGGAGGCAAGCCCGGAGACCAGGTTGGTACACTCTTCTGATGAAAAGATTGCAAAGCTTATAAGGTCACACAGTCACAGTGGAAGTCATAGCAGTATTTTGTCACCGGCTTGAAGAGAAACATCCTAAAGATCCCTCTGTGATCTAAATTACTAACAGTAGCCAATATGGCTGTTATGTTCACTTTTCTCCCAACCGTGACAGCGTTTGTTTCTTCCTTTTAAACTGCTTTGTCCCAGATCTGTGTCCTAAAATGAATTACACAGTGAACACTGAAGCTACACACACACACTCCTATTAATTAAAAGCATCTGACCATGATCATAATTATCACGTCATTTCTGTATTACCATGAATGGAAAGCGCCGAGATGTTGTTCAGGTTTCTATTCTCTCTATTATACATTTTTACACTTAATCCACTCTGTTTATATTTATTAAACGTTTAGAATTCAACAATCTAGAGCCTAACTGAATCTATAGAAATGCAGTGGTTGTTCATCCTTCTAACCCTACATGCCTTGATTTGTCGTTCTGATCTCGCGTGTCTGTTAATGTGTTTCTTTTTCGTCATTCAAGGGTGTTCCTGGAGAGGCTGGAGCGGCCGGTGCCACTGGACCCAGAGTAAGTCAGCAGTATTCAGTTAACTTGTCTCCACTTTTGGCCAGCTGGTTATCAGACAAGCTGTTGATTGTCGCTGTGTCACTGCTCAGGGAGAGCGTGGTTTCCCTGGAGAGAGAGGAGCTGCCGGCCCTCAGGGTCTGCAGGGACCCAGAGGTCTTCCTGGAACTCCAGGAACCGACGGACCCAAGGTGAGTTCAACAAGCAGAGAAAGGGCAGGTTTTCAGAGCGTTAAACATTGTTCCCTGAGGTGTATCCACATTTCTGGCAAATATGTTGCTGTGGTACTAGTGCCATATTTGTTGAACATTTTTATCGTGTGCAACAGCAGAAACTCAGCATATGATTGAATAAATCGCTTCCTTCTTCCACCCTTTCATTCAAATATTTTTTGTTACACATGTATTTATGTCGATGTCTGTGTAGGTTGTCATTCATCCAGGTCATGGTTATCCAAAGTAGTTTAAATCAATCCACTGGACTTTAAGAAAGTTCCTTGAAGACGTTTCACCTCTCATCCAAGAGGCTTCTTTCGAACTTCTTTGAATGTATTTATGTCGTATTTGTGTTTGGTGAATGAAGTAAACAATTAATTGAAATTGAATTGAATTGAAATTGAATTAAATCACCCAAAGGTGTTTGTGAGTTGAGCAAAAATGTTCACTGGAGGAACTGAACCTCCCAGATTATGAGTCATTTTGCTTTATGATCAATTTTGTTCAGTTCTACAAAGCTGTGCTTATTTTCAGACTTTGCTCTATGTTTTTTATGATTGAAGAAATGATTAGTTGTGACAAAGGGTGACAAATAGACACTTTTTTTTTGCCCCTAGCCAAAAAAGTTAGGCGTTAGAGCACTAATTTAGAACCTTAGAACCGTAATTTATGGACTACATTTTACTGACTTTAGAAAATCCCCGTGTTTTAATGAGAAATAATATCTTTTCTCCATTCCTACAGCTTGAGAGCTCAGTGTATTTCCAGTAAAGTCATACGCTCACGTGCTCGTCAACAGGCAACAGCTGCAACCACTGCAGTAATTTGTCACAACTGCACTGTGAGTAGAGGAGGAGCTCAGAGCAGCCGCAATTCCCACTTTTGGTGTGTTATCTGGTCAGACTTTAATCCCGGTTCATAGGTTTTCTTCCATTAAAGGTCAGACAGGAGCGGATAGAGAGGATGAGGATTATAGAGCTGACATGAGTATGAGTGGTGATGGTGATGGAGGACGGATGCATCGACAGTCAGTAGATGGCGGGTTTCTGAGGAAAGATGCCAAATGATTCGTTGCGCAAGACGAGACAATTGTACCTCTGCATCCTTAAGTAAAAATATTCTTTCAGAGAATTTACAATCAACAGGCACGGCTGTGTGAGCCCTGTGGTTACGGCTTAATGACTGGAGATAGGCAGCAGAGTCTGTGTTTGTGCGTCTGATCTCGTTTCTGAGGCTGCAGCAGAGAGCACTGCTGATAAGCCGCCTCACAAGTTCTGACCAGGAATGGGCCTGGTGGAGTCGCTTTAAAAAAATCAAAGTCTGCATTTGCTTCCATTTTTTTGGCTTTGATTTATGGAACAGAAATTTGATCATGATAAAATTCAGTTTTCATCACCATCAAAATTAAAGGTATGCCCGTCATCAAAAGGAACACATGGATTTTGAGATACTATTTCTGTTTAAATCTAATCAACTCTTTTTTTTTTTTTACTCCTTTACAAAAAGAGTTGGCAATGGCTGAACTTAATCTTCCTCTTTTATTGTTTCCATCTTATGATAACCCCAAAGAGAACATGCAGCAAGAAAGATGATCTTTGTTTAGAAAGCAGATGTCTTCAGACTCTTTGACAGTGAATTTTTATATAAATAAACACAAAGTCTGATGCTCACAGAAGGTTTCAAGCCTTTTCTAAAACCTTGACTGCATCAAGAAGCAAACGGCACGTTCTTACATCTGTAGCAGCTGTTTGCATTCACTTATTCAGCGTGCAGTAACATTAGGCACCTCTTCCCTCTGTGTCTGTTTCTCAGATCACTGTGGAAATTGCACTCACCCACCTCTTTCTTATTTCTGATCCATAATAGGGAGCCATTGGACCTGCTGGTGGTGGTGGAGCTCAGGGACCCCCCGGTCTGCAGGGTATGCCTGGAGAGAGAGGAGCTGCTGGCATTCCTGGACCCAAAGGAGACAGAGTCAGTCATTAAGGACGCAAAGTGTTGAAAATGATATATTTAGAAGTTGAATATGGACAGTTTTCTCAACTTGAGAAGGTTTATATCTTTTCTCTTGCCAGTCCACTGACTTTTTTTTCTTTTTTTAATCTTCAAAGGGTGACATTGGAGAGAAAGGACCTGAAGGTGCTTCTGGAAAAGATGGTGCCAGAGTGAGTGATTGTCAATCATTTTGGCTTTCATTAGTGAAATGGCCAGTGCTGAATACAGGCATGACTCCTTTCCAAAACCTTTCGTTGGAGTGTTAATTGGCATGCAAGTTCAAACTTCTACAACTCTTTACACTCCCTTTCTGTTTGCTGTCACAGGGTCTTACTGGTCCTATTGGTCCTCCTGGTCCTGGTGGGCCCAACGGTGAGAAAGTAAGTGTCATGTCATTCCTTTCACACTCTACAACTATTTATCAAGTTATATTATTTTTGCCAGAGCTTTTATTTAACGTATCTGTTGCTATTGTATATCTTCCTCTGGACACAACCCTTTTAATTGGAATCTTTGAACAGTGTCGATAAGCTTACATGTTTTTTTTTTCATGCTGTTTTAAGACCTTGAGGCATGAAGGCCTTGCATGTCTCTGACTGCGTATCAAAACCAGCTGTTTAGAGCTTGATGTGTGTTGCTGAACCTGCTGCTGTGTTTTCTTGTAGGGTGAATCTGGTCCCGCCGGTCCTTCTGGCGCTCCTGGTACCCGCGGTGCTCCTGTGAGTGTCAAAGTTTAACCAGTTTAATATTAAAGTGAGATGTCACTGTAGGCCACTAATTTGAAACAAAAAACCCATCTAATTATGAATTTAGACCATTTACCAAAAAAAAAGGGTTTCAATAAACAAATTAAAGACAAAAAAATGAATTTAGACCATTTACTTGAGACATTTAATAATTCATTTTTCCTTAGAGATGGAATTTTTAAATGAGATTAAGTTTTAGTTTGAAATAGATCATTATTTCTCTCACACAAGCTCTGACTGTTTGTTCCCTCTGTTGCTTTGTCTTTCAGGGTGACAGGGGAGAGACTGGACCTCCTGGACCTGCTGGTTTTGCTGGACCCCCTGTAAGTTGAAGTCGAGGGCCTCAGACTACATACATACATCAGTATCATGTCAGATAGCTTTGGAGTGGTGTGCTACATCTACAGTGGCCAGCAAGGTTAAGAAACAGAAAGGAAAGAAAGTCAACATACGTTCCAAAACCAGCAATACTAAGTCAGTTACTAAAGTAATAGGCACAGCCATTAGAAACTTCCACTAGAAAAGATACTTCTAATCAAACCTCTTATTGAATATTTACAGACATATTATTAGACATGCTTTTATCACTAAAAAAATCAAATTACCTGCTTATAGACAAAGCACATCTATGAAATAAGACAGATGCGTAGGAGATGGACGAGCCTTTCTGAAAGTTTAAATAGACTGTTGCACACTAACTGGCAAAAATACATTTATTCTCCACAAACGCTGACCTTCATTCAGGCATTTGTTGAAATGTACTAATGAATGTATTTTTGCAATGTAAACAAAGTGTTTCTGTGGAAGTAACCTTGCTATGAAACGACATAAAAACCTACTCTGTCATTGGAAAATATAAAGAATATCTTAAAATGTGTAGCCTCGAGATGTAAGATGTTTCCTCTGTGCAGCACAGGCCACACGTTAGCTCATCACACATGTTTGTGTTGCTTATTGAAACAATAACTTCTCCTAAATTAGTTAGGATGCCATAAATCATGTAAACTGCTTTCTTTCTGCTGTCGAATATGAAAAGCAGTCTTCAAGTGTCACAATCTGCAGGTACCTAATTCTGTACAGCGAAGCTCAAACGCCTAAAAGAACTGACATTTACTAAAAATCTATTTCTGAGTGGAGAGAAACTTTAATTAGTTGTGATATACAACAGAAAATGTCAACGTCTTGATCATATTCAAATCAAGTTGCAAAATGAGTTTATTTTATTCGCTGAATTTAAATGACCCTGTCTGGTATTTGTTGAAAGCCCTAAAGACTCATCTCTCTGTGTCAAAGTCACACATTTAGTTACTTAGTTAGATTTTCCCCCATAATACATACAGTCACTTCCTGCCTTAAAATGGCTTAGATGTAACTCTATTCTGTTGATTACTTTAAAATTTGCAGATTACAATCACCTCTCTCTTCACTCACATTTCCCAAATCACAGCAGCTTAAACAGCTTAATCTAAACTAATTCATTTATACATGTTTGAAACAAAAAACTATTCTGAAGAGCAATAATGGTACAGGAAGTCCCACCCCACACGCTACAGGGATTGGTTCTTTAGGTTTGTGACATATGAAACCCCAGAAATCTGAATTTGTGTTTTATGAGATTATCATTAGTGCGCTGCATCTTCAACATGGAAATGCTCAGCCATGGCAGTGACTGCCTTCTCACACTTTAAATAGCTCCTGGAATATAAAAAGCACCTCATTAAAAAACAAACATAAAACCTCCTCTGGTGTTTGGCTACCTGGAAATGAGAATCCAACTTTAATAGGAATCTTTATTGAAAAGAGTCATGAGCTGTAAGCTGACAGGCATCGACATGACACAGCTTTTCTCTGTGTTTGATGACTTTAGCTCTATTTTAGCACTCAGTGAATTATTTTTTTATCCTGACACACGTCTTGTTTCCTCAGTATATTACGTTGTGAGAACAGATTAGTGTGTGGACTAGCAGAAGTCTTTGCATCACTCATCCGTTTAGTTCCTCCCAAAGACTCCAGTCAGACATCAAATAAATGTTTTTAATAAGCTGCATCCGTCCAAATGGATTTCATCAATATATTTGTGACAGCACAATTAATCGTAATTTTATCCCTCTAGGCTGCACTGTGATTAATTATTGAATTTGTGCCAGAGTGAATAACACTACAAGGTGTCTAAATAATGTTTGTTTCATGGCTTACCGCCTGTAACGTCACATTTTAACACCACACAGACGAGTTTCGGCTGCTGCTGCAATCCCAGTCAAGTTTTCTGTAAAAGAAAGACTGAATAAAAGAAGCAACAAAAAGAAAGTGTCAATTTTTAAGTGTAGTTCTTTGACAGTAAATACCACATGCTGCTGCTTTAAATCAAATTTATGTGACATCAGCCACTGTGGCCACAAGTGGCACTTACACAATAATTGCAAATGCTTTAAAGCACACATTTGTACATTTATTCTCGATCATAAAGAGGTACTCCAGCAATTTCAAATCGCACCTACACTAAATTAAGAGGCTCACAGTAGCAATCAGAGCAGCAAATAATACGATATCCGGATTCTTAGTCCCTTTTGTAACTCAAGCTCCACTCTGGTTTCTGAATTCCTCCCACAGCTCAACTCAACAGCATGTTTTCAGACCTTCCCTGTCCGTAACGGCTCCACAGTTCTAGTTTGTACCGCAGGCTTTATGTTATAAAATTGGTTACAAAGCCACAGAAAACAACAAACATTACTTTCATGGATTGACTTCAAGTAAACATACCAGTCTGTATAAAAGCTGTATGTCCTTTAACATATTTTAGAGATCTTGGAAAAACAGCCCATTTATGAATATCAACATTTACGTTTTAGTGATATATTTATACCTGCTTCTGTCTCTTTCTTTCAGGGCGCTGATGGTCAGCCTGGAACCAAGGGAGAGCAGGGAGAATCTGGACAGAAGGGAGACGCTGGTGCTCCTGGACCCCAAGGACCCTCTGGTGCCCCAGGACCTGCAGTGAGTGCCACTATACACTGTGAAACCATGCATCTTTTTTCTTTTATTTCTTCATTTTTT
Organism: Acanthochromis polyacanthus; assembly: GCF_021347895.1. Classification (NCBI taxonomy): domain Eukaryota; kingdom Metazoa; phylum Chordata; class Actinopteri; family Pomacentridae; genus Acanthochromis; species Acanthochromis polyacanthus. The sequence continues at coordinate 8,733,183 of NC_067117.1, read as the reverse complement.
TTTTGCTTTCTTTAAACTTAATGCGGGATTACATACCCAGGATGTTTGTAGCCAAGGGAAGGTTTTCTTTTAATAATTAGAAACATTATATAACAAGACAGACACTGACTGACAGTTTTTTCTGCAAAAAGAGAAACTGTAATGTATGCACAAATCAGCAGAAAAATCCTCTTTTTTGTAGTGGAGTTAGCATGAAGTTAACAGTCCTTGGTAGTGATTGTGACACACCAGGCAGAATAAAAACCAGCTGAGGCAAGCAAGAGTCATAAAGCAGAAAACAAATGTCAGACAGTAACACACAGAATATTTTCTGTTCCAGGGTCCTACAGGTGTTTCTGGACCTAAAGGTGCTCGTGGTGCTCAGGGACCTCCTGTAAGTGTCTTTTCATAAAATGATATGTTAGTTTAGTCTTGTCTTATTGTAGCAAATGTAGGAACTATTATTTTGTGGAATTATTTTTGCCTAAATGACCTTTTCTCTGTTAGGGTGCTACTGGTTTCCCTGGAGCTGCTGGCCGAGTTGGACCCCCCGGTCCCAATGTAAGTTCAGTGTTCTGATAACTGGACACTACCGCCTGCATTTCAACCAACTGAGTTTATAATCATCTGTTAAAACACACCTTTAATGCTCAGGTCTAAGACAATGATGTGGATCTTTTCTATATAATGTCTGATAATATGGGAAACGGAAAACTTACAAACCTCAGGGATGGGAAAGAAGAAGAACTACTGATCTGCTTTATGTTTAACCAGCAAGAACAGTTGCAGCAGAACAGATACAGGAATGCTTTTCTTGGTGCCACCTGACTTGTTGACAGATAGGAAGCCTTTTAATTTGCAACTGTAAAGCATTTACCGTTGCTGTTCTGCCACCCACACACTTCCAAAACAGTATGTCTGGCACAGTAGGTGTTTGTTTAGAATATTTTTACCCAAAGGAAGTGCAACATATTGTGTGAAAGCAGTCTGATTCAGTAAGACTGCTAATGGATGCAGCATGTGTGTTAGAAGCTATTTAGAGATGCACAGATGCCCCTAGGATCAAAACAATAATACAAACTTACCCCCATGTCTCAGTAATGCACTATTTGTGATTGTAAACATAGATGTATAATTATGTAATGGTATTTCCTACCTGCAATTTCATTTGTGTATGTTGTTTGATCTTTTTTGCATTTCTTAGGGTAATCCTGGACCTTCTGGTCCTGCCGGTCCCTCTGGTAAAGACGGACCCAAAGGTGTGAGGGGAGACGGTGGACCCCCAGGCAGGCAGGGTGACGCTGGGCTCCGTGGTCCTGCTGGAGCTCCTGGAGAGAAGGGAGATGCCGGAGAGGACGGCCCTCCTGTGAGTTTCTCAATCCTCAGCCATACTTGTTTACACACTCAAGACACTGACTTTTACATAATCTGTAACGTCTTCTTCACGTAACATTTGAAATGCCACTCCAGCACCTCTAATACCCACATGCACCAGATCCACTCTAAAAAGCCACTTTGGAGACAAGAAAATCATTACGCATGTTTGTTTTCTACAATTCTGTCAACTTTTTGGTAGCTCTATCAGTCCAAAGAGCCAATTTTATCAGTAATGGACACTCTCCATTAATACACAGAGCTGTCAGTGTCCATCACTGACTGTAATAGCCGACCAAGACATATGACAGCACAGGGCACAATTCAGTGACAGAGGGATGACAGTGCCCCGGGCTTTTACCTTTCCTACACTCAGCGTTGCACACACACACATTATAAACACATCACAAGTACTGTCAGGATAATGACATGCTGGATCACAGATGATAGCTGCTGTGTCGGGAGCTCCTCCTGCCCGTAGATTACATAGATGACATCTTGAACACATGTGCCTCAGGTGTTTGTGAACACGTCGCAGATCAGACCTGGGCAGAGAGTAGACCAGAGAGGTGATGGAGAGATTTATTTTTAGATGTGCAAATGTAACTGGGAATAAAATTACAGGTGTAGTTAGTGGCAGGATATAAATCAGAGATCTTTGTAAAAGCAAATAAACGGAACAGAAAATAGCACCAGGAACAGGACATGATGAAATCTTGCTAAAATACAGAATTACTTGCCTGTATTTTTATTGAATTATATTGTGCGTTTGTCAAAACAATAATTCTGATGTCCCAGAGGAGTCTTTGGTGTTTGATTGGTGACTTCACAGCAATAACCAGACTCCACAAGCCACTGCTCCTGGCCAAGAAATAGTCTCTCACACACAACCCCTCTCAAAGCCACAATTTGTCAGTTTTACATTTTGGTTTCAAGTTTGCCTGTGTGAATTAAGCAAACTATGTAGAGAGAACATGTTAATTAGTGAGCTTTAGAAGAGCAATTTCACAGATTTTAAAAGAAGCTGCCCAGCTTCTGGCCATAGTGTCATATTAAAAGGATAGATATGAGAGTGGCATCAGTTTTTTCATTTAACTCTCAAACAAATGTTAAAAAAAGTCTTTTAGGACATGGTTGTCTTTTTGTGTCGATTGGTGATGTACTAATTGAATCTTTTTACATGTATTTCTTTAGCTCCATTACGAACAGCTTTAGGTTTGGGTTAATGTAGGCTGTGTGAGTTATTTATGTTTTATACAGATTCAGCTATAGCAGTTATATTGGCATCAGCAGCTTAAGTTCATTATTAAACCGTAAAATGACTTAATAGTAAGCCAGCCCTTGAAATTTCTTCGTACCATTTTTTTTCTTAAAATAATTTAATGGTTCCGTACTAAAAATCTTCATGTTTTGATTTAATATAAATAAAAGAATATGGGGCAAAAATAATGTAACATCATGAAATAATACCAAACTTGCCTCACATTTATTGTGTTTTGGTATTTTTTCCCTCTCAGGGTCCCCTAGGTCCTTCAGGTCCTCAAGGATTGGCTGGTGCACGTGGTATTGTTGGTCTCCCTGGACAGCGTGGTGAAAGAGGTTTCCCCGGTCTGCCTGGACCTTCTGTAAGTCACATCATTCTCACCAATTCAAGTTATTAAACATGCAAATCCTCATCAATGATAAATATGTTAGTATATGTCAGAAAGAAACTAAAGTGTGCCCACTGTAGACAGTAAGAAGTGGTTCTATAAATTGTTCGGCCTGTTAAAATGTATACGGTCTTTGATTTAAACTAACAATTAATCATGCCACTTAATTGATCAGTCAGTTGACAAGAAAAGAGAAAATTAATTTGCAGCTGTTTTGATAATTTGCTTATCACTTGGGTAATTTCCAATCTGCCGCTTTTTTTGTCGCTCAAAGATATTTGTTGGAATATTCAACCGTAAACTGAAAGTCTTTGAGTTTGGACTTTTGGTGACACGAGGCAACATCCTGTGGTTTTATTGTAATCGGACATTTTTCTACTGTGGCTGTGAGCTCAGTGCAACCAAGGAACATCCATGCATTTCAGTTGCAAGAAACAATAAGAAGAAAAAAGGAAAAGTGTGGGTTGTAGAAGTGCCTCTCACTATAATGAAAGCAAACAAAGTCAGGTCACTGACAAAGTTTGCTCCTCACAGGAAAAATCGGTTGGTGTAAACCATGTGTTGATCACCAAAGATGAGATACAATTACACAAAGATGGACAATGCTGTAAATTATCTTTTAAAGGAATGGGTGTTCATGAGTCCACGATAAGACAAACTGTGTAGAAATTCAGAAAATTCAGGGCTGTTGCTTCTCTCTAAGGAATCGACGTACTGCAATGAGAACAATCTTGTAAAGAGATGAAAGAGAACCCGAAGGTAACAGCAAAACGACTGCAGATATCTCTATAACTTGCTAAAATCTGAGTTCATGTGTCTACTATAAGAAAAACTCTGACTACGATCGGTGATAATGGGATGACACCATCAATTTGAACTTTTTGGCAAAAATGCGCTGCACAATAACAGCAAAACCTCATCGCAGCTGTGAAGTATTTTGCAGAGAGCTTCATGGGTCATGGCTACTTTGCTGCCTCAGGGCCTTGATGCTTTGCAATCTTTGCAGTCACAATGAATTCAAAACTGAATCATGAAATTCTACAGGAAAATGTGAGGATAGCAGTCCATGACCTGGAGCTTATGAGAGGCTGGATGATGCGAGAGGACAATGGCCGAAAATACACGTGGAAATCAATGACAGAATGGCTCAAAAATAATGATAAACCCAGCTAAAATAATGTGACATGACCTGAAGAGGGCTGTTCAATCTGGATATACAGGAAATATTGAAGAACTGAACGAGTTGTGTAACTCACATAAACAGCCACAACATGTCTGATGGAGTTCATTCATTTTGTCTAGCCTGGACTGTATTAGAGATTACTCAGTGGATTCAATGAAGACTGAAAAGTACAGCTGCTAGTATATCAGTTATTTAACCAGATTTTGTTTGTCTATAGTTGTGATATAGATCAGAGCGCATTTTACTGAATGCAGAAACCCTGGTTTTGACAAAGGGTTCACAAACTTCATCTTGCAACTGCATTTGCTTGTCTTAACTGATTAATCAATAAAATATCTGACAGATTGATTGATCATGAAATCAGCCAGATGCAACAGTATAGCAGAGGAAAAACGGAGAAAAACAGGCAATTCGCACAATTCTCACATCTCAAAATGGTACATTCTAGGTCGTTTTGCTAGAGAGAAGATACATCTATTATCAAAATTGTTACGCATCTGTATCGTCATGAGATGTCTTCCCTTTCACTGCTGCAAGTCTATCAAATAACAAAGTAAACTGTTAACTACATGCTTGAATCTACACTAAGAGCACAGTGTCTGATGTTTTGTCACTCACTACAAGCGACTGTGGAAAACTCATCGAAAGGTTCTCGGATGTCGTTCTGTTGTGTCCTAATTGGATCACAGTCAGACTGCATCTCACATGAGCCAGGACTTTTCTCCCCGTGATTCCTGATTACATGCGACACCATCTGATAGCAGACACCAGCCATGTCCCCTATTTACAACATCTCAGTGGGCATGTCCTTACGATTAATTATTCATCAGTATGCATGAGAGGGATGCCAAGAAATCAGCAGCGATGTCAAACTCACCCAGGAATGTTTCAAGCAGAGAGTATGTTTTTAGGAACAGAAGTGAGGCTAAACTGCAGCTACTTTTTGTCATGTTTTGTAGTTTTCGTCAAGCTCACTCATTTTTAAGAACTGATTCTGGATTGATTTCAGATTTTTGATAATATGCGAGGTTATGTAAGCGACCTAAAATTGCCCCTGTTTATTCAAATACAATGTTCAGTAGTAGTGACACTGATTGTCATCTGGCTTTACCAAGGAGGAATTAATACGATGAGCTGAGTCAACCCTTCCTACAACTGACTGGATCAGCACATCATCCACACACTTGACTTTCAAACTAACAAACGCATGGAGGATGTTCTGGAAATATTCCCGATACTACTGAACAAAAGGCCACCCAGTTACAAAAACATGCCAAATTTAATACCTCCAGCACATAGTGGCAGTTTTGAAACTTTAAATTTGCAGCAAAAGATGTAGGCACGACTGTCAATCGACGAGGAAGCATTTCAACATAAATTTTGCTGTTTTCTGTGAGGAAAAAACCACGGAAATGGATTTAAATGTTAATTTTTGAGCTGCTGTTTCTGGCCTCTTAAGCAGCAGTCACTGCAGATTTTAGAGAGCTCTACAACTGAATCATAAAAAATGAGATAATATCTTTCTCTCCACTTGAATCTTACTGTACATGGATAGCCAGACACACCAGAGTAGTGTTTAAACCTTATTTGTCTTCTGTCTTTCATTGAGATTGTTAGACTCACAAAAATGTGTAGCAGTAACTCACAGGATGAATGTACTACTCACTGGGTGATTCACAATGTCCTATAAATAATGGATTCGAGGTCTGATAATGAGTCGTCTTCTCTGCTCTCAGGGTGAGCCCGGAAAGCAGGGAGGTCCTGGAGGCGCCGGTGACCGTGGACCCCCTGGACCTGTTGGACCACCTGGACTCACTGGACCTGCAGGAGAGCCTGGCAGAGAGGTCAGAGAATAAACAACACACAGCATGCGTGTGTTCAGATCTCAACCGTTTCCATCTCATGATTGAAATGCTAAGCCAAGTTCATTAAAAGGCACCGCTATTTGCGTCATCTATGCAGTACATTTTGCGTTTACACCGTATTATTAATGCGTTTTGTTGGAGCAGGGTTCATTACGCAGCTGATCTGCATTCAGTAGGCCATCTGTCTCGGTGGAGGTGGAAACTGTTAACACTTGGTTTTCTTCTGTCATCTGAAAGGGCAACCCTGGATCTGATGGACCTCCTGGTAGAGACGGTGCTACTGGAATCAAGGTGAGAAACAGGAAACACACTGGATCAAATCCTTCATCTTGTGGGATGCTGCTATAACTGTTGAACCTGACCTGATAACAGCTCTTGAGTCAGTTTTAAAATATGCTTAATGGTTATTTGGAAATGTGGAAAGCACCATTGCTTTAGTGGCATAAATTAATCTCATTTATTGGTCCGTGATTGCCCAACAACAGCAGCACCTCTGCTCTGATTCTAGTAATAGAAATCTGCTCTTTGAAGTTTTTCTGGCCTGATGGGATGAATTCTATTGATTCAGTCAACACTTTGCAAGAGCTGTTCGAAAGCTGTCTGTAAAATGGGTAAAGTGTTGTAATAACGTTCAACAAGTGGAATCATGTTCAATCATCTGTTTTTTTTTTGTCTGCTGCCACAAAGATCTATTTGTTCATCTTTTTAGTTGCATTTGCTTTTGGATTTTAGCACATTTTCTTTTCTTGAAGCAGCTTTGTTTTCCTTTAGTGCACCGTTTCATTACATTCTAATCCGTATTTATTCGGTGTATGTGCAAAATCTATCTGGTTCTTTCTGTTACATTTCTACTTAAATAGACAGCATTGATCCTGTATTCATAACTTCGCTGTCGTGACTGTTGTGCTCTCTTTGCTGCAGGGCGATCGTGGTAACACCGGCCCTGCAGGCGCTCCTGGTGCACCAGGCGCTCCTGGCGCTTCTGGCCCAGTTGGTCAGACCGGCAAACAGGGAGACAGAGGAGAGTCTGTAAGTAGTAACCGCAACACAAGCAAACATGTCACTTTCTTAAAACAGTAGGACGACTCCAGAAAACCTGCAGTGATTCAGTAAAGTTTGCTTGACATTATGAGATATTCTTAGGCTGGATGTCTTCCTGCTGAAAATTAGCTTATTGTCTGATAGGAGGTGCAACAGAGGAAGTCTCAAGTGTTTCATCCTTGACTGACGTGGGGTCTTACAGAGAAAATTAAACTCTCAGCCTTCTTTTCTCATTTGCATAACATCTATTCCATGTATTGTAGCGAAGGTTGTCCTCTATTTAACATGATTTTTTTCCCTTTAAATGCACATTAAAATACATCAAAGACGTATTTGACCTCATGGGTTACCAAGATAGAAAGCTGTCCTCTCATCTTCAACCGCAGTAATTAACAAGATGCAGGCAGGTCTGGTAAGAAGCATATTGTTGACTAGTTTCTAAGGTACAATAAGGACAAGTGGATACACAGGTGGTATACAAGATGTAGATGCTTGAGTGAGGGCAAATGCTAACAATCTGTATAAAAATAAAGATATACAGTAATTAATAGGAACATTTCAACTTCCTTTTACCATATTATTGAAAGATACCATGACTTTGACCCCCTTTTCTTTCTTTCCTTTGTGTTTTTTAGGGTGCACAAGGACCTGCTGGACCTCCAGGACCTGCTGGAGCCAGAGGAATGCCTGTATGCATCTTTTTTTGAACATTAGCAAATTTGCATGTGCAATTTTTGAATTATTTCTGTCCTGCATAAACAAAAGTGAGAATTAGTTCAGTCATTGAAAGAGTGAAATGAAGCGTTGGGATTCACATGCTTTCCTGTGCAAATAAAAGACACATTAGTATGTTGTCCACGTGTTAACAGGGACCCCAAGGACCCCGTGGTGACAAGGGTGAGAGTGGAGAGTCTGGAGAGAGAGGACAGAAGGGACACAGAGGCTTCACTGGTCTGCAGGGTCTCCCCGGACCTCCGGTAAGCACTCGCACTGACTGTAAATGTGTCCAGATCCAGATATTTATACCAGTTCTCTGAATTGAACCGACACTGGCTTTGGATGCACTGTAGTTTTATCTTGTGATTGTCCCTCTGATATTTACTGTGCCTCCTCTGTTTTAGGGTCAAGCTGGAGACCAGGGTGCTACTGGACCTGCTGGACCTTCTGGACAACGAGTGAGTATAAGCACTGGAAAATACCTGTCTCTAGCAAAATATGACTTAGAATGCAAAGACAAATGATTAATTTCTTCACACACAGTATGTTCAGAGCTTAACATCTCCGTCTGTATATGTAGGGACCACCTGGACCTGTTGGCCCTGCTGGAAAGGACGGTACGAACGGTCTACCTGGACCCATTGGACCCCCTGGACCTCGTGGTCGCAGTGGAGACACCGGTCCAGCTGTGAGTATTCCAAGAACTGTCAGGAATTGTGTTAAACTGACTTTCCTCAGAAAACCGATAAGATGCTATGTCACTTCTTGTCAGTAAATATGTGCCTTCACATAGTTAGAATAATATTGTTGCTTTTTTCATTCTGGCTGTTACAACACCGTGTACTCTGTGCTCCGTGCTCATGGCCTGCAATGTTTCCAGGAATTTAAAACACCCTTAGAACTGGAAAAGATCCATCTTAAAAGTCCTTGAAAAAGCAAGAGCCTGACTGTGCAAGAGTAGCACAACATAACGGCATCATGAGCACCAGGTCTAAATTATGCAGTTGCTAAATATAAACTGAACACTGCAGTTTTCCCCACCTCAGATAATTACCTATAATGTGACCTGCTGACATGCATCAGTAAGTCACCTTTGTCTCCAGTGTAGCCCTTCTTTTTTTCATCTTTTCTTTCTCTCTCTGGCTGAACATAATTTTGCTGTTCTTTAGTAAGATGTAGCTGTGTTGTATGAGTCACATAAATCAAAGCATAAAAATGTTTCAGATGTGTTCAGATGCTAATTTAGCGTTTATTAGTCATTCCTACTTATAATTCTGCAATACTAAAGTGGGCATTAGAGGGATTTACCTAAAACCCTAAAGTACTCCATCAATAAATAGTTGAAAATGAATGTTATTAAATGGTAATTAACAGATCAAAAAGCAGGGACAGATGAAAATCAGTAAAGGTCAAATTGAACAGGGGTATTAAAGCAACTAAATAATGTGTTTGCAGTGACTGCATTATTGGAACTAAGAGGGATGAAGTCGTACAAAGCAAACAGATTACAGAGCAGGTCCTGCACCCATTATGAAAGGACGGGCGACTTATAGTTTTACGGATGAAGAAGAAGAATAATCCACCATTTGTAAGCAAGTAATTAAACTTCCATCTCATTTTTCTCTCAGGGTCCCCCTGGAAACCCCGGACCCCCTGGTCCTCCTGGTCCCCCCGGTCCTGGCATCGATATGTCTGCCTTCGCTGGTCTGGGTCAGACTGAGAAGTCTCCTGATCCTCTCAGGTACATGAGGGCTGACCAGGCTTCCGGAAATCTCCGTCAGCATGATGCTGAGGTCGACGCCACACTCAAGTCTCTCAACAACCAGATTGAGAACATTCGCAGCCCCGAGGGATCCAAGAAGAACCCAGCTCGCACCTGCAGAGACCTGAAGCTCTGCCATCCTGACTGGAAGAGCGGTGAGTGACACCGAGAGGAATTGGTTAAATTGGGGAGCGATGATGAAACGCACAGAAGTTGTGCTGGCAGCTCAAGTTTGTTCAAGTCAAAATTTGGATAAGTGTACTGTAGTTTGTGTAGTCTGGGTGTGTTTATACTGAGCAGATTCAGAGTCTGTTTTTGAGATATTACAATACCACAAAATAACACATTAAACAATGAAATTCCAATGATGAGCAGCTTTTTAGAAGCAAAAATGAAGGAAGCAAGATGTGAAAGAAAAGTCTCACTCTGGATGTGTTTCTTTTCGCTTTCTGTCTGCAGGAGAGTACTGGATTGATCCCAATCAGGGCTGCACAGTTGATGCAATCAAAGTCTTCTGCAACATGGAGACAGGAGAGTCCTGCGTCCACCCCAAACCTGCCAGCATCCCTCGCAAGAACTGGTGGTCAAGCAAGAGCAAAGACCGCAAACATGTCTGGTTCGGAGAAACAATGAATGGAGGATTCCACGTAAGTTGTAATACTTTTTTTTTTTTTTACTTTTATGTGCCTGTGAAATATTTCCCTCCGGTATTATTTTTAAAGGAATAATGGACGGACTCTTTATAAGAGCATTTGTCTGTCAAATCTAGGACTTATTGTATTTTACTTTTTTTTTTTTTTAATGACAGTAAAAATCTGGACCCTGCACATGATGAATGGACATAAATACATAGAAGGATGGATAGATCTTTCTGATTAAAAACTGAAAAATTCATGCAAAAAAATCCATAACACAAAAGAAAGGCTGACAGTTTGATTTGACAAACCTCATTTTCAGTACAAATGTTAATAATTTATTGCATATTTCTGTAACTGTAAGGATTCTATAAATTATTAGCAGCACTATTTCCCTTGTTTTCACCGCAGTCTTTCTCTACTATAAGCTAAAGTAGGTAAAGTGTCTTTGTTTCAAAAGGACATTACTTATTGTACAAAAGAGATATAGAAGTCTTCTTGGAGAAGAATAAACAGCAAATCTGAATTGGCAAGGACATAAAATCAGTGTAAATGCTATTTTACGTCAATCAGTTGTGGACAGGATTTGAAAAACTGTGATTCAGGTGACTCTAGTTGTCGTGCCGATAAAGGTACTTTGGCTTACAGATAAAACTGTTGCTACTAATATGATGGAAAAGTCAAAAAGAAACATATGCCACGTTTGTATTTGTCATAAAGCAATCAGCATAACAAGTACTCTGCAACAGCAGCAAAACAATTATTGGCTGTTTTCTGACTTATCCCTTCTTTACCTCCAATGCAGTTCAGCTATGGCGACGACAGCCTGGCGCCCAACACTGCCGCCATCCAGATGACTTTCCTGAGACTGCTGTCCACCGAGGCTTCTCAAAACCTCACCTACCACTGTAAGAACAGCGTGGCCTACATGGACGCCTCCACAGGCAACCTGAAGAAGGCCGTGCTGCTGCAGGGCTCCAACGACGTGGAGATCAGGGCCGAGGGCAACAGCCGCTTCACTTACACTGTGATGGAAGACGGCTGCACGGTAAGACCGGCGATCTTCTTTTTGCATGTAAAATAAAAATAGATGATAAAACACAACCAGATATTATTTAAACTGGTGCACATATAGTTCACAAATTTACCTGCTCACCTGATAGATGTTAAGCATCTTAGTCTCTGGTGTTCACTCACCGAATCACTCTCATTCTCTGCAGTTTTGGAGAAGTCATGGGTCATTTAACAGCCGCTCTGTTCTTTCCCTCTGCACAGAAACACACGGGACAGTGGGGCGAGACAGTGATCGAATACAGATCGCAGAAGACCTCTCGTCTGCCCATTGTGGACATTGCCCCCATGGATATTGGCGGAGCAGACCAGGAGTTTGGAGTCGATGTCGGGGCAGTCTGCTTCTTGTAAAAGAACGAGGGATAAAACAAAAAAGAAAGAAGAAGTGGAAATTTGGAGATTAAAAAAAGTAAATAAGTAAAATGAAAGAGGAGCACGCTTCAGATAAAGGAGGAGAGAAAAAAAGAAAAATCAAGACACTTTTTTAAAATGGGACGTTTTTTTTTTTCTAAGTAAAAAGTGCTTTTCCAAGTCGAACTCCGTAGGATATCTGCACTGAATGGCACCAGCAACTGTCATTTGTGATTCATCCAGCATCGCCTCCAGTCAGCTCGCCCTCCCCCCCCTCTCACATCTCCCCCCCAAATGGACACCCTGCATTACCCCCAAAAGCCCCCTGCTTCACCTGCCCCATATTCATGAACAAGAAGGAGGAAGTATGAGGAGAGTACAGGAGCATGCCAGGGAACAGGGGAGAGAGAGAGAACAGTGTGTCGGTGTTATTTATTTATTGTCTAGGTTTGGGTCCCAGGTGTGGTAGGACTGAGTTTGTTGCTAAGAAATAATTAAAAAAAGCCCACTTACATATATTTAAGAAAAAAAATCCTTATCCACCAACTGCCTCTCTTACTTCCTCCTATTTTCTAGTCATCCCACCACTCCTGTAGCACATCCACTAAAGAACACATATCTCTTTGAAACCAAAAATTTAGCTACAAAGAAAATGCAGGTGCTTCTGTTTCCGCCGCCACAGTGTGTATCGAAAATTACTGTGTATTATAATAAAGTCAATGGTGCTATTGTTGTAAAACAGTTTGTATTTTTTAACAACCAGATACTCATATGTAGTGACTTGTTTATATGTATATATATGTGTATGTGTGTATACATATATATATATACAGTTTCTCAGAGAGAGCATTTCGCCCTGGGACTTTGGATTTCGGGGTGATGAATGTCCCTGCTTCACACGCCCCTCCTGCTTCTTCAACCGCAGTATATAAACAAATATGAGCCCCTGATGAGTTTTTAATCAAGATACGACCAATTTGGAGCAAAATTTGTTTTCTTTTTGTTTTGTTAACATTTGTTTTTGATATTTTAAAGCTACCTCACGCTAAAAAAAATCATCTTCACACATCAAACTGAGGCCTTTTCCCCCTGAATCTGTTTACAAATCCCACATTTTAGACAAATATCAATACGATCAATATGCTTTGGTCAGAAAAGCCCATCTGCTGCCCCCATTTGCTGTGACCGCTGACCCCCATCCCTCTCTACTTCCTCCCTTCAGTCCCCTCACACTGGGCGGCCCTCTGCCTCGGCATACGCACTCACACTTACACACACATATGGTTAAAAAAAAGAGAGATTTAAGGTGTGTTTGTCTCCAGTTCTACAGCCAGCGCAGAGGGTTCGTTCATGTGAGGTTGTGTATATTTTTATTATTAATAATAGTATTATTATTAATAATAATAGCAATATTATATTATTATTATTATGATCATGACTTGTTTTGTTACGTTTTAATTAATGTAAATTGGAAAATAAAAGACAAAACCAAGTGAGAGGCTGAAGTTGCTTTTTATTTATATTCTGTTTTGTTTCCCCCCATGTTGAAATATCTGGGGCAGTGTTTGTTTCCTCAAATAAAGTCACACCTTTACATTTTGCTGTGCCCTGCTTCCACTTCATGTTTTTTGTGGTGACATCCAGATGCATTTCCGAGGGGGAGAAACAGCTCAGATTTGGAGAAAAGGCAGTGGAGAGATGGATGGATGGATGGATGGATAGATGGATGCGGGGCCATTGTGGTTTAATTATTGATGATTTTCATAAAAAAGCATTGAAGGAGGAGGTGGTGCAAGTTCAGATCATGTACCTATATATGTAAAATAGTTTTCCGATCATTTCCTTCAGTTTTATTGCATGGTAAAGTAGAACTGGGAAACACTGCCAACCATGATCAGCTCATTCTGTGAATTGATAATGTCTTCCTGTACTTCTACTGCTTCTCTTCATCTTCTTGCCTTTTTCAACCTGCAGTAGAAATAAAATGTAGAAGCATTTCTATGAACAAAGTACAGCAATGTTTCTTTTATTTTTGATATCGATTTGCTGTTGTTTTATTTTCCTGAATCACTTTTTGATGGTTCATTTATTATTTAATGTACTGGTTTCCGATCTATGACTTAACCCTTGTTTGAATCACTTTTGGTTAACAAACAGGACAGAAAACAAATCACTGGGACAGAAATACATCACCAATAAAAGAAATATCCACAGAAAAAAATACACACAAAGGATATGTTTGATTCTTGAGTTTTGGGGTCATCTTCAGAACTGTACCTTAAAAAGTCAGAGGGCGTTTTAGATGCATTTGTGGAAACTGAACTCTGGCGTATGAACATCACATGTATGATTTGTGACAAACAGCTAACATTCAGGAAATATTCTGAGCATGTAAAGTTATACCAACAATGCTTCACAAGTTGATCCACAGACAGTTTGGTTTAGAAAGTCACAGAACGAATATACCTGTATATTCTCATCCTCTTTTAGCCTGTGGTTTACCGACCAAGACCAGGTTTCACATGGACCAAAACACTATCAACATCAGTCTACTCCATAGGGTCTACTCATAGTTCTACTGTCTCTAGCTCTAATTCACAGCATGTGAACAACACAGACTTGAACCAGTCTTTCTCTGTAGTTTACAAAGCACGCACACCACGTTTAGCACATAACAGAACACAGAAAGTCGACCTATTCTAGGCTCTGCTTCAGCTTTTGCCACTTTGCAACCAAATTCTTGGATAAAAGGGGGCACAGTCATATTTTTTTTTAGATATCATGAACACGTAAAAGTTCTTACACTTTAATCCATCACATATTAAAGATACACGAGTAAGACGAAGCCATGCTATCAGCTCTGTGAGGCTTTACAGCACTTTAGCACAACGGTGCTCAGAGCTGAACATGCCAACATGCTGATGTTAAGCAGGATAATGTTTACCATGACCAGCTTAGTTTAGTATGATCACATGCTAATATTTGCTATTTAGCATGGCAAAGGTATGTCAGGTATCTGGACCAAAACTAGTACTAAACAAATGAATTATTTGACTTGATGAAGGTGCTCGGGAAATTGTACTGTAAGACTAAAAATATTAAAAATAAACCTCTTGACCTAGTGGGTCCCAGTTATTGGTTTGTGACTCATTAAAAAAAGGCAATGGAGGAGCCATCTGAGCCCCTGTAATTAACTGCCTTATTGTCAATTTCTGCAAAACAGAAGTCATTTTCCTCATGTTGGTTTGCTTAATTATTTAAACATCAGTTCACCTAATAATACCCAATAATACACAGGGAGAAAAAAAGTAAAATCTTTAAAAAATTAACATAATTTTGTGTATGTTTAGCTTTAGTGTCCTGCTAATAATCCTCCAACCTGTGGTCCATCTGTCCTAAACACACATTATAATGACAATGACAAGAAGACTGAAGGAGGTATTTTACAGTTTTGAATATGACAATGAGGAATGAAAATACATTTATACATTTAATCACACCTTAAACCCCTGCCCTCAGGGAATGCTCCACAGGGAATGCAAGTAAATGTGACTACAATAAACTCGAGTAGAATTGAAAAATACACTGCTGTTGATCCCGTCAGATTTTGTTTAATATATATGTAGAAGCTGAGCTAGATGTTCAGTACACCTGCAGTGTACACACCAGCAGTGGCATTAATTTTCACATTACAGAAAATTAAACGTTCTGAGAAAATTAGTCCATTTATTATCAAAGCATTTTTTTAACAGTGTCGGGACAAAAAAAAAAAGTCAATAATTATGGTGCAGCCTCTGTGGGAGGACCAAACAAACAGGACTCGAGAGATTGGGGGAAAAAAAGCTTCTCTCAGGATAAAAGGTAATATCGTATTTCTAAATTTGGTTATCCCTGTACCAATCAGTGACGGCTGCACTTATGCTAAATGGTTCGGATGTTTCAGAGCTGGTTGCTGCAGCTTGGAGACAAAATAGGTAACCCTCAGCTCTAATGGCTTCCTGAGAGTAAATTTAGATCAACAGCTCTCAAGTGGCACCGAAACAACCGGCGTGGTGATCGAGTATCGGGAAAGGCTTAAATAGCATCTGTGCAAAATCAATGTCTGGCTATCAAAGTGAAAAACTACCGCAACAATGCACAAAAATACACCACGTGCACACATACACGCACAAATGAAACAAGCAATTAGAAGAGGACACACATTAGAGTTTGCACACTCTCCTATTTGACCTGATAAACACACTCCAGCTGATTAGCACCTTTCAAGTGTTCATTAAGGGTCAGTTGGTCAAAGACTCCTAATTAGAGCTTAATGAAAGATAAAAGAGCACAGCATGAGGCATGATGGGAGAAGAAAAGAAGAGAAGGACAACAAGGGAGATGAAAGGTTATTACGTTCAAAGAGTGTCTGTCTTTTCTGATGCTCCTATTTAATCTTTTCTTCTGCAACACTTTGTTTTTTAACTTTTCAGTTTCTTCTCGTTTCCCTCAGTGCAGATGGTAGGATGAGTAAGCAAGTACTTCTTATTTTTCATTAAACTGAGAAAAAATGTGATAAGAGAAGAAATATTAAGAAAAATACGGGGGGCTCAGTAACAAATATAAAGAAATATTGTAATCACACAGCTGCGAAAGGTTCCTTATCTCAGTGTCTATGTCTTCTGCAGTTGGTTTATGGTAACTCCAAGCAGTGTCTCGAAGTCATAAAAATGGCATTTGATTATTCCATTTAGATTACAGCTTGAGCAGGTGTTCAGAAACCGGTGCTTAGAGTGTCCGTCTCAGCCGGGGTCTTGCGTGGGCTCGGTAAACTCTTCAGGTACTCCAGATGCCTGCGGGCCTCGGCTTGGTTCTGCCTCACATAGTACACCACGTACACGATGACCATGAAGAACCACACGAACATGGTCACCAGCATGGCTACATCTGTGGTCTTCCTCTGCAGGCTGCAGAAGTTCACCCCAGAATCCAACAGTTTGACCAGCGGCTGGCCTGCGTGCTCGCCCTGTGACCCCGGGTCCTCCCACCTGCTGCCCTCGCCCACCCCGCGCACAGAGCTCTCACAGATGATCCCGTTCACCGTCTCGGGCTCCAGGTTGAGAGTCTCCATCAGCTCCTGGAGGGCACAATCACAGTGCCAGGGGTTGTGGTAGAGGCGAGTCTTTGCCCGAGTGGAGCCGAACTCCTCCCTGTTGGCCTGCCTCAGCTGGTTGTGCGACAGGTCCAGCAGGCGCAGCTCGGGGCCCAGGTGCCGCAGGGCTCCCGAGGCGAGCGAGTCGATGCGGTTGTGGGACAGGTACAGGTCCCGCAGGTGGACCAGATCGCTGAAGGCACTCTCGGGGATGTTCCGGATGTAGTTGCGTTCCAGGTGGAGGGAGACAGTTTCTGGCGGGATCCCCTCTGGGATCTCCCGCAGCCCCGCGTCCGAGCACAGCACCGTGGCCGTGTCCCAGGCACAGTGGCAGCTGTCTGGGCACTGCAGGGATGCCTGACCCCACAGAGCCGAGAACAAAAGCGACACCCACAGCCATGAATGCAGATCCAGTCCTTTAGCTCTCCCTCCACCGACGCTGGTACATCTCTCCTCACACCATCCTGTGCACATCGCCTCACCATAGCCCCCTGACACACACCAGGTCCCAATCAGATGCACACGGTCGCAGCAGGAGAATCTGACATATTAAAAGGAAAAGGGTCAGTCTGGACAAGATGACTCTCTCTGTACTAAACCTTCAAACACATGCAATCAAAATGAACGCTCACAGGGGAGATTATCATGTTTTAGAGGAGGAGGGGGGGAAAAAAGGACAGTGGGTACAGAGCTAGACAATGAAATGAGCTTAACGCAGTTTATCCAATAAAAACGCTCCTCTATGCAGAGACACTGTGACACAAATGTACCAAAACATGTGAGAGGACAATTTCTGCACATTGCACGGTAGCTACTTCAGATTCGGTGATGCGGCTTGTTAATAATTTTGAAATGAAAATAGACTTTCAGTAGAGGCATCAGCATATTTTATTGCAGCAGTTCCCTCATGAATCACAGTCTAAGCAGTAGTAATGATACTTTAAGTGATCTAATAAGGTTGAAAAGCCCCTGCATTAAAAGGACATAAATCATTAGACAAGATTATCTGAACTCCTCCCTGCCGCTTTCCTGTTGTGTTCCTCCTGCGGCCCAAATTCAAGAGCAGAAGAAAGCATCATATTACACTCATCAATACATGTTCATCTAATTTATCCCTCTATTTATTTTCCCATGATGCCTCAGCCCCTTAATCTTATACCGAGGGTGAAGCAGGGAGGGCCGTGCATTGTAGGGATGTAGGTTAGAAAAGGGTGGGATCGATAGCCCAAGCATTGCCTGCAACACTATTAACAGCAAGAACATCAATCTTGCCTGAGTCTCACAGTGTCAATAAGTGACAGAGCTGGAAAAAATAACCCAGCAGTAGTCTGGGTGTGAGCTTCTGCTCACTCCTCCTCCAGTTAGGAGGCAAAAGTTTAAAAAAAAAAAAAAAAAAGCAATGGGCTAGACTCTGCATCACTTGAGTGCAAATCACCGGTGAATACATTACATGTGTAATGTGTGTTAAGCTATTCTAGAGTCACGGAGTCTCTTCTGCTTGTCTTGACTTATTTTTCTTCTATATAAGTCTGTAGCTACATGGTGTCACTGATGCTTGTTCAGAAAATCCAATCAGGTGTTTTCAGAACATTGTTGTTTTGCTCAGACAAGTGTGGCAGTAAAATGTTCCTTATCCGAGGCAGAAATCACAAAACGCTGCTTGAATTTGATTAATAGACTATCCTGTTAAATGTCAAGCTCTTTTGGTTTTCTGCCCGTTTTCAGAGTTGACATGTGTGTCCATTCTCCTGCACGGACAACATGCAGAGAACGCGTCAACCCCAGACCAAGATTGGCCTAGATTTGCTTGATTTGCCTAAAGGTGACTGAGTGACAACCCTCTGATGTCCATCGGGTGGTTCTCGAAACTGAAGATTTAGCTCACCATTCATTCACTGCCCGTTATTACAGCCCGATCTCACGAGGATTCGTGAAACTGTCACGTAAGTTTTAGTTTCGGTTTCGTGCGCACCAACACGATTTCGTCATGTTTTTCGTGCCGCTCACCACGAAATGCGCACCAATGTATTTTAAACGGCGGACTTTTCGTGCCACCCAGAACGTATTTCAAACGAATGTGTGTATTATATTTTTAATGTAAAACCATGGCGAATCCAACGCTATATTTTGCATGACATCGTCCCTAACCATAACCCTAACCATAACCATAACCCGGTGGTACACTTACCTTTTTTTTTTTTTTTTTTTTTTTTTTTTTTTTTCCCCAATTTGCATAGGAATTTCAAGAATGTCCGGCGGCCGGCGGCCGCAAACGCGATCACACAAGCAGTATACGCCGATGGACAGCTTAGATCGTCATGAATCCGCTGGTATAAACCACTTTCAGCTGTGATTACCACAGCGGGTTTCGTTGTGAGCAACACGAAAAACATTTCGTGGTGAGCGGCACGAAAAACATGACGAAATCGTGTTGGTGCGCACGAAAAAGAAACAAAAAATTTACGTAACAGTTTCACGAATCCCCGTGAGACCGTGTTGGTTATTAACATAGTGAAGGTAGATGCATGCAAATCCCTAATTAAGCAAAAATAATCATCTGCTGCATGAATGAGAATGGGACTGAGAGAGGTTGAAAGAGAGATGGAGAGAGACTCCCAAAGCAAATACAGCTGGCACTGTGGTTACAGCTGGTGATTATTATAGTTTTTCATTATTCCTCCCTTTATTTTACACACAGTAAGGCAAATTAGAAAATAAAAGAGACACTCCTTGCTCTGTGAGTTCATCTCATGTATCATACCCTGGATTTTATGAGATTAATGTCCACTGAGGTCATATTATTTCCGGAGAAATTTAATTTAGACTTTAAATGACATTAACCTGGTTGGAACAGGTCAGCAGGACTATGTAAAGGTAAACAGATAACAGCGGGGTTTTTTTTTTTTGTTTGGTTTTTTTGCTTGTTGTAAGCAAGCGAATGCCGTTTTTCTGCATCCTTTTGCAACTTCTGAATAATAAAACTGAAGTTAGTAAAACATTTAAGGGGAGCTTCTTCTCTGCTCGCCCGGTTAGATTAAAGTTTATCCAAATGAAAGGAAGAAATCAACGACTTTAGCGGACTACAGCAACGATACGATCGCTATTAGATAGATTTTAAGTACTGAACGTACGGATTAATAATAACTAAAATAACTTACCTGTTAAATGGTTTCTTGAGAAGTTTAGGTCCACACGGCGAATGAGGATGTCTTTTTTTTTCCTTTCTGTCTTTCTTTCTTAGACTGAGTTTGTAGTTTTACTTTGGATGTTTCCCCGAAGGAAGACTGATCATCATCTCCTGCTTCAGTGTCGATAAATTTTTGAGAATCAGTGGCGGCTCCGTGGTTCGTCGCCTGCAGACAGCTCCATCACTGACTGTCTCCACCAGAGGAGGGTAGTTATAGCGATGAAGATGTGGGGCAAACTCTCTCTCTATCTCCCTCCCTCCCTCTCTCTCTTAGTGTGTGCTAGAGACAAAACACAAACACAGGAGGAAGTGGGTCCCATCATCACTTCTTCTCGCCCTCACTATAGATGGCATCAATCCCGGATTTCTCAGAACACACTGCTTACCTCCATGAACTAATTACCTCTGGGTGTAATTTAATTCTTACAATCACGTCTTCCAGCAAAATTGGATTGAATCCCAGCCAGGAACACAGGTACACAAAGATATTTCAGAGGACAGAAAAAGCAAAATACACAGGCAGGTGAGAAATTATCAGAAAATCCTGCAGGAATGCATGGAAACATGAGCACAGAGGAGCACTGCATGGTGGCAACAAGCAATTTACATCTAATTAAGCTCTGTGGCATGAGCAGGCCTGGTCACTGCTGATTTTTATATTGGGAAGAGTTAAATAAGTAAATTACTTTTGAGGAACATTCATTGTTTGGGCACAGATGGCAGGAGCTTCAGTATTAAAGACTGCACAACAGGTTAGTGGTTTGAAAGGATGAGTGACCTAACGGACATCTGCATTTAGATATATTATATTGTCGTTGACACTCCACATTGTCTGACATTAATGATCTTTGCATTACTCCAATATGCATGGAAAAATAGACCAGGTCAGGGATCTTGCCTTCACCCTAAGTCAGCTGGGATAGATTCCAGCCCCCTACGACCCTACAGAGGATTCAGCGGTGCATGGATAATGGATGAACAGAAAAATTGCACAGCAACTCCTCCTCATGTGACTAAGTATGTCAGTGGTGGTCGTGATCAGGCCATCAGCAAGAACAGTTTTTTAGAGAGCACTAGTCTTGCTGCAATATGTCTTGCCATAGCCAAAGATGATTTTAACAAGAAAAAGACCATCTTCATGAATACACACATCAGCATGCTGACAAAATGCTACATCTGGTCAATCTTGCTATATGGATGTGAAATGTGGACAATAGCAAGCAATATGTAGAAGAGACTCCAGGCAGTGGAAGTGTGGTTCCTACGAAGAATGCTAAAGATATCGTGGGTAGAAAGAGTAACCAACGAAGAGGTGCTTACAAGAGCAAATGCGAAAAGAACAATGCTGGCAACCATCAGATCGAGAAAAATGTAATTCCTAGGACATGTGATGAGGAGGAATAGCATAGAGAATCTTGCAATAACAGACAAAATAGAAGGGAAGAACGCAAGAGGGTGCCAGAGAATGACATACATTGACAACATCAATGACTGGACAAATACATTGAAGTCTAACACTGCACTACATGCAATGTATGACAGAGAAAAGTGTAAAGGCATGGTTATCAACGTGATTACACAAGACACTGAAGAAGAAGAAGAAGAAGAAGTCTGGCTGCAATGCATAAACCTCTCATTATAAAGACTAAAGCACATTTTCAGGAGTGCAAAACCCATCTGCACTGGTCTACAGAGATGTGGAAGAAAGTAAGTCATCGTTTATAATATTCTCAGCAAGTGGTGAGTACACGTGTGGCATACACGAAAATAGTACAGCACTGAATGCTTGATCTCTATATCGAGGGGCATCGGCAGCTCAGTTATTCTGTGGGGGCATTTTGCTAGTATGGTTTCAGTCCACTTATCATCATGGAGTAAAGGGTCACTAGAAATCAATGCAATCAGGTGATCACCTTTATCCCATGATGGAAGCGGTCTCTTCGAGAATCCCAATACCCTCATCTGCAGGACACAAAGGTCACTGAATGGTTTGAAAATTATGTGAATCATATACTGTGACCTTCACAGGCAGAATCTTTATCAGTTGAACACCTATGGAAGATACCAAACCAACATGTTGGACAGTGCTTTCCACCACAGTCATCCAAACAGGAAGTGAGGGAATATATTTGGAAGAATGGTGTTTTATTCCTCCAGCAGACCTGTAGATATTTGGAAAATCAATGCTAAGGCACAATGAGGGTCTTCTGACACCCCTGGTGACCCACTTTGATGGTTTTTCGTTTAGTCCGTCATCTGCCAGTGTGCAATAACAGTTTTAATACAGTACATGAAATGCAAAATGTATCACCTGGGGACTTAGAATAGGTGTCATACTGTTAAGAAAAATATTATTTGCAGCTGTCACCCTTAGATAAGCAGGAGTGCAGACTGATAGAACTGAAAGAGAACAACATTAAAGGGAAGACGCGCCTCCTCTAATCACCTGTGTTTGGTCCACGCTTAACATTGGAGGTCAAGCAGAACGAGACTTAATTTGTCACAGTGTAAGTCC
Organism: Acanthochromis polyacanthus; assembly: GCF_021347895.1. Lineage (NCBI taxonomy): Eukaryota > Metazoa > Chordata > Actinopteri > Pomacentridae > Acanthochromis > Acanthochromis polyacanthus. Next base: position 8,710,720 of record NC_067117.1, on the reverse strand, counting down.
ACAGTACATCAAGTTGAAAATGAAGATTGACTTGGACAGGCATAGAAACAAATGACTGAATTTGCAACACAGCTGAGAGAGGACGTAAGGCAACCTTGAGACTCGCACACATACACGTATTAAATTTCCATGTAGATAACAACAAGAGCATGTGGACACAATCTGACAGTCACACGAAAACAGCGCACACAGTGTATGTATTGTATGAAATATCATTCATAGGGGTTTGCACTTAGTGCGACTGCCCTGCTCCCACTTTGATTTTCTACCATAAGCAGCAAGAATATCTGCCCATCTAGCAGAGCCCTCAGGGGGGAAAGGATGGGTCTGACAGGCATGATGGCACCTCATATCCCTCCTCTGCCTCCCCGGCTTGCCCTGCTCCCATCGGCCCACTAAAACCTGTGACATTTCCACTCCTGACAGACACAATACAGAATGCTGCAAGTATAATGCTTTTTTGTCCCACTTTACAGCAGAATTTTTGTGAATGTTTTGCCCTTGACGGATGATTGCCTCCATGTTTGCCAGACACAGGGATGCAGACAAGCTGAGTTTTGTGGATTTTCAGACAGAAAACAAGGGACAAAGGCGAGCATAATGAGAAAGCATGTGATGGCAAAGAGAAAAATCCACCACTCAAAAAGAAAAAAAGTATTGCACATTGTCTGTTTTTCCGGTCCTTGAACAGAGAGTGAAAAGCGTGATGATGAGTGCGAAGTTCAATTTTGCAGGAAGAAAAAAAAAACAAAAAATGACTGCACCAAGGAGGGAGGTGGTTAGACGTTGTGTCTATCTGGGATGTTGCCGTTCTAAAAGATGTACATGCCAACGAGCAGTTCGTTGATGACGGTGTTGACAATGTGAACTCTACTGGAAAACCTGACTGCGGTGAAGTAGTTTGGCATCATCTGTTTGATTTGACTGTAGTCCTCTCAGGGGAAGACTGAGTGAACCCTACACAAATTTGTAAACAGGAGGCGGCTGTGGAAAAGATGTGACGATCAGTGGCAGAAAGCTATTCCTCCAAGACAGTGCGTGGTTGCAACTGTGTCCATTATGTGTGTCATGAAAAGAACGGCGGAGGACAAAAAGCGCGAAATCCACGTCCCAGTGAGTACGCCTGATAGAGTTGCAGAGACAGAGATAAATAAAAAAGCAGTGGAGCATTTCTTGTAACCAGTCTGTCGTTCTCTTGGGAGTGAATTCACTAACAACAGGTCAGGCTGGGGGCAGGTGTTCTGCTGAGGCGCTAGGCAGCCATTTTTCCACACCGTGGTCAACAGGGACTTGCCGAGGTTAGAGTCGCATAAAAATGCTTACGACCAAGAACTAACACAAAGGTTTGGTCTGTCGCTGTGTTGTTAGAAATGACAACACACGTGGAAAATCATACCTGCTGACAAAACAAAGTATTAAAAAATGTTGCTTTGTAAGTAACTTGGGCGACAGGAAAGGACTTAGTGCAGAAAACCGAAGCATAGGCTAAAATAATTTAAAAAAAAAAAACAAAGTCAAGCAAAAATGTAAGAAGGTCTTTTGAGCTTTAAAATACAGTCACAGCATCCTGTGATTTCCCGTGCATAGCAATCAGGCAAGTGCAGTTGGTCATGGATCTGAAATCGTGCATGCAAGGGTAGAGCGGCGACTGGAAACTCAAATCAATACATATTAGGCTACAAGTCGGTTCTTTTCCTCCCTTCAATTTGATGTTTCTCTCAGAGTGCCTCCAATTACACCGCCATGATGAATACACCTTTGCTGTGTCCTGTTTCTCTCGACTGAGGAAAGCTATGGAAAAAAGGGTTATTTGCCACATCTCCCAACACAATGCAGCATTATAGTTGACAGAGATTACAATATGAACCATGTGACTGTAAAATGCTGTCACAAATGTGTGTAGATTGGATTGGGACCTTGGCTCAAGTCCAGCACAATAGAGAGCAGAGTAATAACACTAAAATGTGTGTGCGTGTGTGTGCAACTGAGACAAAGGTAGTGTGGAAAAGGCGATGCAAGACGAAGAGTACCTTTCCAGAGCCATTAAAAATAGCCAGTGCACTCTCAGCTAAAGGAAAACAATACTTCAGCAGTTGAAACTTAAGACCAAATATAGATTAGATGCTACACTGTGAGCTTTATTGCTACGATGGTGTATTATCTGTGTAAACTCCTTGACTTACAGGCATTTGTATTTCCAAGCAGTATTTACTCTTCTCTCTTTCAAATAAGAGAAAAACTGAAGCAAAACAATGACTAAAAAAACTGGTTAAAGGACCTCGTTGCTTAAGAATTACCAGTCTGCACCACTGAGCACAATGAATTACAAATGGGGAAAAAGAAATTAATTAGAGCGACACTAACAGCTGTAAGTAGCAACACATGAATTCTATTTTTTTCCCCTCGCTGCAGTGGCATTTCTACAATGACATCCTCACTGATGGAAAAAAAATGCACAGCAATGAAATTACAGCAAAATGTTATGTAGAGCAAGAGCAACAGAAGGTCAGCCTCATGGAGGATGCAATAAGGGAGGAGCAACAGGTAGAGCTGGGGGGAAAGAAAATCTGGAGTGTTAATGAGAAAATTCAAGGCACATCCCCTGACTTTATTACAGGGAAATTGACTGTATAGCTCGTCCCAGTGCCGGTAACCTTGTCACGACACCGGCTGCCACAAGGAGCACCTCTTTGTAGCGTCTGGAAATTTAATTTCTCAGAATTAATCAGGCCTCATTATTGACGCTTTGATCTTGGAGCCAGCGGAAGTAGCCTCTGTATCTCTTTGTAGTGCTACAGCTGATGTCAGTGTGCTGGAAATGAAAGGCGGAACCACTGTCCAGGTGTCTATATAAATCAACCCTTGAAAGGTAAGGCTGTGGTATTCACAGGCTTTGAAGATGTCGGAGTTGGTCGATCAGACGGCAGCATATTAGCTTGGCTGAGAGTGAAAACCATGAGATGAGAGCAGAATAGGGAAAACAGTCTGTTTATTGCTGGATTTAACCCAATACTGAAATGCTTACAAAAGACCAGAACGTAATCCAAATGATCTTTTACTGAATTGAAAACCATGATAGATACGCATTTATGAGAACAGGTAGAGAAGAAAAGAATAGCATGAGTCAACATTATGATCCAGAGTGAGTCTTTTGAGGCATGAAGATATTTAGGAGCTGATCTAATGTTATTTGGCTTCCATTTCCATATCATCCCCTACTCTGGCACCACAGAACTAAACAACATCAGCCCTGGATGGAACATGAGCTGCATAACCGTCGACACAAAAATTTTAATTCTTGCTATTCTCTCTAAACACTGGGTCAGAAAACATCATGTGCTATTTGCTATCCTCTCCAACCAGTCAGCTGCTGCCGTTAGCAGGGGGCTGGTGGACGGCGGCCTGGGCAGGGTCCTGCGGGCCATCTCCAGGATCCTTTCCTGGGTCTTGTTCCCGCCAATAAAGCCGCTAGCATGGACGAAGATGCAGTCCTTAATCCCGCTGAGCTCTGACAGCGCTTCATCTCGCACACCACGCCACTCCTCCAGCAGGGACAGCCTGGGACAGGAGCACAGAAGGGCAAGTTGGCTTACAGAGAGACGCTACGCGGTCAGCTGCTCATTTCCTGTCGACACATTGCTTTTGCAAAACACACTGTGCTGTAGATGTCAGTGTGCACAGAAAAACAGCCCTTTTAAAAAAAACAATTCTGGACACAGGAATAATGAAAATGAAATAACAATGAAAACACACAAATAGTCTGTCAAGAGTCTATTTTCATGTAAAAAAAAAAAAAAAAACACCAAACATTTGCTTAGCCTCGATTTCCAAATGTGGGCATTTGCTTCTTTTCTTTGTCTAATATGTTTCTGAACTCAATAACTTTGGATTACGCACTAGTAGACAGAGTAAACAAGCAATATGAAGGGATCACTTTGGGCTTCAGGAAACTGTATCCAATATTAGTCCTGTTTAATTGATTGGAGAAAAAAGAATGACAAATAATGAAAAAAAAAAAGTTTAGTTGCATCATCAAGAAAATAAAGAATTTATAAATGTGAAAACAATTATTTCTTCTGCACAGCTCTGCACAAATGATTTGATTATTGCCTTTTTTCAGATTTCAATGAAAGGACATGAGGTAAAGACGCTGCCTTCAAAAGGGAAAGTGCAGCACTCAGTGCACATAGCAGCACTACAATCAGTCTGAGCAAATAGGCCCATAAAAATCAGCTTTATTCTTCTCCAGTAATGTGGAAAATCATGCATCGGTACAATGGATAAAGAGCCACTCTGTAGCAGCCCAGTCAACAGGCAATCTTAGAAAGAGAGGGAATGATTGGCTCTGCAAGGGTTTACAAGCTGACCCCGACAAAGTGTCTCTGGATAGAGCATACAGAGGATGAAAATTCATAAAAATGTAGAGTAGCTCATTTACCACCTACAGCATGTAGCACACAGGTCCGTCCACAGCCTGGCAGATCATTTAAGACACATTACCAGTTATCTTGAGTGTGTGCATGTGTGTGTCATTCTTGCCTTGAAGGGGTTTTATCTCCATTATGTTAGACCTCTGTTCTCCTCAGAGTATTGCTGAATTTAGCAATGTTTCATTCTGATTTAATACTGAGTCAGCATTTCATTGCCAACCTTTCACCCCCTGCTGTTTCCGAAATAGACTTTAAATGCCTTTAAAACAGCCTAAATCCACTAAAAAGCTTCAGATTTCACCGTAAATGTCACGCCAACCTCAGGCTCCACTTTCTCTGTCACATGCTTGATGAATTATGGAAGTGAACAGTTGAACTTGTCAGAAATAAAGTGACACGTTTGTCATACACGTTGCAGTTTGAAGTGAACAAAGTGTTTTCTCTTGTTCTCAATTTTGAAGGGTCTATAGCTCAGAGATTCTGCTTTCCCTTTGAATATTAACTGCCATTCTGTACAGCATCCTTTACTGCAATATCCTGAGTGATGAGACAGCGAGCCATCAGTCATTTTGCAAAAGTGAACCATAATGTCAAATGGTTTTCATGCACATGTTCATTGGAACTTGTCATTATTCTCCCTGCTATTATCTCAAATCTACGCAATCTTATTGCTATTAAGACTGCCACAGGGCAACCTGGGAGCATGACAAACCTATAATCCCTGTTAAAGAATCAACCAATCGATAGCTGCACAGTATGGCTGGAAAACAAGCTACGAGGAAAGGTCAACAGGGCTGGTAATGAGGGAAGGAGTAGGAGGGGGATAACTGCTGTTCTTATGACAGGCCAGGAAGCTCTCATTCTCAAGATGACCGGTCTAAAAATAAAACCACAATTAGAAGACCCTCCTCCCCCTTCAGCTTTTCTAATGCAGGAATTAGTGCCTCGTTAAAAAAAAAAAGAAAAAGCAACTTCTGAGTGGGTATTATAGGCAGGAGATCTTCGAGACAAAAAAAAAAGACCCTGCATGTATTTAGTGATATTATAAGGAGCTTGAACCTTCTTTGTGAGCTTTCCTCTCCAAGACAATAACAAAAGCCACTTGAATCTGTGCAGAGGTGTTGAATCCTCCTGCAGCTCTGAAGTCTTGGGCACTATTTCTGAGCTACAGATTTCACACACTTCACATATTTTTTTTCCCTTTTCAACATGGGCCATGCTGGTAATTTAGCGAACCGATTCCACAAGAGGAAGAGAAGAGAAAAACAAGCATAATCTTGCTGCTTTTGAGGGGAAATTACATGGAATTATTTTCAGTTCATCACTTCCTCACCACATTTCTCATTTGTTCACTGCTGATGCCAGAAACAAGACAGCTTCATATCCTCCTTCAGCCTATGATGTAATTTCAATCCTGAAATATAACGGATTCATCAGTTGATAGAAAAAAAATCAGCTACTATACTGATGGTGGACAGATAATTTGAATCATTATGCATACTCAAATGTCTAACTACAGTTTCTTATTCGTGAAAATGTGTTTCTTTTGCTGTGATGCTACTTATGGGCCATGTGAATCTGGTGATAGGTAATTGTGGGAGACATCTGTGATTGTTTTCTGCTTTCTTTTTGCCAAACTCTTAATCAAAATAATCAGATGAAGAGGGGAAAGAAAAAAAAAAGATAAGCTAATCAGAAAACAATCATCAGTCACAGCCCCGATACAAGCTGTGACAGCAGCCAGTGGGCCCTTCCTGATGGAGACGTATACATTTTTGGTTCAGCTCATGCTGCTGTCAACCTACAGCGTTAACCTACACAGTACACCTCCAAAGACGGGCTGTTTCCACTCCTCTCTTCCTTCCCCCTAGCTCACATTTCCTTAGCAATGTGATGCTGATAAAAATAGACCTTTTTCTGCCCAGGTGCAGTAGCAGGGACACAGGCGATAACACCCCTTTTGCAGAGTCGGCACAAGCCTACTGGGAGGAAACAGGCCACCCAGAGAAAGAGCCATCTGGAGCTATGTTTTTCTATCCATCTCACAAGCCATTGTTCTCATGTAGCTCCACAACAACCAGCATGCTGGCATTAAATGAAATCTTTGAAGTGCTCCACGCCTATAAACAGGTGCCTGCCTTTTTAGTTGAAAGTGCTGCCGCCTGATGAGAATCAGTGGCAGAATGGGAAAAAAAAACAACAACTGAAAGTGTAGCAGAGGGGCAGAAGGTGTGAGACGGTGAGACGGTGAGGGGAGAGGAAGAGGAAGATATAGGATTAATGGGAAGAGAGGAAGACAGGGGAGAAGTGATGAAATAGAAGGGGTTGATTACAGGACAGAGACAGAAAAACTTAGCAGAGGAAGGAGAGCAAGAGAGACAGAGAAGCAAAAAAAAAAAACACTAATGGGAGAGCCAGGAGCTTATGGAATAAGGTGAAAATAGAAGGCATCTGACAGAGCACCCACTGGTCAGACCGGGAGTGAATCAAAAAGCTATTCCACCCCCTTCCTGTGTCTGTGGGCACGATGTGCTCAGGAGATCCCCTACTGCTCTCCAGCAACCCACAGTGTATCAATAATGAGACCTGTCAAACCCAGAATAAAAGCACAAGGGCACATACAGTCAACGATAACAAGACATTTAAAGAACGCGGTGGACAGGAGGACAGCGACCGTATGCTGTGACAGTGAAGTCTCAGTTCTAGCATGGAGGTAAATCTGAGATCAATCCCACAGTAAAAAAAAAAAAATCAAAACATAAAGGGAAAACATCTCAGGGAGAACAAAGGAAGGACTTGTTTTCCAGAGAAGAAAGACAACAGATTCTATATGTACAAAGCAGACAGAAATAAACATGTGGAGAACCAGAAAGAGCCTGTTAGATTTAGAGTTCTTATGTTTTACCTTAAATTTTTGATCATACTTCTAAATAACGATGCATGTTATTAAGCAAAAGCCATTCACTGTGTTTACACCAGGCTCTCTCTGGGATGTAGTTTTCATTGTCTGATATGGGCTCTGCTGTTTAGGATTTTATTTCATGCTATATCAGACTGGCATTAGCTGCTGCCAACGTAAAGCCAACACTGACTAATTCTGCTCAAAAAACATGCAAAACTCGGGTTGGTTTTTATTGTGAAGCTCATCTCTGTGGTCTATACAGGACGGGAAACATCGAGTAAAAAATGTCTAAATTAAGCTTTTTATTATTTTGGTGCAATTTTTTGTCAAATGTTACTTTAAATTTCAAGCATTAAAAAGGAGACTTAGGTTCACTTACATTTGATTATAGATTACACTGCATTCATTCTTTTGCTGGGAGTGGAAATTATACAGACAATGTCATAATTTCTCACAGTTGTAATTCAAAATTACCTCCCCCATCTCTGGCATTCGTTAAGGATAAATCCATCATATTTCCTGTGCATTTCATCTGGGTTAATCTGGATTTGACATGGATGAAAACAGTTCCCTAAAATGAAGACAGTGGGATAAATAATAGAAGGAAAAAATACTATAATAATTATTCTCCAACAAAAATCAGAGTTCTTATTTTTGCTCCAGGGCGAAAAAAACAACTAATAAGCCTGAAGATGTCAAACCATAAGATAGGATTTAATGTTCCTCACTTGCAACACAACTTAATGGTCTTGAACTATTGCTGAACGTATCATGTAAAAACTATATTGCAGATTCTAATTTAATTATGTGTACGAGTGAGTGGAATGAGTCAGACAGTGGTGGTGTGACGTCAGTGTGATGGAAGATGACGGCTAAATACTGTGTATATTTATATGCTATGATTCAAGCTTCTTACTGTGAGCACATGGACATACAAACCCATAACTGAGTCTCATTCACTTCATTAGCTGATACATACGAAACACTGGTGACTTTTCCCTCCTCATTTCCTAGAGTATCATCTGCTTTCTCTCTTACAAATTGCGGCTAAACCCTCTCATTGAGCCTGAATGCTTAATCTCATTGTGCTATTAGGTTTACCTCCAAACATTTAAAAGCAATAAAGGCAAAAATAACTACAAATGAAAAATGTTTATCTACCTTTTGCTCGCTGAGCATCACAGATTTTAGTGGGAGCCTAGTTAAAGTTGACAGCATGGACTTGCAACCTAAAAATCCACTTGTGGTTGTACAGTAGTATGCAGAGTGACACATCTTTCCACTCATAAACAACACAGACACCGACTGCAGAAAGCACATTAAACTAGAAAAGCACTCAGAGAGCGCATACCTCCACCAGGCCATCTGTTTGTCTGTCTGTGTGTGTGTCTGTTTGTCTGTTAACAGCATAACTCAAAAGTCATGGACGGATTTTCACCAAATTTTACAATTGTCCTTCGACCTTCAAAAAATCCTGGATCCAGACGGTGATCCGGATCACCTCCAAAATCGAATCGATGGTTACTTGTGCTCTTCCGGACATCCTGTAAAAATTTGGTGAAAATCCGTCCATGACTTTTTGAGTTATGCTGTTAACAGACAAACAGACACACACACACACACACACAGACAGACAAACAAACTCCGGTGATTACATAACCTCCTGGCGGAGGTAACAAACAACAAACTTTTCATTTTAGCTTTTAAAGAGTCATCTTTAATTAACTAACATAATCTGCCTCTCTGTCAGCTCTGCTCTGATTTTTGCTGTAAAAATACAACATCTGAAAAGACATAGAGCTTTTGAGCTAAACAAATCTGGGTATTAAGATGCAGGAACTCATCCCTAGAGGGATCCTTACAGCTTTGAAAAGCACACATCATCACCGACGCTCTGCCACCTCAGCCATTAAGGCCAAGGTGTACATGGTGCTGCCACTTTTAAAAGCAGAGATCAGTATCAAATGGAACAACTTGGAGAAGGAGTACCAAACTCAGCATGGAAAAATAGAGAAGCAACATCAATGCTGGAAAAATGATGTGTACGACAAGGTTTTCTGCAGCTACTCCTCTGTCCGTATCTTTGGAGAAAGAGCAACCTTGAAATGTGTTTTCTTGATTACACAGATATTAAACATGACACTAAAACTGCTGCCACAAGGATGAGAATCTCTATAGAAGATTTAGAGTGAGCCTCGAAAATGTTTTTACTGGCCATAACTTGATAACGTGTGCTACATTCTGTGATTTAGGGCAGCAGACAAACAACACACCAACTCCAGCAGTGATGCTGACATTATTGGAGCAGCATTATGGGTCGTACTGCAAGAGGCTCCCTGGGTAAACAATTCCCCTTCTCAGGTAGGGAACAGAGGCAATAGGTAATCATCGGATGCAGTCACAAAAAGGGTCGACTTGTTGTCATCGCTGTCATTAAGCACCGAGTGACAAGACAAGAACGATAATGTGCTTTAACGAGCATGGATGAGCCACCTTCCACTGAGGTGTTAGGCTGGAGGGTTCAAGACCTCATTGTTGCTAAAAATATGAAGAAATGCTCCATAACAAAAGCAGCAGGAAATGATGCACAAGGCAAGGAAAGGCCAGACACACAAGAGGATAAAATAAATGAACATATCATGAAGTGAAGGACAACACAAAAACAAATGACAGATGAAGGACATTTTCCAAATGAAGTTACAGAAAACACAAAGGTTAGCCTCAGCTAACAGTGTTTTCTGTTAATTAGCAAGTGTTAGCAGGCTGAATCACCAGACTAACATGTAAACATCATAAATATCTGCATTTTTGGCATTGCAACTGTGAGCTAAATGTCTACAGCCTCACAGAAACAGGATACTGTTAAAGTAAGGACACCAGGATAAACAGGTGACTCTTTTTGCACATTTGCATATGTAACCTCTAACTTCTTCAATGCTGCTGTTTATAGATTGAATCAGATTTCTGAGTGGCCTATATCAATTCATATTCCAATAAACAAGCGAGCAGACAATGGTTTACTATGGATATTGAATGAAAGGGACTCTGTAGTTCAATAGTGTATGAATCTCACATTCATTAATATTCATAACAATCCTGGCAAACGCAAGTAAGTGGCTGTAAATAAAAACATCTGTCAAATTGTCAAACCCGCATGTACTGTATGTTTGTGTAGTTGAAGCACTGGGTGTAATTAACATTAGAACCACGAGAAAGAAACACCTGAGCGAGAGAAGTGTGCATGGAAAAAAGGGCTCAGGTGTCTGTGCTGACGTGTGTTTACATCGTTTCAGCTCCTTAGAGAGCGATATGAGAACAATACCCCTGCCTAGGCTAAAGTATTGTCTTCATCCTACAAACAAGTATATCTATCCTTGAAGGAATTGCTCTCTCTCCAGGTATCGCATGAACGATCAGTGAGTAGTTGTCGAATGGTCCAATAAGCATGAAAGTTACACCCCGATTCCACTCAATGCAATTCAAAATCTGACAGTGTCACAGTCTGTCACTGTGTTTTCCACCGATGTTTAATAGGATCCTGTCTGCGATTCGGTGTCACAACACCCTTACGATAACTGCACGTTTCATTTCTGCTGAGGTAACTCATGCAAGGTGCTCCCTCCACATGCACGATCACCATCTGCACCTCTCAGAGCAGCAATGGCATTTAAATGACCTTCAATTAAATTGTACCTAAAGACAAATTTGAGCTACATTTTTTTTGGGGAAAAAAACAAAACAAAACCTGTTCTGGAAGGTGTTGAGGCCAACAGGGACACACTGGATCCTCCACTGTCCATTCTGGTCTGGGTAAAGGATAAACTTGATGGGCATCTCCACTTGGAGGTCTTTCTCCAGAGCAAACAAGTGCTCCTTCCAGGGACACCCACCCTGGGAGAACAGCAGCACCTCCCCGCTGGGATCTATCTGGAAACGAGAAGAAAACCAGTAAAGTGTGTGGCGTTGCTAAGGTGCAGACATAGAAAGTGGAAAACTGTAATTTGAGATTTCTTGGAAAACAAGAGAAAAGAATAATCAAACAACCCTAGTCTCACAGGAGCTAAAATACAGAGCCAGAGCAAAAGTCTTTGGTTTTTGGCATTGACGGCAGAACTTACAACTGGAATGAAATCTCAGTGGCAACATGAACAACTTTTATCATTCCCGGAATGGTGACACACAGAATCTAAACTGAAACGCTAAACAAAAACCCAATCTTTTTCAATTCCAATACAGATTATTCCAAAATAAAAACAACTGCCTAACACTAAAAAAAAAAATCCACCATTCTGATTTTCTCCTAAATGACTTCAACAATAACTGCATCTTCCAGTTCATCAAGAGCAAGGAACAGGGATATCTGCAAGAAGCCTCCACCTCTTAGAGACGTTCAACTGTGATGTTCGGCGTTTGTTTCTGTTGTAGCAGTATATGAATACTTTATAGTAAAAATAACAAAATAAAATAGTAAAATAATAAAAAGCACAGTTTAGACATTCAACTTTATTCAACTCTTACAAAGGACAAAACATGACAGAAGTGAGAAACCTGCAGCTGCTGATAAACTGCACAAAAAATAGAACTGCACACAGTCCTGTACCTGATGTCTCTGCTTAACAGCTTCTTCCACAACCGTTCGAGCCGGCAGCCAGGAAGACTTGTAGAAATCCAGACGGTCGAGGAACTCCTCGCCAACCATCTTCAGAGCCTGTCTGAAGCCCTCCTGGAGAGAAGATGTAAATGCATAAAAACTGCTACAGTCAAATACAGTGATAGAATGTGCCAGTTAAACTGCATCACACTCTGACTTTAGATGTCACTTTCATACCAGAAATAAAAAATAAAAAGAACTCGATGAACTTTACAAGCCTGCCTCGCGCTTTAAAGTCCTTTTGATCATTCGCATCTTTCGTCACCACGACACCATCGCTGAATTCCAATACAGTTTGATGTCAAATGCTTGTGAGGCTTGTGTGCCAGATAAAAATGGGGGTGAGAAAGTCTTGTCTAACAATCTCCCAACTGATCCTTACAGCCCTGCTTCATCAGTTTCCTGTCATATTCGGCACAAACCCCCAGTCCGACTTCACTCACTGACACATTCTCACGCGAGCAAAATCCAAAGAGAGCATGAGAATGAAATCCCGACACAGATATGGGCACCAGCACATGTAGACGCAGGCGAGCTCAGCATGTCATGCAGAAGTCTAATTTGTCTGATTGAGGGGGCTGCCGTGGCCCGGCAAAAACAGCCACTGTTGAGAGTTCACCGGGTCAGTGTACCATAAAGTTGTCTACCAAACATTTTTCAATTCTCCCTTTCCTATTGCAGAGATGGCTTTCCTGCAGCGTGAGTTAGTGGGAAAATTGGAAGCAAGTGCAAGGACAAGAATTATAATCATGTGAGCTGGAATGTGAAAAAAACAAATAGGCCAGCGAGTCCCCTGAGAAAGGCCGAGAGATGGGAGGAAGAAATAAGAAAAAACTGTTGGCATGGTCAACATATATGCAAAGCCAGGCTGCTGGTATCTGAAGAGAGTCTGTGTGTGTCCCTACAGGCATTCCTGTCCTGCACTAAAGAGACGGAAAAGTCACATTAGGTAATTTTGTGAGCCTCTGTTGCTTCTACTCTAAAATGATCGCTGAACATCGATTGCTTTGCATTATATCGGTCATGTTGACCATAACACTCTACCACATTTTGTGTATTTGCTTCACAACAGGTTGCTCACTGTGTGTGATTATAATTAAATTATACAGGAGACCCACTGCGGAACAGCCTTCTACTAAACATCAAGATATTACAAACAGAAGCAGCTTCAGGCAGTCCAGGAAAGAACCTGGTGCAAAGTGAGGGGTTATTCATCAACCAGAAAGGTTCGTTAAGTCATCAGTTTCATAAATGTTTTGCTGTATTTCAGCATTTCTAGAAGGAGGTATAGTTTTGTCTTAGTTTTCACAGATTTTCTCTTATTATGTAGGGTGTTTATTTTGTATGCAAGACAATGATGGAAATAGGCAGTAGGCTGAAACAATAAGTGATAAGTGGTCAGAAAATGAATCAGCAACTAATATATATATGTGTGTGTGTGTGTGTGCATTTGGGACAACTGGCCTATGGGATGAAGTGGGTACAGATAATTAATGAATTTCATTTGACCAAAAGACTAATTAGAAAATGAATCCACAGTCTAATCAAAGTTAAAAACAGTTGTTCGTTGAAGTGCTCCCACTTCGGCATGTTATGTCTCGCATTAAGTGAGTCCTAGGGATCCACAAATAAATCAGGTACAAAAAAACACCCTCCTTGGAAGCTAAGTGTATAATCTGTTCTGATTAGGGCACAGAGAAGAGCAGGATGTGGCTCGTGTTTTCAGCCTGGGAGGACTCTGGGTGCCAGGAAAGAATGGTGGCTTCACTGATAACTACAGAGACTGAAAGTTGTCTGGATGGCGCTGTCATGTGGTGTTTCATGTGTTTATTTGAATTTAGAAGACAGAGTTTTTCATGTACAGCCTCATGAAACTGTCCACGAGTCATACTGCAGAGGTATAGGCACTGATGAAACACATTTATAATAATAAATAAATACATAACACTACTTTTAATAATCTTCTATCGCAGATACAGACCCGCATCTGTGTGCCTGCAGTACATTCACGCTCACATGCGCTCACCTCAGTATCTTGACTCTTGCTGTTCCAGCGTGGATTGAGGTGCCCGACACGTGCGCTCAGCGTGGTAGAGACGGTGTAACGGGCCTCTCCTTCACACTGTGAGATTCCATTGTCAACAGCATCCACCTCCTCCACAAAGTTCTCATACAGCTGCAAGCAATAAAGAGACACGTGTCAGTAGAGGTTATGATTTTTTATTGACAAAAGAATCAGCTGCTCAGTGTTTATACTAATTTTAAATGTAAAGATGGCGAAGCAAACACAGACTTTAACTGGAGACAAATGTGAGGGGGTAACAATATCATGATTAAAACGGATTTGGTCACAGTGTGTGGGCAGTTACTAAAGGCTGAAGTGAGCAGGGTTCAGCCATCACACCGAAATGAAACTGGAGGAGAGATGTTATTTTATAGTTCACTTGCAAAACTCCAAAATAAGGAGTGGAGGAGGCACGGAGAAGTAGATACGCAGCGCAGAAGAGCAAACTTTTCTGTACATCCAAAGGTCAATCACCAAAGAGATGACATTTTACAAGTGGCTTACAAGTGGAACTAAGCTTTGGGGCAAAAATAGAGGTTTAGTTTGTCTGAACTGGCAGAGGACAAGACACGCAACATCTTAAAATAAATAAAGCCCCAGCCATGAGTAAAAGGATTAGTTTGGGGTTTAAAACAAACTGACACATCAAAAGGCCGATGATAATATGAGTTAATATTGCTAATTATTATGGTGACCTAAGATTTGACTGGATTAATGTGGCTGGCCATCAAAAGCACTGTGTGCCAAGGTCTGCTGTCGGCCGAGCTGTTTAAAGTGCACTAGATTAAACTCTGTTTAAGTCTTACCGAAGAACTTTGTCACATTCCTGTCTCACTCGGTTTATATCTAGTCACACTCTACTGCCAACAGACACTAAACATTAAATACTAAACACTCTGCATTCCCTGCAGATAGTAACTGCATGCTTTCTGTTTTTAAACCACATAATGATTCTTTTGGCCCTAATTTTGCATATGTAAGTGGCAAATGTCCTTTATTTTCCACTGAAATTTAATTTGTAACAGACAAGCTTGCCCACTTAATAGACTTCTGTCTGTTTTCCAACTTGACAATAAAACCACCAGCTGAGGCAATGTTTTTTATGCAAATGGGCCAGTGGAAAACACTTTGTTTTGTGAATAAAGCACAATCAGCAGTAATCCACTGCCCTCTATAAATCTGTCATCTCTCTCTTCTCACCTTGTCATAGAGAACCTCCAGCTGCCCATCACCCTCCTTGAGTTGCGTCAGCTGGGTCAGCAGTCGACGACCAAAGTGCAGGTAGACCAGGCCGGCAGAGCTGAGCTTGGTCACCCACGGCTTCTCTGGACACAGGCTGTGGAAGGTCTCTGTGAAAGTCCTGCGCAGAAGGAAGACAATCCGTTAGCTCAGTGCAACAGCATCTTTACAGGCCTCAACACCAAGACAATGTTCTGTGGAGCAAGAGGGAGAAGATGGTTTAAAAAAACATTTGTAGGATGCTTTGAAACAAATGCACTGTCCTTAATCCCCATATGTGCTTTATCTATGACTAAAATAAAGCTATAGCATTCAATATTAAATGATCTAGTATTTTCCAAATTATTTTATTCATAGTTTAATATGATGTAAGAAAAGCGTGCTCAAGTGGCAACTTCAAATGTGTATTCTTGGGTATTTAAAAAAAACAACAAGATACTGTTTATTATTATTACACAGAGAAAGGCAGCAAATCACATCATTATAGAAGCTACAGTCAGTGATATTTTGGCATTTTTAGCAAAGGCATGATTATTCACTTTTAATTGTCTATTAATAGAGCATTAAATAAATAGTTTGTTTGAACCTAGCTCTTTACTTGGGATGAAATCCATTTTTTCATATTTTGAGACAGTTTATAACGTACCGATAAAAGAAATCATTTATGATACAATAACGCTAAAATCCATTAGTATGTAATTACATTTAAACCCATCAACTGAAATGTAATCTAGAAATATATCGGTAATCAAATCATGAATGATTTTCGAGAAAATTTTAATCAAAAATGCCAACATTTTCAATTTGGATGATTTGCTGCCTTTCTCTGTTTTATATCACAATAAAATTAAAATCTATGGAGTCTCGATCAGACAGAGTGGGAAATATGATAATGGCAAATGGAAAACAGCTTGTTTTATTGCTCAAAAGTAGAAAATACTGCAGGGTCTATGGGCTGACGATATCTAACACTCCATCTTAAAGGCAAGGCCGGGCGATTAAACATTAGTGTTGCGCTCAAAAACACATTATTCACAGTTTTTCCGATAACTGACCTTTTCAATAAAATGCTGCATCTAGCTATAAGCTCTACATTACTGGCCGTGTATCGGATATCAATAATGGCAGGTCCATAAATACATTCTTGCTCCAGCATGTCTCTAAGTGTGAGCACACGCAGCCGCTGGAGGAGGTCTCTGCTCAGACACGTGCTGAGATGGGTGGGCTCCAGAACCGAGCCACTGCTGGTCATTTAATTCAGGCTTAATTAGGATGCTTGGGCTGCAGCACAGCGGAAAACCTACCGTCAAATGAATGAGTGACATGCTAGGGAAGCAGGGGGTAATCACAGCCATTAAAGGGCTAATTGGCCAAGCTGGGGCATTTCTATGCTGATAATCAGGAGACGGGAGTGAATGATCGAGAGGAAAATAACAGACTAAAAACAGAGGATGACTTTTTAAAAAAAAAAGCTTCGCAAAGAGAAGTCATCAAAGCGTTTGTGTGAAATGAAAGATAGTGTAGTTAGAGCATTTACCCCATAGAAGCACCAGTAAAACAGCTAAAGGAAAAGGAATTATTTAAGCACAAATTAAGCTTTGTGACAAGATAGCAAACATATGATGTACTTTGATTCTCATACTGCACCAGCTGCACCATGTAATGTTGCTAATCACGCTAAATTATTAGAGGAAACGGCTGTATTGAATATTTGCTGTGTCTGCATAATTATGTATGTAAATGTATAACAAGAAATACTACTGGCCAGTAACTGTTGATCTCGCTGACCCCAAGTTTTCCAATTTTAAAAATAGTGTGACAAAAAAGACCAAAGTCTGTGGCTATTCAAGTTCAATACAATCCTCTTACAAGGACCTTGCTTTGCATTTATTTCATTCGATGACGCCGTTTTAGTCCTCCTCATGCTTGTCAGTGACTGAACCACAAAGCAATTTTGAATCTGTAAAGATTTGTTTTATGTGTCATATTTTTTTAATTGAATGTACAAAAAGAATTTCCACACAAGAAAAAAGTGTTCGGTTTAAGCGGTTACTCTCTCTGGCTACTCATGGCCTCCTTTGAGACAGCTGGCAGATTAATTCATTCAGATCTAACCCTAACGATCCAACGTGGTGGAGTTATGCGACGATCTGCATTGGTCTGTCTGTCTGTCTGTTAGCAACATCACTCAAAAACAGACTAACGAATTTGGATGAAAATTTCACTGAAAGTCAGAAATGACACAAGGACCAAGTGATTAGATGTTGGCAGTGATGCGGCTTATAATCTGGATCCATGGATTTGTTAAAGATTTCTGTATCATTGTGAGACAGCAGCATGGTGTCACTGTAACTATGACAACAAGTGAACAATGCGTAACCTGTCTGCTGATGATCACATGCTTGCGATCCTACTACAAATCGACTGCTGCAGACTTATCTGGACTTATCTGTCGGAAATGACACAAGGAACAGTTGAGTAAATTTTGGGGGTGTTCCTGAGTCCCATCAATTCCTGCCGCTCACTACATATTTAGTTCAAGTGATTTGGTATCCGTACATAACACACACATGCCTGGGCACATGTATATTAAATGGCCACAATCTACGTTGCTGTGATTTCTAATCATCATTAACTATTAAAACAGATGCTGCATTTCTAAAAAAAATAAAAATAAAAAAATGCTGCATTTGTGACAATGCCATATGTGAGAATAAACAGCCTTGGCAGAGTACTGTGCTTTAGGAGTGCTTTTCTTGTTTAAAGTTTCACATTTGTTAAACTTTAAACGAGCACCCAAACGACTGCCAGTGCTGTACAATAGTGATATAAGATTCTGAATCCTATTTTTTGAACGAAGATTCACTTACACATTTATTGTATGCTCATGTTTTATTCCAGCAAACTTTAAAAAAAACGTGATGCTTCTCTAAATAATATGTAGATTATATGCTGATCATTGAAAGAAAACTTCCCAAATTAACTGAATGAACTGTGGCAGCATCATAATTCATTACAGATTTTTAGTGAATACAGTGGAAGTAGAGCCCTGCAGAGTCCACAGATTCTCCTGTGAGCAACTTTTTAAACTATGTTACCATGAAAAGATGTGTGAAAAGTTTTAACTGTTTAACTGCACTGGTGATGAGGGGAGGCAAAATGCAGACCACATTTGTCATTGTTGAAAAATGTTTATATTTTTCATTTTTTTTGCTTAGAGGGAGCAGTGAGTGCAGTTGGAATGTGAGCAACCACAGTCTTAATCCCTGCCAGATCTAATCTGGTGTGCTTTATTGCCTTCAGTCAGTATTTGGAGAATGTTTTTCCTGCCTCCACTTCTTGTAATCATTTTCTTCTCTGCTTAAGAAACTAAGATAAAAGTTTTCCATATCTGTAACAGCTTATCACATTAGAAGTTGTCCTTCGGGATTTTTTTTCTGTCCTTATGCTTCAAGTTATTGGGACAGTTATTTTTAATCACACAGTCTGTTTTTTGCTATTTCAAAGTTTGCATGAAAATAAAAAGCAAAGATCCAGGTCAAGGACAGGTAAGTTATCGTTTATCTGTCTTTGAAAGGAACAGTTAAACTTTGTGGGAAATATGCTTGTTTGCTTTCTTGCGATGATTTTGAAGATTGCTGTCACTCTCTTGTCTGTTCCAGTCGGTGGCCACTTAGCTTAGTTTAGCATAGCGTAACTAAAACAGGGGGCACCAGTCAAGCTAGCTCCATTCAAAGGTAACAACATCAGCCCACCAGGACCTCTGTAGCTCAGTTACATCTTGTGACCATCTCATTCAACAGACAGACATAACAGTGATATCCATCTTCTCATCTCACTTTCAACAAGAGAGCAAATAAACAATAATTTATTTATTTATTTCAGATTTGAACTATGATGCACTGATCTTGCTGTCATCCTCATCTGCACACTGTCACCGTTTTGAAAGAGGTGCTATTGAAATGAGAACTGGTTCTTGAAATGAGGACTGTTCTTGCCAGCTCCCTCTCCAGCTTCCTCCAGACCCCAGCCCACTTACATCCAGCCCTGCCATCACAACCATCTTGCCCCCATCTGCACATGTGAGTGACAGCCACATTCTCCTGTGGCCCCTGACGGTGTCATGGCAGCCTCTGTGCCTCGTGAACCAACAGCAGGGGGGCGTTCAATTGAAGGAGCACTAATTATCACTAACCGCCTGCCAGGAAGAGAGCCCTGGCATATCTTTATCACCGTGGTCATAAAAGCTATCTCTGATTATCATCAGGACATTAAGCTGTCAAGACACCTGGAATGGGCTGATTACTCAACGTGATGAAACGTCGGTTGAATGCAATCATTCGAAAGGAACTTTGCCAGGAAATTTAACACAAAACATGGAGCCCTGTTCCTTTATGATTTATGCAATCTGGGTGCTTGATGGATGTGAGAACAGACGCCACAGGGGAAATTTACTTTGTCATCCTTGGGCCCGGGGTAATGAAAATATCTATAATGATATTCTCTCAAGATAAAAAAAAGACACTGCTCCTTTTCTAAGTGCATTATGATTATGTTAAAGCAAAGAAACCTCAGGTGTAATACATAAGATTCGCTATGGTGGCTGGCTCAAAGACATGGCACACTGTCAGATCTTAATGGAATGAATAATATTAATAATATCAGCTATGCTTGTGTCCTTCACCTATGATACCTTAAAATGTGACATATTTACAATGTTTGGTTTGTTTTTCCATGATTAAAAACACATACTTTCATACTAATGTTTGGTGATTTGAGGAAAAACAGACAATACGATTATAAGGAAACTCATTTACAATATATGTTTATGTAAAAAAAAAACAAAAAAATAAACAGAACATCGAGTTCTTCCACCACACTGCACTTGTTGATAATTTAAAACTAAACTTGATCTATCACTTTGAGGACAAACACTTCACATAATTACTCAATGATAAATTCAACTTAGCGGCTGCTCTGAAGTATTAATTTAATATTGATTCACCATATTAAAATGAACCCACAATAAGATTATCATGACAGCTGATGAATAACAGAGACTTTCATATTCCCTAATCTTAGTTCACAGAGTTCTAAACATCTGTTGAAATCCAAAATGTAATTAACACATTCGCTTTGCAGCAGCTTACTGCCAGAACTGCACCTCTGATGATGGTCATAGCGGTGCCTCTTTGGGTCAAACTCTCCTCCCACGTCGACAACAATGTCGCATTCTGCCAGCTGTGCCGGGTCCCTGGTCCTGATGATCTCAGCATCCTGTGCAATGAGCACAAAGAGTTGTAGATAACATATCGGGGGGGGGGGGGGGGACTGACAAATTACCACATATACTAATGATCCAAATGCATCATGTGCATTATATGTATTCTATATTCCAAGACCGTTAATTATAACACGAGTGTGTGTGGCATAAGTTAAGACGTGTAGGCTGGTTTGAGCACCAATCTTTAATTATGGGCCATTCTGTTTCAGCCATTTACAACCAGAAAAAGACACATAAATGTACTTATGCAATTACATCATTATTGTGTGATTAATAATAAATTTTTATATCTGTTTCTTACCTCATCATGAATATGTGGACCCATCTGATGCTGAATTTACATTAGTAATTAACCTTGTACAGACTCGTATAACATTGGAATAGATGCATACTTATGGGCAGCAGCTTAAATTTGTGAATAAAGTCACAGATCAACCACAGAGTCGATACAGAGTTTGCCCATCTGTTTATTATATTATAAGGCCATTGTGGGACAATGCTGCAAATCACTGACTGCATGCTTACAAGTGTAGACAGTAACTGATTACACAGAAAATTTACAATGTCAAGACATATATTAGTATCATTAAATAAAGTTATTACGGAGCTACACTTTTGTCGAAAATTAGATGCATTACAAACTGATTAATCTCTTTAAATCCTTCCATAATTTTGGCTGCATCAACAGTGATTTGTCACGTTATTTAGACATTTGATCATTTAAAAGGTACTACATCTCTAAAAGGAAATGTAGCATCGAGTTAAAAGGTTACTATGACTGTCTGACTGACCTTCTGCTATTGGAATTTCCCTCTAAAACGTACACTTGTAAATATACTTTAAATGCTATATTTCACCTCTTTGAGAGACCCATCTACTTATACAGCAGCACCCCCATTTGGTGTGTTACAGCATGACACTGGAGCCATAACAGAAGAATAAAGGAAATATTTCCCTCTAGATTAGCGAATGCAGAGTGAAGGTATTATGTTACACTGACTGTGTGGTTTTTATTTACAGATTTACAAGTTTAGAAGGTGCTAAGAGAGTAGATTGTAATTAAACACTGACATGAACAAAAATACTCCTCAACACGTCTCCTTCAGCAGCAGGTTGCACCTACCGTGTACTCAGGTAACTGGCGGAGGAAGAAACAGGCCAGGACCTCGTCGCAGTGGAAGGTGCCGTTGTGGGTTCCGATCTTTTTAACGGTCATGTTGTCGGTGCGGATCCTCTTGGGTTCGGTTGACATGTATCTCGGTCCTGTGCGAGTTACGTCCACACACAGTAAACGGCAGCAGTCAGCCCGCGAATTTAACCGTCGTAAAATGCTTTCAAGTTTGCTTGGGGCTGATGAAAATGCGTTTGCAGTTAATTTCAATCCAGTCACACATGCACGTAAATGCCACATTCAAACTCACACGAGACGCGCCAGTGGCGGACAGGTTTGGCAGCCGGACCGGATGTGGTGCGCCGGTTTTGTGCACCGGGTAAAGTTTTTATTATGATTATTTATTTATTTATTTTTAGTCTTCAGTTTATTTGTTTGTACGCATTTTTGTATGAGTCTTAGTGCTTTTGGTGACGATATAGAATTAACTGGAGTGACCTGTAGTATAATAATTTTACAACCTTTTGTGTTTATTACAGTTCTTTAACAGCAGATGACGCTGTAGACAGAGGAACCAACAGCTGATAACATTTCTACAGTGCAATGTAGCAGAAACATCTCTCTACAGTACAATATAGCATAAACATCTTTCTACAGTACACAATGCGGAACAATTTAAAGAAGAATCAATAACCTGTATACAAGCAGATCTACAAATCTATTCAAAATGAAGTCTGAGTGGACTTTCAGAGTCACATAACACATATTATTATTAGGGTCCGAGCACCGATGGTGCCGAGACATACGTTTGTCCTTTTGTTAATTTGTCTGTCTGTCTGTGTGTAACATTACTGAAAAACAGACTAACAGATTTGAAAGGAATTTTGAGGAAAGGTCAGAAATGACACAAGGAACACCTCATTAGATTCTGGCAGTGATGTGGCTTATAATCAGGATCCATGGATTTGTTAAAGATTCTATATCACGGCACAGCGCCACTGTAGCTATGACAGTAAGTGAATGCTACGTCAACTGCCTGCTGATAACCACATGATTGCAATCCTACTACAAATCCACCGCTGTGGACTTATCAAGACTTATCCATCAGAAATGACACAAGGAACAAATTATGAAATTGTAGGGGTGTAACCGAGTCCCATCAATTTCCACCACCTGGTACATATTGAGGTCACGTGATTCAGTAACTGTACATCCATCTCATCCATTGGAAATCATACAATGACTGAGCAGCCTTAGCAGAGTACTGTGCTCGCTGAGTACTTTTTCATGTTTTTTGTGCGATTTTATTAAAACTCCAAATCTGAAATCCCTCATTTACAAAAAGGATTCAGACCCTTTATTCACTTTGTAGATGCAGCGCACCTTCTTTGGCAATTAGCGGTGGGCTTTACATGCCTGAATTCAGGAAATTTCTTCTTACTAGATCATCTCAAAGTGTACAAATCTTTGGCTTAGCTGGCCCACTCAGGGATTTGATTGTGTTCACTGGCTGATTTCTTACAGCAAATCTGTGAAGAATCTCCTTGACATCACCATGGATGCTTGTCAGAAAGATTCTGTTTCCCTTACAGTTGTTGCTAATAACATTAACAAAGCATCAATACATGTTCTAGACCAATATCTATAATCCATATCCTGTTTAGTGACCCTCATTCTCTGTTGGGTTAAAGTTCTAATTCAGAGTCTCTCCCAGGTAACAGTGGTCTTTATGAATGTTCTAGTTAAGTATGCCAGTGTATAAGCATTGAAGCACACTTATTACTATTCCTCAGATTAATAGCATTGGTATACAGTTTTTGTCCCAACAGCAATAACAGATACTCACAATGAGCATATAAATAATAGATAAGACTTAGGTTATGGATGGATTTAGTTTAGAAATGGTTAGGGTTAGCTTGAATATCTGTGTTTGACTAATCTTCTTGTGAATTAATGGAATAATAAGGCAGACCTGAGGTGCAGCGCTGGACTTGTGGTGGGATCAGCGCTCACTCCCAACTCTCGTTCTCGCGGTATTACCTTCAAGGTTTATTGACAAGCTAATTAGCCAGATGGGACCCCTGTAGTAGCCAGGCTGAATGGAGGTAGCATGGTGTCAGGGCTTTCCTGTGTGGATAAAACAACTGATCTCCCTTTATTTTCAAACCGACACACCAGCGGACGCGAAACATCCAGTGATTTGACAACAACGAGCTTGTAAAAGGTAGGTTTTCTATGTGAATTATGCTCTAGATTCCTGCAGCGCCTGATTCATCTTCGGATGCTGTAATCTCACTTCCACTGACTGATATTTGTGCACATTTAACATTAGAACGGGTTGTGGCTTTGTTTTCTTGTGGAGATGTAATTTCTGTCTTTATTTCGTGACAATGGCGAGTCACTGAAGCTTCAGCATTTTATCATGTCATCTCGTCGGATGCTATTCGCTGGGATGTAGGTGTTAGTTTTGGACCACCAGGTGGCGCTGCGTGTCAGACATTTAACTGAGCTGCTTGTCACCAGTTCAGCAGGCACGTTGACAAGTCTTTATTTTAGCCTAATGAAATCGATAAGCATTGATTTGGAGTGGGGGGAGTCCATTTTCCAGAGAGGACTGAGTGTAGGGTTTCTCTTGCAAAAGACTTCAGAAGATGACAGCTATGGTCCATCCACTTCTTATTTTATTATATGCAGTTTTAAAAAAGAAAGAAAAAGATTTTAATTTGTAAGTGTCTTGAGTCCACAGGGCTCTGCTGAAAGAACCTTTAATCGTTTCTTAGGCTTGTATTGAGCCATATAAGGTACACATTTCCAAGAAAACCTGTTGAAAAATGTAACAATGACAGAATCACTGTTCAAATCATGAAAGAGCACATCAAGGTAAAATAATTTATTACAAATGTTTTTATAATTGGCTCATTTAGGTGAAGAAAAGGAGACAGTAGGTTTAAAAACTGTAATAATTTGAACTGCTTTTCTAAATTCCCATGATTTTTAGCATTGTAGAGTAAACTGGGCTATCATATCTCCCCCTGATCATTAAATACAGTCCGTTTTTTTAATTTCAAGTCTTTTCTTGGATGATAGTGACCTTACTAATCTTTAAATATCAATATGTAACAATTTGACTGGTTTCTGTGGCGTTTTTTTGTAAAAGAATATACATAGATAAACTTTTTTACTGGTGACATGAGTCATGTGGATGATTGTCCATTAGTTTTATGGAGAAGTAACACATTTGTATTGTCTAAATTGATTTACAAGGTAAGGGTACCCCCAGGGGCTTCTTCTCCCAGTAAGGGGCATCTTCTATGGTGGGGGAAGATGCCTCTTTTCAGGATTTCACATTTAGTTTTACAATAACAAAACTATAGCCTGGTGTGATTTTTACTCCAAATTTGTTCACTTGAGCATACTTTTTGTGAACATTATAATATCGAAATTTTAAAAAAAAAATCAAGACTTTTAAAAAAATGATAAACATTGTTCTTAAAGGGGGTGTCTTCCCCTGCTTTACCCTATCATTTCTATTAATGTATACAGCTTAAATGAGTCAACACATTTGGTGCGATTTGAACTGTCCACTGATCAGCACCATGGACAGCTCACTGCACTAAATCTAACTGGCCAAAGTGGCTTCTGTAAAATGAATGCATCTTGTATGTTGGTTACTTGTTTGAGAGTCAGCAGTAGCCTTTTTCATCCATTCATTTACATCCTCACATCTCAGTGTGAGATTATGTCCATCATAGTTTTGTAGCAGAATATAATTGGCCTCTTTACTTCTGCTGAATTAATGACTCTTCATACATCTAATATGTGATTCGGTCAAGTAGGTAATTAGCATAACTCTGTATAATTGGTGCTGTTCCTCCAGAATACAAATTTGGGAAATGATACAGCTACATTACCTGTTATTACACTGGATATATTATGCAAATGTAGGATCATCCACTTGGACAGGACGTTTCTGAACAAGTAGCAGCCTAATGTCACAGATAAATGTGAGGGGTCAAAAAATTGTTACATTGATTAAAAAGCGAAACAAAATGTTTGAAATGCATACTTTTGGCTCATAGTGATGATTGTATAATATGGAGTAAAAAAAAATAGGATGCCTTTCAAGCTAAATTATGGTATCAGTTGAAATAAAGTAACCATAGACTACTTCAGGAAAAGAATAATCATCAAGAAGAAGAAGGCCACTAAGGCAATATGTGGCTTATCTGACTATTAATAGATACATTTAAATGTTGATGAATACTTTAAATATTTAATTGGCAAGTACTTCACTGTTATGTTACACAACATGTAGGGAGTTGTTGTTGTTTGCTTATTCCCTCATGAAATTATTATTTATTGCCTCTTCTGAGAAGGTAAAAATCACTTACTAGTTGAACTACTCCTTACTTAGGCCATGAACTCAAATGAGGAGCCACAAGTCGATATTTAAAGATAGGTTTCTTTTCATTTTTAGGGGAGTCACAACAATCATAAACCACCAAGGAACCACGGGCCTAAATTGGCTGAAAATGCAAGAGAAAAGCTCAAAACAAAAAGAGTCAGGGGATATCCAGTTTTTGTTTTTTTGCTGAAGGGGGTACAGCATTACGTCTTCCCAAAAATTAAATGAGTCATGGTCACAAGCAGGCTGTAAAAAACAGGCCTTAAAGTAGCGTTCATCAGCCAGCCCCCTACATTGCTGACCAGCCAGGACCGTAGTAGACCACCAGCCTGTTCCCCATTGGCTCACCCCACACCAGCAGATACAGTTGTGGGTGGTGACCGAGAAAACGTCACAGTGCCTGTGATTTTCCCTGCTGCTTCCAGCTTTACACGCGGCAATGATGGGAAATGAATCTGCCCTGGCTTTCCTTAAAAGGAAGAGCAAAGCACCGTTCAATCAAAAGTCAATTACTTGCTATGGGGCAAGTGTACGTCACGTCCCCGTGAGCTACAACACTGCAGTGGCTGAGGTGAGCGGCAGAAAATATGTTGTCCTGGCTGCTGTTGTCAGTTACTGAACAGAAGAACAGAAATGGGGTGTTGTTGTTTTGGTAGAAAGCATATATACAGTACTTGTAGTTAATCATGTTTTAGAATTATGTTTAAAACATTACTTGAGCTTAAGCAGTAGATGAATTTGTCACAACTAGATATTAATTAGACAGAAATTAGATTTTTTTCCATGTTATTTCCCTTAATGTAAAAATAAATGACAGACATGAAAAACTTTGCATCTTAATAACCTTTAAAATATTAATAATTCATGCTCATAAAATTGTCTCTCTATTGAAGCCACATTATTCCAATCTCTTTTGCTTCATTTACATTTAGTAAGAGACTATGAATAAAATACTCATATTAGATTAATTGCTTGAATAGGTGAGCCCATAAACATAATTACAGTCATACATTTTGCCCAGCCAAGTTATGTTGGCTGTGTCAATGACTTGTTTTTGCGATAACACTTCTCACATCTTGTCAATCCGAGCACCGATGTAGGTACTCAACAACTTCACTTGTCAGGATTCAGAATTGTACATTTCAGAAAATATCTGTTTAGTATTGCTGCTTATTGTCCTGCACCCTGAGAGAAACGGTTCATTAACATGAACTACTTCCTCACAATGCATGTAATGAGATACAAACTGATTCCCCTGCAGCCAAAAAGAGAAGACATCCAAAAAAAAAAGCAGCATTAAAAATCATCAACATAATTACGAACACTTCCCCTGTAACAGCTGGTGAGCAGCTACACTCAGGGGTATTTGGGAAGTGTAGTTAATCCAATGATAATCTTGAGCATGGTTTACACATATTATCGCTTTAATTGCTACGTGTGCTATGCAATTATACCGTCACCAATTACATGGCTATAGTTTACTAGTCTGTCTAAGCAGTTGGTTCCCTCTAATAGATGCCCTTTATCAACACGTGCGAGTGAAGCCACCAAAACGTCGGCTAATGGATTTTCCATTGACATAATGAATTAATTATATGCTCCAAAGTAGAGTGGTGCGGGATAGTGCTGATCCGTGCTACACAGAGTTAGTGGAGAGAAGTGGGAGATTCTAAGATGAGAAGAGACTCAGGATTGAGCGCGGTGAAACCGATGGAGGTGTGTATGTGTGAGTACAGTGTGTGTGTGTGTGTGCGAGTGCGTCCACATGTGTGTCGATCCATTAGAATGCAGAGTGTGTCCTCCACCAGAGTGAGTCACCCCCACTCCCCCTCCCCTCCTCATCCACCCACCTCGCACCACCAGCAGCATCGAACTGCAGTCACTGCCTAATATTACGCCTCTGACTTCACACCGGCCAACTGAGGATTCTGTTTCTACGGCAACATGCTCCAGTCTCCTCCCCCCTCCTTTCGTCTCCAGCACCCTCCCTCCAATCTTCTGCCCCCCTCCTCTTCCCGACACAGACCATGTGACTTTCAGGAAGGCTTCTCCAACCTCCCCTTTATTGTTATTAACCCTCTCGTGACTGGGCCGCTGCCAGAGGCTCTGAGCAGCAGGCTGCCTGGCTGCCTCCTCACTTCTCGGAGGTTTCAAAGGAAAATCAGATGCAACCATAATCTCCCTCAAAGATCAAAGCGATGCTTGATCTAAATGCTGGATTAGCATATTTAAGAACATGACAGAATGAGTCAATATGTTTCCTCAGTTGTCTGGGACATTAATTGTAACTATGGACAAGAGACTGGCCCATGGAGTTTATAAAAAACCATATTATTCCTTCAGTTTACAGTTATATTATTAAGATACTAATATGTAAAAGAACATTGAGATGTTTAGTTTTTCTGCAAAAACTACCAAAAAAGCAAAAAAGTAAAAAAATAACAAAAAAAAAACGGACCTCTTTTGAAAAAATTCTACATTCAATGATTGGAATGACTTTTCTTTAAAAATCTGAACCTTTCTCAGATGGTGTAACATTGGGAAACGCATCCAAAATAGTTCATTTTGCTTGCGATGACATTTATATCTGACCTTGCACTCATCATTGAGAGCTTTGTGGGGCTGATTCACAAACAAATGAGTTGTGTTGTCTTGTATAGCGGCAACAATTTGCAAGACACTGCCGACTGAGGACCTGTTTTAGGTCTGCGTCATCCTTTCTGTAGCCAAAATATTTCCAAATCTTCTCTTTCACAACACGGTGTGTCCACGAACCCTGAAATCTGAGAAGGTTTAGTTCTATCAGGCAGGCTTCTCTTCTAGATTAGTCATGAAAAATGAGAACTGTGTGAGCAAAAACAGTTGTAACATTATACGTTTCAGTTCATTCGAGTGTTGCACGTGTTGCGATGTCAATGCTGAAACAATAAATTGTGCAACTCTACTCTGTGCACTACCTGACCAGTAGCAAACAGCAGACAGACAAAAAGGATTTACCCACTGAAGTCAGATATTTCACACAGGAGATTAAGAACAGAACCAAAAGACTGTAATTAATCAATGAACCAGATACATGACTCTGAAAGTATTCTAATTTTTGGGGGGGGATTTTTTTGGCCTTTTAGGCTTTATTATATAGGCAGACCTGCCAACCTTGGCGAAATATTTTGAGTACCACTTAATCTCACACACGCACGCGCAAACACGCACGCAAACACGCAAGCTCACACGCACGCACGCACGCACGCACGCACGCACACACACACACACACACACACACACACACACACACACACACACACACACACACACACACACAGCTCGCGCTCATGTCAATAGGAAAAAAAACTCTCAGTGCTTATTTCCCCGATATGACATCGTATTTTCAACGTGAAAGTAACGTTATTAACAGTACATATTTGCCAAAAGACACACACCTACACTCACGCGTGCACACACACACACACACACACAGAGACACACACCATTTTACCGTTTTAACCGCCAGCTGCTGCGGGTGGGGGCACGGGGAACGGGGAGAGAGGCGGAGGGAGGCAAAGGACAGCAGAGAGCGGGCCAACAAGGGTTCGGCAGACTCGTTATTCTCCGCTACTCTATGATGATTGGTTGAAATTGCACCACTACACTGCAGCATCGTGTTGTCAGGCATGAGTATTGCACGTCCACATTTCTAACAGCACTCACAGATGTCTGCAGCTTTTTGAGTAGTTTAATGAGGCGGAGCGTACCAGCATATTTTGATGTCAAATTGTGTACCTGCTACGCAAAATGCGTACAGGTTGGCAGGTCTGTATAGGACAGGGGAGAGAGACAGGGAAAATGGGGAGAAGAATTGGGGGAGGACCTGCAGCAAAGGGCCATGGGCTGGATTCAAACCCATGACCACTGCGTTGCCCCTGTTTACAGGTGGCCAATTCAGCCAGCTGAGCCACTGGGACGTCCAGTTTTTCCTTACTTATTCAACATATAAAGCAGCTATTTAAGAACAATGTGAAAGGCATCACTCATAGTAATGAACCTAAAGGGAATTGTCATCTAAATTTTCAGCTCCTCCCAATTCTAGATAGCTTTTTAGTGAGTTTCAGGTCCTTGTTTTGGTTTTATGGCTGCATGTTAAAAGTTCTGTTACTCTCTCAATATCATTCACCAGGTAGCTGTTTTGGGGGAAAAGGCTCTAAACCTCACTGAGCACTAGATGCATGGAGCCAGAGAGCAGACAAACACAGTAAGTAACCAGCTGGTAAACATAGACAAGCTAGATTTTCCCTCATGAGTTCATAGAGACCAAAAACAAAGCCAAAAGTAGAGTGTTGAAGTATAAAGATTAATCATTTGTCCAAAATAGTGTTGTTTCATGTCTACTGGATATGTAATTGTATCATTAATCAGGTTTCTATGACTTCTTTGTTTACCTTCTGAGAATGAGGTACTATATAACACAGGCAAGGTCAAATGAGAGCAGAAATCCAACACTCATCCTTGATAGAGTTTTGAAATGTGGAGAGTAGCCTTGG
Source organism: Acanthochromis polyacanthus (assembly GCF_021347895.1). Taxonomy (NCBI): domain Eukaryota; kingdom Metazoa; phylum Chordata; class Actinopteri; family Pomacentridae; genus Acanthochromis; species Acanthochromis polyacanthus. The sequence goes on along the minus strand of NC_067117.1, from coordinate 8,680,098 downwards.
CATCCGGCAGTGATCTCACCTGAATATTGCCTCATTGGCACAACTGTCTCCTCAGCATCCCGCTGGGAGACATGTTGGTTGTGTGCATGTGTGTTTGCGTGCACGCGTCTGAGCGCGCGCACGGGTGAATGGGTGAACTTTATGAATGAAAAGTCTCCTTCCTGAGCTGCAGACAGGAGGTGAGATCATCGTGTTGAAATGGAGAATCCCCCACCCACAACACCCTCCCTCACCCTCCCTCACCCGCCCTCCGATACGGGTTGGCGCCAATTTAATGAATCCCATCAGCGGACGATATGGATGAAACACACAGCAGTGGCACCCTGATTGATGCCAGTATTGGTCAATATCAGCTTCCCTCGACAGACGGAAAAAGATGGCTCCATAGTGTGTATTGACACATATGCACACAAACGCAGACACACACTTCCTCCTTCATCAGACGTCTCAAAGAATATCTGCTATTCTGTTGTTGGTTTTCAGTCAACATTACGATGAAGCAGAGTGCCAATTATCTTTGCTTTTTTTGTTCACGTTCCCTTTAGGAATAGAGTTGAGTGGATTGGATGATTGGCCACCTATTCAGCTACGTGTGAGCGAAAGTGACAATGAGTAACATGAGGGGCTCTCGATGAGGAGCCATAAATAGGCTCTCCATAGAGCCAGAAGCTTCCCTCCCCCTCATTCTCTCGTCTACATCCAACCACACACACACCAACACACCTCTACTCTACCACCTTCCCCCTGAGCGGACTGGGACAATCTGTGTCCACTTGGCACCGGGTCTCATGCACCATACTGTACACTTAGAGTCAGAGGCATGTGTACGAACACGCACACGCATGACATTCCTCTCGACATTCTCCACTGCAGGCTTCTGTTAATTCCCTCCCACGGATCATGATGCATATTGCCAAACAATGCAGCATTTTACATCAGCTCTTTGGATGGATGCCACAATGTTTTTTGTTGAACAGTCAGTCAGTTTAGTAGCCTGATTTTCATAATTCTCTCTTAAAGTAAAAGAATCCTAACTGGATATGTAATGTGACACGAGAAAAGGCAAATAGCTCATGCAAAATCTACGGTGCAGCATTTTAAAAGTAAATGGGAATCCCTCTGAATATATATATTCTGAGGAGCTGCCACCTTGTAGATTGGAGGGTTTTTTGTCTGATAAGGAAGGATGCCCTGCAGCGTTCATTCTGTGGTTACTTCTGATGGAGTAACCACAACAGAGGCAGAATCTGTGTTGGTGGACATCACAGGCAGCTGTACCCATCCTTAAAGGCCTGAACATCCCTGAAGAGGAGCCGTCCTGCTACTACAAGCTACAATAAATAAATCATGAGAAAAGTTTTAAGAAGAACATAGGAATAGAAAAGAGCATGCACTTCTCCATTCAGACTGCCTTAAGACAGAAAAAGGAAAGAATTGTAGATAGGAACAGCATAAAATAGCAAGAATGATTAAAGAAACTGATTTTTTTTGTTTTAAATCTCACTATTTCTTTTTCATGTGATTTTAGAACTTTACATGAAACATTCATAAACCACATTTCTTAGGCATGGTGTTTTGAATATTCATTTAGGGTCTTAAGATGTTAAGATAATATTCCATTAAATAGGGAAATTAAAATATAAGCATCTAAGCCACTGTCAAATATGGCAATTAAATATTTAGACGTCAATTATACCTCAGCCTGATAATGTCCTGCTGTTATGTTTTTTAAAAATATGATAGATTTGCACAGAAATAGGTCCAGTATATTTTGCTGTTGCTCGCAGGTCCGTTTGTTAGTTAAAAAGCAGAATTATTTAAAAGAAAAGAGAGAGAGAACATACCTGGTTTCAGTCTCCGTCTTTATTACAAACCTGAGCTGCACTTGGGGAAAAAGAAAGATTTCACATTTTTCTTTAGCTACTTGTTATGTAGACGCAGAAGGCAGAGAGTGACTCAAAAGATGAATAAATGACAACAGAACCATCCAGTTTTTCCCAACTCGAACTTCACTGGAGGTATCTGTCTCAGCCGAATGCCGCAATCTTATTTCATCATGATTTAATGAAGCACGGCAAACAGGAGAAAGTGTTGGGGCCGGGGGGTTTGGTTTGCACTGCTTGTGTGTGTGTGTGTGTGTGTGTGTGTGTGTGTGTGTGTGTGTGTGTGTGTGTGGTGTGTGTGTGTGTGTGTGTGTGTGTGTGTGTGTGTGTGTGTGTGTGTGTGTGTGTGTGTGTGTGTGTGTGTGTGTTTGTGCAGGCTTCACAGTCTGTCTGTACAGTAGGTAGGGTTTCCCCCCGCTGTCTACAAGCAGCACGATGAGGTCATCGTTATGGGTTTAAGCCCAACACGGGTTTAATCTGGGAGATGACGTCCAGGATTTGGATTTAGCACTCAAAAAGGGTCATGTAGCCACAACCACTTAGTAAATACAAAGCTCAGACATCGGATCCGACAGCTGTTTCACAAAGTTGTGTTACTCTGTGCCAAGCCAAATGGTTTGACTCTAGCTGAAGATTCTCCACTGTTAAGGTTGATTTCATGAACTCCGTGTTGCGCTGCAGAGCTCATCTTCTCCTCATGCAGGATTTCCTTGACTTGAATGTGTGAGCAATGTGAACTTTTCTATTGTACGCAGACTTTCTGTGGTTATTTAATGGCATGTTCTTGTGAAATGACTTGCCAAGCCCCTGAACTATTCAAAAACTGCGGTGAATGTTAAAATAAAATGTATTTAAGGATGCAAAAGTGGGATGTTACATATATGATATCTAATCAGTGAGAATATTTATTTTTGGACATTTTATAGGCTAGTTTTACTTAATATTCATGCATTGCACTCTGGATCTGTGTTACTTGACTCATTTTACAAGTTTTATGCAAAATATCATAATTAAAATCATCATGAATGAATTCACTGTGGGATGCCAGGCCTTGGAAAGACCTTGAAGAATAACTTTATTTAAACAGGAGGCTTTGAAGATGGGGGTTTGCATGTATTGGGATCCTCAAATGTAAAGCGAGGTTTGTGTTATAAAATGACATTTGTTTAAATTAGTGCAATATTTGATTTCATTCAGGTTAATTAAAGTCGCAGAGGGAAACAAATCACGCCTGGGGAAAGTCCCATTTAGGTCCTGGATGTGCTGTCCCACTCTCCGTCTCAGAGAAATGGGTCAGTAGAGATTGGAGATGAGGATAATAATAAAAAAATCCTGCCGTCCTTCCTTCATGTCCCCTCGGTGGCAGACAGAGCTCGCAGATTATGCACCAATTACTGCAGTACAGAGGGCGTTAATAGGGTTTGAAGGGATTTACACGGTGCTGTCCACTCAAATGCTGCATGCTTTGGGAATGACATCATTTTGATCACCTCACATACCGGCTGAACCTCCTCCTCCTCCTCCCGGTCCTAACTCACTCAGAGGCCCCGTGTACCTGCGGTTGTCCCGTGTCTCACCGGTCTCCACGCGTCACGGCACACATCTCGTCTGATAGGAGGACATCCACAGCGCCTCCCTCCCATCCGTCTCTCTCCCCTCTCCTCTCTCCTCTCTCCTCGTCGCTCGTGTTTACTGTAGGTGAGAGATGGTCGTATAAATTCCTGAGTGTGCGCAGATCGCGTCCTCAGAGGGGGAATGGAAAAGGAGGAGCAGGAAAACAAGCGAATCGAGGGAGCGGAGCCGTAGATGTGTTTACTGTTTAGCGGAATTAACGCAGGAGAGACGCGCACTTCCACAGAACCACCGATCACTGGATGCAGAGAAGAAGGAGGAGGAGGAGGAGAAGGAGGAGGGAGATTGTGGATGCTGGAGAGGAAGAATTATTAGCCGCTTGCTGTTAGAATACACCTTAAACCAAAGTGGAATACGCGTTTGCAATTAACAGCGATGGACTCCAGCTGTCAGCACTGAGGTAGGAATGGTTAGATTGACAGTGGTGGTGGAAAGCGCACAGGAGGAGCTGGTTTTGGCACAGAATTACGCAGCCTGTCGTTTATTTGATCTAATGTAAACTGCCAGCGTGGTGTTTGATTGTAACTCCAGTGTTGTCAGTGATGCTCCACTGATGCACCGGATCCTCTGAACTGCAGGAGGTGCAGGGAGAGGCGGTGATGCGCCTCCAGATACATCCACGACGCACTGGCCTGTAACCGAGCATAGCCTGCTCCTGCAGCTCCCGCAGCTGATACCTCCAAATAAATAAAGCGGGGAAGGCGAGCAGGACTATTAGGAGACGGGATCAGTCGGATGTGAATGATGTGTACACCAGATGTGTCTCAGTGGTTGGGTTTCTCTCTGCAGAAAATTATAATGAGGATTTTTTTTCTCCAGACGTCATGGTTGTATCTCGGTTAATGAAATCTTCAGGGTCTTGTTCAGGACCATCTGTATGGTTAATCTATAGATGGTTTTATGCAGCTAGAGTATATATGCAGTAGTGGGCTGATACCTCATACATACATCAGGTGCCAGGCACATGAGGATGGTTGATAAATGTAGATGTAATTAGACTCATTTCACTCAAATTGACCTTCAAACTGACAGATATGTGCACCTCACTGCGACTAAATGATCTTGAAATGCCAACTTTGGCATTTCCTCCAACAGAACACAAGTATGTTTTGTCTCAATATGATGCTGCTTGTACTGCGAAGGAGTTAGATTTGTATCGGTTTACTGAGCAGATAAAAACCTGTCACCTCTTAGTGTTTCTTGTCAGAGCCGGAGGAGAAAGAGCAGATCACTTCAAAAGGCTCTGACAAGAAATAATGCATTTTCATTCTCCGCTGAGCGTGCACACGCTGCTGTCCTTGGAGAAATGTAAAGCTTTGAAGACGCCTGCAGAATTCTGTCTTTATTCTGCAGCCGTCGTGTAATCTCATTCATTTTAATATACCAGTGAAACGTAGGATGTAAATAACCAGATGTGGCTCAGTTAATCATGAACGTTCTCAACCAAAAGCAATGCAAAACCATGTATGTTCCATTCTGAAACATGTAAAGGAAATGACTTAATTTAGGTAATCTGATGTTTTGGCACCTGAGGTTGTAAATTTAGCCTAAGAGAGGGAGTCTCATTTTATTTGCTGCACTTAACTGAAGCCAGTGCTGACGTGAGGCTTTCTCAGATTTATAGTCTTTTGTCCCTTATCCACTCGTCCTGACTCATGTTTCACATTCTTATTTTTGATATCTTGACACATACATCATCAGGTACTGTCAGTGTGCTAACCACCTGGTACAAGAAGAATGATAACGAACTTTCACCTGTGTCTGTCAGATAAACAATACATTGCTTCTGTGTTGTGAAAAATGACATGTTCTTGATTGTGTGAAATCTTGTGCAGTGATGATTATCTTGAAGGCTGATGAGGAATTACATTTAGGACCGGAATCATTGTGATTGGAATCCAGTATGCATTGAAACTATATCCTAAATAGGTAGAAAATGTGCATTTCTGTCATGCTGATCACCGTTTAAGGGGGATGTGCCTTGTTTGACTGCATTTAGAGCTGCTTGGGTCAGTCATGGGCATTTACAGGTACAAAACAGCCACTTATGATCACTACATATAGGTTTTATTGATAATGGGCCTAAATATTGATAACACACACTTAGAAGTGCATTATTAGGTTATTCAGTAACTTTATTTCCATCTCTTTGGTTTCATCCAGGGTCCCAGTTCTCCGTTCTTTCTGATGACCACAGGCCCTCATGGCGCTCATCCATGAACCTCGTGCCCCTTCACCCTCTCTCTCCGGCTTCAACACTCCCCTCTCCGATCCCCCGTCCTTTCGCCGTCTCGATGCCGAAACACCCTGCACCCCGGAAATGGACCTGACCCCAACCCAGTGCGTCCTTCGCAACGTCCTCTCCATAGACACTGGAGGTGCTGTGGAGCCCGGGGGTGGAGGAGGAGAAGGACAGACCGCCGGACACAACCAGACGCCCAGCGAGGAGCAACAAGAGCACTTTGCCAACAGCGTCCTGAAGCTCCACGAGCACGATGGGAATCCAGGACGGACGGAAGGAGAGGGGCAGGAGGCGGACGGCAGCGTGGTCAGGAGCCAGGCGGACAACGCCAGGTTACAGTGCCAGTCCACAGGAGGAGGAGGAGGAGGAGGCTTTCTCGAGGGGTTGTTTGGGTGTCTGCGGCCTGTCTGGACTATGATTGGCAAAGCTTATTCCACAGAGCACAAGCACGACCTGGACGGTAAGTCCATCAGCCAGATTCATTTCTGTATCAAGTGCACACACAAACGCATCCATATAGACACTGCAATCAATGGTTGCTTTTATTTGTCCAATAAAAGTAACCACTGGCTGCCATTTAATTCCAGCGAGAAGCTTTGATATGCTAATGAAATGATCTTATCCCCCAGTTTAATTACATTAAACATTCGGGAGAAAAATGACTCCTACAAAGGCCACGTTGTAAACAAACACTTTCCTTGACATGAACGAGCAGCAGCCAGAAAAGGAGACTCTATTAAAGCTACAGAGGGCTTATGTTCCCTGATATCCCCCCCCCCCCATATGCATGCGCCTGCTTGTGCCTACCTCCCACTACCACCCCCCAGTGAAACTAGCTCCCTGTGACGCTGTGTTGTTTATGTCTGCAGCCACTACAAAAGCGCAGGGCTCCCCTGAGACCCCTCTGCCAAATCTGCTTCATGAATTATGCATGGCCGCGCTCTGACCCTGCGCCTCTCATCTCTATTAACGCAAAACCTGACACACTCGCACACATATGTGAGTGTGCACCCAAAGGATGAATACACACATCCGCATATAGAAACACTTAATATCTTGCACTGACAAGAACACATGAAGTCAGATAGATGCCAAATGAAAACTTGATAAAATAAATACGGCATCACAAATCAGGCTGTTGTTTTTTTTTACCTCTCCTTGTCTTTACTGCCTTCTGATATTTTATCACCCGTTTGACTTCTACGTCTCCCCTCCACTCCTCCTCCTCCTCCTCCTCCCATCTCTCATTGTCTCCCTTCCTCTCCTTTTCATCCTGTGCTGTTATCACTCCCAGCCCATCTGCACCTCGCTGCTCCCCTTCCTCTGTGCACCATCACAGGGCGTCACGCACACTGATGAGAGCAAAACGGATATTATAAAAAGTGAAATAAATAGGGCTCTTGCGAAAGAGCGCCTCAACAATGCCCTATTCTTAAGCTTTGACTGGAAGGAACAATGTACCTCAATAGAAAGCAGAAAAAAATTGCTGGTCCTTCATTGATTCTGAAGGCTTGTGGGATGTCTAGTGATGTGCTAAATTTCCTCAATTTTTTTGCCAAACAAAGCAGGCGAGATGTATCAGATGCGGCCTGTATGTGTCTTTATTGTGGAAAATTTGAGGGCCTCATTAGAGACAGAGCCCTCAATCAATCACTGGAGAGCATTAATCATTCATGTCATCCTTATTAAGATGACAAATGTGTCTGAATCCTCTCTGCTCAGGTTAGGAACAGCAGCAGGGTAGGCTGTATATTTTCTCTGTATTAACAGTCTGTCTTCAGCCACATGGACCCCTGCTGACCCGTGGGGAATCCCCCTCCCATCTCTTCTTGTTACACGCACACAGTAACCACCACTACGGCATCCACATTAGGCTCTCAAATCCACTCCCTTCCAACCCCCTTCCTGAGCGTTGGACCCCTGTTTTGCGTCAGCCCCACAATGGCACTAAGCAGGATTTAGGAGGCTGAGGGAGAATTACCCACAGGAGATTAGAGCTCCCTGTCTGTCTGCCTACACACCCCAGTCTTAGGTTAAGGTGAGGTTCAACTGCAAAACAAGATATCAACAAGGGTTCCATGTTGAGGCTTTCAGAAGATTTGACGGCCACAGATTTAACCTTTAGTTGCAGTAAGATGCTGCCACTGGAGATGCTGGATCTTTCCCAGCAACTCATTTTAGTTTTACATGTAAGCGTGTTGGTATTTTGTTGTGTTTTATGTTTAGTGTTAGCTTTTAATACAGTCTTTAGCTGTATTTAGATTCTGGAATAGCAGTGCTTTGAGCAAATTATTATCCTAGTAAGCTTCCTAACAACAGTGATATCCAAAAAGATGCTCAGGCTAATGGAAATGTCATTTGTTTTACTGGTTTGTGGTCATAAAAAAACACCAGGAGATCACCAAAGTCTTTTGTATTCATCTCGTGGGGACCATTAATATCTGTCCAAATCTAATAACAACTCATTAGGTAGTTGTTGAGATATTTAAGTCTCAATCAAATTGCTAAATTGACTGATTTGCTTTCCGTAGAACCACCCTGCTAGTTCAGACAAACGGCAAAATAAAATAGACTTATTGTAGAATGGGCATAAGGGGCCTATTCTGTTGCACATGTGAGGTCTAGTAGCCAGCAGTTTGTGTTTTGTTTCAAACATAATTTAGCAGCAGAATTTCATCCTTCAAGTTGATGAAACTGACCAGTAGTCAGTAAATTTTAGTGCAATTATTCCTCTGTTCTGGATCCATAATTGAGATGTTACTACACGGATAAACTCACCAAGCTCCATCCATTTCTCCCTACAGAGGCGTGGGAGGTCCCATTCGAGGAGATATCGGACCTGCAGTGGGTGGGCAGCGGAGCTCAGGGTGCCGTCTTCCTCGGGAAACTGCACGGACAGGAGGTGGCTGTGAAGAAAGTGCGGAACATCAAAGAGACGGATATCAAGCACCTGCGGAAGCTCCAACATCCCAACATCATCACCTTCAAGTGAGCAGAAATGATCGCTTTGCTTGTTGGATCATGAGAATGCTGAAGGTGTTTCTGATATTGGAGTGTGAATAATTCCCATTGAAAGCCTCATATGTTCTCTGAAGCAGCTTTACAGGAACTAAGATCCTTGAGTGGAACAAGTTTGCATTTATTTTCTAATAGGCTTGGATTAAGATGTGTAAACCCAGATGGTTGTAACTTTTTCCAAGCTCATGTACGACCTTCAAATGATATTATGACAAAAGCAAAACTGCAAAAAGGCATTGTAACAACACTTAACATATTCCTCATCTTCTCTCAGAGGTATCTGTACCCAGGCTCCATGCTACTGCATCATCATGGAGTACTGCGCCCAGGGACAGCTGTACGAAGTGCTGAGAGCAGGCCGGAAGATCTCTCCATCCCTCCTCATGGACTGGGCCATGGGTATCGCTGGAGGCATGAACTATCTTCACCTCCACAAGATCATCCACAGAGACCTCAAGTCACCCAAGTGAGTTTTGCAGAATTGGTTAAGATTCACCGCTTGATTACAGCTCTGTGATTCCAATGTAAATGTCAGAGCAGAAAGGTCAGCATATAGATTCAACATAGGTGGTTCAGAGCCAGGAGAAACGCCTCTGTTGGCAGCTGAGATATGAACATGTTAAAGAGATAAATTTCACATCATTTAAATGTTATTCACACATAAATCTCAGCACTTAGTAAAAACGGTATCAGTGTTACTTGTTATGCCATCGTGTTTTGGAACCACTGCTATAGAAACATACAGTGAGCTGCCAGATTTTGAAGCTACATTTAATGGGCTACTTTATGACTTTCACAGGATACGCCACTAGTCAGGTTTTAACAAATCGTGAAGTGATAATGTGTCATATTACTGATTATCCCAATAAGCCGTCCATAGCTATTTTAATCCAATATAATTCCATTCTGTGTGTATGCACTCAACAGTCCTGGCTCTGTCAATGGGAAACGAGCAAAATGTTTCGGATTGATTCTGCACAACATTTCCTGTGCACGTTCAAGATCGTGCACGTTGTTCACACAACATGAGAAAACAAGAGGGAGGGGAGATGGAGGGGAAGGCTGCAGTGGGAGCAAGAATCTGGCACATTCTGACTGTCTAAATATACTAAGTAGCTAAATATCAACAGTCTATCTCCAGAACCACAGAATGTGTCTTTAATTTAGTAGTTTTAGACTTTGGAATTCACAGCAGATAAATACAAACCTGACTAATCTAACATTTCATTCCAGCATGCTGATCACCTACGATGACGCAGTGAAGATTTCTGATTTCGGCACATCCAAGGAGCTCAGTGACAAGAGCACTAAGATGTCCTTTGCTGGGACTGTGGCCTGGATGGCTCCCGAGGTCATACGCAACGAACCCGTCTCAGAGAAGGTGGATATTTGGTAGGTGTCATAACCTTTTTTTTATACTGTCCTCTTGCACTTGTGAACTTTTGAATATTTTCCCTTATGATCTGTTTTATCTGTCACTGAATCAACATAGAATCTCATTAGTCGCAGTCTACTACAGTACAGAGCAAAGGATCGTGTTCCCAGAAAATCTATTCAGTATTATGTACAATATCTCATTACATGAAATTCTATAGGGTCTCTGCCATATCTGATGGGTTGCCCTATGTTAAGCCCCGATCACCCCTACTACATTCTGCGCCTCTCTCCTATGCTGCATCCCTCCATCAGTCTTCCTCTCCGTCCTGAAAGGAACACTGGCTAATTTAATAATTGATTTGCCAGATGCTGCAGTGCTCTGGAGAGGCTGGAATAACCTTCCAAGCCTACGGACGGTTTGGCCCAGAGCCAGCGGTGCATTAGCAGAGAAGCGAAAATAGGATTAAAAAGCTTTTGATGCAGAAAGAAAGCAAAGCATGGGTGTGTACTGTACTGCTTTGTTTAAATTTATGTAAATCACTTGATAGAAGTCTATACCACAAAAATGAGCATCAGAGAAGGAAACACTGTGGTAAATACTGTTGTTTTGTATAGATTCAGTTTTGTTTCTTACTGACATATGGTAACAGCTGGCACAGCTCCCGTTGGTTTCTTTTGTAGTGACCCTAAACCTAAAACACACGTTTCTGTGGGATGAGTATAATTTGGACATTTTGTAATTTTAGTTGATTTTAATTTGCTGTTTTCTAGTGAAACTTTCTTCTGCAATTCTTTTACAAAGCCCTAATTGTGTTACTAAATGATATACTGTAATGAAAGACCACATTAACTATAAATTGGCTTGTCTTTAGAAAGAAACTCTAAGCCAAGTTGCGGCATTTTTTTGTGTATGTGAATATTACAAAACACAAGGACAGAGGCACTCTAAAAATACACATGTAAACTCAACATGACATATGCCTTCCGTGTTGCATAGGATGCTATTGGCACCTTGGATACTGTACATGTTCACCATGGCAACACAAGGAGTCAACAGCAACAGGCTTTTCTTAGTTACCTTCCCCAGGAGCCCGGTGTCTTGCTGTTATACAGAGAAAATGTAAAGACCCTTAATGAAACACTAACCTGTGGTGGAATAAAACCAGAATGCCTTTTCACAACCTACTGTCTTTTCTAAAGCTTTGATTTATTGATCAGGTGGCAAATAAAGCGACCAAATGTCAGTAATACTAGTAAAAGCAAATGCACCGACAAGTTTATGTTTTTCTTCCTTTTACCGGACAATTATTGGTAGTTTCCTATAAAACAGATTTTCAAAACTTGATGGCGCTAAGTTTAAGCTACCAAAGACTCTCCATATTAGCATCATAACATTTTGCATTAACGGTCTTTTTTTAAAAAGTTCCCATCAGATGTAACACCTGCAGCAATTTCAAATTTCAAAAAGGCAGATTTTTTTGTAGAAAGTTAAAAGCATGGCATTTCACACATGCTGCCTTTCACATGGCCACCTCGCATCTTTGTCAATGTGTCTGAAAGAAAATGCGCCACTTCTCTCCACAGGTCCTTCGGCGTTGTGCTGTGGGAGATGTTGACAGGAGAGGTGCCCTATAAGGATGTGGACTCCTCCGCTATCATCTGGGGAGTCGGCAACAACAGTCTGCAGCTGCCTGTACCTGATAGCTGTCCAGACAGCTTCAAACTGCTCCTGAGGCTATGCTGGTGAGCAGGCGGGAGGGGAGAGTGGAGGAAAGGAGGTGGAGGAAGATGGAGAGAAGAAAATAACATGAATCTGTTAAAGAATATGGTCAAGTTAGATGCTTTAAGAATGGGGAGAGAGTAAAAGTTATCCAGAGGAGGGAAGAGAGATCAGAAACAAACGGGAGTTAATGATAACATTTATGTAAACTCTTCACAGGAACTGCAAGCCCAGAAACAGACCTTCATTTCGACAGATCCTCCTGCATTTGGACATTGCGTCTGCAGATATATTATCTACCCCACAGGAAACTTACTTCCAGTCTCAGGTGAGCTTCCATTGTTTTTTAACAGATCAAGTGTGTGTTCCACCTCAGGTTGGAGGAAATATAACAGGACGACGAAAAAGAAGATACTCAACTAATCTGAAGCTTCATTTTAGCTGCACCTAAACACAAAAAGGACTGTTCAGGTGGTGAATTGTTTAAAGAAGACATGTCTTGAACAGGAAGAACCAATAACCTCCTTAATGTGGGCATCATGTGGGCCTGTTAGTATTGTTTTAAGATATATTTCAAAAAAATGTGAAACCAGCCTTGGGATTGACTCTTACTTAGAATTTAATTTAATTCCTTTTTGAAAATTTGATGTTATCAGCACCAGTTTAGACGTTACAGAGGAACAACCCAAAAAATGAGAGTGAAGTCAAAATAGCACTCAAATCACAGCTTAGACACTGTTCATGTGTAATGGTAACATAAGGCAATTGAGAGCTTTCATTTCTCAACTCGACTGTCTCTCTCATCAGATAAACAAATAAATCCCCACTGGATGAAGGATGCATAAGCTCTGTATGTCTCTCAGCAGAAAACCTATCGGCAGCAGCCAGCATCACTAATAGTCAGGCCACTTCCATTTGTTTCCAGTCTGCTGCAGTAACTACAAGCAGAGCAGGGTGTGCACCGTCACCGAGGTCCAGGCCTCTGGGGAGCTCACTAATAATACCTGTCCTTTCAGTCACACCACATCACCGTTGGTGCCTCGGTCTTTGTTCCTTGACACATGTGAGTGCTGATTTGTGGTCAAAGGAAAAGAACCTCCATCACATTGTGATAAAGGAGGCTGTGCGTCTACCTGTGGCTGGGTGGGGGATGGAAGTACATGACGAATGTGTCAGACCTCCACAAGCAGCCAAGCACATGAAGGTCAGGAGATTTAGAAAAGTAGTAATTGTCTGGAAGATATGTTTCTGCTCAGCCATGCAGGACCACGAATCCATTTACAGCTCAAGCATATATAATCATGAAACACACTTGTGCACACAAACACACAAAATAAATACGATTTTATTCCATTTTTGCACCACCTCTACTGCTTCCCCCCCATCAGTTCTGTCTCATGATGCAAAACCTCTTTCACTCTCTCCACTTATCCTTGATCCTTTATTTCATCCTGTCCCCCTTCCCCCCTTGAAACCCACCCCACCTTCTCTCCCCTCTGCCTCATAATGGATTTTTCTTGTGACGTTAGAAAGAAGTATTTGCTGCTGGAGTGTATTGATTGCTTTAATGGTAGGGAGCAGAGACCAAAGAGAGGAGAAAGAGGGGACTGGAGACATGGAAGAGTGTGCACAGAGTCCATTAGCTTAATAAGAAGAGCGTCTCTCGTGCCCAGATAGATATATACACAGCCGAGAGTCACATACACATGCATGAGCATGCACACACTCATAAATCTGACTTCCTTTGTCCTTTGATATGACAGGTATCAGATAACAGCTGCCATGCTCCACTGTGTGCAAGAAATTGCCCACGCTGCGTTTTTATTTATTTATCCGTGTTCATGTCATGTCAGTTCATGTTTAGTTTTTCTCCATGTGTATTGATTATCTTCTGACATCCTAATGGGTTTTGTTTCAATGATAGAAAGGAACTTTAGTCACTCTGCAAATAAAGAGCTTCTTTTTAAATGATTAAGGAGTGATGAACTCTCAGTGCTGATATATAATTTGATTCTAATTTTACGCAAATGAACTTGAACCGCACTTAATTTTCCCTGTGGTAAATACAGGAATGTCTGCATTTTCCAAGTGTACAAATCTGATAAATGCAAGTGCAAAGAAAAGGTGACAGCAATTGGAAAAAACCTGCTAAAGTATTAAATTCTAAATATATGGTGAAGCAGGTTTCTGTTTGGTTTCCTGCTGTATTTCCTCAGATAGCTACAAAAATGGAGCCAATACCTCCAAGTGATCTGATTAGAATTTTTTTGTTTGTTTTGTTTGACATTGTCTTTTGGAACCGGCTGGTGATTTCCTGGGTGATTTCACTTTGGTGATCATACTGGTTTTACAGTCAGCTTTTGGTATTTGTAAGTGATGCACATGCATATGTTTTCTGTAACTCATTTTCTAAAATGTGCTTTTTATGTTTACTTTTTCAAAAACTGCAAATGAATGGTAATAACAGTTTTGTCAAGAGCAGTGGTATTGTAATATTAAATGAAAAGAAGTTTAAAACTAACTGAATCCTTTTCTCCACAAAGACATTTTCATCTATAAAATTGTGAAATGTGCACAAGTTGTTCTGACGGATGGGTTTTATGCGTCCTGCCAGGCGGAGTGGAGAGATGAGGTGAGGCACCATTTTGAGAAGATCAAGTCTGAGGGGACGTGTCTTCACAGGCTGGATGAGGAACTGATCAAACGACGCAGAGAAGAACTCAGGTTAGACTGGCAGAAAACAGACTAACACTGAAGACCCACAAATTATACTAGACCGAATTCAGTGAAAATTGGTAGTGCTCACAAAGAAAAATCGGTAAGAAGTGTCGTCATAGGACAAGTCGCTATACGGCGTGACTGCAGGAAGCAGGAAGGTCTTTTTAGTAGTGGTCCTTACTGCAGCGATGTTGAATTGTTATCTATCTACAATTGTGGAAGTTAAATATTAGTTTCCAGGTATAGCTGAATCTGTTTTACAATCAGAATCATGATAGTAGTTGTAGTAAATGAATATACGTGTCTGCATATTTACATCCTTCCCCTCCGCTCAGACATGCTTTGGACATCCGGGAGCACTATGAGAGGAAACTGGAGAGAGCCAATAATCTCTACATGGAACTCAATGCCATCATGCTACAGCTGGAGATCAAAGAGAAAGAGCTGCTCAAGTATGAAAACTGTGTTCTGTTATTCTGTTTTAAAGTAGCAGATGATCAAATTAGAAACAGAAGATATAGTTTAAAACACACTATAGTGCCATAGGAGATCCAGGGCACCATGTTGTGCTCAACTGTAAAATCAGCAAAGTAAGGTTTCAGCGTTTGGAATTTTGTGCGCTAATAGCTTTTTATCCATCAGCACTGTTTAAGTAGTGTAACTGTAATGAAAGAGCATGGAAAAGTTCATCTGAAATGCGAAGTAAATGGCCTACATCTAGTCACACAGGGCCATTGCATGTACCAAAGTGCTCTCTTATGCCATGCTGAGAATCAATTGACAGCCATTAAACGAGGATTGGCTCTGTTTTTTAACGTCAGGAGGGAGCATTCGCTGGACAAGAAGTACCCGGGCTGCTTCAAGCACCACAGCTCCAGACAGTCAGCCTCCTCCAACTCGATGGAGAAACTCATGAAGAAACGCAACGTACCTCAGAAACTTCCCTCACACAGCAAGAGGTGAGACAGCGAGGGAGGAAGTTATTTGCATTTGCAGCATTTATATAAGGATGGTTTGATCAACTGAATATGATGCTATCTGCCCAACATAGGTCTCCCTAAACCCTCCTCTTGTAATGAGCTGTATTGCCACATTGTGTGTGATCTTAGCAGGCTTTTGTTTCCGTTCAGACCTTGTACAATCTTTCTTTTGGGTTTATCTTGTGAACTTAGTGTTGACATTGACCTATCAAGTACAACAATGCATGGAGGACTCAAACAATCCTTTCTTATGCTTTGCTTCAAACTTCACATACTGACTGTTTCATGAGTCCCAAGATCTAACTGACCCATATGGTCTTCTCTTACATGCATATGTCATCAGTGCAGTTTATTAGTATGGTTTTCGCACACATTTACATACACTCACTAAATAATCACCACCATTGTATTTTAGCTGTTTTGACTGTACATTTCAGCATATGTATTAAATATGTGTAAACACAGAGAGAAAATGACCTGTTTGGACATATACTAAATTAATGTTTCCGCCAGTGTGCATGCTTATCTTAAAACGCATGTCAAAAACACAGCACTGAGACACTGTTGCACTCTTCTTTAAGCTGGAAAGTACTACAGAGCATTTCATAAAAGCAGAATATCATTCGTCTAATCCTGTAGTTTTAATGGAGAAGAATGCAAGCAATGAATTATCAAGTTATCTAACAATTAATACATGTTAAACAAGCTTAACCTTTCCCCTTGTTTTTTTGTTAAATTAATTCTGTTTCTCACCTTTCCAGGCCAGACTTACTAAAGTCAGAGGTAATCCTCCCAAAACTGGACTCATCCGTGACCCAGGTCACCATACCCAACAAAGGCTCTACCTCCCCTGGCCGCTCACGCCGAGGAAAACCTCGCTACAGGAAGGCTGGCAAGGGCAGCAGTGGAGACTTAGCTCAGCTTAAAGCCACTCTGTCCTCGTCTTTAGCAATGGTCAACGCCACCTCGTCTGTCTCCAGCAGCAAGCACCACCTAGACCCCAGTGCAGCCCTCAGGGGCCTGCAGCATGACCTGCTGCTCAAGAAGATGTCCTCCTCCAGCCCTGACCTCATTTCGACCACCCTGGAGGCTGAAGGCCGGAGGATGGGGCAGTTGAGGCAGGGACTGGACAGAGCGGGCAGTCAGAGCGCCTCAGCTGGGCTAGGAGAAAGCAGAAGGACTGGAGGGCCTGAGGAGGGGCCCGACGTGGGTGTAGGGGCTGACGACTTGGCAGAAACGCCTCCACGCAGCGACACGCCCAGCGAAGATGCAGCATCTATTCCGTTCTCCAGCAGTCCCGACTCTCCGTGTGGCAGAGGAGCAGCCGCAGGGAGGACGTCTGTACTGGGGAACCCTCGTGTGCCCCACGAGGGTGAGGAGAAGGAGGACGGGACGGTGATCACACGCTCACCCAGGAGTCAACGCCTCACACCTGCAGCACTGCTCTACAGGGCGGCAGTCACACGCAGTCAGGTGAGACTCCAACAGCACTCACTGTTCTCATGTGACCCAGTTTCACAAAATCACTTTGACTCATACACTGAAAGGGAGCAAAGATTAATTAGCAAGGAAATGCTTTGGGGAAATCAAACCATTTTGATTTCATTTGTTGCTGCAGTTGGTAACAAGTGGGTACCAATTCACAAATCAGCATCAGTACAAACATGAGTACAAATGTTAGCTTATGATGATGTCATTGTATTACTGAGAAAGTCCAGAAGTCAAAATCGTTTGATCTTTAACCTGATGAATACGAACATCATCACTCTATTGATAAAACTCACTGTAGATGCCATACCCAATGTTTTGAGTGTAAATATATTCAAAGGACAATCCAAAACTTCAGACTTCTTAATCTCAGGAATCTTGGCAGGTGTCTGTCTGACTATTGCACATTGAAACATAACTTCTTATGATTTTCTCCACAGAGACGTGGAGTGTCTTCGGAGGAAGAGGAAGGAGAAGTGGACAGTGAAGTGGAGCTGCCAAGGAGACGGTAAGAATCATTAAATACATCAAATATATTTATTTAAGACCTCCTACAGTGAAATTCAAGGGTTTTACCGTATTCGCATGCACATATGATGTTTATAAGCATGAATGGCAGGGCTCAATGCAGCTGCAAAGTAGAAGAGAAAATAAACCTACAAAGGTCACTTGTGTCTGGGGCGCGCTATCTAGTGGGATCAACAGAAACGTCGGGTACTGCAAGGGGAAGGCCAAATGAATGTCGTCTTTACTGTAATTTCGTCAAGTCTAATATTGACAAAATTATTTCGCAGGTTGGATTGAAAAGCCCAACGGGCCGTAGTTTGCCCATGCCTGTTCTAATATATGCCCTCTCTCTTATTCTACACACACTCAGGCGGCCTGTGAGCATCACCAAATGCCAGTCCCTGTCGACCTTCAGCTCAGAGAACTTATCAGTCTCGGACGGTGAAGAGGGAAACACTACTGACCACTCCCACAGCGGCACACCCGACGTGGTCAGCACAAACACCGACGAACGTCTGGACGACAAGAGCGACGACCTGCTGTCTCAGGGCTCGGAGATTCCTGCTGACCCGTCTGACCCGACCCAGCTGGGCTCTGACGGGTTGTCTGAAAAGGAAGCTGTTCTGCAACAAGTCAAAACGCAGCTCGTTTCTAACGGCCGTAATTATGAGGTAGGCAGCAAATTAAAGAAGAGTGGATGAACAGACAGAGACAAAGCAGGTGCTTAAATACACCACCGTCCAAAAGCCTGGGGTCACCCAGGTAATTTCGTGTTTTTCATGAAAACTCGCTAACATAATTGCCCAACGGTTTTCTAATCATCAATTAGCCTTTCAACACCATTAGCTAACACAATGTAGCATTAGAACACAGGAGTGATGGTTGCTGGAAATGTTCCTCTGTACCCCTATGTAGACATTCCATTAAAAATCAACTGTTTTCAGCTAGAATAGTGATTTACCGCATTAACAATGTCTAGACTGGATTTCTGATAAATGTAATGTTACCTTCATTGAAAAAAAATTATTTTTTTTTCAAAAATAAGAACACTTCTAAGTGATCCCAAACTTTTGAGCGGCAGTGTAAACCGTGTACAGACATGCTACTGCTGCTAAACAAATATTTACTACTTTTAGATACAAACATACACAACATGGCAAGCAAACACCACACCACTATTCGGGAATCTGTTCTAACTCAGGTATTTCTTCTCCTCCCTACCAGGGCCTGTATGATGACTCAGACTGTGACAGTGCAGAGTTGGATCATTCATGCAGTGCAGAGCCTTGCCAACCTCCAACCAGCTGGTGAAAAGCTGACACCTCAACCCACTCAAACACCCACAGATCTGTCCTCTGAATACCTCGAACAGACCTTAGACAACCCAGAGGCATGATCAGGGACGTTGCAGAGAGGCAGGCAGAAAAAGATCTGCATTTTAAAAAAATCTGATATCCTGAGAGGGGGAAAAAAACATCCTGTTCTCTTTTCAAATAAATGCGTCACAGGGATGTGAAACTGAATTGTGGCACTCGCTGAGCTGACAGAACAACAGCCCCCTGTGTGTTATCGCCATAGCAAGATCAGCTTTGCAAAAACGCATCAAAGGACAACTCAGCAAGAGGCCTCAGTCATAGAGGCCAATAACCAGACTGTCCAGTAATGTCTCCCGTCACCTTCCACGTTATTTTTTAGTTTTATCTCCGTCATGAAAGTATGTGTTAAGCCATTTCACATCGTGTCATATGAAAACATGAACTTCCTTCAGGGCTTCTGTAACATTTTAAAGTTTTAACTGTCTGGGGCAGCCACTGATGTTGTTCCTCGCTCTCAATTTATGAAATGTACAGATTTTCTCATAATCGTTGTGTCATAATACATTTCCTCTCAAAACGTTATGCACAGATTAATTTATTATTATTTTACAATGAATTGATTTTTCAAAGCAATGTTTACATTTTTTTATTTACATTTGCATCGTGGATTCCGTTTCCGTTTTCTACTCCTGTGTTTTAATATTAATGTAAATATGTGATGTTGTAAAATGAACAAATTTTTAAAATGTGAGATTGTATAATTTAAGGTGCTGATGTTTCTAATTAGGTGGCACTATTCTATTTGAACCTCAAGAAGTTTATGGTGGTAGAATGTACTGTAGCTGCCGTTCATGTATGAGCATCAAAACACGGATAAAACTAAAAAAAAGAGCAGCAAAATGTGAACAAAGAACAAAAATGTCTGCCATGGTTCCATAACTCGGTTCATAAGGGACGGATAAGCTTTTTTTGTTGTATTTTTTACTTAGTATTGCAGTGTTTTCTGTATTAAAATGCAATACCAGTTTGGAAATCCCTTTCTGGGCATTTGGGGGTGTATATATCATTTTTTTTAAAAAGCAGTCATTGCTTGTGACGCAAGTCAAAATGAAATGTTAGATCCATCCATAGAGGAAGAAATGCAACAAATGAAAGACTGCAGTTTAATGACTGAAGGCATGTGTATGACAGGGACGCAAAACACCAACATAGATCTCAGAATGAATTACATAAGCTTCCATTCATTATCATCTATCTCACTCAGTCCAATCATAACCTGATATGCTGAGTTTAGGTCATTTTAGTCAAACTAAAAGTGCGTGTCCCCTTTATGCAAATGCCCTTGAGTCTATATTGTGGTTTCTAGTTTGGTTTTAGCAAATGAAATCACAGAGCAGTCAGTCAAGACATTTTGGCTTACTCAGTGTCAGAGGAGTAAAAATAAAATGTTGAACCCCAACTTGGAAGATTTTCCAGCTCATAAAATCAGGACCTTGTCATTATTATTTGCAGAATTTTTCCATTTTAACCTAAACCGAGATAGTGAAGCTTTACAGGCTCACGTTGTTGTTCATCTGCTCGCACAACGTCCACCTTAACTTTGTCCTCACCAGCTGAAATCTGGACCATCTGTTGGTCATTTTTCACATAAGTGCAAGGGCTGCATCATAACAAAATACATAAAACCCTGACGCTGATGCATTTATGTCCATAGAGAAGCCTTCTGAATGTGCTTCAGTCTGACTGTTCAACAGCACATTGCATCCCGTTCTGTTCATCTTTGACTGATCAGGTCGCACTCAATAAGCTAGAAATGGCAGCTTTTTTTTGCTTTTCAAATCAGGTCATATGTTTTAAAGTTTACATTTATAGAGCATTTTTTTTAACTGTGCCCCCCAAGATTTAAAGCTAGAAATCCTCCAGCAGGACAAAATGTTGCCAAAAAGCAAAACTACTGCCCTCTAGTGTCTGGGTCATGGAGGTACTTGTGTTTCCCGTGCAGCCGATTGAAACAAACCCACATGGACTGAAATGTTTGCTTTTTATACTGCATTATTGTAACTGTACAATAAATATATTTAAGAAACAATTTAAAATAAAATCAAACTTGTAAAATCTCAACTTGTGTCTTCTATACGCTTTAGACGGCGACAAAATTCTCAAGATGGTTCGTGGTTTGAGCATTTCACATCTTTATTTCTGGATTTTTTTAAACAATGTTGTGGCACCCAGGTCTACAGTCTCAAAAGAACGTGCACAAAAGTTTTTTTTTTTTTTCTTTCCTGCAAATAAAAAATAAAATAAATTCTGACTTGAGCAAAGCAAAGAGCAGGAAACTAGTGTTAACTCACAACCCTTTCTTTGTCTAGTTCCAGAGCATCAAAGGTTTCAGCCTCATCACATTTAATAGACAGATCAGTCAGTGTCCAGGAGTTAATCCCCCCCCCTTTGGTAGTTAAAAAAAATATTTCCTCCATTTAAAACAAATATTCCAACTTTTTTTCTTTTAGTATATATATATATATCAGTCTTTACAAAAAAAGCGAGGACAACCCTCTACTTCCAATCCCTTGAGCCGATCCCAAACCCCAAAAACCTCCCATCCCAGCAAAATATCAACACATGATCTCAGGACCAGGAGAAGGTAGGGGGGAAACAGGAATGACATGTAGAGGGAGGCAAAACTGACATGCGTAAGAATACACATTTTAAATTATCTGGATAAATTCATCTGTGAGTGTTAGAACATTTGTCATCATAACCAAATATAATCAGTGACAGTGCATGTACAGCTACGTATTCTCATCAGTGACACAAGTGTAATCCATGTTACAAGCACTTCAATTGAAAAATGTGACAAAAGGAGGGAGGATGCTGTGTTTTACTAAAAGCAGGTAAGTATGGACAGGAAATGGACAGACTGACTGGTGGAACTGGGAGAGAGAAAAAAAAAGGGGGCGTATATAAACACAGAATAAAACAGTCACTCTATTCTTATTTTTGATACTTTTTTATTTTTCCTTTTTTGTCTTTTCCTTTTTAAAGAAAACAAACTGACTGTACAGAACTAAATCTATATGCCTATTCAGAGTTTTCCAACTCTACTCATCTGTGATGGCAAAAAAAAGAAAAGGGAAGAGAGCGAGAGACCCATCAGAGAAAGAAAAAAAAAAGTCTAATCACAAATCATTAAAACCTCCAACTCGACCCAAAAAGGGAATTAAAAACCCAATTGTTTGCTTCTTTTGACTAAAACCAAAACAAAGGAAATAAATAATGAGCTCAGCGGATCAAATCGGTGGCGGTTGATATGATTTCAAATGAGGAAGAGGCGGTATAATATATAAACTCTTAAGTTGGATAGTTGCATTGACTGCTTTATGGTAGCCGATGATATAAAAGTGAGATTTAGTGCAGATGCAGTGTCTTATCAGTTGGCTGCCAGTCCTGTGGCCTCAGAGGAAAGCCTGGAGAAACAGACAGAGAGACACCCGGAGAGCAGGGAGGGAGAGAGAGTAAGGCATGCAATCAGACAGACGAGATAAACAACAATATCATTTACTGTACATTACATCATTAGAATAAAACTCTCTATGTGGAGATCATCTGGATGTATAAACCAGGAAAATTACGCTCTCATATATAAACACACAGATGTCCACTTTGGCTGCTCCAACCGTCAGTGAGAAATGTTCAAAGTCAGACCTATGACTGATATTTATTAGCTTGGCAATGGAGCTCTGTTAAAGAAATAGTAAGGAGTTAGATGAGAAGATCCAAACATCTCTCACGTTTTTGGGTAAATATGAAGCTCAGCTTTGCGACAACACTGCAAACAGGAGGAAACAGCATGCAAGGCTCTCTCCTACACAGTACTGCAAGTAACAATTTGCTAAATTTATCGAGCATTTTCATTCATCGACCTGTCAGGGCTTTTCTTGATGAGCTGTTTTGTGTGTAAAATGTCACACAATAATGAAAAAAAAGCCCAAAGCCCAGTTGGATGTCTGCTAATGTTTATATACTCTCACCAGCAGTCAATATCTACAGCTACTAAGTTTACTATTGTTTATGACATACATAAACTATACATTTTACCAGCAAATATCTCTCTTTTTTTTGAAGACTCGAGCTACTAAATTTCTTAGAGCAGCTCTAATTAAAAGATAAGAGACTCACAAGACCCTACAAGCACCTCTAACGCCCACTAATTAAGTTATTTAAAAAATATATATATATATACACATATGACAATTTTCTGTGTTTAGGGAAACCATGTGGTAGACCATTTCTTGGCCGGGAAAACTCACTTCCTGCAGTTTCTGCCAGTTGCCTGGCAACTGGTAGGCAGATTTGGTTATCTGTGATCAGAGCCAAGCTAGCTGCCCTCCAGTTTCCAATGTTTATGGTCAGCTAAGCTAATGAGCTACTGGTTTCTAGCTTTATACTAAAGCAGGCATTTATGAGATCTTCTCATTTAGCTCGTTCCAAGAAGGTAAATACAACACTTTGCAATATGTCGAGTTATTCTTTAATGGTTTGTTAATGAAGCCGTGTTAAGCTGAAGCAGATGAACGTTTTAGAATTTTCAACACCATGACCTAATGTGTGATTTCGGTGGCTTTCGTACCTGAGGGCAGTTACTATGAATTGAAATTACAATTGTTCCTTACATAAGCAAAATAAACAAAAACAAAAAGTCATCATGATACACTCCAACATGTTCGCTAACAACAGTCACTTATAATTCACTAGAAGAAAACTACTCCCATAAATACAATGTGACATCTTAAGGAGAGCCGCTACCTGAGCAGAGCTTACACAAAGAGAGAAATGCTTCAGTAAATCAGCAAAATAATTCCCTGTCCATGCTAAGTTCAAAGTCATTTAAAAATAGAATGCACTCAACATGTCATTTCTTTAGGAGACAGGCGAAACCAAGCTACAGATATCTATTTTATAAATATGGCATCAACCAGCTTTCTGGCTTTATAACAAGGGGCTGTTTTCTGTAGTAAGCGTGGCATGGCACAGCCAGATACAAAAGCGAGTGCAGGTACAGACAACAAAGAGCATTGTCAGCACTTCAGTAGTAGATGACTTATGTTTCCTTCATTAGTAAGGGGAGAGCCTTCGCCTTTTAGACTTGGAGCCCAGCTCTGAGGCGATTTTGGGCTCAGCGGGGATTGGGTGTGCGGGGTTACTGGCCCCGCTGACAACATGGAGGGCCAGGAGAGGGAGGGGCTTGAGACTGAGGAGACTCGACACACAGGCAGGAGAGCTGGGGAGCAGGGAATCAGTGGAGGAGGAAGAGGAGGAGGAAGAGGAGGGAGGAGGCGGCCCTGGAGCCAACAAGGATAGAGGGATGGAGGCTGTGGGGGGCACCACACAGGAGGAAGAGGAGGAGGAGGAAGAAGAGAAGGAGGAGGTAGCAGCAGAGGAGGTGGTGGTAGTAGTAGTAGTAGTAGTGGTAGTAGTAGTAGTAGTAGAGGTGGAGGGAGGGCACAGGCTGGTCTGTTCAGGGTTCAAGGAGGAGGAGGAGGGAGGAGGTTTAGAGGACTCTACACTGTAGAAAGAGAGACAAGGAGAGAGGGACAACACAGTCGGGATGGGTCACAGGGCAGGCTGGTGAGCAATGGGTGGGGCAGGGGTCGGGGGGGCAGGAGGAGGAGGGATGGGGTGGGGTGTGGGGGGGAAATCACTAAGCGATGTGACCAAAACAACAACAAGATAACAAGCTTCTTAGGAAGTTAATGTATGAATTCAAAATCAAAGAGAAGAAAATAATCACATCTCTAGTGATGGATCGATGTGGGAGTAAAAAGGGCAGAAACAGGGAATCAACACAAGCGCAGACTGACAGAAAGCTAGCAAACACCAACGTGACGAGGTAAATAATGACATTAACTGAATCCTTTGGATCTCCACACAAATGCAAACTATAAACGTTGATGCAGGTAGGCGAGTTATTAATTTGCATGATATTAGGTACAGAAACTATTTTACTTTTATGGATTACAACAAAACTTTCAGGCAGGCCGAACTTTCCTTACACATTTATAAATGACAACTTTATACAAATTGCATTAGTGCAGACAAATAATTGGACTTTAATTGAAACTAAATGTAGCACAGCTCTGATTGTCTGAAGTCAGTGCCTAAATCAGTCCTCTGTTTGGAGTGAATGTACTTTTCTGGATTATCTCACCTGGCATTGATGAGGTACTCCGCCAGACTGATGCTGGCAGGTGAGCCTGTGATGGTAACCTGGCGGTCAGTCGATCCATCCACTGGATTTGCAATCTTGATCTGGGCGCCCGACATTTGCCTGATCTCGTTGATCTTGGCTCCCTGGCGGCCGATGATGCACCCAATAAGCTGTGGAGGAACAGAGCACGAGTCAACAGGTCAGACGACATGAATAAATGTCATAAATGAACATCCCATTAAGCACACAAAGTGGCCAAACACCAATTTGGGCTTTTTTCTGCAGCAGTAGAATAAAAAGAGAACTCCACAGATTTAGCACTGGGCTCCTTTAATACTGTCAGTTTCATGATTGACAGAAAAAAGAGAAAAGGATCAAAATCTGTTCAGCATGAGAGGAGATACTTTCATCCCACTGATTCTTCCTTCTTGTAGCAGCTACTGAAGCCTCCAGCAGAGATGAGCAGGCTACAGATGTCTGGCAAGCGCACTGCTCTACAACTCTTCACTACTAGTCAACCCATACTGTTGAAGTGATATCACTTGCAGCGATCATATTTCACACAGCTCACTCTGGAGTCAAAACAGGCTTAATACAACCTTTTTTCTTTTTTTTTTACACATATATAGCAGTGCTCTGTGAAACCTGTAAACGGATATTTCTGTGTGAAACCCATGGAGTCTTCCTTTTACATACTACTAATAAGCAAATTGCATGAGTTAAAATGGCAAAACTTGGATAAAACAGATTTCTTGAAGAACTTACATCATTTGGAATGGTCATCTCATGAGAACTGGTTTGAGCAGAAGCATCTATCCCTGACAGAGAAAATGAAAAAAAAAAATCACTCAACTGAGCATAAAAATTAACAATTACTACTTTGAAAGATAAGTTATTGGGGTGATAAGCTTCAAATGCCAACAGGGAAGTTGTGACACTCAAGATTTTTAAGCTACAGAAAAGAATTTACAATGAAGCAACTGATCAGGTGAAGCAATCACGTAAGTTGATTTTTATATAATATACTCATATTGACAGTGTTTCACTGACTCCAAGCCAGCATGCAGTTTGTTCAGCAGCATTATGTGCAGTGTTTCTAATAGTTTTGGCCAATTAGTTATGTGACAATCTTAAATTCAGCTTTCACTATAATGCGGCCGGGTACAAAACAAAGTAGAACATGCAGAGTTTCCATTTTTTGGACAATTCTGTGTACTTTTAAAGATAAAATGTTCGGAACATTTATTAAAATGTGTAGTTATTCATCCATGTGCAAAACACTCTTTCACACATTACATATTCCACTCAAGAAATAGAAAAAAAAAAATCAAAGCTCACCTATTTCTACAGATAATCGAGTTAAATCTGTGAATCTGACAACAAATGAGATTTTACCTATGTAATGTCTTTAGTGTGTGATCACTATTGCCAACAGTAACTGTTAATCTTTCAGTTGTTAACTTCAGCAGTTCATGCTGTGTCAATGTGTCTTTTTCCTTCCCCCCTTATTCAGTAATTATGTGTTTGGTCCAAAAAAAACAAAACAAAACTGAGAAGACTTGAGCATGGCCAGGTAAAACGTTGCATTGAAAGCTAGTGGGCCTGATTGTGCTGCATACCAGTGAATCCCTGGTTGCTTGGTGCAATGGGGAAGGGGCTCTGCTGCATAGCCAGCTGGTGAAGTTTGGTGAGCTGTGGAGAGATAGCAGCAGAGGAAGACTGTGAGAGTGAGAGAGGAGGCAGGGAGAGAAATGGAGGAAATGGGAAACACAGGAAGAGGGGAGAACAGAACAAAATTCACAGTCAGTACAGACGGGCACACATAGAACCTCCAAAAAAAGATTTCAGACACACACACACACACACAACTCAGTTTCGTGGTGTATAGATCTCTTATCCTTTGACAAAGCTCTACGTGGATCACAGGTGTCTGACAATCAGTGTGTTTATGACTTGTCTATGTGGGGTACCCCAAATCCTCCAGGCTGCATCTCTTGGTAAAGCTTTCTTGCAGTCTTCAGGGTCAGGTCAAAGTCACAATACACAAGGGAGGGAGCTCTCAATATGCAGGGGATTTCCTAACCAACACCAATACAAGACCTGAACATAAACTGAAGACAGTCTCAACTTAGCATCACACTTTACCAGAATCCCCACCATAGCTGGAAGGACGCACTTAACCCTTTAAACCCCAAGTAGTTCCTGGGCATTATTATACCTTCGCAAATTTTTACTCACTATGAGCTCATATTTTACTGCAACATAAGTCCTGTACATCTGTAGAAGCAGAACCACCATTGCTGGAAGTAGAGAGAACTCCAAGACAGACCATTTGAAAAATAAACTTGAATTTCGGAATGAACATGTGCAACATTTTCTAAGCACCCATAGGTGTTACCAATACCGGAAAAATGGTGGCTCTACATACTATGGACATTATACAACTTGTATTTTTAATTTGTTTCATATTCTCAAATCTGCTCTGCAAACATGGCCTGCAGTTCAGCCCAAATCAGTCAAAAAGTCCTGAAATGATTGTCATCTGACTGACTCAGTTTTGGCTTTACCATTGTGCAGAGGAACGCAGACTTTTAAATTGAAGTACAAAAAATGTACATGGACATTATTTGAAATAAGACTTGTAAAATGAAGTGTTTTTAATTAAATGTTGCAATTATAAGTTTGGTTAAGTTTGCAGACTGAACTATACCTCACACATGGTTAATTTAAGGACCGTAGAAGGTTGAGAATGACAGTTTGTTTCCACAGTTTCTGCCTCTGATAAATGTTATAGTTTTGACAAAATTCCTTTCAAACACGCTGCCGGGTTTTGGGGTTCAAAGGGTTAAGGAGAAGATTTTATGTTTATGTCTCCCTTTTAGGAAGACAGTTCGGTTTTAATATACAAAAACTGTTAGAAGCAATGACACGCTAATTACAGAAATACAATCAGTCTGCTTAAGGGCCTTAAGGAAAAAATAAACATTTTAAACTGAATAAACAGTACCATTTTATATTTTGTATCTGACTGATACTTTCTTGCTCTGAAGCTAATATTCACTGGTAGGTAAGACTAATTATTTACGGTCTATCACATCCAATGCTCCTAATGAAACTCATTAAAAAAGAGAGAGAGATTAATTGAATCAAGTGACAAGTGGCCAGAGAACAAAGTAGTAATGAAAGTGGGGGAAAAAAAGAGAACAATATGTTTATCTAGGACAGACTAATGAACAAGACATGTGAGACAAGACAGCACAAAAGGGAAAAAACAGAAAAGAGTGAGCAGCAGGAACAGATTATTATTCATGGAATAGTGGAGAATCTGGACAAACGCAAACAACAAATGTCAGCTTAATTAACAACCGACAGCCAGTCAACGCACGATCGATACAAATATGAAGTACTGTAGTGCTGCTCTAAAAAAAAAATCTGATGAGTAGGTCAAAAGAAGGCAAAAGGAAAAAAATAAGGGCAAGTTTAGCTACAGTAACAGACGAAATGTGGTATGGGGCAGGTGGGCGGCTGCACAATTTGGGAGAAGACAGTTGTAATTATGGGTGGTAATGGTGGGGTCATGTAAAAATCTACTGCACTTACATCTGGCTGTGGAATCGCGTGCTGTCCTTGTACGGCATATGCCTGAAACAAATGAAAACAAAGCTTTCATAGGCCTCACATCTGATGTTGTCGGGCGACTTCGGTTTCCAGCTACGTCACTCGGGATAAACAAGAAACTCTCAAAAGCTCCAACAGATCAAAGCCTCCTCTGAACTAATGGCATCAAAGTATATCAACAAGTATGTCTTGTCCAAAGTCTCCACATTTCTGGGAAAAAGAGAAACCCTTGCAGACATTACAGTGGAAAAATCACGAAAGAGTTTTTTTTCCCTTCAAAGACTAAAAAAGTATTTAGTAACATACAATAATGTTAGACCAACAAGCACCAGAAAGTGTTTTGGTTCAGACCAACGTTAGTGGAAAATAGGCCACCTCACTTCTGAAAACTAACGCTCGAAACAAGAAAACTCTGGGGAATGAGACAAAGACAAGGCCCTGTAAAGAAAGTGCCTTTAGGCCAGATCTTTTCTGATCAGAGAACTGAAGTTGTTTCAAACAATTAGCACAGGCAGCTCTTGTTGCAACTGTTTTCTAAACTTGAATACCTTCGACAGCTAATCATTAAACAGAATACAAGGATCTTTCCCAGCCATAAACCAGTATTAACACTGGATTTTTCATCCTCTTATTTGGAGTTAAATTGCCTTGTGTGACTCATCAAGATTCCCAAGCATAAAATAAAATGCATCATCAAATATGCATCTCAATAATAGGAACTCAAATGACAGACAACCATGGCAACAAATGCACCCCAAAACAAATCCTGTGTCCATCTGAAGTGTCATATATACCTGTCCGCCTGCAAAGATGACGGGTGATCCTGAAGGCTTGGGTCGGTAGGGATAGTGACCCCCTTAGGGGGAGACTGTGCAGGAGACAAAGTATGAGTCAATATATTAATACTCTTGTTGTCATATTAGCAGAGTAGTTTTTGCCTTCCATAGCCAGTATGAAAGACATGATATCTTCAGTATAATAGCCTGTATATTTCCAATAGCGTTCCTGGCAATATCATTACAATACTATATCAACTAGCT
This sequence comes from Acanthochromis polyacanthus, assembly GCF_021347895.1. Classification (NCBI taxonomy): domain Eukaryota; kingdom Metazoa; phylum Chordata; class Actinopteri; family Pomacentridae; genus Acanthochromis; species Acanthochromis polyacanthus. Next base: position 8,650,351 of record NC_067117.1, on the reverse strand, counting down.
GAAGAGATGCCTTATCTAAACTTAACACACAGCAGCCAAAAGTTCAGACCCTGCAATATCTCAAATCATTAAATGCACGTAGACAACTGCCACTTCATTGGCTTTCTGATTCTGATTGACTGCTTTCCACTTACCTCAAGCATGACCACACAGATCTGCTTTACACACTCAATTATTGACTGGGGAGTGCCAGCAATGGTGATGGCCCGCTCCGTGGAATTGGGGAGCATGTCTCCTGCCACTTGTACCTGAGCACCGGGTTGACTGGAACGAACAAATGGAGGGAAATTAGATCAAGAACTGTTGCATATCAACATTGTTTCCTATAATTAAATTACTTTAGCAATGCACCAGTCAGCTAAAGATGAAGGTAATGCACTTCACATTGGGTTTTCTTGTTGCTTTTTGGGGCTTTTTTACAATTACATGCTGTTCATTATGGCATACCTCTCGAATTTCCTTGATCTTGCAGCCACCTTTTCCCAATGAGGGACCCCACACTGGCTGGCAGGCACCACAATGCGTAGGGTCACTGGGGGCTTGCTGGTGGCTGTTGCTGTTTGTCATTGAACTGCTAATATCCTGACAAAAATATGAAGACTTAAGTTAATCCAGATTATGTTCAGGATGGTCACTGCTGACCTGCAAATCAATCAGTCAGCAGAATCGAAACCCACCTCTTCCAACTTTCAATGATCATGGAGAATGCTTTAAAGATGGCAGTGGTTGGACCTGCCAAAGTAATGATTCTTTCAGGACAATTGCCCTCTGAGATGTTGATTCGAGCCCCACTCTACAGACACAGAGAAAACCAAGGAATTAAAGATGCAATCTGAGGCTGCTGATGGCACGAAAAAACTGCAAGTCTACCAACGGTAGCCTGTTACACACTCTTCTGCTAATCAAAATTATAGCAAAGAAATGTGTATAAAAGACTCACCTCTTCTCTCATCTTCTTCACAGATTCACCTTTCTAATAGCAGAGAAACCATCAATTCATTAGCATTAACAACAGAAACATTTCAAAAAACTACAGGCAGTCAATTTTTGAATATATTAAATAGAAGCTTACCTTTCCAATAATGCTACCGACCTCCTACAATGGGAACGAGATGAGATTGCTTTAGCTTGATTAATGATTTTTTTAAGTCTGCCATTTTTTGCTCCTACAATTTTATGGTTATTAATTGTAATCAATCATAATAGCAAGGATGCTCCCACTGATTTCCTGCTGATCAAAATAGGTCAGACATCACTGAAAAAGTTTTAACTGGTAGTCTTTAAACTGATTGCTGGCTGATCCATCACGGAATACCCCAGCTCTCTAGCACAGGCAGTATTTTCAGGCTCAAGATGGTGCTATTGACTATATTAAGATCCTGGATGCAATCGCATATGATCAGTAGGTTTTTAAAGATTATCCATTGCAGGGTAAATATTTCCTCTCTGCACATATTTATGTTTTAGCACAACATAAACCAACGTGGTAACACATTTAAATGTGTGGCCTACACTGTATCTAACGTGGGAGCTCCTACAGAGTCTTAAGTGAAAACACCATTCCACTATGCTTGGAGATACAGGATCCCATCATCAAGGCAATACCCCTACTCATCCCTGCCCTTTATGTGTCCCACGGGGACTTAATTTCCATAAATATAACGTCATACATTATTAGGATGCTGACACAAGCAGCTGATGGGTGACCTCACCTTGCCATGCATGAGCAGCCTAATGGTGAGGGTGACATTGAGTCCGCCTTCAATCACACCGGAGTCCATAACTGCAACTGCAACTCAGTCGTCAATACAGAACTGGGGTCTTGGTCACTGAGATGGATCTACGTGGCACAGGGAAAAAAACACATTACACACCAAGAATGATAATGTGGTAAGACTGAAGAGTGACACAGTAACTAACCCTTCATCCTATGAAGAGAACAGCATGTTACAGCTGTCTCAACACTTCGTGAACAGGGTACAAATTAAATGTCTCTCCACAGCATTAAATGACAGTTTTTAGCACACATCATAGTATTACATTTAATATATCATTTTAAACCTTCTCTACGTCTTGTATGTTCTTGCAGGATGCAGACTTCTCTAACTAACCAAGGCCACGATCTAGTGTGAACAATATAAGTATTAAAGGCCTCTGGGTCCCATTCACACAATTCGCTAAGCAATTATCTTACAAATCGACAAATGGGACAAACACATTATTTCAGTCAAGACGGACTTCGTACATTCTTTGGCTGAATTATATGAGGTTGATCGACAAATTTGCAAATACCTGATGATTATACTTGATTTTCCAAAAAAACAACTAATCCTCAGTGGTGTATATAAACCTAAATACAAGTATATGAGTATTGGGTCACAGTTTATGCTAATGCTTCATAATACTGGTGCGTACTACTATGAATCAGAAAAAAATGCTAAGCGCTTCTTCTACTGTTCCAACAACATGCTGCTCGTTGGGTGCATTTATTTTCAAACATTTCACTGCTGTTCCAGTCCAAGTTATCCGTCTTTCGACAAATGAATTAGCGTTGAATCCATTTGAATGCGGGCTGAAAAACATGGCTTGTATGCTAACGATGCCTTCATCATTAGCTGTGAATGAAGTTTATCAACAAATGTGCTGGGCAATTACCGCCTCATTACCAGTCAAACGCACACTTCGGAAAACATATACACAAATGTGTTCCGTATAAAAAGAGATACTTAATAGCTTACTTTGGCGGTGTTGTTTAGTTTAGAGTGCGACCATTTAACTATTAAAGCTAGTTGTAAGTCTGTTAGCCACTTAGCAATCTCGGTTGCTCGTCGAGCTGGGGGAAATGAATGGAGCATGCGTGCGCTACTTAGCAAGGCTAGCTAGTTAGCTCAATTCGTCAACGTTACAAACAGCTGACTGTTTGTCTGTCGCCTTCGTGGTAAGGTACTTGGGTCTTATTTTAATCACACAAAAGCGCCTAAACAGAAGGCAGTAGTTTCTTTAAAGTGGCATAAAGATTAAACTTCCCGTGGTTGCCAAGCAACCGAATGATTCCGTACGTAGGACTGCGTGCTCATCATCATGCGGCCTGTTAGCACGCCGGACCAGCTGCGGCTAGCTGCTTGGGCGCGATTTCTTTCCGCTACTTTCTGATCATAACAACAAATCTTTTTATTTAAAGAAAGCCAACATCGAAATAAAACTCACCTGATTCGTGCGCTGGTAAGTGATCGGGGGGAGGGTTGGGGTTGTAAGGGTAGAAGGGGAGAGGTTCGGGAGGGTAGAAACCCGGGGGAGAGTTAGAAAGGATCGGGGAAGAGGAAGAGTGATGTGAGATCGAGCTCCACTCCTTTACACAAAGACAACAAATTATAACCTCTGAACTTTCCCCTCTCACCCATCACAAACCCCCACCCCGAGTGTGACCCGACGTTCCCTAAAAAGCCCAAGGCACCCGGCACATTTGCAGGACTCGATGCTACAACATGGCAGGTTACATGAAAGGATAGCAATAAAAATAACACTTATTGCGCACAACACAAACATTGTTACATTACTTTGAAACGTCACAGGGAAAAAAAGTCTGCTATTGGAAACAACGGACAAGCACATGTTCCACTAGTAAATATTAATTCACAGTCACCTTTCATCATTTTTTTGGATTTTACGATGTTTTTAAGGTGATACATTTAAAACTTCAACAAAATACTTATTAAAATGCCACTAGTGGGCGTAATGTTTATTGCAACTTAATTTGTACATTTATTTATTACTGTTGTAGGAGTGAAACACAAACACTTTTCGTTTAGAACCATTTATGAGAATTATTAATTGAACATATAACTTTACATACAATACATTTAATGCAGATATAAAGCATTGCAGAATAGTGTTTTTTTCTGCAGTGATGTACAGTAGTGAACAAGTTGGATGAAAAATAATCTACAGGCAAAGTATGAACACTCTTTTTCCTGCTTTCATTCTCACTTCTAGGTTAATCTTCCATACAGTGAAAAACATTTATATACAGTTTGTTATTTTTTTTAGTTCAAAAAACAAAGTAGTTGTACATCCAAGTTGGGCTGAAATTTCTCTTTAACGTGTATATATTTATTATAAATCATAAAAAATACTGTAATAACAATAATAACAGAGAATTCCTAACTGCAGAATATCTGACATAACCACCATCCCCCAAACTCCCAAAATATGCATGAATTTAAGTATGCTTAAAATACAGATGAATGCTCTGGTGATGTTTATAGCAACAGTGTGCATACATAGTGTCATGAAAAGGCCATGCAAGATATGATAAAATACTGTAATTCAGAAGAAATCCTATTAGTCTTGTGTGTTAGTAGGTAATGGTTAGGTTGCGAGTCTGTGTATGTTGAACTCGTGGCCTCAGTCTGAGTCACTGCTGCTGCTACTGCTGCTGCTGCTGGAGGACTGTGAAGAAAAATATTACATGTTTGTTAATAGTCTGATGTGGTTAAATTACAGCTTCAAACACAAATATAAGCTACATTTCATGAATGCAAAATTTACAGTTAAGTCTTTATGAATATACTACAAACAACCTCCAATTATGCAGGAAGTAAGTGGCGTCATATCACAGACTGATAATAAATCATCTTTATTATACAGTCTATGGGTCACATGAGTCATAGGACAGTCAACTACAAGGAATATCTATCATATTGCTACTTTCATGACACAATGATGACAAATCTTTTTCCATTTTATCCAAGGCTATAAAATAAATGTTTTTGTTTGTTTTCAGAAAAAGAGTGCATATAGCATGTTCCTTCATTCTACTGCTATATTTTGGCTTCCAAACAGAGTTATGGGTCTCATCTAAACCCTCAGCTACCTTTACTCTATACCAGCAGTTTTAAAGATGATGCTGATGTCAGATACGTTATGTAATATTAGCATGACAACATGTGTGTATTCTTCAGGATGCAAGTCATTATAATCTATGGCTTCACTCGAGGCACACGGCTAATGTTTTATATACTACTCAGTGTATTCAAAATGCCATATCCGCCTTAATCATCTTAAAGTCAACATGGTAGCTGATAACTTGACAATACAGTACAGTCACTGCGGTCAAAGCAACCATGTAAACTAGAATATTAAACCACAGTTGTGTGGTTAAATTACCAAAAGCCACAGACTGAACTCCACATATATGATAGACTTAAAAGAGCCACGCCATAAGCTGATGAAAGTGTCTAACATTTGCAGCAGTTTGCTATTAACGTTATGAAGTGTTTATATGATAAACTAACCAAGATTGACAAAGTTTGACATTTATCTTCTGTAAATGCTTACTCAAGGCAGAGATATTTAAGTAGAGCTCAAACAACTAAATGATTAGCTGATATAGCTATATAATAATTCTGACTAACTGATTTACCAATTAAGTGTGTGTGTGTGTGTGTGTGTGTGTGGGGGGGGGGGGGGGTTTCCAAGGAAAAGAAATGCAAAACTCTGCTGGTTCTAACCTCCCAAAAGCAAAGCAATCCTGCTTTTCACGGTCCCATGCAATAGTGAAGTGAATTTTGGGTTTTTACCAGTACTTCTGACAAAAGTCACATTTCAAAAATCGCCTTGGACCTCAGGAACTCGTGACTGGGAATTTTCAAAATTTTCTTACACCTTATTTACAGAAACATTTGCTTTCCATCCAGCAAAGTATTCTGTAGTTGCAGCACTATATTCATCACAAAGGGCACAAAGAACAAATGACTATACTTTTCATAAGTACTATTTTGATTTCATACAAATTATAATCATGTCTGGGAAAGTGTTGATCAGTTTCAATATCTTAACGCAGAATAAATAACCTTAATGATAATAATCTATGTGCATTCTTAAGTATACTGTAAACCATATTGATTCTGTGCATCTTTATTGCTGCACTTTGCATTTACTAAGCCATGACTGCATTAGTATTGTTTGGTGATAAATGAGTCCAGCACTGACATAAAGTTTTAGGCCTGAGGCAGCAGGAACTACTTCTAACAAATACTATATATTTTTACAGTGTAAACATAAAACCCAATCTCACCTTGCCATGTTTGTGGTGCCCATGCTTATGAGCTTTCTTCATCTTCTTCTTCAGCTTTTTGTGGCTTTTGTGTCCAAGCATCCCCATTCCCATCCCTGCTACTCCGCCAGCTAAAGCTCCAGCCATGGGATTAAACCCTCCATGATGACCTTTGTGGTGCCCTTTGTGTTTACCCCCTTTTGGGGAGTGTGGATATGGACCTGGGTAGACCCCTCCAGGAGGGACCACTGGACAGCCGCCTGGAGCCACAGGATATGGATGAAGTCCAGGAGCTCCATAGGGCATTGCTCCTGGAGGTGCATGTGGTCCCATGGCCGGGTTCATACCAGCTGGGAATTGGCCAGCTGGGTATCCTGGTTGCGGAGGCTGAGGGAAGACTCCTTGTGGAGGCGCAGAAGGATATGCAGGATTGTAACCAGGAGGGTAGGCAGGGTTTGGTGGACCCATTGGTGGGGGAGGACCTGATACAGATAATAGCACACATATACACCATTTGCCTAAGAACATATAAAGCAGGTACAAAACAAGTCATGAAGTATTGTAATTATGTGCTGGTTGTGGTAGAGAGCTCACCTTGATTTGGCCACATGGTTATATATATATATATTGACCTGATCAGTCAAATGATTTCAGGTCTCACCAGAAATCCTGGGAAAACAGAGAAAATACATACAGTTCAAACATGTGATGAGATTAAATTGAATGACAATTAAAAACAACTTTTATAAACACATATCTTATACCATTCATTGGATTACTCTAGATTCGACCTAATTTAAAGAAGTCACAACACTTATTTTCTGCAAGAAATGCAATTCACTGGTTGTTGAAATCAAACACGTGTCACCATACTCTCACCGTTTCTGAAAAACTTGAAGGTTGGAGAAAATTTCCAAAAATAGCATTGAGTTGAAAAAGTTTTCCCCAATTAAAATGTAACGAAATGTCTTCTACTTTTTTTTATTTTTGGTTGCCATGTGTTTAATGACTTCAATGGTTTTGTATTATGTTTCAGATTAATTAAGATTATCATTAAAAATATAGATATAAATATGCACATAGCATGAAGTCTATTAGGAACACATAACTAAAGCCAATGCATCATTCCTGCAATATTTTACGTTTGTGCAAGACATAATGCTTTAACACTTCCTACTGTAGCACAATACCATTCAACAGCAGCACAAACTACAGCCTTCAAGATGATCATAAAGTTGTGAACATTATAATCTCCATAAAAGTAGGATTTGTTGCATGATTATTATATGGGACTGGCTTTAGCAAAGTGAACATAATAAAGTGCAACTGACATGTCTGTTGCTGCTTGTTTTTTAAACCTTTATACTTAAAAAAAACCCCAACTTGGAATACTTCTCGTTAGTCACAAAAATATCCTCATCTCAGACCAGGACAAGTTTACTCCATAGCGAGCAGTTTCGTAACACTTTCTCTACATTACAGGTGTGTCAGGAATCCCCAAAAAAGCTCTTAGTCATGTGTTTGATGTAGTTTCAGGCTGGTCCGTCACACACTCGCCACTTAAAACATCTGCACATAAAAACATATATTTTCTAGATCTACCTTGTAGTCTTGCTTCGGGTCGGGTAAGTTTTGTGAGGAATTCAGAGCTTCGTGTTTGTCTTCCGCGTCGAGCTGCTCGGAGGCTGCATGAGACCAACCAGGAAGTCACGCCCGATATTAAAGGACACGCGCATGTTTACGTCATGGCAAAAGTCCAGCAGGCGCCAGATCAGAAGTTGATCTGCGACTTTCTGTGGCACAAAAGAGCATTATGATCGTATTTACAGCCAAACATTGTTAGTGAAAGGGAGTGACCCACATGCACCTGACTTGAATTCAACCTGTTATCAAACGCCCATGAATCATAGCACATGGTTACTCATAACTAACCATTACGTCATGGATCAACTGACAGGTAAACAGTTAGACTTTAACTATAGTTACAATATCAATTAATAAAATAACCATGCAATCATGCATACTTCTACTCACATGCCAGGGGGGAATATTGTACCGTCAGCTCAGCTACAATAATCAGACGTCTTTAGTTACTTTTAAGTGGAAGACTTTACAAAATGGACACTTTAAGATATATTTAAAATACAACACATTGTAATGGACTAAACTGGTTTTTGTCTTGAAACCAGTCTTGTAAAAATCAGTGTGTAGTCGGGTCAAGTTTCAGTTGTTGACATCCACATAATACTGATGTTTGCCTCTAACATTCTCACTTGGTTTCATTGAAGTAAATGTTCAAATGATCCACCAAATGAAAATTAGAAAACAGTTCAAAAACTGCAAACAGTTGTGTATATCAGAACTTTGTTTGCTTATTCTGTCCTCTGACATTATTCATCTCACGATCCCTCAAGTTTATCTGGTGTCCTGGTGTGTAAAATTGGATATAAAGTAGTTAAAACTGGCTTCAACTGCAGCAGCTTCAACAGTAACACTCTACACACATGCAGATGCATTATCATCTAATGATGTTATTTCCGATTATATGTAATTCACAGGGACCCAGCCAGGACTTTTATATTTTTCTACATTTTGCTGCTAATACCTATTCACTATTATGACAGCATTTCTCACATTTTGTTTCTAGAATTTTACAAGTCAATCAATCAGTTAATGGAGAAGATAATCAGCATAGTGATTCATATTGAACAAATCATTCATTGCAGCTAGATACAAAATACTTTCTCAAGCAACTACAACAGTGAAATCCTGCTTTTACATTGATCCATGAGTAGTAATACTGATATAATATACATTGGTACAACTAGGGACATTTTATGTTTAATACTTTAAGTACATTTGTATGATATCTGTTTTGAATTAACATACTCAGTTCAGAACTATACTTGGAACAGAGTGTTTTCACAGTGTGGTAATAGTATTATTGCTTAAGTAAAAGATGTGAATACTTCCTCTAACACTGAATGTTAATATGCAGAACAGAAAAATCACAACTGTATTTATATAACAATAATGGTGGTTGCAATGATTTAGATGTCTCGGCTTCACACTCCAGATACAGAAAGTTTTGTTATAAGAAAAGCCCAGTGTTGTTTCTCAAAAGGCCTGAAAGTGTGAACTAGCATCCACAATAAGCAATAAAGTCCTAAAATTAAAGGATACTCATGGGAATTCACTAATTATTAGTTTCATTATACAAGTATTTGCTATCCTGAATGTGACGTGTCAAAATATATAACTTGAAGGGGGGCCTGTTGTGCATGCTCATAGTTAATGACTGACTAGAGTATTATTACGGGTTATTACCGTAGATAGTACAAACACAGAGGGTAATGGAAACAGGTGTAAAGTGAGAACACTAACCTAGTATACCAAAAGGCAATATAGTAGTGATGTAAAATGTAACAATGGAAACAACTCATGGAAATTAACAAGACTAAAGAGTGACTAATCTGGTCACAACTCTCTGAGCTGTCAGCCAGGCATCCAGGTCACAGTTCCAACAATATGTTAGGGGAAACTCCTTTCGAACAAATTTCTGCAAGATTAAAACATTCAGTCAATCGATTTACAGCCTGGGTTTACTATAGCTGCATAGGCAACACAACTGTACTTGTAGCTACGTAAGCAATGTTTTATTTATGGAGGTTCTCTTGTCTATACGTACAGAATGAGGATTTTGACTTTTACACTTACTCCCACCTCGCGATCAAAAGGCAAGAGATGCTTGAAACAACACCACCTATAGATGGTGATATTAGTATGAACAGTAACATAAGTGTGGCACCATGTTGCAGATAATGCTTCTAGATCTGAACTTAAACTGAAGGGAAAATTACAGTAGAAATTGTTAACATCTTATAGGGCTGACTGGTGTAATGTTTATGAGATTTCACTTAACTCTCTATGTAAGTATTTGTTACACTATAATCCAGATCTCAATAGATGAAATGCTAATCATCCATATTAGAAGACCTGAATAGGAGCAATTTGCAGCTCCATAGAGATAAAGATACTGCAGCATTATGTTATGCAAACAAATAGCCTGAAAAAATACAGAATCTGATATTTCAACTTTTATTTGGTTGAACGTCACCAGTCCAACTGAGCACTTTATGTAATGTTTTGAAATAACCTGAATATAGAGATGCAAAATTATAAATTCAATCTGAGCAACATGAAACTGGCTATATGTAATTCATCCAGTACTGAACGCTTCTATTTACTGTCAAAATGTGTACTTAGCATTAGGTATTTTTGTAACTGACCATCTTAAAACTAACGAGGAATTTCAGTGCAGTTAACTGAATAAGCTTAAATGTATAAATGTTTTTCAGAGTAGACCACAGTATTTAAGTGCAACAGAATTCAGTGATATGTCAGTTTGATTTTAAATATTCTGTGGTAGTTACATTTCGCAATTTGTTATTCAATTTCCAATAGTAACTTCTATCTCAATTTTTCAGTCTTTGTCTTGTTTGTGTCTCGACCTTGACTCCTTTTCCTGGTCTATTTCCTTCCCCTTTGCTTTGAAAATCTTTTGATCTCTCAGAAAATGGAAGAAATCTCAGCATATATTCCTTTAACAAATTCTTGCCACTCTCCTATTGAGCAAATTGCAGGACAATGTGCCAGCTGCTATTATCTGGTTTCCGCTCAGTGCTCAGGAAGTGGACAATCTCAGCATGCCTCATCAATGGCAGCTCATAACCCTCCTTCCCTCTGGTAAATTTATGCTTCCAGCCTGCAGAGAAATTATTCTTCATGGCCCAGCCAGATCCTTGGCACTGTTCTTGCTAAGTAGTTACATAATGCCTTTGTCAAATGAAGTAAAAGACATGTAAACATACAGGTAAAATAACAATACATAGTGACATATACCACAAAACTACACAATTTATAAATATTTTGTATAAAGCTAACTGTGGCATATAGCTGGGCTTACCATCACATCTCATAGGTTTTTGTTGTTTGGTAGGAACACAATAGTGAAATACTCAATCCAGTTTTAAATCCCTAAGAGTGATAATTTCAGGGCTGATAACTCTATCTTAATAAAGTCTGTTATTTAAATGTGAGGTATTATGACAACAAACTCACAAAATATCATGTAACTTCTATGTGAAAAATAGGAGGTAGAGAATTAGCCTTTTTAGTAAAAAAGTGTGGTATAATAAGTCAAATTTTTCTTTCACAAAATCAAAATTAAGTTTTACTGTGATGTACACTATCATCTAAAACAGTAACATAATAGATAACAAGTAGTATCAGTTTTCAAGACTAACTAGCTGACTTACGGTAAGGTTAAGCTAACAATGCTGTAAATTAGCTTGCTGTAGCACTGACAAGCTAGCTTAAATTCTTTGCTACTGTCAGCTAAACTTAATTTGGCATTATTTTTGATGTACTGAATTTAAATATCAATTATGAAAAATAATTTATGACCTATAGCCCCCTAATTGTAAATTAATTGCGAAAAACAGTTTATTTAAAACTTTTATGCAGCAGTTACAGTCAGAGCAACGTCAACATTGGAGAATGTAGTTGATTTTATGCATGAGTAACATGTCTGTATTGATCACTGTGATTTGAGAGGTTAGAATTCTTCCTGTTATAGATTTTGAATCTTAGTCTACTGGCAGCCATTCGTGTCTTCTTGTGACCGTTAATGTTTTTAGGTTGCTCTTTGAAGGCAGATTTTTTCAGATGGATTCTGTCTCCGGTTAACTCTGTGTATTCGGGCTGCCCAAAGCTAAAAAACACGCGCGTCTATTTCCAATCACGTTAATTAGACGTGTACCGCGGCGGGTTGGAGTCTTCTGAAGCTAGTTGGCCCACAGCCCACTTTAGTCACAAACAGAACGGTAAAGTAACACACTCTTTTTCATTTGTTTAGCTAAATATGCACTGCATATAGATAATTTAATGTACTGAGGGTAGTTTTGTTGGCTTTTTGTGTTCAGGCGGCGGCTGTAGGGATGAACTCCCTGACTAAGGAGCTAGCAGATGTTTTTGCGGAGGACTCCAGAAATGATGTGACTTTTTACGGCTTTTCTGACGATGAAATCAAGAGTAAGGTGCGTTGTTTTTAAGTAAAGCATTCGTATCCAGATACAACATGTAAAATAGAAAATGGATATACTAAGAGGGGGATTTTTCAGCTCCTTCACTGTGCTAAAAGTATCCTTACAAGCAATGCAAAAACAGACCCTGAATCAAAAAATCTACAGTTCAGCAAACTGTTGCTTCAGTGTTTCGACTTTTTCCTCTAATCTTTGAGTTTTGGTAGGATATTGAACATTCTTTGAAATTAAACCATGTGGAGTGTTGAGGCAGTCATTCAGAAGCCAAAAGGTTTGGAAACCACCAGTTCAATGTTAAACAGTGTGTTGTATTTTAAATGCGTGTGTAAAATTTTCATCTTTAAAGTAACCGAAGCTGTGAGATAATTGTTGAGGAGCTGAAAGTACAATATTTCCCTATGAAATGTAGTGGAGTGGAAGTATAAAGTAGTAGAAAATGGAAAGACTCAAGTAAAATACAGAACCTCAAAACTGCACTTAAACATAGCACTACAAATTCACTTTCCATCGCTGGATAGAATTAGAAACGACTTTTAGTTTTGTTCTTTTATGCTGTCAAATCAAGAATATTACTTTGTATTTAGTTGTCAGCTGATAGACTGCTTTTTGTTGCAACAAGCATTTTGACATAACATTCTACTGTCAAAACGATGATATGACGGTAAGATAACCTCTCTATTTTTATCCATCAGAATTCAAATGTTGAAACTGAAGATGAAACCCAGCCTGACAGTTCCCCCGGGGAGCTAAAAGCCACATCTAAACCATCTGCTGCCACTCAACCCTTCAGGCTGAGGGTGCTTCTTCGTTCAGCTCCCTTGACCCGGCACTCCACTGACGACGAGGAAGCCGAGGAGGACAAGAAGAGGACAAGAAACGGAGGGATAAAGAGGCCGAGAGAGACCAGGAGGATAAAGCAGGAGAGACACGTGAAATTTAAGGATGAAGAGACAGCAGTGGCTCAGCCGCCTCCGTCTCTGGATTGTGGGTCTGATTCAGCTGAAGATGTGTTGGATACTTTCCTGGCCAGGAGAGAGCAGAACATCAAGGCCAACAAAGCAATGGTACATCAGAAACACAGAACCATGTATAGAGTAGAAGTGTTTGGAAACCAATTTAATAAACTGTGTAGTTAAAGGTCTGGCTTGAATAAATAGTGCTTAAAAATAGCCAGTGTACTGTAGATAAACATCCACAGGGTCCCTAATATTATCGACGTTGGCTCCACAGAAGGATCTATTATGCTGCGTAGATGTTTTGCTTAAATTAGAAATAGACAATAAAAGTTTAGAGTGTTGATATGAAAGCCGTGACTCTGCCTCGAGTTCTGAATATCATTGATTTGACTTAGAAAAAATGTATAAGTTCTTGTAACTTGAGTTTGACTTTAACATAGGTTCACGGCCTCATTTGCCCTTTAGCCTTTTTATTTGTGATCACTTGAAATTCTCAAAAGGATAAAATGTTATCCTAAGCAGTACACAGGCAAAAGATAATTTTTCAGATGTAGAGACCAGAAAAAATGCACAGGCTTGGGGTAATTAATACTGAGAAGTTTTGGAAATTGTGGCAAAATATGCAAATATGTCCAATAGCAACTCGAAATGTTCATTTGCCATGTCTTTAATTCCTTCACTCGTCTAACAGCTGGCTCAGTTGATGGCAGACCTGCAGAAAATGCCAGGAGGCGCAGGCATTCTTAAAAAACAAGCAGGCAAACAGAAGGCAAAAGAGAGAAGCTCCGTAAGTATGATGAAAAATGATTCAGCTACTAAACCTTTTCTTTCCTCTACAATATTCAACACCGTTGTGATTGTATTTCTTTGTGAGCTCATACACTTTATTCGACCTCACCTACAGCGTCCACCGCGCTCTGGTTCAACGGAAGGGGAATCCAGGAGGAATCCAGAGAGGGCGACCCGCAGACAAACCCGATCCATGGCAGCAAGGGAGGATCTGTCTGCTCAACAGGAGTCTGAAGGGGAGCCCAGCTTGGAGGAGGAGCTGCTGGAGGTCAGATGTTTACTGTCTTTTTTCTAAAATCACACTCTAATAAAAAACTCAGCTTATTTATTTTTAGCCTGTACATTACCTTATAGTTTGACAATTAAAGTAGTGCTCAACAGTTTGATGGTTGTCTGATCAGTATGCAAATGTTTAGAGAAACTGAAAGTATTGTAATTGTGTAAATTTGCAATATGAGATTTCACATACACTGCCGTTCAAGAGTTTGGGCTCACCCAGACAATTTCATGTTCTCCATCAAAACTCACACTTTTATTCATGTGCTAATATAACTGCACAAGGGTTTTCTAATCATCAGTTATCCTTTAAACATCATTAGCTAACACAATGTAGCATTAGAACACAGGAGTGATGGTTGCTGGAAATGTTCCTATGTACCCCTATGGAGATGTTCCAGTTAAAACCAGCCGTTTTCAGCTAGAATAGCCATTTACCACTTTAACAGTGTCTGGACTGTTATTTCTGATTCATGTTGTCCTCACTGGAAAAAACTGTTTTCTGTCAAAAATAAGGACATTTCTAAGTGACCCAAATGTTTGAGTTAGTGTAGGTGTGCTTATCTTATCTTGTTGTCTGTATAAAATTTCAAACTAACGAAAACATGATTTCACTTTTCTCATGATGCGTTTTAGGTACGCAGAGCTCCACGGCGTCGTGGCACCCCACGACCCAATCGGAGCAAACCTCATGTTGTTCGCCCAGTGGAAGACATCACAGAAGATGAACTCCAACTGGTCACAGACAATATGACTGACAAAACATACAACAGTGTCACAGTGAGTTCACTGCTGGATTTCCATTTTGTCAAAATTAATGACATTAGATTGAGTGTTTTGTGCCAGTATCAGGTTAATTAATCTTGGGAACTTATATCAAACCCTAATTATACCCAGTGTTAACATGTGATCTGTATCTGGATGCATAGCTGGATAATGGCATCTTATCCATGAGTATTTGCATGTATACCTAGTTTAAATAAGCAGTCTTGTTGTAATTCTGTCTACAGTGTGGTTAGATATAATGTTATATGCAAATCAGTCAGACAATCCGAGCCAACTTGTCTGTCGTCACTGGAAGTAATATCTTAGATAACCTTTATTCACCTCTAGATCACTTTCTGTGAGTTGTTGTCTACACCTCCTGCATGTAGCTTCTGTTGGGCATGTTAAAGCTAGCAGGAAGTGGTGAAATAAGGTGCCTTAAGAATGTGGTCACACTGAACAGACCTGGCAGAGATCTGATCAGTGCCAAAGCACATCTGGAATTGATCAACTTCTTCACAATGTGTTCCACATGTGTTTTTCCAAATCCAGGTAGCATGTCTAGATACAGATTGTATGTACAAAGTATCAGTGTCGCTAAGTTTGTGTAGAATGCTGATTTTTTTCTTTTTCTTTTGAGGAAAACACTGAGTCACTATGCTGCCACCAGATGGCTCTCCACCACTGAAGCCTTGCAATCTGGCTCAACCTCTGTATTACAGAATAATGACACAGGGTAGTTCACCATTAAATGTTTACAATGTAAGGCCAGTTTACCCCTCACGGATGTTTCTCTGTGCATTTTCAGGGCTCCACGTGTCATCAGTGTCGTCAGAAAACTGTTGACACAAAGACGTGCTGTCGCAGCGAGGACTGTCATGGGATCCAGGGTCAGTTCTGTGGGCCGTGTTTGAGGAACCGATACGGAGAGGATGTAAGGAAAGCGCTGCTTGATCCGGTCAGTCTGCTGACACACCAACACACTGCACACCTGTGAAGATGAACTTTACACACACTGTTCGGTAACAAAGCTACAAGGATCCTCAGAAAGTTGTCTGCATCACTGGAAAATGTCACTGGATGGTTCTCGTTTTGTTTTTTAACATAGTCTCCTTAAATCTAAACGCACTTAGTTCACCGATGTTTAAGGTTTGTTATCTCTTCACTGGAAAAGGGCACATCTTGAGCTACCAGATACACTGATCAGCCACAACATTATGACCACTGACCAGGTGAAGTGAAAAACATCAATAATCTTGTTGTAACGCAATGTTCTGCTGGGAAACCTGGAGTCCTGAAATTCATGTGGATGTTCAACATCTAACACCCATCTAAACACTGCAGGTCAAGCAGCCCGCTACCCCTAATATCAACAGCAGTTCTTGATGCCAGTTATCCCCCTCAGCAGGTCAATGCACTCCGACACACTGCAAAAAACTGCTCAGGAAACACGACAGAGCTAAGATGTTCACCTGGGTTCCACACTCCCCAGATCTAAATCTTACTGACCATCTGTGGGATGTGTCAGGATAAGCCTGATCTAGGTGGATCCCACCCTGCAACCAACAGCACCTACAGAATTCACTGCCATCACCCCGGTGCCACAGGACATCTCCAGAGGTCTTGTGTCCGTCCCCAAGTGGGTAAGAGGAGTTTTCACAGCACAAAGGAGACAAACATATCAGAAAGGCGGTCATGATGTTATGCCTGATCAGTGTAACTTTTGCCACCAGTGCTGTGTGGACCTGCACATTGCAGGAGCAGCAGCATTTCAGTTTTCATTGACAGTGATGAAAGGCTTTATAGTGTACAGTCATGCCCTAGAAAGGGGAGTTCAGCTTTTGTTTCCAGATGAGGCAAAGAGTGTTTTGTAGTAGCCTCATATGTGGGGGGCATTGGATAAAGATGTAAATTATGAATAAAGGACAGGTAAGAACTTGGGATGAATATGATCGCTTTAATTACAGCCCAAGACTTTAGTACTCTTTGTGTGAGAGTTGAATTTTAAGAATACACCTTAAATTGCCTGAAATGTCCTAAGATTTGCTGTTATAATTAGTAGAAGAAAACATTTTATGTAGTTTTTATTCAATCGACTTTTCAGTTGAGAAATGGAAATTTCTAAAAAATTTGACTTCTTGTGATAATTAGTCTGGATTTATACCTTTTGGTCTTCTCCTCAGGTGTGGAAGTGCCCTCCCTGTCGAGGCATTTGCAACTGCAGCTTCTGCCGTCAGCGTGAAGGCCGCTGTCCCACTGGAATCCTGTTCCCTCTGGCTCAGTACCATGGATTCTCTGACGTCCACTCATACCTCAGCAGGTTGGCTAGAACGCCACAAAACTGTTTGATCAATGAGCAAATAGATTTGCTTTAATTACAATAAAACATCTGTGCATTTGGGGACCTGGAGGGACTCGTGGTGAGGTCCATCGTGGTTGTTGTTGAAGATGCGTAACATTTCATCCAGTCAAGGAATTCTGTCAGAAACCTGTTTTTTTTTTTTTTTTTATGCTGCTCAACCAGCTTGAGTAATCAAATGTTTTTGTTGAAACTGACAAAACCTCTCCAACTCTTTCCTCCTCTTGCAGCCTTCGTAACAAATTGAAGAGCGAAGAGGTCGATGTAGAGATGTAACGTCAGCACTAGGAGGAGTAATTGTTCAATCCGTTTTATTTTCTCTGTATTAAAGTTTTGACTCTTTGTAGTTTATTAAAACTTACACAACCTGAGATTTTAAACAAATTGAATTCTGACTGATTTTGTGTTTATTGTGACTTGGATGCAGGTTCTCAAAGAAATTAAACAGATTATATTATTTTAATTTTAATCCAGCTGTTGGCATTCGCAGAAGTTGTATACACACAATATAAAATCCCTTATTTGAAACGGGGCAAAAAAAAAATAAAAATAAGGGCACTTGCTGTCCAATGAACTTAGGCTAAAGAGTTCCTAAACATTAAACAGATTGCAATTTTGTTTCCCAAGAAAAGTTATGAAGCAAAAAAACAACCATTTCACCAGTGATGGGAAGCACATCTTTCCAAAAAAACTTGACTGAATACATTTTGCAACTTGTTTGGACAACAAAGGGAAGTGTATCCAAGGTTTGCCTCAAGCTGGATATTTTCCAGTTATAACTTTAGTATATGCAATACAATAGTACAAATTATTAGAAAGTTTGTGGACCAAAGAAAGGTTTCCCAGTTTTGTTTGTAAAATGAGTACAAACCTTTGGTTTTAAGCTTACACATTTATGCTGTCTTGACATCATTACCAAATACTCGACTCTGAACAGAGAACTAAAAGAAATAGTTTGAAACAAAAAGAAACTCGTGACTGCAAGGCAAAGTCTCAGATGATAAGTAACCACAGAAAAAAGTACAGGGAAGGTCTGGACTGTAGACAACACATTATTCTATTACAGAAAAGCTTTGAAGTTTACACATTTAATCTATATATATATAAAAGTAACAAGATTAAGATTGATTGTGCACAAGAGGTTCAGACAACTGAAAGGCAATCATGTAAGATGATCCTGCCTATGCTAGGAATTTCTGTAGCCTTTACCAAAAATATATATATTTATATATATATATATATATATACACAAAAAAAATCAAGATGCTTTGCGCTGATAAAGATATCAACGCATGATGGCTTGAATGTGTGTACTTACATAAGAGGTTAAAGAGTTATTCTCAGGATTGCAGTGCCCTGAGACACATCCTCACACTGATTAGTACTTGTAGCTCTGACTGGTTGGTACCAGCTGTACTGTGGGAAGCGGCAACCCCAACTCATTTAGCATAACCAATGGTACTGACATTACTAGTTTGTGAGCACATCCAGTGCTCCCGACACTGCAACCACAGCGATTTGAGAAATGATGGAATATCCGTTGCTCAGTTTTTATAGGAGAATTTAGCATTTTGAGCTGATTAAAGGGCAGGTCTGAGAGAGACCAGTCTAATGGAATAGGACACACTTGGAAAAAAGAGGGACAAGTGGCAAAGCTCACAGCCTCAGAAAGGCGGGCGAGGGCCTGATTTAACAGTGCCATCTCTTCACTAAAGAAGCTTGTAGAGAGAATATTACTAGCTATGAATTCAGCAGGAAGTGTGCTGTGATCTGTGTGTTTTATACTCCCACTATCAACTAAGATTGGACTTTATGTGGGACAAATGTTAGTGTAGTGCCATTTCCATTCAGAAAATAAGATTTTATGATGACTTCTCAAGTTTAACAATTTAATCCAACTCCTCCATCTCTGAACCTAAAACGCCACAGGTGTCTAATACATTATGAAAATCATATTCCAGCCTCAGTGCTCAAATTCAATAGTGTCTGTTGTGTTGCATCTGTGACCACTTCTCTTGTCTGAAACCTTTGAGAAGTTGTGCGTTTGCAGTAACATGCCCTTTTTAACCCCAAATGTCCAAATACAATATCCACCAAGGCCATCTTCCTCCTCCGTTTTTTAGTAACTGTTGCCATTGATTTGGTGAAGGTCCACCTGCATCATGTTGATACCACTGCTGGCTAATCGAGCTATGCTCTCTGCAGATAAGGTTTCCATGGTGACAATGGTGTGCTGGTCACTAACTGACACTGCTCCAGTGCCGGCTTCTGTTCCTGCTGCAGGGGAAGCGGTGTCAGTTGTGATTGTGGTACTGCTGGTGGTGACGGCTGCTGCTTTCTTGTTCGAATGGGTCTTGATGTGCTTTGAGAGGTGATCGCTGCGCATGAAACGTTTGGGACACTCTGGGCAGGCAAACCGCTTTTCACCTAAAGTGTGGGAAGAAAGTAAATTAAGTAAAACAGTTGCATCTGGTACTTTCTCAGATTATGACTGACTACTAGCTACAAAAGGTAAAATCAATCAATTATGACGACTTAATGTACTCTGCCACAGTTTAAAAAAAAACATATACACTGAGATGTAGTGAATCAATCACGAAAAACACAACATGGTGATGAGTCAGTGAACTGACACTACTCCACAGCAGATATTATGACTGGTTGTAGTCAGGAAAGCAGAAGTGTTACTAACATTAATCGTGGGTCTGTTTTATTCAGTCATCACAGCAGGCATGACAGTGAGTTAATATGCACAACACTAAGAACGTCAAACTAAAGTAGCCGAATGCTTCCAATTTTAAGAAGTCATGTCTTTAACTACAAAACAAAATTGTCATTTGTACCTGTGTGTGTCCTCTTATGGCGCTGAAGCTCGTCTGAACGGGTGAATCGTTTGCCACAGAAAGACCAGCCGCAGACAAAGGGACGTTCTCCCGTGTGCCAGCGAAGGTGGGCCCTCAAGTGGGATGTCTTGCCATAAATCTTCCCACAACCAGGAATGTGACAAATGTGCTGCTTCTTTTTAGTCGGGTCACTGTTGGATGTAAAAACCATACATCAGAGTGTGACAGAAAGTGAGATTAGTGGGAGATGAAAATTCAAGATTTAAATACTTGCTCTTCCATTGAGATTCATCACGTTATCAGATTGATTGTATTATAAATGTAACTAGTAAACTCAAAATTCATTTTTCAAAAGACTGTTAAGATAGATTAATGCATTTTATTATAAAGCATACAGCATTTAGCCAAGAAGGCAGCTATAAAGAGTTCCTTGACGTACCGTCCCTCTCCATCCTTGCAGAAGGGGCAGGTACAGGCTTCTCTGCGATTACGTCGCCCTTGAGGTGGTGGGCTTACATCCTCATCGTCCATAGCTGTACTGTCATCCAAACTTTCTCCACCTGTCTGCAACGCCTGCTCACCTGTAGTGAAGAAAAAAAAATACTTGTGTAAGATAACGTACACAATAGTTTGATATCTTAACACAATTCACTGAGCAAGTTCAGGACGCTATTTCATTTTCAAAAGGTTTGCAATTTTCTTATATTTCAGAACATGTTAAAACGTCCAACATTCGGACGGTTAAATCGCCCTTAATTGGTGCTTCCCTTAACATCATCTCTGTAGTTTCTGATCTAAAACCCCACCTCCTCCCTGAACATCTTTGCACTTAACAGACTGCAAAAAAAAAGAAAAAGAAATCCTGTTACATCTGCAATGCCTGTAAGCACCATAGTCCTATTATCACACTTCAGCTTGTTTTAATGCACTTATCCAGGTTGTTTTCTTCTGACTAAATCCTTGCTTGTGTTGTATTTACTCTCAGATGTACGTCACTTTGAATAAAGGCGCCTGTTAAATGAAACTGTAGAATTGTAAGGCAAGTCATTTACAAGGACATAAAGAATTAAGAACTTCACCTATTTCTTTCTTTTCCTTCTCAATTTACAAGCTTTTAAAGATCAAATAACAATACTTATCTCTGGGTATCCAGAAAAGATTTGTAGTTCAAGTAAAAAAGATATGTACTATTTGAATAACAGTAATATTTTAAATAATGTATGAGTACACAGTCAAAAGTTGGTTACCCAGTGCCCTCTGGGTTTTAATCACTATGCTTAAGGAAACAAAGTCTGCTGCATATGTAGCTAATGAGAAGCACATGATTTGAAAATGCAGATAAAAGACTCAGAGTCCTCACAAATGTTTGTGTTCAGCAAAGTGTAGACTGGCAAGCATGTAGACATACACGGAGGGACTACCACTGACCCAACTAGAAAAGGGTTGAGACATGATAAAAGCCTCTCAACATGGTGGGAGGGGTGAAGTTACACCCCTGCTATAACAGACGTTGTGGCCAACCCACAACTACTGTGTAATGTGAACATCATCCTAAGGGATGCAGAGTCACCCAGAAAAGAAAAAACTAAACATGAGCACAAACACTTGTAGTGCCGTAAAGAGCTCGGGGAAACACTGTGCCAGCTAAACTGGTTGAACCAGTATTGTGCACTTCAGACACACTGGAGCAAAAGAGGTCAAATCCAGAGATACAAGATACTCTGCATTTCAGAGCAAAAACGGGTTTGGGGGGAGAACAAATAAACCTAACTTTCAACACTACTTAATATTTACTCAACCTAACTGCCAGATAATCTACTACTTTACGACCGCATACTGTAATGGCTGATCTTTAGTTTTTGGTCATCTAACTCCGGCCCTATCTAACTAAAATAAGTAAACAAAAACAATTAAGGGTTACATTTAGTGTCTGCTATTTTGATCCAAACTAATATTTTCTGTAATGACTACAAGTAAAGCTAAATAATCCGTCACAGCTCAAAATGTTGAAACAGACCAACTGATTTAATAGACTGTACAATAATACAGCTCAAAACATTGTGTATACATTACTTTAGACCAAATATTAATTATTGCTGAAGAGCAGGGGATATGACTGACCTCCTGGACTGGCAATGGCGATGGGAACCCCTTGTAGCTGATGCATCTGCAGCCCAGAGCTTCCAAGTGAGTTTAGATTTATGGTCTGGATGCCTGGGATTTGCACGGTGTTGACAGATACTCCTCCAGCTGCAGCAGCTCCCTGAGTCTGGCCAAGTTGCGGAAGAGACTGCACTGGGGCCAGTGTGATCTGTGCTCCTGCCGGACTCTGGATCTGAATGGTCTGCCAGCTTACCTGGCCATTGGGGCTCACAGTGCGCAGGAAGATGGGCCCTGTGTTTGGCATAATTTGAAGATTTTGGAGCCCTTCTTGGCTAAGCGTTGGAGTCGCAAATACTTGACCGCCTGCGGTTGCAACAGTACCGGCCTGGATGGTTTGGAGGGGTGTTCCACCTTGGATAACCTGCTGAGGCTGAATAAGGATTTGCTGTGGCTGCTGCCCTTCTCTGTTGTCTGGCTGTATTGGGACACCCAGAGAAGATGCTGTGTTCTGCTGGAACGTTCCTGCCACCGCTCCATTGCTGTTCTGAGTAATTCCATAAGAAGAGGAGGTCTGCGTAGTAACAGTGGATGCACTTGTCATGTAACCTGCCGCACTATTGGAGGACACTGGCTGTTGCGACTGCTGTTGCTGTATGAGTTGGTTTCCTCCGGCATCTCCTCCACTATTTGCATCTCCCCCTGTACCACCAGCACTGACAGGCAATAAAGTGATGTTTCCATTTATAGAGACAGGCATATTCGCCACGAATTGAGGCTGGTTCGGTAACACACTGTTGCCTAGGCTTATATTTTGTATGGGGATGGCTCCCTGCAGGAGACTGGGCATGGTTATGATGTTTCCTGCTGCACCAGCTCTGTTGGTTGCAGCTATGATCTGCTGGCCATTAGGAGAGGACACTATCTGAAACTGCTGGCCTGGCCCTGCGGCAGCAGGTACAGCAGCCTCCTGCTGAGCATGTGCGAAGTGCAGTGGCTGGCCATCTACGGTCTGAAACTGGGGAATAACCTGGTACTGAATGTTGGGCATCACACCTGATATGGTGGTAAGCACCTGCTGACCCTGCACTGATGGAGCCTGAGCTAGTACATACTGCTGTGGCTGCTGCTGCTGGCCCTGAGTGCTTGCAGCAGTGGCTGATGGTGACAGCAACTGTCTGCTCTTGCCGATGTCTCCTCCTGTCATCACCACTGAGGAATCGGTGGTGACAGTGTTAGAGCCTGAGGATGCTTGAATGCTGAGAGGGATAACCTGCCAGCCGTTGGCACTGGAGGTGAAAACACCCTGGTTTAGGTCCAGTTGTTGCTGCTGGTTTTGCTGTTGCTGGTCTGCAGGGGAATCGCTCTCTCCTGGGGTGTCAATTCGACTGCATGTGGCAGCCAACAAGGCGAGAGGAGATGGCTGCTGTGAGTCCTAAAAAAGAATAAATAAGCAAAGAGATTAGGTGGAGTTTCACAGGTGAAAATGCGCTTTACTATCCTGCATCTGCAAAAATAACCTGCAAGTGCCAAAATTTACAGTCGTAATTCTCATTTACAGGGGAAGAACTAGCATTTCTATGAGCAAACTTACTAAGTACTTTACGAGAAAAGCTGCTGATACTTGGAAAAGTTATTGTGAGTATTATGGGAAAAAAGAAACCTAAATACTAAAAGCATCTATCACAATTTATAAAGGAGTCACAGTAAAACAGCTTTAACTAAAATGGACCTGATAAAACCAGGAGATGATAAACAAAAGAAATATCATCATTCAAAGCATTCAAGGACAAACATTTTTACTTTGACAGAAGATTACAAATCAGAAATCATGTGATGGAGCTTAGAATTGAATGTCACTAAAAGTGCAACTTGCTTTGTGAAGATCCATTTAACGTGGTATACTGCAACATTGCCAAAAACTCCATTTCTAACAGTAAACCCTTTTTTTTGTCATGCAACTCTCTCTCTAGCAATTCAAGGGGAGTGGGCTTCAGAGAAGAAGTCGGGGGTTGGAAAAGAATGGGAGGGATCACATTTTTCCAGAGCAACGGCGGGCTCGGCTTCCCCTCCCCCCAAACCCACCCATCTCCCTCCCACACTTTATTTTGCCCTATAAACTGACACACTCCTCTAGCCACCCCCTCCAAGGCCAGCCAAATGGGCCGAGCGAAATACGCATGAAGTGCCGGGGTTT
Organism: Acanthochromis polyacanthus; assembly: GCF_021347895.1. NCBI lineage: Eukaryota > Metazoa > Chordata > Actinopteri > Pomacentridae > Acanthochromis > Acanthochromis polyacanthus. Next base: position 8,625,907 of record NC_067117.1, on the reverse strand, counting down.
GACGGGAACACCCCGTGTGGGCGAAATTTACCTGCCCATTCCCCACCCCAGTGACATGTGCTCTGGGGAGAAAATCAACAACCCGCACAGATCCCGACGCAAACGAGTTTCAGAGACAATCAGACAAATAGGAAATACATTTAATGTTCGTCGTGTATGAGCGGAGATCGCAGTTAATGTTTCCTGCTTGCAATTATCTCATTTGGCAAAAGCGCAAGTCAAAGTGTCCGGGTAACCTACTTGTGAATTTGTGTTTCGCTTTTGACTGAAGCCTCCACTGCTATCCACAGCGGCCATTTCACCCTGCTGCTGATCTGCGGAAGAAGAGTTTGTAAGATCACTTCTCTTGAAGTCATTTTTAAAAACAGCAAACCACCACACTGTGTGAACATTGCTTTTCATAATAGTAGGGCAAAACAGTACACACACGGTCGTAACCACTGAAATAACTAAACTCAATAGGTTTTTGTAGTTACTGAGAGGCAATTCAGACAAAAAATGAGAGGAAATCCATGCCTCAAGTCCTCACAGGGCCAGCTAGCCCACAAGCTAAGCTAACATGAACTCACCACAACAAGTAGTGTCAAGGAAAATCGCTAAGTGTTAGCTGAAGTCACCGAAATGTTTTCAGCTGCTCTGATAAATATAATAGTTAGCGAGGAATCCGGTGAAGTTAAATTATCAAGTGAGCAGCTATTGTTAATTAGGCACACAATCAAAGTTACTGTTAACCAGCTTCTTTACTAAGTTGGCTAAATGTTGTTAGCCAAGCACCAACAATTAGCGGCTAAGTAACGTTAGTTGGTCACTTTTAAACTGCTGGTAGCCACATAACAATACAGTGTCCTATTTACAACAGGGAACACGTTTGAAACAATGTAATTTGACTTTACTTCTTACTGTTAAGTTAATGCTTCGTTCACAACATGCCACCGAGTTTTAAAAGTTCACTTACTGCTCATAATTTGAAGACGGGAGGAGTTTCTCTGCTCTTTTTTCGGGTTGACAACTTTTCACAACTTCACACAAACTTGACGCCCCCCTCCCATTTCAAGAAGAAAGACGGGTGCGTTCAATTTATGAACCTCCGCATCCTGCCGGCATCGCAGGGGAAAAACACAAACCAACCAATAGTTTTTACATCATTACATTTAAAACTTTTACATTGTAGTTTGACCAGTTTTTATTGACCTAAGACCCGCTTTTGGCTTGTTGCATCCACATCTCTCAATTATCACCAGAGATTACAACTTCAATCACATGCAATGCAAATCAACTTGTTTTATAGTGTTCATATTTTGTCTGTCATCTAAAACTTTTAGAATACATTTAAATTAACTTCAATTAGATTGAATTTAAAACATATACGACTAAATCTGAATTAAAGCTACATTTAATACTAACTGGACTGAATTATCATTCATTATTTCATAGAGTAGCATTAAAGCATGAGTGTAATGAGCTAATACACTAGAGAACTACATGCCCAAACATCAAATTAATAGCATGAAGTGCAGTGCTTTTTGTCACGTTAAGAAATTCCTATTTAAATATCACTTTAAAATTAGTGACTGTACTATCGCACGACTTTATCAGTTAAAAGAAGCGCACCTCTATGAGAGCTACTTGTGGAGGATTGCTGCTTTTGTCCAATAGAAAAGGTTGTTTCTGTCAGCAAGTACCAGCCAGCCAATGTAACTGGACCAAAGGCGGAGAAAGGGGCGGGACCGAGCATGGTAGGTTGTACGTCTGAGTATGATTGACGTTGGGTTATCTGTTTTCCGCTTTAAAGGCTCAGTGAGTAAACAAATACACGTAAATATCGGTAATTCCACTTCGTATTTCTGAAATGTGGGCTCATAGTTCAAAAGACTAACGGTGGTAAAGCTCATCTCTAACTTTAAACACGGAGGTGGGGAAGCTGGAAGGCGGACTGGGTGTTTTAAGTCTTGCCTCCGTGGCCACTGGCCACTCCCTGGTGGCGCCCTGTGGGTCGGGAAACAGCAAGGAGGCGGGAGGAGTTACGCCGGGTGGAGGACAAGATCCCCATCACACACTCACACACTGGCTACAACCGCGCTGGGAGGAGAAAATGGCTCGCTTGTGGGAGGGCTTTTATCATAGGGATTTGTGAGGGGGCTGTCAGTGAAGCTGCACATGTGCCCATGTAAACAGGACAGAGGGTGGAGTCCGTCCTCAGGACAGGCCTGAGCCCACCCAGCTCTGTCTGATACCAGGCTGATGTGTCTACAGGTAGTCTGAGGAATAGGGATTGTTTCTCCTATTTATTCACAACACCCCCTCCACAAAAACAGTGTGTCATTTCATGATACCACCTGCCTCATTCTGTACCAGAATGTAACTCCATCCAACAGAAGGTTTTCAGATCATTTGCTTGTGCAAAAGTAAGAATTTACCATTGTAAAGATACACTGTTAAGAAAAAGTCATAAGTAACCACTGTGCAGCAGAATGACCCCTGTCAGTGCTATATTACTATATATTGTTGCATTAATTGGTGATAAGTAGCATTTTTGTGCACATGGTTGAAATGTTGAATTCATCCAAGTTTGTGAGCTTATCGCAGGTTTTGTACAGCACAATGTTTTCCTAAAAGCAAATAAACGGAATGGAATAAAAGTGCCGCTCTCATGCATAGCATAGACAAACATATGCAACGCAGTATCTGTGTTAATGTAATTCCTTTCCTCTGGGCTACTTCACCAAATTCCTCAGGTGTGCTAAAGGCATTAGGACAGTCCTTAGAAATATGTTCATTCAAATATTTGCTATGCTTTAATTAAAACTTTTACATCTGTGGCATTACAAGATGTTGGTACCACTTTTTAACCCTTACTAAAGAAACTGCTATTTTTTGTTTGTTTGTTTTTTTACATTAATAAAGGATTAGGTTTATTAGAAGCCATAAATGAAAATGACTTTTGGGTTGTGAAAGCTGTCAATCATGAGGTCATGAAGAAGGTGACATCTCATAAAAATTCATCAAGTCAGCAGTTCAAACTGTTCATGAATCACTTACTGAAGAAAAAAAGAAAATCATTGATGTTTATAAGCAAAAGTTAGTCAATAAAGGATCCTTCTACTGTAAATGTAAATTGCTGCTCACTAATTGTGACTAAATGAATGCTGGTCCAGAATGCCTGCAATACTGATATAGAAGGTCAGGGGTCAAATGCAGGTTTTTTTTGTTTTGTTTTTTAGAATTTTCATGATGTACTAAGGTAAATAGCAAAACATGCTGCCAGAGTCAATTCAGCTTGAAAATGTAAATTCCCCAGCTGTCCTAAAAATATGACTTAACTGCACTTCAGTTGAATATTTAGCTCAAAATCAAGTTAAATTAACTGAACTGACAAAACAAGTTAAACAAACTTATAGGAATGAATTGAATCAATCAGTCATACAGACAATAGTTACAAACTTACCTTAACATATTCTAGGTTTTAAGAGTTTCTTCTTTATTTTCTGTGTGAAGAATTAGCAAGGCCACTCCTGGTTACAGTGAGAATCTACAGATGTGGAGTCTGAATTCAGTCATAAACTTTGTCATGGCTAGCATAATTTAAAGAAGCAATCATAACTTAATTTAAGGTGTGTTAAAATAAAAAAACAGCATGCTTCCAGCATTGTTTCTCCAAACCACAAAAATAAGACTCCCTTGGTAGTCTTAACTCTCTCACAGTGCCTTGCTTTGTTTAGACATTTTAAATTCAATTAACTAGAAATCCATCTCTTTATCTTGAGTACACTGGAAAAGATGAGTGGACTCAATTAATTTCCTTTATAATGGTTTACAGTGCGCAAACAAAAGTGTCTATAAAGCATAAATGAGGTGGCTATTTACTTTTTAATAAAGCCTCACAGCTGATAAACACTTGTAAAAGAGTGACTTCTTATGTAATACACCCTACTAAAATGCCACTAATTGATTCCCAGCTCCATATCTGAGTAGATTTTCATATTGAATATGTCCAAATTATAATGATAACCTGCTATAAAGTGCTAATCTTGATATCACAGAGCAGATGCTTTTCCTATCTTCTAAATGACTCTGATGGTGCTGATGATTTGAGCTGCAGCTGCTGTCAGCCTTTGCCCTGACATTTCCAGAAACCTGTTTGAGTGTTTTCTGCAGGATGTGTCGCAGCTGCTTCCCACGCTGCTCAAACTTTTTGTATTTCAGATGAGATGCAAAGTCACTTCCTACAAGCTCCTCAAACCTGCGGTGATCCGCGCAAATTCACAGCCTGCTGCCTTCACGACTCATGCTCTTCGGAAGAAATCGTCAGAAAGAGCCCCAAATCGCTCTCGGGCGGTTGATAAGCCGAGGCGGCCTGGATGCAGTTTGACAGTTTGCTGAAGTTGCAGATGAAGTTTGAGATATCTGAACCTGCCTCAACAGGAAACGAGAGAAAGAGCGCCGCTGACACGCAAGTGAAACCCGCGTCCGTGAAGGTAAAGCTGCTTTTCGTCTGTCAAGATTGTTCGCTTTAAATAGAGTTTAGAAACCTCTGAACACGCCTGACCAATATCGTCATACACAACCGGTGGACGCCGCAAAAGCAGGTTAGAGAAAACCTTATATCCTATTTATATGATTTGTAGTACAGTGGTGGGCTTCTGTAGACACTAAAACTACAAATCCCTAACTTGTCAGTGTTGTATTTATCTACATAATGTTTAGTTGGGCTCATATGTTAAAGTTAAAAAGACTTGTAATATGATGTAATATTTTTCTTTTGGACTCTCTTTTACTGTACTGCACCAGCTGCTACCCGTGTCTTATTTCATCTGCTCACTCTGATGCATGCACTTTATTTGAACACACAGAGCGTAAATATTGCTTGAAATCACTTATACTCTTTCACAGTTTATCATTTTGTCAATTTTGCGCTAATTCTGAAAAAAAATGTGGTCTGTTTCACCTGTTCATTTGACCGTCAACCTGAACTTGCTGCAGTATCCTTGTGGCCACTAGTATAGTTTTATAAATTTATATCATATTTATACTGATATTTGCCTAATACTAGCTTTATGTTTATGTTTTCCTGCACTGTAGACACATATATGTCCATGAAAAGTGGTTCACACTTTATTTATTATGAAGTAGTGTTCCTAGACAGAATAAATATTCATTTAAAAGCACAAATAAAGAAAATACACTATCATAGTAGTGGCTGACAATTCATACAGAATCAGTCTGTTTCTCAGACTTGCCAGAGAATTCAGTTATTGCACTTGATGAACCAGCATCCTGTCAGTAATGTTTGGCAGTATAAGTTCAGAAAACACAGAATATAATGTCAGAATGTTTGCAATTTGAGCATATTAAAGCAACCATCAGTGAAAACCGTAAACTGTATTGTCTGGATTTTCCCGGCTGACTCTGTCCTTGTGCCGCGACAGCTTTGACCCCACCATGTTGCCTGGAAGTCTGTGAACTGAGGCGATGGACAGCCCGTCCTCCACAGTGAGGCGGCGAGCCTGGATCAACAGCAGCCGACAGTGGCCCACTCTGGAGGAACCTGACCGGACGCTGTGCAGCTTTCAGTCGGCCTCCATAGCAGACGACGACGTCTTTTCTGATGGTGGTGAGCACAAACTCAGGACTTTGTGATAGATTCTGTCACACAACTGTGCATTATGTACAAGTTATGTAACAAAGAGTTCACTGAGCTTGAAGATACGTGTGATTAAGTATAGATTTTCTAAGGAAGTAGGATATTTTGTTACTTGTTTGTCAGCACCGTAAGTTCGGTCTTTACAACCTCACAAAATAGAGATGCATATAAAGCTTAATTACTTCTTAGGAAATTGAGAAATTGCAGTACTTCTCTGCAATTAAAGGTTCCATATTTTTCATAACAGACTGTTGACTGAGTATTTATCAGAGGGAAGTTTGTTATAAAAGACAACTGTGAATAAACATGTTTTTAATGAGGATTACTCATGAACCTAAGTGTGTAATTTCCACAGGATGCTTCACAGGAAAGATTGAGGACTGGCTCCTCGGCTGTGGGTGAGTCAACATGCTTTGCCGCTTGTTATTGTTCTGAGATGATATTTTTTGAGCGCTCATTCTCAAGGCTCTGAAAGACGATATGTCAGCCACTGGAAAATGGTTAACAAACAACAGAAAGCACAGAGTGGAAACTCTCTGAAGTCAGGTGTTCCAGGAAGACGCTGCAGGACGATGTTGTTGTAGATGATGCATTTCACAGTTCAGCTGATTCAGATAAGTGCTGAGTCTAAAACCATTAAGTAATCTCACTTAACCTTTCGCTGATTTGGAAAATGTTGTCTCCTCTTGGTAAATGTCACAGCACATTATTATTTTAAAATATTCATTTTCAGGATATAGATACAATCCCTTCTCCTAGACTTCAGTGCTGAAAGCTGATTCACTAAATAAACAACTACAACAATGGAAAAAAGCTTCAGCCCTCGACTTTCTAAAAATTCCCTCGTGGTGTAGAATAACTCAGTTATATAACTGGAATAAAACAAGAGTTCCGTCTGTTATGAAACTGATTGGAGGAAGGACGGCATTATTTACTGTCTTATATGTCTGTAATTGAAAAGCAAGCTGCTCTGGTGGTTGTGAAAGAGGTGCTACATACATCACGTCTGCATCGAAAACGCCCGTACCACTAGGAAAGAGTACAGCAAACAGAACAAGTAGTGGTGAAAGGTCTTCGCAGAACTCAACATGAAAGTGACCGTGTCAGTTTGTAGGTTAATATTTCTCCAAGAGGAAGTTGACAAGACTTTACCACTTTTGAAAACCGATTGCAGACTCGATCTCACAAGCTTGTACTGTGACCAGGCTGCTAGCCAACTGTAGATGAAACCATTTATGCAAACACAATCACTTATTTGGTAGAAGCATGCAAATGGAACAGACTGGGTACGTGCAAATTTCTGTATGAAATGTTGCTTTACAGATCAGATGCCTGCAGAGAGAGCAGCGGTCAGCTGAGTTTTGGTGAGTGAGAACTGACACCAACCTTACTTAATTTGAAATATTCTCTGTTCTTTTGAGTTGTTAAATCTCTAATATTACATGATGTTCAATAAGCTAAAACTACCAAATATTCTGAAGTAAAGAGTACCAGACTTTCTTTTGAATTACAGTGGAGCAGAAGTATTGAGTAGCACATAGATACTAAAGTCAAGTACAAGTACCTCAAATTTTTACCTAATTTGGGTGTTGACGTAAATGTGCTTCATTTACATATTGCACAGGAAATTAGCATAATGTGCTTACAGATGTAAATCATTGACTGTGTCCTTCAGAGTCTGTGCTGCAAGCAAACAACTTAGCTGATGACCTAAGTCTTGGAGCCGATGGTAAGCACAGATTTTGCATATACGTGCATACATGGATACACAGTTCCCATAATGTTTACGTCACTTCAGAGGTGGAGGAGATTACAATTAGTTACATTCATTTCCTGCCAGCTACATAACCTGGTCCTTACTTTAACCTTAAACCAGTCTTCAATATTATACCCACATGGCACGAGTCGCACACATTTACGCAAATAAAACTAACGAAACAGGAAACGTCTGTGACGGAAAAATTGGATGACTTTTAAAAGAATTTTGTAATAGTTAAAGACACAGACAGACTGACCAACTTGTGCATATCAGCTGTAATCTTTGAAACACCTAGTGTTGCGAAGTGTTACTGTATCTCTGCCAAGCAGGATGTCTTTGAGAAGGGGAAGTACATGCTGGACAGTTCTTTTTTGTTAATATGCTTAAGATTAGTTTGTTAAAGGGCTCAGCTTAAAAGAAAAATCAACCCTTACAAATTTACGTTCTTGTCTGGGCCTCAATATATATATTTCTACAATCTATTTTACAATCTAAGTGATAACTTTGAATGTAACTGCAGGGTAAAGAAGGTTTTTAAAGTAATGACTTAGCGCTTTAGATTTATTGTAGATTTTAAAGATGACTACTATTATCATAAAATAATCTGACAGTTTAAGGATCTGTTTTTAGTACAGTCCATTTTTTATTGAGGTGTAGGAGGAAAAAAACTGATAACCATAAAATATTAATCCAGATATGCAGTTTGTCACAATGAAATTTCACATTTCAAACCTTTATTTTTTGCAATGGTGTGTCACATTAAGGACTAGCATCACAAACAGAAATATATACAAAATCTATTTATTATTAGTTAAGACAAAGCAGTGTTTGACACCTGCTCTGAAACTATTCCAAAATGCATTTGTAGCCTCTACACAACAGTTTCAGAAAAACACAACACTTGTGACTGTAATGTTGATCAGAAGTCTCCAAAGTGCTTTGTTTTATCATTTTAAATGGAAAACAAAATGCAAAGTTCACTCTTGCAACTGCAAGTTTACCTACCTGAAAGTTACACCTAATGCTGTTTACTTCAATTACAATCGTATCTGATGCAGTCGGTTAGAGATCTTCATTTTAAGGGGTGATGCACTTGCTTTGAACAAAAGTGTAACTCCTTTTTGTATTATGTGGATATTTCAACAAAGCTAACTTGAAATGAACTCAAAAACTGTCCACATCTACAACTGACTTAACAACTTAACCACTTCAATCATTCAACAAGCAAATTATGGAGTTATCTGAAGCTGAAACTATCTGACAAAGCAAGCTCACACCTCAATCACACACTCCGAACACTGAAAGATAAGGCATCTATGTGAGGTCAGATGTGTTTCTTTGTTCAAAGAGCGTTTGATCCAGGTCAGCTGACTGCCTTCATACACAGGAAGCAATATACCAGCTCAGGGAAGGGTAGAGTAAAAGGGGATTTTCCTCATGTGTTATGTGATTAAAAAAAAATATCCGTAACATTACACCCTATGTATCGGTTCATCTTTTGCGACCATGGCATATGAATTCCTCCTTGAGTGTCCTGGTGGTACAGATACTTCAGCAATTGTATGAACTGTTGGTATGACTGTGTCCAGAGCTGTGATATTATTTTCAACACAACCATTATAGACACACACGTATGTGGGAACAGGTTTGCAAATAGGCTATGAAACCGACATTCGTATCAGTACATTTTCCTCTCATTCTGAAATGATTTCTTTGTTTCAGCTTCTGTCTTAAATACTGGAGGAGTTACATCTGAAGCTGGGTGAGTAGAAACTGTAATCTTGTTGTTATAGTAACAATGAAATAAACTACTGATTAGATTGAATTAGCAAATGTTCACATATGTGAATCCATGCTGCTTTGGCTCTTGTGGTGACAGCAACTGATACTAGAGTATTTAATTATTGTAGATTAACAGCGAAGACACCGAGACTATAAAAGAATACATATGGAATTATGTTGTAAACAAAAAGTGTTAATCTTCAGTATTAATCTACAATGTAGAAAATAATACAAATAAATAAAAAGCACTAAATGAGAAGGTGTGTCCAAACTTTTGGCTGGTATACATACTTGAGTTAGAGCTTACCATGGAAACACAGCTGCTCAGCTATGATACTTTCTCTGCTACATGTGCTGCAGGCAGAGTTTTGTAAGAAAAAAATGAAGCCGGAGCTGCTCTGCTGGACAAACTGTGCAATGACACCATTTCTAAACACCACAAATATATTTTTTGCATTATGATCTTGTAGAAAGAAGATGTGTACTGTTACTGATATATCTGTGATAGCTCCACAACACTTGACTCAATTACTCATATTATGGAGACATTTCTTAGTTTTGAAGAACATTTGAAGACACTTTGTGAACATACTAAACTTGTAATTAATGGCCTGTTGCTATTTTTCTGCTTTTTCTTGCTCTGTGCTGACTTTGAAGCCGGCCGCCGCGACATCCTTCCCTTAACCAGCGAAGCAGACTCACCAGGTCAGTGGCCAACTTCCTCCTCAAGTCAATAAGTAACACTGATATTAAATGATTTGCTTTGGACTTGTTCTGTAGAGAAATTGTTTTATTTTCTCAGTTTTAAAATGCAAACCAAAAATAAAGTGAGGCATTTATTTCATTCCTAATATGCATGTGGTATACATTAAATCTCTTTACGTGTCTCATCTATAGTACCCCTCGGCAGGGACTATGTCTGCCGTCACTGAACTTGGGCCACAGCATGGCTTCCAGCTGCCTCTCCTCCTCCACCTGGAAAACCACATCAAGGTGAGGCCACAACACTTAAAGCTTATATTTTTCTGTCTGCCAGAAACTTCTGACCAGGCTCTTTGTTCTTAAATACCCTATTTAGCAGCTGTTTCTTAGTTGTTTTCTCCTCAATATTAGTCTTTTTCTGATCTGCCTTTACCTGGATAACAGTGTGTTCTAATTCTATTCCAATCCATAATACTTCATCTTGTTTCTTTTTCCGTCATTGTTTCTATCTCTCCTTATTGGTCCAATGTAAGATGATTTTATAAAACACTTTTGAGGCACTGTACAGTCATACAACATTTCATGTCTTTCACTCACATTAGTGTATCAGAGGTCCTGCAGTTGTGCTCAGAGGATGCCGAGGAGACTCTTTATGAGCTGGGTTTTGGCTCTGAAGAGCCACAGGTCACCGTGCGGATCCCTCCTCGCTTCTTCACGTTTCCCTCTCAGGCTCAGGGCATCAATTTCCGCCTCTTCCTGGACTCACAGCTGCGACGGATAAGAGAGGAGGACCCCAGCCTCTCTCTTGCTAGTAAGACTATGGAGTTATTAAATCACTGTGCTGCAAATTATCTTTCATTGCTGTGCAAAATTGCATAACATAATTCAATGTGCGATAAGGTGAAATAATTATGGATTGAGATCTTTTCATTTACGTTTTAATCTTTCCACAGGTCGTTTCAGACAAGTGCAAGTGCTCACGGCAATGGCCAACGCTTTCTATTCCCTCTACTCCCATGTGTCCCGCACTCCTCTACAGAAACTGACCACACCAGAGTTTACCTTCTCTTCTCCTGTGGAGAGGATTGAACGGTTCAGGAGCAACATTCGCAGCGAGCCGCGGTCTCCGGTGGAGAGGCTGAAGGACACCGTCAACAAGATGTGCCTCTACACAGGCTCGCCCCGTGGGTCAGACTCCACATCTCCACAGCCCTCTCCCAGGAAAAGATCCAGCCTCCCTGAAGTTGTGGATATAGTCCTGAAAGTCAAGACTGGGGCTACCAAGAAGCTGGATTTGGAGGAACATGACAGGAGCAATTCAACTGTGGATGTTGGGCTGATCACAGACGATGAAACACTGTGTTATAGTGGGAAGGAAGTGCAAACACAGCAGACAATGGCGGATACAGAGATTCATCAGAATGAAAATAAAATCTGTCCGAAAAAGATGCAGGACCAAAAACAAACAGATAATGTTAATAGTGATGAAAACAGTGTCAAACAAACAGACCTGGACAGGATGAATCACAATGTGAGAACATCTGTAGCGTCATCGCTATCAGGAGAAACTGTGATAGAAACAGAACATCCGTTGCTTTCATGTCCACCAGAACTGGACCCGTGTTTGGTTCAAAGTAACTCAAGGACAGCTGAGCGAGAACCTGTTGCCAAGGCTACATATGATCTAATCTGTCCGCAGATAGTCGAGAGTGTACACCAAGCGCCTTTCCGCCATCAAAACACACACAGTCGGAACAGTTTACTTCATGTCTCCTCTGGTTTAAAAGGTACAGATAGATCATGTTCTAGAGCACACAAACCAAATAGACAAACCGCAATCTCTGAGCCTCATGACGACTCATACACCGACAACATAACCTCTTCAGGAGAGGCCACACAGGTGGATACAGCCACATCACTTCCTGTCCTGGAGCCCAGTGGCAGCTGCACTCATTACTGTATCACTGTAACCGGCTGGGAAGAGGATGATGTGTCTTTGTGTTCTTTGAACACACCAGATTCCTGTCATGCTTCACCTGACTCATCTGTCCAGACATGTGCAGAGACAGTTAATGAAGGGGAAAGATGCTACCTGAATCCTGTGGCACATCAGGGCCTGAACCACGTCTCCAATAACCTTCAGGAGGCTAACTCCTTTGAGCTGGAAGAGGTACAGTAGTTTGAAAACAGTTCTGCATCTGTAGTATCTAGAATCTAAATCTAGAGCTAGATGATGCTGAAAAAATAGCATTACATTAAATACATTATGACGATAAAAAACTGTCACTATTTCACCAGATTTGTTTCTGTATCTTCATTTGTAGAGAGTTTACTATTGGACTGATATTTAGATTTAAATTTGCTAACTCAGCAATTACCCATCAATCCTACTTGTAAGTCCATCAAGAAATATGATGAAATTTTATTTCTACACACAGTCTAGCATCCTAATGTGCCATATGATCTTTCCTCAGTGGACGAGGCTTAGTTTTGGTTGTGGACTCACACATGGTTGGTGTGGTGTTAAATCTAATCAGCTCATAAACTAGTTGTGCCATCAGCATTAAAGCATTTTACCTTCTTAACACTTTATAAATAAGTTGTTAAGAAGTTTGTTTTGCCCAAGTAAAAATAATTAATCAGACTAAGCAACAATATGTTACCGATTAAAAAAGAAAACTGGAAAACTGATATGAATGACCCTCTGACAAATGGGTTTAAATGGTATACCATGATGGACCCCTTTAAATGATCACAGAGCATCTTTGTGATTATATTACAGTGTACAAGGTATATACAAGAAAATATTGTTTAGCTCTAATGATACATAATTCTTTGTGACATTGTTTCCTCATCATACAAGAGTTAAAACAGGTACAGTATAAAATACATATTTCATGTTTTTTTTTTCTCTATAGGTGCATAGCGCAGGAGAAGAAGAAATGGGACCATCACAAACTACAAGAACGTCAACCTTGTCATTATCCAAGAAACAACAATACAAAGGTAGTGTATATTTATTACTTTGCCACAGAACGCAGCATAGTTGTGTGACAATCGGCATACACACGTGGACAAAATTGTTGGTACCCCTCAGTTAAAGAAGGAAAAACCCACAATTCTCACTGAAATCACTTGAAACTCACAAAAGTAACAATAAATAAAAATTTATTGAAAATTAAATAATCAAAATCAGCCATCACTTTTGAATTGTTGATTAACATAATTATTTAAAAAAACAAACTAATGAAATAGGGCTGGACAAAAATGATGGTACCCATAACTTAATATTTTGTTGCACAACCTTTTGAGGCAATCACTGCAATTAAACGATTTCTGTATTTGTCAATGAGCGTTCTGCAGCTGTCAACAGGTATTTTGGCCCACTCCTCATGAGCAAACAGCTCCAGTTGTCTCAGGTTTGATGGGTGTCTTCTCCAAATGGCATGTTTCAGCTCCTTCCACATATGTTCAATGGGATTCAGATCTGGGCTCATAGAAGGCCACTTTAGAATAGTCCAACGCTTTTCTCTCAGCCATTCTTGGGTGTTTTTGGCTGTGTGTTTTGGATGGTTGTCCTGTTGGAAGACCCATGACCTGCGACTGAGACCAAGCTTTCTGACACTAGGCAGCACATTTCTCTCCAGAATGCCTTGATAGTCTTCAGATTTCATCGTACCTTGCACACTTTCAAGACACCCTGTGCCAGATGCAGCAAAGCAGCCCCAAAACATTACTGAGCCTCCTCCATGTTTCACCGTAGGGACAGTGTTCTTTTCTTCGTATGCTTGGTTTTTGAGTCTATGAACATAGAGTTGATGTGCCTTACCAAAAAGCTCCAGTTTGGTCTCATCTGTCCAAAGGACATTCTCCCAGAAGCTTTGTGGCTTGTCAACATGCATTTTTGCAAATTCCAGTCTGGCTTTTTTATGAGTTTTTTTCAGCAGTGGTGTCCTCCTTGGTCGTCTCCCATGAAGTCCACTTTGGCTCAAACAACGACGAATGGTGCGATCTGACACTGATGTACCTTGGCCTTGGAGTTCACCTTTAATTTCTTTGGAGGTTGCTCTGGGCTCTTTGGATACAATTCCAACGATCCGTCTCTTCAATTTGTCATCAATTTTCCTCTTGCGGCCACGTCCAGGGAGGTTGGCTACTGTCCCGTGGGTCTTGAACTTCTGAATAATATGAGCCACTGTTGTCACAGGAACTTCAAGCTGTTTAGAGATGGTCTTATAGCCTTTACCTTTAAGATGTTTGTCTATCATTTTTTTTCGGATGTCCTGGGACAATTCTCTCCTTCGCTTTCTGTTGTCCATGTTCAGTGTGGTACACACCTTTTCACCAAACAGCAGGGTGACTACTTGTCTCCCTTTAAATAGGCAGACTGACTGATTATGAGTTTGGAAACACCTGTGATGTCAATTAAATGACACACCTGAGTTAATCATGTCACTCTGGTCAAATAGTTTTCAATCTTTTATAGAGGTACCATCATTTTTGTCCAGGCCTGTTTCATTAGTTTGTTTTTTTAAATAATTATGTTAATCAACAATTCAAAAGTAATGGCTGTTTTTGATTATTTAATTTTCAATAAATTTTTATTTATTGTTACTTTTGTGAGTTTCAAGTGATTTCAGTGAGAATTGTGGGTTTTTCCTTCTTTAACTGAGGGGTACCAACAATTTTGTCCACGTGTGTATGTTTGTCTGTTTCTCTGTTTTTCTGTACGCAGCATTACTCAAAAACGGACAAACTGATTTAGATAAAATTTTCAGGGAAGGTCAGAAATGACACAAGGCCCAAGTGATTAGATTTTGGCAGTGATGCAGCTTGTAGTCTGGATCCACGGATTTGTTAAAGATTTCTGTATTATTGTGAGATAGCGGCACGGCATCACTGTAACCATGACAACAAGTGAACGCTACAACAGCAGCCTGTTGACGATTACATGATTGCGATCCTACTACAAATCCACCACTGCGGACTTATCAGGACTTATGTGTTGGAAATGATTCAACAACTGAGCAGCCTTGGTGGAGTACTGAGCTCTCTGAGTGACATGACTAGTTCAGCATGAGCATGTGTTGTAGGGCCTAATTTCATAAGTACTGTTTGTAACATTCTGAAGGTTATTTTGTGTGGTCCTCAAATCCATCTGTTGACAGCAAAAGTGGGATGGTTATATATGAGTAAAGAAAAGATACATTTTGTGTATGCAAAGTTACTTTTAATACTTTATCTGTCTTATCACACAAAGCAATATTTTACTAATCATTTGTATTAAGGATCTGTGAGGAATTGAATATTTCTGATATATTTATGTAGGAACAGATGTATGTGTGACCATGAAAAGTATCTGATCATCACAGGAGGGCTTTCTCAGTCTGACAGGCACATGTGTATACAGGTCACTGTGCAGGTGTGTTTGTTACTATATGTGCCTCTTCAGATCAGACTGCAGCTGCATTCATGCAGTAGCACACGATGTCGGTAGAACAGCTCTGACTGTGTTTCTACTCTTCTGTAGGTGAAGTGGTCCGCGGTGACAGCATGCAGTCCGACAGCAGCGGCTACGCAGACGAAGAAGTCACTCCCTTATCAGACAGACACATCAGATGACAGAAAACCCCATGGAAACAATTTGCACAGCAGCATTTCTCATCTGTGAGCCTTTTCCTGCACTGAAGATTTAAGGTTGTAAAACTAGTGATTGTGAAAGTGCTTCAAAGCAAGGACTTTTAAGTTAAACAGCTACAAAAGATGAAAATGTCAGACTGTAAGACTGACGTGAAGTTTTCAGAAGCTCTACACTCAAGAAGCTTTTCTTCTAATAAGGAAAGTTTGGAGCAAAGCATTATGCTTTTCACAAGTACTCATACTAAACACAGAATATTTTTATTAATGCTTATTGTACATAAGTAAAGTCAAAGGTTTTAAAGAAACACAATGTAGACCATACGTTACCATATGAAGGACTATATTCAATTCATTACGACAACAGTAAAATGGACAAAAAATGTTTTATTGAAAACAATTTCCCATAAAGCTTGTATTTCATTTACACCTTTTTCAACTGGGCAATATTTTCTCCGAACACCACTTCGTCAAATGTACTGTCCACAGTGACGTCAATGGTGTCAGCACCTAAAATTCATTAAAACCCAGCAGTTAACTTCCTCTTTCCAAAATCAGAAAAACATTATGCAGATCTGCCATTTCGGAGAATGAGGTCAACGTCACATCAAGCACACTGAAGTTGATGCCAGTGCTGGTAGATGTACAGAAATGTGGTCAGACTGCATTGTGCAAAAGATTTTATCTGTAGTAGTGCAAACTCTAGACTATTTTCAATACATATATTGAGTGCAACGACCAATACAGAACGACAGTGAGGTCAGCTGTGGCAAAACCTTTCATAAAGACACAACAGGTAGTCAAAGAATAGAATCTGGAAAATTGTCATCAGTTTTTAAATGTCATAATTGGAGTCACATTCATGTTGGGAAGAAAAAAACAGAGAAAAACACGGGGGTTTAAATGACAAATACTGGGTGTTACAAGCACAAAAGACATTACTGAGGTAATATTATTGAAAATTCACATAAAAATATGTGGTAGCTTTGTAAGGTCTGTGATAAAGAAAGCTTTAAGTAACTATGTTTAATAATTATAAGAAACTCGTACTTCTTCCTCTTTCAGCCCGGTCATAAATGTACCAGAAAACGATCTACAAAGCACCTCATGCAAATGTTGCAATCTAAAAAAAGAGTAATAGACAGTTTGAATATGAAATTCCTACAAGAGTTTCCAAAACTTTACACCTAATTTGAAGTCATAACCTTAAACAAAGATAATCTGGCCAAACATTAAGAACGTCACAGACACAAATACTTGAAGTTTCTGGGGTCAAATCGATAAAAAACGAAAATAGAAGAGCCACTTTTTTCAGCTCATCTGTAAAAAGGTCCATCTTTAAAATAATTATCCTCTGATATTTATTCAGCAGAGTCTCTTCCTCTCAGTGTTTCAGCAGCATGGCTGGAGTGTTTTGGGGTTTTTTTTACGTCCAACCATGAGAACCGGGATTCAACAAAGCACCAATAAATCCAACACCCAGTTTTACAAACCACTTTCACCTTTTGCATTTTTTAACTGCATCCGAATTTGTCTGGAGTTAAGTGGGACAGAAAGTTACTGCATAAGCACCATTTATAATTTAGATAAGACTATGGAAAATACAGTGGATGGCATGAGGACGAAAAGTAAAAAGGCTGAAAATGTATTTTTAAAAAATTAGTGACAAATATGCAGAAAAAAACGAGGGGCGTCTGAGTTTTTGGGTAACCAAGTCTTCAGTGGCTTCAGTTAGATGCCAGTGGGGCTAAAAAGGAACTCCTGGAGTTAATCTGGGGTCAGTAAAAGTCTCCATTTCCAAATCTGAGGTAATTCACATTATTTAAACACATCAAGTGCCTCCGTTGTCCGAAGCAGAAATTTATGATGGCATTGTGTAGCAACGAGTTTGAGTCTGCGAGGAGGAAATCATCGAGGCCGATCATTTCCCTCCCGCCATGATTTTGAGGTACTGCAGTGCATTGTGGGCCGCGTTGGCTCGAGCAGCATCTATATTTGGAGCAAAGCCGTGGCACACTGTGATTGGCTGTGTGGACAGCTCCACTAGACACTGACACAGGCCGCTGAGGCTGCGCTCCTCTGGAACAAGAACAAACAAAATCATTGTAAAAAAACATCCAAGTGTTGTTAATGCTGATTTACCTCTGTCTGGTAGTTACAATTTTACAAAATAATAGATATTACCAGCATTATCATTAATCTGGGAATAGGAGGGAGAACTGAAAATATCAACCTCTATGTAGTAAATCTTTATGTTTGCGTTTAAAGAGCACTAGAGCATATTTCAGCAGTTGAAGCATTTACTATTGATTCAAAATGATGCCACATTTTGTCAGTAAATAAATGAGTAAATAGAAAATATAGATAACAGAGAGCATATGTGGCGTATGAAGGAGAATCATCTGACATAAATGACATCTGTAAAATAATATTGCATTCATATTTAACCATTAAAAACAATATGATATAAATGACAGTAACACCTTTTTTGTAATGATTTCATTAGTCACATGCTTGACAGAATGTAAAATAGTCTAAGCTTCTCATCACAAGTTCTAATTCTACAAAACAGAAAAATAAAATAACACATAAATATTAGGAATTCAGCTAAGAATTTTAACACTGATGTAGCGCCACAAGTACAACTGTCATGTTAAACTGTGGTCCATCTGTGAAGTGCTGTCCACAGATAAAATGGTTCCCCACAAAACTGTGACAACGTGCAGCTGCAGATCACTTCCTCCTTATCTGATGACAGTAATAGTAACCGCACAGCAAGCCGTTTGTTCTCTGGCCTGACACCTAAATGTACTCAAGACACTGCCAAGCGCAGCGAGAGGCTTTTGCAGCCTAACAAGGTTTATCACAGTGAGAGTTCAGCTGAATTATCATATTTGCATTCTACTAAAACTAAACTGTGGCTGTTGTTGCATTTTGAAGCGCGGGCAGTGACGTCCATGACTCCTCATTTCTCTTCACGATGTCGTACGATCAGTTTGAGTTTTGGTGTTTGTGACCTTACCTAGATCCAGATAGCTGACGTCGAAGCGCTGCTCCACAGACAGGTCACTCAGCAAGGAGCAGAAGTTGGAGTCGGAGGGCATACCCAGAGGGTGGCTACGGAGCTGGAGGATCTTCTCTCCAGCTGAGTTACGCAGAGAGTCCCATGTACAGCTGAAACCTTTGCTCTTGCCAGACTCAGCTCTGCTTCCCATGTGCTGTGTGTAGAAAGGGAAGATAAGTTTTACAGAAATTGGTGGATATTATCATTATTTGACAACAATATTAGTGAGACATAATTGGGAACATAATATAAGATACATCACCCAGAAAAACAGCTGTAACAAAAACATGGGAAACGTTGCTATCCCTGGTATTTAACTAAATGCTAAAGTTGCGCATACTTTCCTCTTATGATGCAAAGTAATTTCCTCGGCTCTTCAGAAACTGTCAGTGCACAAAGAAAGCGTACTTATGTTTGTCTCTCACCATGGTAAATGTGTCATCTTCGGTGTCAGCGTCATTGCTGGTCCTCAGGTCTACTGGGACATCATGGATACGTGATAACATCTTAGCTGCTGCGTTTCTTTTGGCTAACTTCTTAGATGTCCCGCTTCCTGGAGAGAAATAGGAGATTATCGATCAATTTACTGATTGTCTTTCAGTAAAATTTCAAAGCACAAGAAACATCAGAGTTGACTTCTTATCGAATTAAGAAGCCCATTCTTGTTCAGTTGTGATGTTAAGACTTCATGTATGAAGATTAAAGATTCTAAACCGAATATTCATTTATTTTACCAATATACATAGGTTTATAGACATTTTCAATTCAATCCAACAGAAACAGAAAAAGATTCTAGCTAAACTGCACATCATCAATAGAATATATATATGCAAAACTAATAAAACAGAAACACAGAGGAAATCAGGTGAGGTGGCCAATTGTGGCACCATTTTCGTGGTTAGTTAGTGCTAATATTAGTTATGCTTTATAAAAAGCAGCACATACTATTTTCTTGACTTTCATTGAGGTGTATTCTATTAACGTTATTTCATGAAGTCCTTGAATGTTTCACAACTGCATTTTTGTTAACTGGGTGATGATATAGCATGACTGATAGAGTGTGAGGTTTGACCATGACCATAGTCAGCCACCTGCAAACAGACACGACACACACACGCCGAGAGAGTGAAAAATCAAGATGTGTACCAATTTCAACAAATCTCTCGACTCTGCAGGTCATGGTGAACTCTTTGCGGTGTGCTGGACCAGACTCCTGGGTGACTGTGTACTCTGGCAAACGCCATCCTTTCTGCACCACCAATTCCTGACATAGAATTAACAAGAAAAGAAATGCATAAACCAAATATTGTAATAACATAAGCAATGATGGCATTTATTCACAGTATAATCTTTGTGTATTTACCTGCAGAGCCCCCACAGGGTTACATTCAGACTGCTGAGAACTGCCCGAGGTCTTCATCTCTGACTGTGAACTGCACAGAAGTTGAGATTAAAAAAAAAGTAGAACAGGAAATAATGAAACCACACAGACCTCGAGCCTGTATTTTCTCACTGTTGAAACATTCTACATAACAGTCAGGTTGGTCTGCCTCATGATAACCCATTAGATCTGTAGAGAATAGCAAGCTACTGTTGTGGATAACAAAAAAGAAACTGAACCCACGTTTTTCTAAAAAAAAAAAAAAAAAAACAACAACATCAAAATAACACAAGAAACTGACCTGTCTCCATCAGCAGGCACATCAACCCCAATAAATCCGTCTACTCCAACACCGACTCCGGCGGGAACTCCGAGGCCTCCCTTGAGCATCTTCAGAGCAGCCTCAGCTGCTTTGTGCTTGGCTGCCTTCTTGCTGGGCCCTTGGCCGGTGCAGCTGATCTCTCCGACGGAGACGCGGAATGTGAAGTTGGGCTGGTGGGCCTGTCCCTCGGCCTTCAGCAGGTCATACACTGGGGTCTTGCCTATCCGCGTTCCATACTCCTGCAGCAGACTGATGGGCGTCTTTCCGGGATTCACAGCCAGCATTTGCTCAATACTAAACAAAAGTAAAACCCTGCATGAGACTGACTGTCACTGTCAAATGATTGCTGACTTATCAACAGAAAGCTTTAGTGAGATGTGTCATTTATACACCTGAGCAACATATTTAATAGATGCTCCCATTACTGTGCAATTCAGAACTGTGATTTCCTCTTTTGTTGGAACAACATATTCTGTCTTGAATCACTTTAACAAATTTGTAAGCGGTGTTAATTCTGCCCCTACTCCATCACAGTGGGACATGAATACATCAGAGGCAGAATTTAGAGAAACCAGCCACAAGGGGTGAGCAGTTATTCAGGTTTGATATTTACTAAATTTGCTTGGAGGTATTGAAAATCTCAAAACTCCAGCATAAATTGTCTGAAACCATTGTATATCACAAGCCATAACTGGAAACAACAATATTGTCATTTTTGATGCACTGCCCTCATAAATGAAGTTCTTAAAGCAGCTAACAGACTGTTAAAAACGCATTTTACTTTAAACCCTAGCACATATGTTCAGTACAGAAAACAGTCTATGAATGATCCTATCTGTGTGAAGTTGTGCTTGATTTTGATCTCGATAAAGACGTGTGTGTTTTGATTAATAGAGTGCTTTAACAATGTGTTGTCACTGGAGCTACAGGACCACCTGCAGCTCTCTAAGTCACAACTATTGAGTACACACTGGGAGAAGATCAATAAATGGAAATGATTTTCTTCAATCCAAAATTAATTCATGCAATCACAACCTAGGGTGACAAAGTCGAATCAACTTCTGATGCTAAACGCAACTGGAAAACTTGGCATAAACACTGTAGAAACGAGGCAGCTGGATGTTAGCACCGTTCCTTGAAGCTAGCTCAGCTAAGTCTCTACCAAATAACTTTGCGTTGTATTTGTCACATTTAAAGCTAACAGATTCGTGAGAGAAGCGGTTAGGAAAATTAACTGATAAAATGAATGAGCTAATTGTCAGATTTGGCCCGCGGCTAGCCGCGGTGCTATGCTAGCTTAGCCTCCGTGCAGCTTCACCTGGAGCACCCGGAGTTTCTCTTCCAGCTGTCCGATGCTGTCTCGTCGTTCATTCCCTATTTCACGCAGACAGAGCCGGTCGGTTTCGGATGGCAAATCCCCCCACCAGAACAGACACTTGCTTTCATTAGCTAAAGTTTATTATTTTCCCAGACAGATGATGAGACATCGACATGTGAAAAGCTGTAGACGAAGCCTCATCTGCTCCGACAGAGTACACAGCGGTCTTTGAGGCGCACAGATATGACGTCAAGGCTCCCTGAGGGTCTTTCTTGGACAGACTGCATCCAGCACTTGTTCAATCCACGGTAAGCACCAAAGTCTGTATGCTATATGTTCAATTTCATGCGTAGTCTGTGGTAAAAGTATTGACAATTATTTAATCTCTACAACAAATGAGATAGTTGCAGTGCAATGCAGTGGAAAACATGATTTATTCCTGTAAAAGAAACATTTTTGCTGTTGTTGTAGTTTAGTCTCTAGCGTAAACGCCTGATATTTAAAAGAGAACTTCTCATCAGTTCAGATTCGCAGATATTTGTATTTGAGGTCCCATTTTTGGCAGAGACGACCAGTTTTTTGGCTATGGTGAAGGCTATGGCGTATTGTTCTAATGGTTTTCATTTGCGTCAGAACTATGTGCAATTTGCAACTGGGCATAAAGTGCTTTGATGGCAGAACACAGTATCTACACAGTAATACAGAATTGTGTCATCAGCATAAACAGTACTAAAAAGAACATACTGACATATTTTAGTAAACTACCCTTTTCATGATCTGTAAAATGGAGACTTATAATTACAGCTGTCAGACAATTGCAGTGGATTGAAAAGTGACACAATAAAAACAATAAGATAATAGTTTATTTATATAGCACATTTAAACAACAGCTTTCCCATAGAAGTTTGAATATTAAGGTTAAGACCCTACAGTAGGATATATATTATACAAATTAACTTGACTAACTTAAATGTTAAGCCTAAGAACCTGCAATATTACATATTCTAACAAAATACCAGACTGATTAAAAATACTAATTTAGGGTTAGATCTTACAAAGTTGTACAAGAAAAATTCCAACTCAATTTACTCTAAGCAAACATATTGGTGACAGTGCAGAGGAAATACATCGAACAGAACCAGGCTCAGGGAGGGCCGCCGTCTGCCTCAACCAGTAGGGTGAGGGTGACAGGGAGGGAGAAAAGGGTAGCAGAAACAAACAAACAAGACAACATAGAATAGGCAGATTCGTGGGACAAGAGACACAGGTCACACCTGGGCATGCCCAAACCCAGAGATGCTGTCAGAGTGGTTTAGAGAGCAATGACAAAGCATAAACTATGGGACAACAAGAACACAAAGTTAACAAGAAAAGCCGTCAGATAGTGCAATATTCTGCAAAGGCTGCTTAGTCGTTGTGTGATTTCCGACAGATAAGTCCCAATAAGTCTGCAGCAGTTGATTTGTAGTAGGATCACACTCATGTGATCATCAGCAGGCAGTTGACGTAGCATTCACTTGTTGTCAAAGCTCTAGAGAAGCCGTGCTGCTATCTGGCAATGATACGAAAAAACCTTTAACAAATCCATAGGTCTAAACTATAAGCCACATCACTGCCAAAATCTACTCAGGTGGTCTTTGTGTCATTTTTGACCTTTCCTGAAAATTTTATTCAAATCCGTTAGGCCGTTTTTGAGTAATGTTGTGCACAGACAGACGGACAAACAGACAAATGTACGCCGATCGTACGTAATATGCTTTACCTTAAAGATCCTTTTAATTACATAAAAGGATAGTTAAGGTAAAGCATATTAAATGATAAGTGCACTAAAATAAGTAATCACCTGTATCGACTGAGCTTCAGTAGTTTAAAATGATTTCTGATTTTGTAGGTTAACGTTATTTTTTGATTGCGTAATTGTATGACAGTTTTTTTTAATCTGTGTGTAGTTGCTGAACTTTAAGTCTTTTTTAAGTTTAGTTGTAATTTGTTTGACTTGAAAATGTTTATTTTAATGTGTCTCTTTATATAGCAACTTGCTATACTTAAATTGATCCAGAAGAGGGCGACAGTTAGTCACTGATCCTTCTGGCTGTAGAGCCTCGTTGTCAGGGTGCAGTTAGTGCTTTGGGTCTTTGGGTTGTGTGGCACCTGTCATCTCCACTATAGACCCCTGTGGAAACATGGGGGGGATTTTAGTAGTGTATGGACAGACCACCCTAATGCTACAAAAGAGGGTTTGGAGACAGACATACTGCAAGGTGTCTTTTCAAAAAGCTTACAGAGGTGTAGCTCTCTATGGTGCATATTTTGGCCTCGGAGTCATATGCATTTTTTATGCAGCAACTTGTGAAATGTGTTACAGGTAGCTTTACAATGGAAAACATTTCAGTGCAACGATTATGAATAATCGGGAAATTAAAGATACAGCAATTTAAGATAGAAAGACACAGGTCTAAGCAGTAGTTATTGTGGAGGAGGGTAATGCCTAACACAAGGAAATAAAAGCACAGCCTGCAAAATAACAGCCACATTTAGTGTACTTTGCCTGACCAAACTTTGAACTTTTGCTGTAAGATTGAAAGACTGTATTTATAGATAGATAGATAGATATAAAACTTCAGCAAGCAGAAGGTGATGGCAGTGAAACTAAATATGTTATAGAATAATATTACAGACTGGCAGCTCTATCAAATTGTGTCCAGTTTCTCTATTTAGTTTGGCTCTTATTTCCTCACTAAATGCCCAAATGAATCGTGCAGACACTTTAAGTCTTTTGAACCCACAACTTCAGAGCCTCCTTTCCAACTAATGTAGCAGCACTTCCATAAAATACTTCAGTGCATTTTCCACCTTTCCATGAATTTCCTTTATTTCTGTGGGCTGACAATTAATCCCATGATGGTTTGCTTGTAAACCCCTGCTGGCCACCGCTGAAACAGAGCTTGGATTGTGATGGCTTCATCCGCTGGCATCAACGTGTCAGTGTGGATAAGTGGATCGAGCCAAATGCAACACAAAGTGAACTGGCCATGACAATGAGTAAAGCTGTCTCCCATATGAACTCTCAAACCGACAATTGAATCACCAGGATTTATCTGTGACCAGAGTAAACCCCTCCTACTCATTACTCATACTTTCAGCGTTAATTTGTCCTGTTCGCCGGGCCTTCATTTGTCGGCTGAAGGCCCTAATTTATTGACCTATAACGTGATAATGTAAGCGTTTTTATTGAGCTAGTGGTTAAAGCACTGACTGAGTGAGATCAGAAATGAATGCTGTCTTTGCAGTTGCAATACACTTCATCCAAATTGTCTGCACACACAGACACACATGTCCACAAACACACTTTCCTTTTCCCTGTCTTGGCCTGGTGCATTAGTATGTGTGGTTCTTCGCTTGCCAAAATCATCAGTAGATATCTTCAAGCATGGAGCTGTATGAATGCTCTTTTTCCCTCCTTCCACAATATGATGTGTTTCCTTTTTTGTGTGTGTTTTGATCCCTGTCCTGCGGCTGAGCTGTGCTGTGGTGAGGCGCGGGTTCGAGTGGCGCTCCTGTGTTATTTTTGGCAGCAGCAGTGGTTGGTGGCTGTTGAGGAGAGAGGAGACAGAAGGGGGATAGCATGAAGACCAAAACCGAGGCTGTTTAAGGGATTTCTGTCTGAAGGAATTGCTTTGTAATGATCAGAGACTCATTATGGATGTGTGCATGTGTGCATTTACACACACACACACACACACACACACACAAAGAGGCTGGCCTGCGCATTTGTTCATTTTACACTTCACAAACACCTCATATACATGTTCTCATTCACAGACCACACACTCAGAGTTGCTGAATTGCTCAACCTGTGAATTTCCTATTTTTTCATGGAATCCACACACTGGTATTTGAAATGTACCAGCACATGTGCATATTTGGTTCATTTTCTCTGTTCCTGCCACATGCTCGTTTGTTCACCACTTTGTTAATGCTCTCTCTCCTCTGTGGGAGTCACACTGAGACATGTCGTCTGCTCAGGCAACATGCGGTGTCAGACATTCACGCTCCTCCCTCTACGCTTCTGAAAACACCATTCGAAAAAGATTTTCTCCAACTCTGCTCTTGGCCACAGATCAAGAGAACGTTATTACTCGACTTTATTTATTTATATATTGTGGTGGTAATGTGTGTGAATGCATGCGTGCATGTATCTATGCGAGTGTGCGAGTGTGTGAGTGATATGTAATTGTGTATGTATGTGTGTTCGCCCACAAAGATATTTCAATTTCTTCAGAATATTAAATAAACATGCAGCAGCAGCAGCAGCTTCAGTGAAGCGCTGCCTGCCAGTGGGTTTTGGGTTGGATGGGTGGCGGTGCTGGTGGTGAAGGGGGAGAGGGGGTTTGTGGCCGTGGCTCTGGGGGGGTGAGGCAGCTCATGGTCAGGGCCCCCGCCGGACACACTGGCGCCTCGCGCTGGAGGACTTCTGAACCACCACACTCCTCCACCAAAACCCTGCCAACCCTGGCTCCCTGCTCCCGCTTCCAACCCAAATCACTCAGTTCTCTTTCTGCATTTCGACTCTCTCTCTTTCTGTCTGTCTCACTGTCTCTCTCCCTCGTCTCCCTCCTTCCTCCTCAACCATTTTTTCCTTCTTCAGTTTCCTCATCCAGTTGATCCAAATCCAGATTCATTTGCTATTTGGCTCCGTTCATTTTCTCACTTACCGCTGTACTTTTAGTGGCAGGTCTCTCTGACTGTGTTTTCTCTACCTTTTCTCCTGAGGGTTTGGTGTTTTTACACCTCCACCACCCCTTCTCTGTGCTAGTCTCTCTTAAATCTCACTTTAAATACTCCAAGGAAGTATTTAGTGGCTTGAACTTTAAAAAAAAAGCAAACAAGCGTGGTTTGGGCTGTATGTCAGTCAGAATACCATCAAGATAGTAAGCATTTTCGAAAGGAAAGAACCCTTTAATGGTGCTCTCGATATTTGTAAGGGTATTAGATTATAATGGGCCATCAATTTTCTGAGTGGTTTTCCAACCATCTCCAAGAGATATAGGAGTACTTGTCTAGTGTAAGAAAGAAACTTTCCATTGTGGTAAGAATGAAGAAAGCCATGCCAGTTTCACTGTATAAGCTCTCACTATACATTCTGTTAAGTATCTTAAATCTGAAATCTGCATGCAAAATGAGTCTTTTGTCACAACTGGTACATTAATGTTACAGGACAAGATTCACATGATTATTGATAAACAGCCAAAGCGTGTGCGTTATTGAGGCCTCATGGGCAAATGTGGTTTTTCAAAGAATCCAAACTGCACCTACTGCTAGGCATAATTGAATTATGGATGTCAAACATCTTAAGTAGAGTAGATATGTCTTTACGTGTCACACATGCAATTTTCTTAACCTAATTTTCCCCTGGAAGCAATTTGTCATCCGGAGGCCATTAAATGGGAAGCATATTATCTTTTTAAAGGGGCACAGAGGCACCCACAACCCTCCCACAGTTCCTATAAACAAAATGGCCTCATTTAGTGGTGCATTTGGAGCATTGGGCAGTAAGGGAGGACTCCCTTTAAACTTTAAAGTTAGTTCCTGGAGTAGAAATTGCTGTAAGATCATATGATTAGGATTGGATGTTGGAGATGCAAGTGCATAGGTGGCTGTTTGTTTATTAGTGAATGATAGTGTTCAATCAGGAGAGGTGGGAAGCACCAATGTACAGCACTGCTACCACATTATTTATGATTCACTGAGGCCCTTTTTTTTTACTTTGTTTGTAGCAGGTGGCTCTTTCCTCTCCTGACATGTAAACGATGGCTAAATATAATATGAAAAATCTACACAAAGTACACCTGTGAGATTGCTCGACCTTTTTACCTCCTGCCCTCTCTTATCTGTTGTGTTTTCCTCTTTCATTCAGCCCGACCTCCTCTGCTCCCCAGGTCATGTTATGGTTCACCCAGGTCACTTTGCCTTTCCCCTTTGTCAGAAAAGCCTTATCTTGCTTTTACTTACAGCCTGAATGCTGAGCCTCTGGGCATTCTTTACCCTCCCCCCCCCCCACTCTCTGCCACAGAGACCTAGTCACACCTGCAGACACCTGTGCTTTTGTCCCATCTCATGCCTCCCACAAACCCCCACCTAGCACATACACACTGCTGGAGAGAAGCAGGGACCCACTGCCTGTGGCTATGTCAGAGCACAGTCCATTGTTTTACTTGACTACTCAGTTAGGACCAGATAATAGCAGGAAAAGAGGATAATTAACATTTTGTTCACCACATCATGATGAGGTCTTTTATTCTGAGGAGCTGGAATCGGAGCCTCTCCCTGGAGTAATTCGTTAAGAGTAAGTTTGTGTAACTCATCAAGTCTCAGGGCTTAAGTCAACACAGCGTGAGAGAATGTTTTAAAAGTGCTTCTTTGTGTTCGTTGGATCGGAAATGGGATGTGTGATGGCTTAAACAGGTGTGTCTGGGATCCTCTGGAATAACCTTTTTAGTCGTATTAAGTCTGCAGTGATTTGATTTTGTGAATGGGCACTGGTGGACAAACCATATGGAACAGATTGTCCAGCGTCTCCTTTTGCCTCTATGTGTCACAGCATGTATATTTTCTTTTTATGACCTTATTTGAAGCAACACTTAATGTTTCCTGGCTTCCTAAATAAAAGAAGTAAAAATAAAGTTAAGGCTACAGTATGCCACCACCACCACTGCAGAGGCAGTGTATTTTAAAAAAAGAAGAAAATACCAGTAGCAGCGGAGGTTTTAAAAGCCACTGACCGTCTTCTTAACCCCCCCACCCTCACTCGCTGGCCTGACACACCCTACCCATACCCCATTCCCCCTGTTTGCCTTTTATGTTGTGGACTCGACCGTGCGCCCACTTCAGACCACCATAAACATGTCGGTCCCTGATGACAGAGTCGGCCCCGGGACGTTTTATATAAATTGACCTCAACTACAGCTCATTAGAAGCCCTAAATTGGAACCATGCAGCCTGGGAAGTGTAAATGTTACAACAGGAGAATCAGTAGCTTCAGGGGGGTTCCAGCTGTACAGGTCTCCTCTTCACTTCTGCAATGAAAATACTTACTTTTATCATAGCAAATGTTTTGTTTCCAATTGTTTTTGACTGCTTAAGTAACACACCAGAGTGGGAAAGCACCTGAACGCATCTCTACGTTCGTCTTATGTGCCGGTCTTTGCTGTCATCCTGTCACATCACCTGTTACCAGTATGGTTATTAAGATAATATACAGATTAGCCCCTTGAATTATTCTTTGTGTGGTGCTGCTACAGTGCACAGCACATCTGTTTGAGGCCTCATTTGCTCTGTCCTGAGGCTATCTCTCTTTTAATGCAGAGTGGGAAGTCCGCCCACCTAAAGAATTTTTATTAGTCTGGAAAAGCCTGAATGACCTGACAGACAAGTGGACAGAAAGACACACAAGTGCCACTTGTTGTGACCGTAACTGCTTGCACAAACCCAAGGAATTGCTGCGTACAGTCACAGTACAGTCTGAGGAAAACAGACAGTGTAAAACATACTTGACGGTCAGTCCATAGCATTTGTCTCCACATCACTTCTTCGGTCCTACATCCTGCCTTAATTGGGGTCCTTTGTTTGACCGCCTCCCTCCATACACAAGACAACCACAGCTCCCCTGTCCTAATCCCTTCTTCTCCTCTCTCCAGACTCTGCTGGAGCATCGCTCTCAGTAATTACCCCTCTCAAGCTGGAGAGTGGAGTAATTGTCTTGAGTGTAACTACAGTGGCTCTCTGAAAGGGGGTCATTGTGTGGAGTTAAGACTTCAATTCAGTGAACGGCTTTGTTTGTGCTGCAAAAGATAATGAAAGTATTTGGTTGGCCTTGGTGAGGTGGAAATATAGTAAGATATGAAAAGAATGACAGTGAATGAGAGAAAGGAGAAGGGGATGGAGTGTATAAGAGTGAAGTTCATGCGCAATTGATTTTCATTTATTGTGTCTTAAAGTCAAGCTGTCATCCACGAAAGCACTTGTATAGGAACAACACCAAGAAAGAGAATGCTTTTTAAATTTCTTTACTCTTAAAAGCACCAAAATTGTCACGATTCCACACCATAAATCTTACAACATGTATACCTTTACGAGGTTTAATGCTTTAATACTATTTACAGTATCTTTTACACTCATTTCACAACAACTCAGCAAATACTAGTAGTTTACTTCTAAAATAATGAGGAAATTTATGACCACCAAATTAAGTTCTTATGTTTCTGTTAACTGCAGCAACATAGACATCTTTTCATTGTGGAAAGTTACACTTACAATATAGAAAATACATAAAAAAGTAGAAAAATAGCACACCTAACAATATCTATATATTGTTGTCAATATATAGTATGTACAAACAAGGAAGGAAGCCCTTATTATTCAATACTTTGCCTGGTGTGGAAGCCTTCACAATGAAAAGATTATATAGAATTAGTTTACACGCACATTTGACTTCAAGATCTATAAATAAAACTTTAAAAACATAGCCCAAAACTCCACCTTATAACTAATAAATAAGAAAAAAAAAGTCTTAATTTAATGCATTTTATTTTCTTTTTGGCCAGCTTCAACCATCTTGCATTCCTTTTCATGTATTATATTTCCTGCAGGGTGCAAGATAATCTTCCATGTGTATAATTTAAGACATAAATTAGATTATTTATGTAAATATGAAATTAAATTAGACATAGTAAGAAGCAAACAGCAAACAATAGTGAAATGCAATACCTTGTACATCAGAATGTCTTTGGCAACAAGAAGCTGTAAGTAAGACTGCCCACTGATTGTTTCAAGAATAATGAATAAGTATCAAAGTACAGCTGTAAATCAGATTTTTCTCTCGGCATGCAATGCTCCATCAACTCCGTCATCCTGACCATAAGTCTCATTCTAAAACTACTTTCCTTTTGTGGCTTCGGAGCTCTTTTCCTTCTGCTTTTGCAGATTAAATTTCCCCAGTGGTTTGTCTCATTTGAAAGGCAGAAAATGTGTGTATGCTTCAAAATGTGTGCATGACCATGTTTACTTGTGTATGTCTCAGAGCAGACATACTTCAGTGTGCACATTTGCATCCATGTATGCATTATTTGTGCTTAAACGTTTGCTCGTAGTATTTTTCTGCATCTTGTGAATGTGTGCATTTGAATTCACATAAGTCTCTGCTTGGTTGCACATATTTTGTTTGTGTAAGGCTGCATACATTAATGCACTGGTGAATGTCTGCAGGCTTGCTCATATTTGCATGCGTGTGTCTGTGTCTGTGTGTGGTCCAGAGTAAATAAAGTGATTGCTACCTGCAACATGCTCAGTCTATTATCATATCAAGTCTTTTCAAACATCGTCTGATATCCTTTGTAAGTCTTGAAACAAAACAAAGAGTTTTTTTCATTTGAAACGTGAATTTTTCCCCATTAAAAAACAAACACAAACAAACCCATCATGTCACAAAACAAAACTAGATAGAAGACTTAATCAAGTCAGATCTCCAACAATCCACTGCTGTTCTCCACTCCGTTAGGCGTGCCAGTCTTCTCATCCCCATTGGTGATCTGATCAGCGACGGGATTGGTGGGTACAGCGCTGGAGTTGAGCTCTGCCGTCTCTTCACTGCGAGGGTCTGTGTCTCCCTCCACAGCTACAGCTTTACCCTGCATGGCAGAATCTGCGTGGGTCTTCTGATGCTTTGAGAGGTGGTCGCTGCGTGTGAAACGCTTGTTGCACAGTAGACAGGTGAACTTCTTTTCCCGCGTGTGGGTGCGCACATGCCTCTCCAGTTCATCTGAGCGGGTGAAACGCTTCCCGCAGAACAGCCAGTTGCAAACAAAGGGCCGCTCCCCGGTGTGCCAGCGCAGGTGGGCTTTCAGGTGGGAGGCCTTCCCGTAGACCTTCCCGCAGCCGGGGATGTGGCAGCTGTGGACCGGTTTCTTCCTCAGGGATGCAGCTGAGGCTCCCAGCCTCTCCAGCTCCTGGCAGTTGGGGCAGTCACATGAAGACCTGGTGGGTGTACCCCCTCCACTGTAGCCCCCTGATCCCCTCGCAGGCTTTAGGCCCATGGGACTCTCAATCAGCCCTGCACTTGGCACAGGCTTGGGCTTGTACATGTCCTGGGGCAACATGTGCTGGGAAGGTTGCAGGAGATGAGAGGAGGAGCCCAGGCCCACAGAAGGGTAAGGAGCTGGGTTGAGTGGCGTAAAGTCGGTGCTGTAGCTGGGCAGCTGTGGGCTGAGGGAGGCCTGCGGTGCTACAGGCTGCAGCGAGGCCTGGAGACCTCCGTCCGCCTGGGGTTGTGTCGCCGAGAGCCAGTTGGAGTTGGGGTGGACGTCCCACCAGGAGGACGTGGCATTAGCTGGAGCAGCAGTTATGCCAGGATGGATACCAGCCTTATACCAGGAGCCATAAGGGTGTGTCATGTCCAGCGAGGTATAGACGCTGGTGAGACAGTCAGCCGTAGCGTGGGCCTTGGACACTAAAAGAGACGGGTCCTGGGAGACAGAGGTCTGGAAGGAGTGGGAGAAAGGGTTATATTCTGTAGTGTAGCCTCCGGCGGAAGGAGGGGGGCTTCCAGTGGGAGTAAGCAGCCCGCCACCTCCTCCTCCTCCAGCTGTGGTGAAGGAGCCAGTGTAGGAGTCCGCCAGGCCACTGCCGTCTGTGGTCCGCCCGTTCTTAGCTGTCTGAAGGTCAGAGGTCATGGTGTAGGGCTTCTTTACTGGAGTGGAGCTGCTGGTCTTACCGGGTGTAGCTGAATCCCTGACGGGGCTGGTGCTGCCAAACTTGTTACAGGTAGCAGTTAACATAGCCAGAGGACTGGAGCCATAGCGTGCGTCTTCCTGGGGAAGAGGAGACGAGGGAGAAAATGAGACTGTCTGTCTGCAGGAAATGGCTGCTTGCTGCTGCTGCTTCTGTCAGTGTCAACTCTAATAAAAAACTTATGTCTGACTGCCACCGCTGGCTTTTCCTGCTCTCTCCGTTTTCAAAGTGGTCAGGCCAATTTCAAGCAGCGAATGTTTATGCTAGTGAAGGTTCTGCTCTGCTCAGCAAAGGAGGAATTCCCTCACCCTTTGTTTCACCCAAACCACTGTCGACAAGCTATTCTTAATTCGCTTATTTGTTTCACATTTTTCCCCCACCTGTTTTTTTGCATACGTACACAAGCATACATTGTGTTGTGTACTTTTTTCAGCACTGCACTAGTAACTGTTACTGTGCCCCAGATGTACCAGGTATTTCGTCAAACATGTTTTTCTTTCCTCTAGTGGTCACCATGGCATTAAAGATGTTAGACAAACTAACTGTACATTGTGCTGCAATGCGCCTGTCTTTGTTCTATTTGTAAAATGAGATTAGATATTACCATTGGCTCTTTTTATGGTCACGATTATGACATGTTATTTCAGGTAAACGTCGAAAACATGACAAGTTGTAAGTATTTCTGACTAAAACGCATCACTGTCCTACAAGGATTATAATTTAACGTAAAGATAATTTTATTTATTATTGCGTTTTCATTGCAAATGTGGCAGCTAACATTCACCATAACAAAACATATGAGAAATATGGTTTCTGCCTTAGTGCTGTTACCACGCACTGTGTAAAAAATGAAACATCACTGTAATAAAACTAAAATATCTCTATAGAACGCTACATTTCCTCTATGATATGCAATAGTGACTTTAAGTTTTGTTGTGCTTTTAAATGCAGTCTTGAATTTGGAATAAGTATGGTTTCCCAACCTACTTGTGCTTTATTTTTAAATTCTAGCCTACAAATTTGAGTATTTATGAACAGAAATCATCTCAAATACTACCCCAACCTTCACACATAAGCTCTGGTGTCCCAATTCAGAGGTGATTAGTAGTTATGTCCGCCAAACTTCCTGGAGTGCTGTTCATTCTTGTGATTGTTTTCAGGTTAATAATGTTTCATCACTCCCTTTAATATCATGCATTACTTCTAAAGTCTCCGCTGTCCACTTTGTTGCTCGTATCTGCCACCACTGACAACTGGCAGCTTCTTGAGGCCACAGGAAATAATTAAAATAAAGGAAATTGGCTTTAAAGTGTCTATTTTCCTCTTAGATGTTGAAATAACAGGATATCTGAGGAAATATTAATCCTTGGCTTTGACAAAAATGAACAAAAAGTTACAACATGAAACTAAATGATCGCCCTTAAGTTGCTTTAAAACTCATCTTCATCATAATTCGTTTTCATGTTTCTCATTTATAGATGGTCTTTCACACTAAGTTTCTTCACTTTAGCTTGGAATTCCATCTTTTTCTACACCCCATGCAGGAACTTCAACAATATTCACATCATCATTCGTATTTTAAAAAAGAGGAAGAAAAAGAATCTACTTACAATTACATTCCCTACCTCCAGAATAGATGCGGCCATCCCTGAGAAACAAAATCCTTAGGAAGCTGAGGGGAGTGGGAGAAGCGCAGCTCTGAGTCCCGGGACACTTTGGAAGGAGTTGGGCTCTAACGCGGGGAAGTGTTTTGAGGCTCTGGGGTCCCGCCCCCTAATTACAGCCTCTGGGCTCTTTGAAGACTCGCTAAGAAGCAATAAAAACCCAGAGATGGAGGAAAATGGACGGAGATTGGTGGCTAAAAAGAGGACATCCCACCTCCCCGAACGAGAGTGTCGAATCATTTTTCAATACAAACGCATGAATGGGTTACTCATCAATCACCAGCAGGACATTATTTCAATTTCACTGGCATTATTTTTTCCACTGGGATTAGTCCGCTGGAAGGAAAAGGCTGCATTAAACATCAGCTCCCAGAGAATTAACAGCAGCGGCTTTCTCTGCTTACTCTCTAAAGAGCATTAATGCTGTTAGAAAACTGCAACTGAGAAGTGAAAATCCGACTAAGGCTGCGTGTCCTCCGAGAGGAAAAACAACAAAAGAGCGTGTCTCCCGGGCCTACGCAACTTAAGTTAAAAATAAATAAATAAATACGTTGGCGAGTTTTGTGGTTTCTAGCCGAGATTTTATTATTCTGGTTTCCAAAGCCTCTCTCTGTTTCTAATATATTCTTAAACGCAGTTAACTGCCTTTTAAACATTAACTGTGATGTTGAGACTCAAGTACAGAAGAAAAGGATCCAGTCGTTACATAAAATAAAGAAAGGATTATCACGTCAAATAAAATGAATTCAAACGACACTTTTACGGGGACGAAGACTCGCGAGATTTAGTTTTTTTTTTAACCTAATACGACTTTTGATAAAAACAGGAAGAAATTAAAGGTGACAGATAAGTGTAATTTTAACTATGATATGAAGTAAAATATGTGTAAAGTTGTGCAAAAAAAGGTTGTTTCAAATATGTAATCACCTATGTTTTGGTAAAGGGAAATGTCAGAAGAAAATAGCTAAATATTTTAAGTATTTTTTGTCCTCAAACTGCTGTTTTGCATTTAAGCTAATGCTAGGAGTTTCTTTGTTTCTTTAAAGTTAAAAAAATATAAATTCCACATTAATACATGCAAACTTTAAATTCATCAAACAGACAATTGTTTATCTTTTTACTTTCTTTAGAAATAAAGTTATGACATTCGTCATTGTGACCCATTGTGGCCCTTGTTTTTAAATTAGCTGACACATCTTATTTTTATTAATTTCTTTTACAGAATATAACAAAAAGAAACCTTTACGTTACAATAGAAACAAGAATGCACATTTGATTTAAGTTTAAAATACTGAATGCTATTTAACTTTATGTCTTTGTAAAATAAAACCTTCCACCTGACAGCAACGCTATAAAAACTATTTTAAAGTTTTCTGTAGTTAGAGGATTCACAGAGCTGAGTCTGCATTTACTAAAAAAAAATAGGTTTTATTTCGCAAGTTTTAAAGTAATGATACTCAAAATACACATATTGTACTATATAATGCACATGGAATATAGATACATCTCAATAGTAGTTTGGCTTTTATTGTGATTCATTCAGGATTCTCATGTGTTCATTTCAGAATTTCACTTATTGGTTGAAAAAGTCCAAAACTTCAACTTTCAGCCTTGAGTAAGACGGATTCTCAGCGCCTTTTTGTGGGCGTCTCGTTTTCTGAAGGAGAGCACAGAAGATTAAAATTGTTGTCAAAAATAAACATATAATTTCTGTCCTTATTTTCTCCTCAATTACAGGGCATGGTCAGAGCTGGGCTTGTCGTTCTGGAGAGTCTGGCCCTCACATGAACACAGCGGCTATATTTGGCAGTCTGCTCTCCAACTGACCTTCATCGCTTTATTTTCTTATTCCAGAAGGGGTGTGAGTAGAAGAACAAAGGCCGCTACATGCAATAGTTTACACTGTCACACACTCCTACAGGACTGAGCTCGCAGTCGTATAAACCTATAAAACTCACCTCGAACTGAGGGCAAAGTGTCACAGACGGCAGAACACTGCAACACCTGC
Source organism: Acanthochromis polyacanthus (assembly GCF_021347895.1). Taxonomy (NCBI): domain Eukaryota; kingdom Metazoa; phylum Chordata; class Actinopteri; family Pomacentridae; genus Acanthochromis; species Acanthochromis polyacanthus. The sequence goes on along the minus strand of NC_067117.1, from coordinate 8,589,844 downwards.
TATCTATCTATCTATCTATCTATCTATCTATCTATCTATCTATCTATCTATCTATCTATCTATCTATCTATCTATCTATCGCATTGTATCCTGCTCAGACCCTCACTGATCCATGTGTTTTATGTGGCAATCTTGACACTTTCTGAGGCATTTCCCTCCCCTCTCATTTGACACATGGCCTGTTACTGGTTCTTAAGTCTTTAAGTGAAGTGTTCCTTTTCTTCTTAGTCTTCATTAATTCTTTATGTTTCACATTTAAGTGAAATGAGAGGGAAGGTAAAAAAAAACGCTCGTGCGCTGCTGCAAAGTGCTCCGCAACGGGCTGCTTTTCCTCATTTTTATAAGACTTGTAGTAATCTGAAACGTTGGCGTGTTCCCATTTACAGTTCTCTTCAAAAGGGAGCAAGTGAGATCTATAATTAGAGAATGCGTTAAGCTCTTAACAGCCTCATCAAAAAGCTTTCTCTTCTCATTTTGCTATTTTCTACCCTGTGTGGTTTCGATTTTTGGGGATAGGCACTGCGAGCTGGATGAACCTCGGGGTGTTGGGTGGGCATGACTCTTTTCCCCAAGGGCTGATTAGAAGTTTCGTATGGATAGTTATTGTCTATGTGACAGCTATCAGATGTATTAAATGGCTTTTGTAGCATAGATGGCTCATTAGCCCCAGTGGTTTGAATGCAGCAAATGGCATGAGATTCTTAAATTAACAAAATACTTTTTCCCCCTTGAACCAGCTTAATGTTCTTTCAACTTTTTGTTCTATTTCTCTATGACTTTTAGTGGATTCTAGTTAAAAATACAAGCATGAATGTTGCACTTTTGTCTTGCAAAGTAACCCGTTTCCTTCAGATTGCCCCATCTCAGCTTTCTAAAAGGGTGTCTCAGTGCTGAGGCCTCAGTTCGAGACATAAACCGGTCTGTTTTTGACTTGATGATTGTAGACGATAGTGACAGATCTAAACGGATAACTTCGAACTTGTTTTTTTTTATTCATCTTATCTGTTGGAAAAATATGCAGACCAACAAATAGACAACAAGAAATGTATTGCTGAGGCAAAAAGGGACAAAATAAGATTTTAAAAGGTCAACATGTCACTCATAGGACCATCTGGTGAACAACCTGTGCTGATGACGATCATACACGTGTGTAATAAATTCATATTCTACTTTTTAATCATCAGTGTTCAGGCATTTTTTCCTGTGATACAGGGGTGCTTGAAACTTGTCTGTTCTTGACTTTACATCATTCCTTCAGCTTTGGCTGTACAAATACGCAAATCTTAGTCATTAAGTACTTGATTACATACATACTGTAATTGTGTTTGTACAATACGGTCATATTTCACCTATTTTGTGACTTCTTGTAGCTTTGCTTCTGCCTGAGCGCTGCATGCTGTGTTTTATATGACAAACATTTTCATAATCCTCGAGCACAAACACAGTTCTGAGCCTGGGTGTTGGCATACATTAATTCTTGTATTTTTATTTTTATTTTGCATAGAAATTACAATGTATTCCAAAGCCTTGGCTTTAACTTGTACTTCATTTTGATTGTTGCTGGCAGAATTTCTAACCTTTTTTTCCAGAAAATGCTTCACTTTGGCGAAAAAGAAAAAGAAAAAGAAAAAAACAGAGGGCAAGAAGCTCTCAATCATGTTCACCAGTGGTCAACTTTTCCGTGCAAACCTAGTCGAGCCGCTTCACGTTGGCGACGGTTCTCCTGGTCGCTCAGCTCCATAGAGTCCAAGAATCTCCTCCCAGTGACGAGTGGCTTAAAGTGATGGCAGTGTGTTTGCTTACATCCTGTTTTGCTAACTGGGGATAGTTTTGACTTTTTCGGACAGAACAGAAAAGTTCTCTTTTTGTTGTTACCAATCAAAGGATAGAGATGGTGCATCAGGCATATCTCATCACATAAACTCTCCTTAATAGGATGGTGGACCAAAGCTATGGATGCCACAATATTGGAGTAGAAGACTGCCAAGAGCCAAAAGCTGGTGGAGAAAATCTTGGACAGAGTCCTCCACTTTTTTAATTAATCTTTGACCTGACATTTCCTGATAAAACTATGATTTTGCTCATTTTTGTTTCTAGAGAAAGGTTTGGCTTCTTTGACATTGCAATTCCAAGTCAATGTCTAAAGTGTAATATTTATAAACGTACTTTGTATCATTGCTTGTTGGAATGCAAGGAGATAGAAAAAAATGCGATTTATCTCTCAAACTGCCTCTTCTTTGATACCTCTCAATCTTAAACTGTGTATATTTATACAGACAATTGCTATTTATCTTAAAGAGAAAGATAAATGGCTGACCTACGCCCACTACAAGCCAGATACTTGTTTGTTCTGTACTGGAAGAATGTTACTTGCCCCTCTCTTGGTCACAGGTCGAAAAGCGTATGAAGTTTTGATCTCGAAAGCTCACTTATATTGTTAGGAAGAAAGCTTCTGATTTCTACAACACTGAGGAATCATTAGATGGGTGATGTTTCTCTAGAAGGAAGGAACTAATCTATTGTGAGAGGCCGGTGCTGCTTTCTACTGTACGTCTGTGAGTGTTTCTTTTTGCTGGTGTTGTTGTTTGTCATTTTTTTTCTTGATAGTGTAAAGTCCCTATCCTTGTTAATTTAAGTTTTTTTTTTTTTTATTATGCAAGTGTTTTTATTTATTATTTATTCTTATTTGCCAGACTGCCTTATGTTTAGTTTGGGGAAACTTCAGTGTTGTATGAATATGTATTCACAAACTGTGTGTTTAATGTTACCAGACACAGCTACTAACACTAGTGCCAAAATTCAGCTATGGTAATTTCATTGTTATTAGAAAATTTCAACAAGACGTGAGTAAGTTGTCTTACTTGCTACTGAAGTTGAGTTTGTGTTTTGGAGAATTTTCTAAATGTTTTTCCTGACAAGCTCCACTTCACAGCAGTAAAAACAAAATCCAGTTGACAGTACTTGAACTGGTAGGTCAGAAATTGAGCAATTTTATTGTTTTTTACTCAATATTCATTCATACAACAAGAATAAATTGCAATTCCCAGAACTTTCTGCACTGAAAAGCAATTTATACTCTATTCTAACCTTCCAAAATCACGATTTCAAACAAGTACATCTGTAAATTCAATTATGTTTCAAATCCTGAAAAATGAGTGAAGTTATTCTAGATAATATAAATGTATAGACTTTTTAGAGTCACCAAGTAAGTAGACTATCACTCTATAGTAACTATAAATGGTCATAAGATTAGTTTTTCAAGTACTGCAGGCATGCAGTATCCCTTGTGTACATTTTAGTACTAGTAAGTTCATCCAGCAGGCATACTTCTTGAAATAGCAGCAAAGAGTCTGCCAGATAATTCGTCTTGGTGGTAACGCGAAAGCTCAGCAGCAGTACAAACATGTATGAAATATAGCAGTGGGACTCCTCTGATGTTAGACGATGTTTACACATTGACATCCCATATTAGTTTTTTATGCATCTTTCTTTTGGGAGTGACTAGCCTTCTGTTTTCTACATTGGTTTTAAATTGGCCTCTTGGTATCATTAGGCCATTGCAACGAGCAAGTAAGTGTGTATAATGGTGGATCAATGGAATATCTCGCCATAATGCATTTCCCTTGACATTCCGCTCTGGGCTGCAACCCTCAGAAAATTAACAATGTTAATAATACTGCGACAGAGGGGGAAAATTGAAATGATTAGATGTGTTTTACTTTGCTGCTGATGGAAATGTGGTGAGAGGGAATCAGGGTCAGGGATAGACTTGCCTTGCAGCATGACTCCGTGCTATTTTTCCAGGCTGTGTGGTCAAAGATTCAGAGAGCTTGTCAACGGAAAATGGGGAAACGAGGCGAAGTGGGGGAGAAGAGTGAAAGAGGGAGACGTATAGACAGCGAGACTGGGAGGAAGAGAGAGACGGAGTAGAGGGTTATACAACGCACCAGTGAATCTCATGTTCATTTGTGCTGCTGTTGATGCTGCTGATTGTGGCATCAGATGTTAGTCACTTATGCTCTTTTTGAGTCAGACTTAAAAAGCAACAACATGCGTTTAATAAAATGACCTGCCCGACTGGAGTGGTCTGTCTCTACTTTGGGCCATGTTGGTGGTTTTGAGTAACTGAACCACCAACAGGCTGCATTTCAGCCAGTGGACAGAACATATTCAGTCACCAGACATGGTGGCAATCTCACACGACAATGAAGACAAAGTAGCAGTAATCCTTTCCCTATGAAGTTGTTTTTTCCTATTCTCACATGAACTTTTGCTAATGCAAACTGAAAAGACGCAAAATGTTTCCGTCTGTTTATTTCTTTGAATATTGTCTACAGAAGAACAACATCATTTCATTCTGACATCCCCACCCCCAGTGAAGTCTAGTTAGTTCCCGTATTACTGCAGTGTCTCAGTGACCACACATGTCAGAAATAATCCCACATGGCACTGGGGAGACATTAATTTGTTCTCCACTATGAAGAATTCTTGCTGTCTTATTATCCCACTTTGGAATCACGAATGTTGTGCAACATGCTGAGTATTCTGTTTGTCTCTCAGGGTATTACATGCAAGTATCAGCTCTAGAAACACAGAAGTCCATCTACTCCTAAACAAACCCCAGTCCACCGCCTTCTTGCTGTATACAAGCCGACATCTGGCCTGTAATCTCACCGTCTGTCGAGGAGACCTGTGGCCACCTAATGACCCCAACAGGCGTCATGCATGCAATTGCTCGGGATGGTGCAATGACAGCAACGACAGTCTCTTTCAATATCTCTTTATACGTACGTTTGAAATGAGAGGGACTTTTAAGATAATCCGCTTTTGAACAAACTCTACACATTGTCCGGTAACCAACATATATGTGGTCTGGCAATATTTTGCTTTTCTACTGTTTATACACAAAAAACAACAACAATGTGTGCAACATGTTAAAGAAACCTTTTTTTAAATGTTGTAAGCCCATCCACACTTGGATTTTGATTAAAATAAGGATTTGATAGTTAAAAATTCCAAATATTAAAAAAGCATTTAAAAAAAAAAATCTCATTTGCTTTGTTGATTGAACAACTCTTCAATCACAAAAATGACAGACTTAAATTTCAGGTTTGATTTGAACTCCTCTAACACTTAACACTTTACTTATAACAGGGAAAGAAAAAGTGATTCACATGTCAAGATTTGACCTGAAACAAACGTACAAGACTGAAATAAATAACATCAGGCCAGTTCTTCACAGGCTCATGGCCACAATAGTTTCATTTTCAGGTTGTATCTTATTGGTCTTAGTTACAAAAAGTCATTAACGCAGCTTTGAAAAACATTTTGTTGTGTAGTTTTGACAATTAAACAAAGAGCCCCGGAAGACTTGTGGTTTGACTTTTCAGATAAGAAAAAGTAAGATTTGGACCTCTTCCTCAATCGTTTTCAGTAGTCACACCCCTATGTGTCTGACTTACAGATACATAACCAAGTTGAATGCTTTTAATGCTGTCTCACAATTATTGTATTTTGTATGATTTTTGTGTATTCTCTCTTCATGAAGACATACACCTGTCAATGTGGACATTGACAAACAATGTTGAAGATTTTTTTTGCCTTTAGATGCGATGTGATTCATATCTGAACTCTGTTTCACGGATACCAAAGCTTTAAGACTTAAAATTTTCTCTTAATTATTTTAGCCTTGAATTGGCTTTAAAAACTTCGTATTATTAAAACGACCATCAGTGTAGAACAATAAAGCTGATAAATCAGTGCAGACCCCTATAAAGATTATCCAGTATGGTGAGCAAACCAAGATGCACGAGCAAACACCACCACATGAAGACTCATTTCAGTTGATTAAGCCTCATGTGGCTGAGTCCAGGGGGGCAGAAATAACTCTGAGTTATCAGTTAAGCCTCTGATCTCTCTGATCAATTAGCTGCTTTTCCCCCCTCACATGTTAACACTTATTGATTTCTTTGAACACTGTCATGTCAGAAGCTACTGACTTGCACCCACTGTGGCAGCCGACCACCTCACCCTGTCCCCATCGCTGGTTTATACATAATTTAGTCAGTGCCCCCAGACCCTGACAGCAGCTGGTGCTGAGGTTTGGGTGGGAGCTCATTACTCTTTGGCGGAGCCCCGCCAAAAAGAAGGAAGGGATTTTTAAAGGGAGTAAATTGAGGTTTTCTTTTTTGGGTTTCTTTATTTCGTACGGGCAAATCCGACTCCATGCGTCGTGTGATCTGTTCCATGTGTCGTGTGTGTGCCACCAGCAGACAGCTCTGGTCCCCTCACCCTGGAAATAACTTCCGTTATTTAATGAACTCTCCTCCTGGATTCGCTTATTGCACTGAAATAGCCTGAATTTCACTCTGTGTTTGGTAAAGCTGTCTCATTTTTGGTGCTTTGTTTTTTTCATAAGTCATATTATTTATATTTAGGCATTTTGACGTTTTCCTCAATTGATAAATTTACTTATGGCCTGAAATGGTCCTTCTTTTCCACTGAAATACTTGCAGCCTTAAATAAACAACTTTGGCGAAGCTTAAATACTTACAAACAATAATAGTCTGCGCTTTGACAGGTTTTATTTAATGAATTAATCTTACACAATACAAACCTTCACACTGTGAGGGCCTGTAGTATATCTATGATTGTTTTTGTCTGTGTAGCATTTTTCTTTTCTCCCACTTCAGCTCTGTGGTCTGCCACTCACAAGACAAAGCCTCCATCTCTCCAGCTCCATTACTCCTAACAGAGGATCGCACAAAGCTTTACATTTGATGTCTTAGTGCCATAACGATGTGGTTTGGAGGACTGGAACTATCGTTTATTTATGAGAGACATATTGCGCTGCAGGAGAGGGATAATATCTTCAAGTGGGTCAAAAGAGTAAGTTTGCCTCCATGTTCGAGTTGGGTGACCAAGAGTATCAGATGTCCCTGCCTATTGAGTGATTGTGTGGAACAGAAGTGAAGTGTTCTTGACTTGTGTTTCCTCTTCTGGAGTGGGGACTGATGTGGGCGCTTCCTGGTGATGCTAATCAATAAGGCAGAGGGTGATCAAGATAAGGAGAACAGGGGTAAAAAGGGAAGGATTGCGGACTAAAACAGGGTTCAAGACTCTCAAAATGAAACTAGAAAAAGGCTGTAAGTACTCGCAGAAACGGTGAGAGGTGTGGGCAGGGCGTACAATACAGAAATAGAATGACATTATCGGTAGGTAAAATAAGCAGGTCGTACCTAAAGGGAGCTTACTTACTTATAACCTAAAACCCCTAAAATCAAAACAAAAAGGCCAAGCCGCACCATATGTGTGCAAGAGGAAGCTCAAGTCTTCTCTCCTTTAGACCACCCAACGCTTCACCCACACGCTCTCCTGAAAAACACTGAGACCGTGCAGGACTGTATAAACCAAGCTTAACATATTTCACAAGATCCTGGAAGTAAGTTTAATACTTTCAGTTCATCTATTCTTTTATGATTGGAAGAAACACCAAACCACACAAGTAAAACAGACAGATTAAAGGTAGTGGGATATGGAATTTTATTTCTTCTGAACGAAAAGTGTACTGTTGCTGAACAAAAGTTTGGGGTGAGACTTTCATCATGAAGCTGATGTTTTTTTCTTTCAATTTCACCTAAGAGATAAACAATATCTCCACGCTGACTGAGTCTACTGGAGTGCAAATGTAGAAATTCTCCCAAAGCTCATGGTGCTTAGACTGAAAATAAAGAAGAAACCTTCCTTCCCCCCACTTGCCTGAAGCCACAGCATGTGGTCTACTCTGTTGCTGCTCTAAAAATGGCAGGCGGGCGGCCTCGGGAGAAGCCCAGAACAGCCTCCACCGTAATGGCCGTGTGGGTGTGGCCCCTCGTAGATGGCTTTTGAGGGGGCCCCTCCCGGACGCCCGCACCCCTTGCCAGCGCCCAAGGGCTCCAGGCTGCCTGACCAGAGACACCGCGATGCGGCCCACGCTGAACCCAGGCCGAGCCGGGCTACAGTGGGCTGGGCTAGGCCAGGGCCAGGACAGGCTGCACAACTGCTCCATGGCAGGTTCCTGCACTCCTGCCCTCTGCTGGGGTCACAGAGGAACAAGATGGCCAAAAAATGTGCGAAAAAAAGAGAAGCGTCCAACAAAGCTATATGAAAAGCTACTAAACACAGGCAGGTGTGAAGAAGCATTTCAACAAAAAAACTATAGAACTTTTTTAGAGTTTTGTGTATTTATTATTTATCTGATTTTACTTTTCATTCATCTACTGAACTTCATTGTTCAGTTCTATCAGTTCTAATAGTGTTTATTGTAATAAGTTTGGAAAAATAAGGATGTTCTTTTCCCACAAATTACAAACAAAAACTAAAAACAGTTACACTTATGTTTTAACTTGATTGAACAATATGCCATCTGTTCACAACTAAGTACAACTGCAACATAGAAGTAGAACGTATGGAAGCACAGTACAGATATGCTTTGTGCTTCTTTGCAACACTACATTTCAGGGAAATGTACTTTTTTGTCAGACCACATTTGTCTGTCACCAATAGTCATGAGTTACTTTGAACATTAGACCACCAACTGTACAGAAAAGACCTCAAACATGGCTGACTTCAACATTAAAGAGTGGCTCACACATTAATCCACTGATATTACTAATCCAGCATATGATAACATTGTATTATTAACTCCACATTTTGATTGAAATAGTTTTGTGCTAATCTTGGATGCAGAGCACACTGTTAGGAAGAACACAATATAAAAGGATCTGCATCCCCTGATGAATACGTAAAAACAAGTAAGTCAAAACAAAAAGGTGATAGTACGCCCATGCAAAACACAGACAGATTATGCAGTCAATAGTAGGTGCCTGGTAGGGGCTGACGCCAAAAAATGAGAGAACGAAATGATCTGGTACGCTATGTGCTACCATTTCCACTGTTTTAATGTGGTGAAGGAAAGGCTTTAATCCTTAAAAGGCTCTTTGGCAGGTCAAACAAACAGTACAATTCCATATACGCATCCTGTTAAGGAGTAGCCTGTCATTGAAAGAAACATACAACAACAAACCCTGAAGAACCCCATCCATCTGAGCTCGCTTTTCACATTTGAAGCCCTTTAATACAGAAAAAACTGGAGCTTTGAATGAAACTATGGCATGCAGTGTTAGCACGCTGACTTTAGCATCTTTCAGCATATCTCATGAGAGTTTCACACTTGCTGATCATGTTGAGTTTTTCGCCCACTGTCAGCGTAGTCTAAGCGTGCATAACACATCGTTGCACGGTTTTGCATGTAAAACTGGCACATGTGACAGTAATGTGGCCTGAACGGGGATAGTGAGTGATAGGGTGAAGCCAGCCGGTCCCCCTCTGGTTTGAATCAGTGGAATGGGATTGTAGGGGCTTGCTCTCGGTAGGTTGGCTTTTATTGCTTCTCCCCTTTGGTTTTAAACAGATCTGCCTGTTTGTGGAAGTGTGGCTGGCGGTTGGCTCCTCAGCTGGCAAGGCAGCGGCGTTTAATTGCTCTTTGTTGTGGCGGGTTGGGGGAGAAGGAGGCCCTGTGGTTGCCGCTGCACAATGGTGCTTTGGCCTGCCAGCACACACACACACACACACACACACACACACACACAAACACGCATACACATTGTGACACACATGGATGCATGCACATGCACCTACACACTCACACAAGCGTGCTACACATACTTTAAGACGCACATGGAAGCTCAGATGCAGATGTGTATCCAAGCAAGTATGTGTTCTTTTTTGGTAAAAATGCACCTTTTTTGATAGTTTAGTATCCATAAATGTCCATTTTTTACTTCTAAAAACAGCAGATCTTCCCCCTGACAAGCTACCGTATAATAGGAAACTGCTTAATGGCATAACAAGGTTGGTTTATAATGAATTAACTACGTGTTGGAGGAAATAAAGGAGGAATTACAGGGAGAATAAACAGAGGCAGCATGGCTTGTATATTTGTGCTGTTCTATGAATGGGGAAGCATATAATTATCACATTTACGGGGAAGAGCTGCTGAATAATGGGTCATGGTGGGTGTAGCAGTGGGGCAGTGTATCCTCCTTTATTCGGCCCCTCCCATAGTGTGTGTCTGTGTGTGTACATGTAAGTGTGTGTGCGAGGTAAAAAAAAAACAAAACTTGAAGGAATTTGATCAACAGTGCACTTAATTAGATGAGCAAATGTTTGAATAGTGAACAGACGTCATGACGTTCTGATTTTGATACATCTCAACCAGTCTGACGCAGTTTTTTCATTTCAACTCCACTCCAGCCAAAAATTTCTTTGCCTTGTTTACTTTTCCTGCATCCCCTGCACGTGTGTTTATACAAATTCTGAAGTATTCTTCTTCTCTTTTTTTTTATGCTCCTCCGTCACGGTGGCTTTTGTGCTCAGCTGTGGTGAGTTTTGTGTATTTTTGTGTAATTTACTCCTACAATTGGAGGAACGATGTGCTCCTCTGCTGTGCTCACCCCTCCTCCTCCTCCCGACTCCCCTTCCCCTCCCAGAGAGGTTTCTTTTCCATTGATGCACTTACTGTAAAGTGTTCCCTCTGCCTCCATCGCTGACCACATCAACTTGGCCAATCACTGATGACTCATTATACACACATAAACAGAACAAAGCACAAACAGTCATCACAGAGTTACTGCATACGTTTACACATGGAGCGCAGCAACGTCTCTCAGCTTCCCCTCTATCTCTGTTTTCCTTTTTCACCCTCCCCCATGGTTTCTTTTTTTTTTTGCGTCTTTTACTTTTCTCTCTCTCGCCGCTTCTCCCTCCAACACGCACACGGTATGGATGCACGCGGAGCGAACAGAACGCTACGCCACTGTAATTTTTGGAAATGAAAATGGAAACTGGCACCAATTAGGGAAACCAATAAAGCAACCTCAGTTCTATATGTCTGCCAAGTGGTAGAGGGGATTCAACTGGTGAGTATAGAATTACATCCAGCCTTCAGGTTATCATCCAGATAACATCATCCAGTTTTTTTGCTGTTTTTTTTTTTTTTACTATGGCTCCAATTACGTCCCTGCTGCCTTAACAGAAGCAGGACATCATATAAAACAGATTCTGAATCACTTGGGATTAACTCGCTAATTTATCTCACATTTCACAGTTTTTCTCTACATGACAAACTGATTCCACCAGCTTCGTAGCCTTTCATTAGGTAAGTCAATGTTTACGTCCACTGGCAGCACAGCTAACAGTGGAACAGTAAGAGGGACATGTTTTGATTTAGTTAAACACTTACTAATTGCAACCCTCCTGGCTGCTGCGATTAATTGGTTCCTGCAGAACGCTGTATATGAGGACGGAGGAGGAAGGGGGCAGATGGGGCGGTGGGTTTAATCTGGCCTCTGGTAGAGACACAGTAATGGGGTAATGATCCTGCGGCCCTCTGGTGCTGATGTGGTGTTGAGAGAGAGAAAAGGAGAAAGGAAAGAGAGAGAGAGAGAGAGACCTGAGCTTCAGGAGAACCACTAAATGCTGCCACATTCATCCACAGCAGCGATGCCATGCCACACGCCAGTCACACGATCAGCATGCACACACACACATATCTTCCATCTCCCCTTCTATATCCTTCTTGCAGGAGTGCACACACACAATCATCAGATATAGTGAGCGACAACAGCACCGACACAGGCGGTGGCTCTGTGTAGAAACAAATAAAGACGACCTCTTTGCTATCCTGACACAGAAAATAAAGTATTAGCAACTGTGACAATCTGAGAACACATACATGGCATACAGAAATATGTTAAAATCCCAACATTATTACTACAATAAGCTTCACTATCATATGACACTGTGTTCAGCACATGGACTTTAGTTTTGATATCCATCTTTTGGGATTGTTTGTTGTCATACCCTCCTTTGGAACAGACTTTCATGTTTAATTTATAATCCATCACTGCTGAGATGCCATAAAAGTGCACTGGGTTATGTCATAACAGCAGATTCAATGGATCTAACCCTCAAGCTTTGCCCACTGATGAGCACTAAGATACAGCTGAAAGCTCAGAAATAAGCGAGTAAGTGGATCTTCACAATCTAATATTACTGACGGTTAAAGTCCCTCTCCAGTTGTTGATAAAACCCCTAAAAATTCATCTCTACATATCAAAATGATATATTTACAAGTGTCTTCCATGAAAACCCTTTTGCCTCACAATGGTGTAGATGTAGCTCTGTACTGTCGCTTCCTCTGCAGTGTGCAGATCTATATAATCTCTGCCTCCCACTCCAAACACGACAGCTCGAGCACAGCAGCTCACCGCCTACTTTGCTCACACACTGCAAAACTGCTCAATACTAAACAATTCCAAGATGCAATATTGGATTAATTTGGCCATGAATGTTTGCATGATTGGTTTTCTTTGTTCTGTTACGTATGAAGGTCCAGAAATCAGAATTTGGATTTTGAGATTATCATTTGTGCACCACAAGGAGGAAATGCTCAGTCATGGAACTCACTGTGTACTTTTCTCTTGATATTTGGTCTGTAAGCGCATAAAAACACCATTTACACATGTTCACGAGGTAAAAAAATAGCACAACATGAATGATCTAGAGCAGCATTTTCACTAGAGACTTGACTGTATCAGCCCTGTTCCTCTTTTTGTGCATGAATAGAGTATTTTTGTGTTTCATTGCGTCTGACCCCATGGACGTAGACTTTGGGTATCAGCCGGCCATTGGCCACACATTTCATGTGGCTTTTCTCTCCCACCTCCGCTGTCTGTGTGTTTCTGTTTTCAAAATCCCAAACTAAAAATTTCAAATATTGCCAACAATTTGGATCGTGTAGTGAGGCAGCCCTGCTCGTTTGTCAGGTGAATTAGCCATTTTAGTGACACTTCACTGGATGCAAATGTTCCATCAAAACAGTTCATTATTTTGCAGGAACACTGCCGCTGCATCCTTTGCTTCACTTCGCCCAATATGATGGTGTTTGGTTTAAAGAAATACAAATGAGCCAGAGCATTTTTTCCACTTATTGCAGGATAATAATGACGTGCAGCCAGACTGTTCCTTTCTGCTGAGTGGTCTGGCTACATTGAGCATTACACTGTGCCACGTGTTGTCAGTTTGTGAATACAAGTTTACTTGTCAGCATTTACTTCTGTTGTGCCCATTTTGTTTTCTCAGGTTGCACAGCATTTAGTCAAACTTGTTATGCATGCAGCACACACACACATAATATGTGACACAGGGATGTGCAAACATCAAGTCCACAGTGGTGCTGTTCTGGGTGGTGCAAATATATGCACAGTCACAAACATCTCTGTGTGTTGTCTTTTTATGAATCCTCCCTCACAATGACTCATGTGTCCACTCAAATATTTTTATATTATAAAAACAATTTTATTCTGGACAGTAGTTTGTTTTTCAAAAGGAAACCAGTTCTCTGTGGCTCTTTGTGGACCGTTACCCGAATCCTGACGTTTGCTTCCTTTGCTGCTCTTTTCTCTCTCCCTGGGCTGTCACTCCTCCTCCGCTCCTCCTGCTCTATACCATCTACTATTTCCTGTCCTCCTTCCCTCCCTCGGTTCTCTCTCTCCATCCCTACCACCCCCTCTGTCTCCCTATCAGAGTCTCTCTGGCCTCTCTGTCTCCCTCTCCCTCTCAGTTGGACTCATGTGGGACTGATTGAGCTTGAGGATCCAGCCCTCATCAAAGGCAGAGTGTGGTTGAATGCGAGCAAGCCACTGAGGCTCCAATCTCGCACTGGTTAATGAGCCCCCCCTCTCCCTCTTTTCCTCCTCCTCCTCTTCTTCCTCACTCCCCGGCATCCCTCCAGCAGCAAGCTAATACAACCCCCTTCCTTCTCTTTTCCCCCTTTCTCCTTCCTTCCTTCCTTCCTCCTTCCCCCAGCCTCTCTACACATCAGTATTCTCATGTATCTCGTCTCCTCCGCTGCTTCCTCCTCTCCTCTGTCATTCATCTATATTTCAGCATTTCAACCCACAGATTTTCTCCTTCTCCCCTCGTCTCCCTCTCTCCCTCGTTCCCCAGTCCCTCCACTCTCCGTCAGCCACAGTCCCTCCTCAGGCGCAGCTCCAAACCGAGGCTGGCGTCTGTCTCTCTGTGTCCGACCCCCTCCTCTCCCTCCGTCTCCCCCCTCCTCCTTTTCTAACCACCACCATCATCGTGCTGATGATACATACACTTCTCTCACTCTCTTTGCCGCGGAACCCGACTTTAATCACTGCGAGCACTCCAACACGCTCCGGCCACGCTTGTGCACAAGTGCAGACACACACATACATGTACGCCGCACACAGGTGGGCAACTTCCAAGCTGCCACATTTATGCATACGTGCTTACGTGCACACATTGGCATAATTTTACTTAAGCAGACATGAATGATTTATAATTTCCGCTTTTGGGTTGTGTTTGACTGTAGTGAAGCAAGGAAAAAAATACCACAATAATTTGCATGAATTCAGAAAGTCAGAGGTACAAAGAGACATTTTTGATCCTGTTCCAGATGGTGACTGTGCTTGGTCATTAAAATTCAACAAATGCTTGTATACTTTACAGGAAACCACTCAGAAAATGGGACAACATGTCTTGCAAATAAATATCATTAAAAATTCGAATTACTGGAAGAGTGAGAGAAACACACTTTAACATGAAGGATCAGTAATAACCTAAAAAAAAAAACAACTGGATTTAGCTATTCACCAAAACTCAGCTCACTATCACAACTAGGTTTCAGATGTGTCGATCTAAATTTGAAACTTTTTGTCAGGGAAAATATTTTGGGGTGCCGATCATTATATGACAGTAGATTAAGGTTCGTTTTGGCCCAGCAAACATTTAAATTACTGTAACTGAACCCTACCTGTTTGTGGTGAAAGGAGCGTGTTCACAGAGCAACGAGATAAGGTTAATTTAATTGTTGTACATTTGTGAATTCTTACCAATTGTTATTTTTTTATATGTGTTTCACAGATAAGTAATATTTTGCAAGGCACAGTCAGATTCATATTATTTATGTAGTTGTTAAAGTGAGCAGATCAGATCATATTAAATGGCCATCACAATATTTGTAGAACTTCTTTTTTATTATTATTACAGTATAGATTGTGCGTATTTGTAATATTCGGAATTTACTGCAGTGTAAACAGTGAAACAGTAATACGCATACTTAACACAGAAGCATTGTGTGAGAAAAAAAGACTCATGTATATAAATTTATATGGCATTTTAAAATAAAAAGGTTTAGTGTCTGGGGATCTGTCCAATTTGTTGTGCTTCAAACCAGAATCCATGCAATTCTCAGAAAGATAATACATTAATTATGATGGATTTGCATTTCAAATAAATTAATTATGGTCAAAATGTGTCACTTCAAACCAGCTATCACACATGTAATATTTAAGCATTTTTAAATCAATCATGACGTCTACCTTAAAGCTAAATGTCACTGTTAGCTGGTATGTAGTTTGACAGGATGAGATACTTCACCGCCTCAGAACTCACACATTTCCTATCTGAGCCACGATGAGCTTAAAATATTGATTGGATAGCGTTGAAAGTTTAACAGAGACACTCCCTGTTCTCTTGGTTGTCTAACATTCGGCAGCTTGAAAGCCATCCATGGCTGTCGGAGGCATGTTTGCCATATTCTGTGCCTGAAATGACGAGTCGTGATCAAACTTAATGGCAATCTGATGTGTCATCTTCACGCTTGGCTGCGGTTATATTGTTGTTGTAGAGAAATACATTTGACTCACCACCCTTGGTTGGCTTTTTTGGGCAGTAAACTCAGTCCAGCCTGGTGTCTTTCTTCAGGCAAGACGGAAACTGACATCAGAATGCAGAACACATGCAACAAACAACCGAGAGCTTCGTTTTGCAAGTTGGCCAGCTCATCAAATTAATTAGGTACAGCTCAAGAATCCAGTGGTGGCTTTAAAAAGGCAGCCTGTGAAAAAAAGTCAGAGATGTCTAGAAGAATAGTTAGTGGTGAAAATGATCATCATGATCAAATCATTGTAGAGGTGTAGATAAGGACACATTTTTAGATATTTTGCATGATATTACATATACAACTTGAGCATTCTTTCATACACAGTAAGGTTACACGCAAACATGCACAACTATTATTATTCACAGCGGATTTGGTTCAATTTTATTCAGTCATAAACAAACACTTACATTGCTTCCTTGAAAAATATACACAGTGCAAAAACACAACTACTAAAGTGGCCCACTGTGTCATCTGCATTTGTTTAGCTGCTGCAAGCTGCCGTCTTTCTTCTATAAAATACTGCCAGTCACTGCCCATGTATCATCACCTTCGCACTGCGCCTCACACCCTTTCTGGCCCATCTCCCGTCTTTGTTGTGTGTGGTTGTCTGGATGAGGCAGAGAGGGGGAAGACCAGCAGTCAGACCACTGCATATGTTTTCAATTCCCCCTTGCAGACCTCCCCTCTCCTCTTCTGGCCTTCTCCTGCCCTCCTATCCCTCCTCTCTTCTTTTCCTCTCCCCTCTCCTCTGCTTTCCTCACCGCTCCGTCTATCTTTCTCTTCATGTCCACCAAATTGCCCATTAGGCTTTCTGTTTGTCTATCTGCAGGCCTGCTTGTCTGTGGCGTGGCAGCCAGCTAAAACTACCCCCCAGTCCATGCCAATTACACCATGGGAGACCACTTCTAACATTTTGTACTACATGGCTGCCAGAAGCCAACTAGGTCTTCTTTCTACACACCAATGCACTTAAAAAACATTATTTATTGGCATAATGCAACATAGCCATATGTGTACGCTTTGCTGTGTTACTGCAATGTCCAAAAAAAAGAAGAGAAAACCCTCTCTGGTGGAAAAAATGCTACATTCTGTGTTGTGTTTGCGAAAAATAATGTAAATGACTTTGGCTGGGTAAGCGCAGTAAGAGATTGACTTTGCCCTCGTATTTTTTGGTTTATATGTTCATCGTGCAGCTGAACATAAAACTGTAAAAACATAGTTCATGAGGGTACGACATGACATCTGGTTTTACCCTCACGGAGTCCCACATACATGTCATATATGTTCACAAAACTTTGCATATTTTTTCATCTCTTTTAAAAGATATTTGAAAAACCGACCAGTCATCTGTTCCAAGGAAAACTGACTGATCAGCTTCACACATTTCCAGTCCAAGACAGTGACCAGAAGAAGTCAAACGATGTGGTCAAACGCTTAGCTAAACATTGCTGATGCATTCTGTAATAAAGAGAGGAAACCTAGAAACCCAAAGGACCTCTGAGGGAAAGTTATTAATATCCTGTCAGCAGTAAATTAACTGTATGTGTACATGTCCTTGCTCCTTTGTTTTGTCTAGCAGTGGTCCTTCCACCACCACAGCTCGCTGACTGTGTGTCCCCTGTAGCGGTCAGACCAGACAGCATGGTGATAAAACTGCTGACAGGAATGGAGGAGAAAATGGAGCATATATATGTATGTGTGTGTGTGTACAGTGCATGTGCTTGACTTATGGAAGGATGATGTATAGTCAGTAGGTGGACATGTTTGTGTATGTCCAGTATATAACGGTGAGAGAAATAAACCAAAGGAGACATTTAGACCAAGTCGTACTCAAAAACTATGGCTGACATGAGAAATGGAGAAAGGATGGAAATGTGGAGAAAGAAACAAACACAGAGAGGCAGAAACACTGACTGTCTCTGCCAGTGAAAATAATTTTGGGGCAAGATGAACAAAATTTACGGACAAAATGTGACAATCTACGTACATATCTACGGTATGAAGCGATGCCACACACAGTGAAAGGATTCTCTCCGCAGTCATGGTGAGGTCTCTGCGATGACAGGGGTGTAGTGACTGTAGTACAAAGTAATTAGAGGCAGTCTCTGCTGGGTCACAGTTTAGTCTATAGTGGCCTTAAAAGAGACAGAGTGGGAGTGAGTGCACAAAGAAGAAGGTGAGAAGAAGGAGGAGGCGCAGGACAAGTGGAAAGAAGATGTAATACAGATCCCCAATCATGGGGGAGAATTATGTTCTGTGGTGGGAAAGTATTTAGATCTTTTCTGAAAGCTGCATTTATCAATATCTCTTACATTAACAATAGATTACTGTCGCTAATGTGAAAGGTATCGTATTGATGATCCTACAGAGAGTAGTCACCTGACTCTGGAGTTTCCCTCAGCTCTGTAAGAGCTTTAGCAGATTGTTTTTGGGGCCTCCAGATCTGCTCTTATAAACCTCATTTCTAGCTGCACAGAGGAGCGATTTGATCAGAAACTAACACCTGATAAACTTATGCTGCCTGTTTACCATCAAACAACTGACAAAGTAGCATTACAAACCAGCAGGCTAAAGACAAGTGTGATCATCAGGAAGTGTTGGACACAAAAGCAGAGCTAAAGGGAAGGAGAAAATTGGAATTATCAGGCAGTCAGACATCTCCACTTCGTTAAAGAAACAATAACTTTAAGCTAAAGCAGCAACTTTATAAGGTGATAGCACTTTTACTAGTGATATCACAAAGTTGTGTATTCAAAATGTTATATTAACAATTAACTGCATGTGTAATAGGTGGCTGAAGCAAGCTAATTATTAGCAACTATGTGCTGTATAACAGTACATTTCATTTAATGTGTTCTTTATAGGTTTTTAAGATGTTCATTTGGTAAGTAATTAGTGCCCCTAGCTGTCAAATAAAAGTAGTGAAGTGAAACATGTCCCTCTAGAGTACACGTATAAAGCAGGATAAAATGGAAAGTATACTACAAACACTTCAAAACTGGACATAGACACAGTACTGATTGTCTGAAAGCGTTAAACTGATACTCAGCATTTTGATAAACACTGGAACTTGTTGAAGCCAAGCTTTAACAACTAGAGAATAAAAACTTTAATAGCAAAGACTTAGGGATTTTACTGTTGCCTGTCATAAGTAATACACTGACACATGTGCAACAAACAGAGTGCAGATCAGTGCAGCTTTTAGAGGTTTATTTCCCTGGAAGTGGATCTCACTACATCATGCTCTAACTGTCCAACGTGGTTAAAGCTGCGATACATTGGAAGCCATAAGACTGAGGAAGTTTACTCTGCATGAGTGCCATCCCTCAGTGCTGGTGCAGGCTCCTGCTGAAGTCTGCATATCCTGCTTGCCGCCTTGTTAACCCAGAATACCCTAATGACTTCCCCTCTCTCGCTGCCGAGCCACACTGTGAAGTCATCCATGTTTCCATGTAGCCTAAAGTGAGGAAAGGAAAGGAAAGGAAAGGAAAGGAAAGGAAAGGAAAGGAAAGGAAAGGAAAGGAAAGAAAGGGAAAGGAAGGGAAAGGAATCTAGACAAGATGAAGTACAATCTGTAACCTTAATAATGTGTGCCCTGATGCCATTAATCTTCATTCTGAGTGGCTCGGTCCACTAATGAACATCCCATGTACATTAGAACCAAATCCTGCGCCATGCAGCTGTGATGTTTCTCCATTTTTCTCCTCTTGGCTTTCAGTGTGTCTCCTGACTTCACTTCAGTTGTGGAAAAATAGTAACTGGAAGAGTAATAATAACTGATGAGACTCATTTATTGCTGCGCCTTTGAGGGAAATATGAAGAAAAAAAAAAGAGGCAGAGGAAGCGGGAATGTAGCGGCTCTGCCTTTGCAGGCCACAGAAATGTTAGCTGGGTTTAATCGCTGTTTTACATCACTGTCACATTGTAGCTGCAAAAAAAAAAAAAAAAAAAATGTATAGATGATTCTGGTTTGAACATCTAAGTACTCAAAGTCGTGGAAATAGTATCAGTACAAGGACTGGTTTGTTTCACAGAGAGTTGAGCACATTATGTATCAGTATGTTATCTGACAACATGTCGGTTAATGTGTTCATTAATATGGATCTGTATCAATAATAATTCTAATTATGTTCTTATGATTATGAATTTTGCTGCTTTTACACTCCATACACATGATGTAGAGGCCTGAAGCTCCTAACATGAAAACTAAATGTCGCCATCTTGTGGTTGAATAAAACTGCCCCAATACAATTCTGTACTTCATATGTGAGACACAATATGACCAGTTGTGCAAACACATAGTCAAAGCCATAAAAGAGACACAATAAAAGCAATACACAAAGGCATACATATCTGCACACAAACATTTTACAATCCCACACAAAGAAGCTTATCCAGGAGGTAAAGCTCTTTATGTCCCAGTAATGTAAACACAAACCTTGAGTAGTGACAGTGAAGTGAAGATCACAAAATTAATGTTTCTTTTCCAACATAAGTCTCTCTGAAATAAGTTACGACTGACAAAAAACAAACTTTTTGTCTAGAATAAGCACGCTTCTTTAGATTTTTGTTGCAACACCTTTTTCGATAAGCCACAAAAAAATTGTGGCCTTTAACCTACGATTTTGAAGGGCTTTCTTTGGAAACAATCACTGCAGCTTTTTCTGAGACTTCTCAACTAGTAGTTAGTCCCAATTTTCTTGAGAGTTTGATGGGCGCCTCCTGAGCATGAGTTGCAGCCCTTTTCCGCAGATGTTCAATTTGGATTAAGCTCATTTCAGGCCACTTCAGAACACATTCTTTGGAGCTTTCTGATGTATGATTTGGGTCATTATCCTGTTGGAGGAGCCACGACCTGTGAGAAAGACTCTAATTTTGTTTAATCTGTCCAAAGAGCATTCTTTCAAAAGAAATAAGAATTGCACTTTTGCAAACAGCGGTCGTTGGACTGTACTTCTGTGGTACTTCTATGGTACCATGGACCTTTGACTTTCTAATGTTATCAGCAGCTGTATTCCCAGACATCAAGGTGCTTGGAGATGCTCTTGTAGCCTTTACCATGAACAGGCTTGTCAAATATTTTCTACATTATCTCCTCAGAAATCTCTGCTTTTCAATCTCTTCTGTGAGGCAAACATTGATAAGAAACAGCACAATGAGAGCATTTCCCTATTTAAATTGACTGAATTACTGCTTCTAAGGCTGAATATGAAGACGCTAGTCAGTTTGAACTAGCTCTACAATTCACTCATTTATTTTAGAAATCTGTACACGAATTCAGCTCTTCAGATCAGATATGTAAAGTGGCCCTGGAAAAGAGCTTTCAACACTTTCCAGGAGGAACTAAGCACTCCTTCAGTGATGCATGAGGGCCCTAACACGTTTGGCCACATCTGTGCATGCACATTCTAGACAGAAAAGCACACACTGGGGTCACACGGATGTTTGTCTTATATTCACGTAGAAAAGGAGGAAGTTTATAGTAAGCAGAAGTACAACATCATTTACAGTCTGCGCTTTAGGGAACACAGTGAACTGTACAGCTGTGAAATAGATTCTGAGTAGGTGGTTAGGCTACTTCTCTCGTCCCCAACAATCTTCTATAATTCACCAACCTGTTATTGATTTCAATAACAAGCCCTCTGAGGCCTGCCGACACCAAGACCTGCCATTTTGGTTTCAGGTCAGAAACTAGAAACGTACCAGAAATTATACCCAGAGTCCCATAAAAGGAGATGACTGGCAGTTTACATTTTATCTGTCATGTTTCTGTGTGGCAACTGTTATTAAGAAATAAATGAGCCCAGGGAAAGCATTGGCAGGTAAAACAAACAAAAAAGACAAGTACTACAAGCCCTGACGCTCCTAGAACAGACAGACATGGCATACAAATGAAAAAGTGTCCCCTTATTTGCATGTTTCAATCAAATGAATGTTATCTTATGCTGTTTTTCTTCGGGGTGAAATTACAGATTTTACAAAGAAAGCTTGGAATAATGATGCAACCATTGGTCAAATAAAAATCCATGCAGTGCATTTTAGTCCCTGTTAGGTGGTGTTTTCAAATTTGAAAATGACAATGCAAAGTCAATTGTCTAATCAGGTACATTATAATTATGAAAAGTATCTTGTAACAACCAATCAGTACAAAAACATCCAAATCTCTCATAACTAAAATATAACTTTTGCTCTGACAAACCAGCGGCATCAGTGACCTGCGTTTTCCTATCATCATGACCGTATCTCCCCAATCTGTAAAGACATCTTTGGAATTTTTAAATACTGTTTCTTTAGTACTTTTATGTTTTCTTCCTTTTCATTTCTGTCTCAGTATTCCCAAAACTAAGGTTGTAAATGATTGTATTTTGTTTTCATGTGCTCAAAAATTTACTTACCTTTTTTCCCTCACATTAGTTCAGTTTTGTATGTCATATCTGAAAACTTTCCTTTAATGTCTCTGTTGTTTCAGTTTTTTAACCTTTCTTCCTTGCATTCTGTCTCACTTTTTCTGTTGTGCTTTTTATTGTTTTATTATGTTTTTGTCTTTTCCTTTCCTTTGTTTTATTATGGTTTTCTGCTTCCAAATAAAATGCCAACCTGACTTGCAGTTTCTCCACTAGGGCTACATAGGTTTCATTTCCTTTAATAAAATTTTAATTTTAATTTTTGCATGCTAGATTTTTCAATCTGGATTACAAGGTTATAAAATCATATTTTTTTCCCCTCATCTTTGTTCTTACTCATGTTGAGGCATGTTTAGTCTGTGGGTTTAACCATTTTTTCAGTTGGTGCTGTTGATCAGTTTTCACTGAGTGTTGCCATGGAAACTGTCTTAGCCCAAGTTAACCTGTGGTTCGAGTGGCTTTTTTTTTTTTTTTTTTTTTTTTTTTTACATTTTACACCATTTCACCATTTGTCAGAGGTGCCTCCTGGTGGTGGAGGAGGCCACAGGGTTTCCACTGAACTCTCACCACTTTGTCCCAGCTATATCCTATTAGTCTTTCTTCACTGACCATCTGCTTTGACTAAAATTTTTAATTCCGCTAAAATTAACTGAGCAGACAATCTCTGTTCATCCTCCTTGTAATGATGTACATTCAATGAAAGTTCCAGATGAAATAATGAAATCACAATAATAGTGTTAATAAAAACTCACCGCTGTTAGTATGGTAATTAGTTAGTTAGTTAGTTAGTTAGTTTCAAGTTTATTTGTAAAAGGACAGCGTGCAGTTACATTAAAAAGATGGTTGCACCAGATTTAGCTTCAAGCTAATTTCCATCTGTAGTCCTTGGTCAATAAAAAACATTCATTATTTAAAACAACGCATATAAAACGCATTACCTTAATGCAAAACAAAATCAAAATCAATCTTAAAATATTTACAAATATGTATGCAATGTTGTTGGTTTATAGAACAATTATCAATAATCTTTCTGAACAACAAATACATTGAATCTCAGTTTTACAAAGAAAGCACTGATCTCCAAAGTTAGTTAATTAAATAAAAGTTAACGTAGTATCAGTAAACATTTTTATTTGTTAGGACTGTGAACTGTTCAGTCAATGTGAAACTCCTTCAAGTAGAAACTTTAGTAGTTCATTTTGTACACATGCATCTTGAACAAGTAAAGATTACAAATGACAACAATACAAAGCAAACTTGCATTTGCATCTACTGATCACAGCAAAAGCTCACATTTTACCGTAATGTAAATAAATAAAGGCACTACAGTATAGAAATACTTATAATTAGGTCATTCATTTAAATGTATACCTAAGGAAAAGTACAAAAGTATAAGGATCACAATTGAAAGTGCTCCTCATGCAGACTGGTATGTCTCATTCTAATATATTTCATTGGACTATAATTAATTATGGGGCTGCACAGTTGCTCAATGGTTAGTGCTGGTTCGCATCCCGGCCTGGACCTGGGATCTTTCTACGTGGACTTTGCATGTTCTCCCTATAAACTCTGCACTAAATCCCAAAAGCTCAACCCAAACTGCTCTTGACTATAGGGAGCTAATTCAGCCGCTATGGTGACCTAGGGAGACAACAGATGATTTTCCTTGACCCGGCCGGAATCCACAGTGGACCAGGAGCAAACCAAGGAGCAGGAGGAGTCAGGTAACCAAAAGCAAGCAGAGGTCAGCATGGAGGGACAAAGACAGTCTGGCATCAAATCACGACTGACGGTTCTTATAGGATGCCAGGACCTGATTAGCTGGCCTCCACCTGCACATGATCTGCTGATTACAGATGACACTCACCTGGACTCCTCATCAGCACAGCACACACCTGCAAAGAGAGAGAGAGTGCAAGGCCGAGGGAGGAGAGCCCTAAGCTCACAGCCTAAGCTGTGGCTGTAACAAAACATGTGACTTTGCATGTTTTAACACCTTATTTTGCAAAGAAATTAACACATTCTTGCCAACTGTAGATTGCACTTTAAAGAAAAGAGCCTATATTTGTCACGTTGAGACAAAACGGAATAAAATGTTCCCTCTTCAGACTTTACAGTAGAACCTGGAAGTTGCCTGATCTCAGACCAGCTCTGTGTCCCAGCAGGGCCATACATTCATCATGCCTGTTTGCCTGTAGTGGGAAAGCAAAATGTATGTAAATATAAGTAAATGGAGTGTGAGATCTCCCTGGTCGATAGAGTGCTTAGAATTTCACGATGCAACAAGCTGTCCAGCCGTTATAAACCAGGCCCGTGAAAAAGAAGTGATCGCTGGATGTGATAAAGATGAAATGTAATAGTTTACACCACCATGAATCTGATTGCAACGTCCACACTATTAGAAAGGCCGATAAGAGCATTTATGACTATTTGCTTGGTGTCATAAAGGAAAGTTGACTGTTTGATTAATACGAGCAGCTGACAGCACATTCTGATGTTGCATATAACGTACAGAAGTGGTAATGGGCCGGTTTATATACTAAAATGCGATCTGTCACACATGTGAGATAAGCAGAATTATGACTAACACATTCTGCATTTCCCCCAAGTGCTGCGTTTGATATGCACGCTGTGTAAATGTGGGTGAGTGATGCTTTTGTTTTCACCAAAGAAATATTCACTCGGATGACAAGATGCTATCTGCTAATGTGGTTTATACAAAAGTGTAAAACTGGTTGGTTTCCTCATTCAAAATACATCTGTTAATACACAGTTATTTCTTGAAGTGTAACGATGGTAAATGTATTTTTGATGGCAGTTCTACTTTAGTTTGAACAAAAATAAGACTTAAAATAAGACCATTCATTTTAAGATTGTGACACATGAAACTAAACAGTCAATGAATACTAATTAAACAGTTTGGTTTCCATGATCTTTGCTGACCTGAAAAGAGCAGAGGCATTGCTGTAGCTACTTTTGAATTTTAACCAACATCCGGATCAGAGGTGTTAGACAACACGGCTAATCAATACCAGATGATTACTCTTTTCTTAATTAGGATGAGGATGATGCCAGAGGCTGAAATCAAAAGCTTGAAACTGCAGCAGTGCCTTCACAAATAGAAACCACATTTAAAGTTTTCAACCTTCTCCCTGGAACTGACTTCTCCACTTATATCACTCAGTACATTAAATAGCAAAAAGTCATTAGCATTTGTAAAATGTTGGATTTTTCCCCCTTAAAACCTCTGGTCAAATATGCTAATTCCTCTCTGGTCATTGATTTAACCCACTATAAACTTGTCTCTGGCTGGGGGGCACATTAAATAGTGATCTCGATGTCCTGCCACAGGATATTCTGAGCATCAAACAGTTAATTTCCTGCATTCTCGTGAATCCTAATGAATTGATTTGTCTGCATCAATTCATGGTGAGAATTTCACTTATGCAAAATGAAACAAGCACGTGTTCTAATTTTAATACGATACGATAAAAGCCTTGATTAATGCCGCAGTGGGGAAAATTAGCAGCACCGGAGCAGGACGGGGATAATGTAGAAATGTAGGTGCATCAGTCAAAACATAAAAATAAACAAGCAATATATATAAGAAGTGTTTTGTCGATTGTGGAAAAAACAGATTTATTCCATGTATAGGAAATTACTACTGTGGAGGAGCAAAAGCCAGACACTTTTTTTTAAAATATACAAAAATATTTGTGCGCGTTCATGTAACAAATAGCTCTGACTGCACTGATGTTGCACAACAGTCAAGTCTGCCAGTTTTTCTGTGTGTGGTCTACTGGGAGCAGTGCTGCTTGACAGTCTGACAGCAGGGAGGAAGAAGCTGTAGTGTCTCTCCATCACACAGTGTGGGTGAAGCGGCCTGTCACTGAAGGAGCTGCACTGTGCTGTCACCATGTCCTGCAGAGGGTGGGACATGCTCTCCAACAGGGATGATAGCTTAGCCATCTTCCTCCTGTCTCCACCATGTTTACCGGGTCGAGGGGTCATCTCAGAACAGAGCTGGTCTTCCTTACCAGCTTGTTGAGTCTCCTCCTGTGTGCTGCAAAGATGCTGCTGCCCCAGTATACCACCATGTAGAATATAGTGAAATGACCTAAGACGTGTTTCCTGCACTTCAAAAGAGCTCCTCAGCAGACAGATAGTATTGTCAGTTTGTTGTTCTGGTGAGCACCCAGCCGCTTGGAAGATGTCACCACTTAAATGTCCGTTCTTTGGTTGTTCACTGGTGTGATTGTTCTTGCACCACCAGCTCTTTGGTTTCCACAAAGCTCCGGGTCAAGCCTCTGCATTGCCTGACATTCTACTCTGTGATGAGGCCGACGATTGCAGAGTTGTCAGAGAACCAACCAGCAGATCGGTATATGAAATCTGCAGTGGAGAAGGAGAGCCAGGACTGTTGGTATCTCCTGCAGACAACCATGTCGGATTCACAGGCCTAGTAAGCATGATCTAGTCCATGATCTGAGCTGTGAGGTGGTGGCCCAGCCCCGTGACTTCAGCTTGTCTGTCTGGAACGTGGGCCGCATGGTGTCAAAAGCAAAAAACAAAGCAACAACAACAACAAGATTCTCACAGAGTTGCCAGGTAATCTACACCACCATTCAACAGTTTGGGGTCACACAGGCAATTTCATGTTTTCCATGAAAACTCACACTATTATTCATGTGCTAACATAACTGCACAAGGGTTTTCTAATCATCAGTGAGTCTTTCAACACCATTAGGTAACACAATGTAGCATTAGAACACAGGAGTGATGGTTGCTGGAAATGAGGGCAGTTGCTTTTTTTGTTCTTGCTGCTTGGACTAGTTGAATTGCATGACACAATTGGTGCATATTTGTTGTATATTTGTTGTTAAACAATGCTTAATTAAAAAAAAATAATTAAAAAATGCTTCCCAACAGCACACGTCTCCATAAGAAACTACCTGAACCATGAAGCCACCTGTTTGTTCTACAGCTCAGACTGAATGTGTGTCCCTCTGGCGCCCCCTAGCGGTCCTTAAAGGTCCAACCTTCTCCTCCAGCTCTCTATTGTCATTGGTTCAGAATGTCGCCGTCGCTGTTTGACCAATGGCACCGGCTTGACTTCTTTTTCACAAAGCTTGTTTTGCATGGACGCTCCTCCCTTTTCGTTACCGTCACGCACACTCACGGACTCACACACCCCAACCCCCTGTGATTGTGCGGCCGCTCCACGGTTTGCACCGGACAGACGGACGGACGGCGTGTTTCTCGAGGCGCTATGATCTAAAAAACAAACCGACATATTCTGGAGCATCGATGGAGACGCGTCGGTGCGTGAAGAAGGTGACTGAATCTGCAGCTTTTGCAATATTAATCCTAATATAAATTGGGTTTGTAGTTGGCTGATGGCGGCAACTCTCCTCTCTGTGTGTAATCTCTGTTTCTGCTACATTAATGCTCTGCTTTTCCTCCCTTAAAATAATAATAATAATAATAATGCAGACGCATTTGGCCTCCCCGCGGCGGTTCGAACTATGATCGACGCTAAACAGGCAGAGGAACACGGAGAGAGAAATCTGACTCAACATAATCCATCTGGACGTCAGGGGGGGAGATGAGGACCATGATGGCTTCGATGAAAACAGCATTATTCGTGTTTTTGCACGGGGGTGAGTCTATCCGTGTTGTACCTGTTCGCTGTCTGGCGCATGGAGATGCATTTGCACCATTGTTGCCAAACACAATATTCATTTGATTCATTTTTAACCATGCACACTACAGTTTTTTTTTTTGTTAATATGCATGGTGTGTAATCTGTGGGGCATTTGTCAGAGTATTTAAAAATCATTTTTGCACTTTAAATGCAGAAATAACTGATAAAGTAGTCCAATTTTGTAAGAAGAATCACTCACTGGATGCACAGGTGGTTATTTTTTTTGTCTTGGTTTGGCATCCATGAAGTCATAATAACAAATATTTGCATATAAGGACTCTGAAATTTACATAATTTATTTACATATTTGTGAAAATCATAGGTAGTTTCTATTTATTCATATATTTTACACCTCTTAATAGTCTAACTATGGTCATCTTTATGCTTTTGCTGCTTGTTTTATGCTGCTGTATTTGCAGATTTAATGTACATAATCTGATGAAGCACATCCCAGACACTTGAAAGTTAGAAATAAGGGTGACTTTTAGGGTGGAAATAAGACAGATTGCAATTATGCAGAATTCGATGAGGCCATTAAAGCACACGGCTGCTTTTAAACAATTTTCCATTTGTCCTTATTTTAACTTTAAACTTTTGAACTTATATTTTACAATTTGAGCTAACAGTTTGGACACAGAGAGAGAGAATGCATGTGGTTGATGGTTTTTACCCCCCTGGTCACAGTATTGACAATTAATGATATTAAACCAGGCTTCTTTGGGGAAGGATAGTATTATTCAAAGGTCTGTGGTCCAACATGCATCTCTTTGTGGGTTCCTGATTAGAAATCGAGGGCCCCCTCCTCCTTGTTTCACCGGGTCTAATCCAGACAGTGACGATCCGTGGTGTCCCCCAGCCCTATCAATCCGAGCCCAATGTTAATTAGGACTTGATCCGCTTAAGCCTCCCACTAGTCTCCCATGTCATTATCTATGGGCGTGTTTTTTAATGGGGCCGTGGCTCTGCCTGTGAGAAAGCTCCAGTTGTGTTTTCAGGACTCTCTCACACACACACACCCAGACTGACAGCTAGTATTTCTAGTTGTTCTGGTAGTTATCAGCTGTAGTGACGTGCAGGGCGTGTTCGTCGATGGTGGCGATCCATTGTTCGTTGTCAGTTTAGTGGGCGTGTGTTTGTCATGGTGGGATAATTGCATCTCATTTGCATTTACAAATGAGTTCATTTTTTCAGCTTTTGGCTCCACATGAAGACTGAAAATGTTTCGTATTTAACCAAAATTGAATTGAAATTGCTCCAGAACTTCAAATTTTTCCCCCAGAATGTGAAAGTTTATTTAGTAGATCAGCTCTCTGACCTCATGTCCTGTGGTCAAACTAATTATTAAATGCTGATAGATAGATAGATAGATAGATAGATAGATAGATAGATAGATAGATAGATACTTTCTTTAATCCCGAGGGAAATTCAAGTATTTAATGTGAAAGTATTTAATAATTTTCTGATCACAGCAATGCTACTTTTTGTAAGCCATTCGATTCTTTTTGCTTTGAATTAGTTCTATATTCTTACTGCTTACAGCCTTCTTAGATTGAAAATTAAAATTTATAACAAACAATTCTATCATTTTAACATTTCATCCAGCTGTGACATTTCAATTTGCTTATTTTATCAAAGAAAACCTCCCAGATATTCAGTTTACTGACCAGTGTGATAAATAGCATTAAATCTTCCCATATAACAAACTGTCATTTAATTATCTAACTTGCTGGCAGTTTATTTCCTATTATTGACTCCCTAACAAATCAGTGGAGCTGCAGGTATTTTTAGTGTCTCTTGTCATATGGTTAGCTAAAACGACACTAGTAAACAATGTAATGTTGCAGAAAACATTTATTTACAAGCTGCCTTTCTTATCAGCCTCTCTGTAGATTGAAAGGACTGTTGGAGTCATTTGTTACAACAAAAATACTGGACTTTTCTCATGAAAATCTGAACTCAACTGCATAAATGTCATCTCAGATTTTCCTTCTTGCTTTTAAAGAGGAAGCTCTGTACTGTCATTTACCATCTTTTTAAACTCTGACCTGTTCCCTTTTACAGAGTCACTATGGACATGTGAGCATTTTGGACAACTACCCTAAATCTGAGAGAATACTGTAGTCGTGGCACGAGAAGTTTCAGTGCCTCTGGCTGGAAGACGGTTTCAGTAATTTAGTCCTCCAGGTTGATCTGAGCCCGTCACTATTTCAGAGAGATTTTAGGGGAAGTTTGTGTTCCGAAACCAGACACTAGCTGACTCGATGAAATAGTGATGCTGGGACCTGGAAGCTGGCTGCTCTCCCCCTTAAGGCTCTCACTGAACAGTTTTTATCAGGAAGAGAACACTGAATATCTGCCAGACTTCCATTAAAGAGTGAGACAACGGGGATAGAGCTCATTTGAGAGTTCCCTTTTGGCTTGACTAAAGTGTTTTCACTCCATTTCTGTGTGATTTGCAGTGCAGAGATATCAGGTTTAGCTCATTTCATTACTATGTGCTCTGTGGCCTTTGGCTTTGACTGCGTTTGCACTGTGAAATAGCATTTGTATACTTTAACAGGAACATCTTTTTCAAAATGTAGCAACACTGTAGCTCACATTAATAAATGTCTTCATTTTATTTGCAGGATGGAGGAAATGTTCTGTTTTGCAGAACGTCACGTCTGTTACTGCGTTAGATAAGAGATGTTACTGTTGAGTTGCTCTCATTGATATGTGTGATTGATTGACTGATGAGAAATAGGTTTTTAGGTGTCATTTTCCCAGAAAAAGTTCAATACATGACCTAGTTTCAACTTCTGAGTTGCTTATCTTGCTGTTTTGTTGTGACAGATAAGGGACATGTTATGTTTCAGTTTTAGCGTGTTGAGCGGTATAAGCCATTTGAAGACGCCCCCTTAGGATTTAAGACCTGTTTTTATTGTTTCACACATTTTATAGACACAATCATTAGCCATGGAGTGAATGTGTCCACTCATTGTAAGGTTGGTAGCTCAGCCTCTGGCTCCTCAATGTGATGAATTGTTCTTGGGCAAACACTGAACAAGAAGTTATTGCTGATGTGGAGTCCTGACGTGTCAAAACTAATACTCAGAGTCATCCAAAGTAGTTTAAATCAATCCACTGGACTTTAAGAAAGTTTCTTGAAGACGTTTCACCTCTCATCCCAGAGGCTTCGAAGCCTCTGGGATGAGAGGTGAAACGTCTTCAAGGAACTTTCTTGAAACCTATTTCTCATCAGTCAATCAATCACACATATCAATGAGAGCAACTCAACAGTAACATCTCTTATCTAACGCAGTAACAGACGCGACGTTCTGCAAAACAGAAGAAACTTCCTTGAAGACGTTTCACCTCTCATCCCAGAGGCTTTGAAGCCTCTGGGATGAGAGGTGAAACGTCTTCAAGGAACTTTCTTAAAGTCCAGTGGATTGATTTAAACTACTTTGGATAACCATGACCTGGATGAATGAGAACCTACACAGACAATACTCAGAGTCGTCTTTCAAGTCAAAGCACAGTTTTACTTGTGCAATGAATCACTTGAACAGAGCAAAGTCTGAACGAGTGACTGACAGTAAGTGGAAACAATTTGGTTTTTACGCAAGCACATCCACAAGTTACACTGGTATTATTGGTTTCACAGCAGCCAGTTTCATCCGGCTGCTTACAGGACCAACTTGTTATGTTTTCATGGTCAAAGTTAAATCATGGAATTTTACCAGGTACATCGGGTTGTCGCAGTTCACCGTCACACAGTTATACAGTAGTTTGAAATCATAAAGAGCATTTAATCATAGCATCATTTTAATATTATAACAGCAGGGGATAACCTTACAGAGCAGCTCTGCTGTCATTAGTCTGAAAGTGATGGACACTGTGTGGAACGTACCATTTACTTGTTGTGAGACGACAGTTCATCCTGTTTTTTAGTGAGCTGTACCTTTAAATACGGCCCCAACAAAAACAATTACAGCATTAGATTACTGACACAATTGCATCACATTCATTAAACACGTCGTTGTATCATGAGAAAGCCGACCCAGAGCCCCAGCCCCACTGTGTTTTTCCTCCACAGCTATTTAACTCATCGATTCCCTGTTAGCCCATCATCAGCTCAGGATATTGATCGCTCAGTCCATGTACTAAACATGCTGCGAGGCAAGGCTGTCACCCACAGAAATTGACATTGTTGCTGTTTCCATGCTTTCCCCATCAGCACATCTTTCACGTTCTTGCTGCCTCTGCTTATTTCTCTTTTTTCCAGTGCTCCAGTACGCTCTGTGCCGCGACGTAACCCTTCCCACCGGACCCCTATTCCGTGTGGCCGGGTTCCCCCTCTCCCTTCCCTGCAGTGTATCAGGATACGAAGGCCCACGCACACAGGACTTTGAGTGGTTCCTGTACAGGGATGACGCTGGTGGAAGACAGATGGGAGTGGTGTCCACCAGAGACAAGGGCTTCCCATACGCCCCGTTCCAGGCCCGGGTGAGGAACGGGGAGGTGAGAGTGGAGAGGGACTCAGGAGACAAGGTCAGACTAATGATCCAGAGGCTCCGGGCTGAAGACCAGGGCAAGTATGAGTGCTACACGCCCAGCACGGACAGCACCTACCAGGGGAACTACAGCGAGACAGTCATTGTCAAAGGTAAGACCCGAGTTCATTTTAAGTTCTATGGGTATGCAAAGGACTGGATGATATATTCAGTATAAGACTGTCTAGTTCCCACTGATGGTGTAAAACTGTAAAGAGGCAACAAATATATACTTTGAAAAATCTTTGAAACCCAGAATGATTTGTTTACGTGGCTGGGCGTTGTCGCTTTTAGCAAACATACTACAACGTGAGATGAGATGTTCTGCATGTGTTAGATCGAGTTTTAATCATGAATTTGGTGCACTAGTAAATATGAACAGCAGCAATCATGCTTGAGCAACAAATACAGAGGAATAAAACACATCATACTCTTAAATTCGATGAATTCACTGATGGATTCTTATCTTTTCATTGGGTTTTATTGACAGTAAAATACAGAATATCACTGGACTTTTCCATAAACCCAACGAAGAGAGATTAAAAAGCTGTTTTAGCAAAATATTTAAGCAGCAAATAGCAGAAAATACTATGGAAACATAATAAAGTTACAAAAAAACCACAAAGAGAGTAATCAGGGATCAGCGACAGAAACTATAAAAGCCAAAATTTATATAAATTCTTAGCATAAACAGGTCAAAAGAAGTAATGTAATTGCCCACTTCTGAAAAACTGTTGATAACGTAAAGCACCTTACAACTGCAACATTTGGCTTTCAGGGTTTTATAGAAATCCTGTTAATATTCTAAAAGTAAGGTATTGTAAAATGATTGCTTTTGGTATTCATACTGCAAACCTTTCATCAACATCTGCTGTCAGAAGTCATTAAATGACACCCATCCCTTGTTGCAGCCAGATGATAATCATAGTTTAGCTGTAATGTATGGAAACCAAGCAGAGTGCTGCATTCAGGTTCCATGATGATGTTCACCGTACAAGGAGATTGAGTTGACAGCTCTACACTGCATCAACCAGACGGAGGGCATGTTTCATTGATTAATTGTTGTACGTGTTTAACTTGGTACACGGCAACATTCCTCATTCTAAACTATTATTTATACTCTCCATCTGGAGTTTGCACTCTGCCTTTTCCTTTCTGTTTCTCCCTATGAACTTGATACTTGTGCACTGAGATCCTTCTGCTCAAGCTGTCCAAAATATTTGGACGACCGTACATCGTCCATATGGTTACCGGTTCTGTTTCTGTTAATCATCTGCTTTGTTTGAGACTCAGTTTATGTTTGAAGGACGCTGGCTGTTGGATTTGCAGCTGAGTATTGTCATAGCCTGCTAATCCCCTCTTCCTTTGGCATCAGCCAGAGGCGATAAAAGGCTTGGACTCTCCCTCAGCATTTCATTATTTGCTTTAGTGTTCTAAACATATACACCTTAACAGCACACAGGGCAGAGAAATTGAGTTTGACATATTTTTTCCTCCCATCTGTCTCCTGTAGCGGCTCGCTCTAATATAATTGTCTGTCTCTGCGTACAGTGATCCCCGACACGCTCCAGATCAGCTACTCCCGCGCGCTCACCGGCCAGCCCACGCCAGAGGGGGCTGAACTGACTCTGACCTGCTCCGCCAGCATCCAATCGGAGCAGCTCACCCATCTGTCCATCACATTCGGGAAGCGTGGCGGTGGAGACGGCTCGGCGAGCGGAGCAGGAGGGGAAGTCAGCACCGTCAGAGAGATTATCTCCATCGACAAGCTTCTGGGGGTCGTCCCCGGACGTTTCTACAAGAAGCGCTACGATGACGGAGAGATAACGCTGGAGAAGAGGAACGGAGAGGGCGGGCAGGGCGTGTACGTGATGAGGATGAGGGCGGTGCAGCCGGACGACACCGGCTCCTATTTCTGCGAGGCCTCTCAGTGGATTCTGGATCCTGATCGATCGTGGCAGAAAATTGCACAGAGAACGCTGGATATTGGCAACCTGACTGTTCAGCAGCTAGGTCAGTGAACTTAGAAACTGTCACAAGCACGTTGTACAATGGCTCACTGCACTCAAACACAACGCACACTGGTAGATGACGACATTAGAAATACAACCTTCAGCACGTGATATAGTTCTGAAAAAGTCAGCCTCACTGGTTAAAGGCGATGTAAGATAAATGATGGGATCAGTCTGAGACGGGAACAAACGTCAGAGGTTTGGTTTCTACATGTCAATTCAAGGCTCTGTATTGTTTTTCTGATGTTGCCAAGGAAGCTGTTGGCCTGGACTGGTAGATCCGTTGAGTAAATTGGACTCCATCCAGATTTCAGGCTCTGGATGTTTGTGTTACTTAACTGCTTAACTGAATGCCTAGCTTACCGGCTGACCAGCTTTCTGACTAGATGGATGACGCCTGATTAAATAACCGAGTACACATTTACATTCAGCTTGTTGCCTTGTTTGTTAGCTGCTTACACACAGCAAGTGTTGCAGTTTCTGTCTGATGGGCTGTTTGGGAATCTGGGTGGTGCATGTTTAGCTGTTTCCTCTCTGGAGCTAAAGGCTGTTTTCATTCTTTGCCAGTTATTTATTATAAAATAAATCCCATCTCATAGTCATTAAAATGTGCTGCTCGCTATAAAATCCAATCATTTTCAGTATGCCATATTTCAAGACCAAGAAAAGCTGCCAGTTCTCACATTTGAGAACTTCTGTTGGAATTTCCATTTATTTTTCCTATTTTTGTTGCACTTACCAGTTCATTTTCTGTCAGTCAGGCCTTCACCTGTCAGACTACCTGACTGAAAGCTAAATGCTCAGCCGTCCTGTTTATTATCCAGCTGGATTTAGAAGGTCAATAGCAGGCTGGCTGGGCAGCTACATAACCGCCTGTTGCCTTCATGCTCTCCTCAATTTAAATTTCAAAGCGTCTGTGCAGGTCTGAAGGGTTAAGTAATCTTCTCTCCTGCCTCGGCCCTTTGTAGCTTGCACAGGGAACCGTGATCATTCTGTCAGACTGATGTGTCATTCCAGCACTGCTGTGCTTAGCAATCCTTCCTCAAAGACTTGTTTAATCTAGCAGAATGAGAAGGGCTCTCGGTGTAGACGGCATATTCCATAAATTTGCTCAGAGGGCACGGCTGTGAATATATTGTTACCTCTTCAACTGTAAGTTTTATTGTAAAGTTTAAATTCTGAGTTGGTTTTAAATAATCAGTCAGCATTGTGACATCTTTAATTAATGTGCTGCTGATGAAAGGTAAAGACGATATGGATCTGTTTTTTTTTTTTTCTTGGGAAACAAAACTAAAGCTGAAGTGGAAGCTCTGGAGCTCATCAATGCATTCATTGTCTCTTTACAGACGCTCACTGACAAGTACTATTTAGTTCTACGTTTTCTGGCCTGTCGTCTGACAAATGCAACGGTCTGACGCGTCTCCTTTTGTTTAAATACATAATGTGTCTATTATCAAGAAGCATCTGTGTTTAGAGTGTTGTGGTTAGATGAGGCTGTGCGTACACAGTGGACTCTAACTTTTACAGTCCGTTATATCCGTGAAATAAACAATATTAATATATTTTAGACTTTTACAAGGCTAATAAGGACATTTTACATTTAATTAAGTTTAGGTAATTTGGTATGTTTATTCTGAATTACTTCCAAAGTGAATGTATTTGCTTTGTAAGCTTGTAGACTGAAGTAATATTTATGCATGCAGTGTAATTGTGTTGTCAGGTCACGGCCCTTTATCATTTCTCTGCTGTTGAGTACAGTAGTAAAACTAGAGTGTAATAAATGTGATAATGGTGTCTTACAACAGGTGGATATGTCTATGTGTATATCTACTGCACCCAGGCAAGTTCATGTTTTCCATGAAAACTCACCCTTTTATTCATGTGCTAACTTAATTACACAAATGTTTTCTAATCATCAGTGAGTCTTTCAACATCATTAGCTAACACAATGTAGCATTAGAACACAGGAGTGATGGTTGCTGGAAATGTTCCTCTGTACCCCTATGGAGATATTCCACTAAAAATCAGCCGTTTACAGCTACAATAGTCATTTATTACATTAACAATGTCTACACTGGATTTCTGATTCATTTAATGTTATCTTCATTGAACAAAACTGCTTTTCTTTCAAAATAAAGCCATTTCTAAGTGACCCCATACTACCATGTGTAGATAATCCGTTAAAAATCAGCCGTTTCCAACTAGTATAGTCATGTAGTATTTATAGTCATTGATGCTGTATGCAATGGATACTATGGATTTTTGTCCAATGTGATTTATTTAGAAGCCTGAATGTGAAACACAGATTAAAGAAAAGTCTGCTGCTTTATGTAGCAAAATGATTTTTATCCTACTTTCATCGTTAGTCATCACACTACCACTCACATTTATTTGACTGATCTAAAAAGTCCATTAGTGCACAATATAAAAAGAATCCCATTCTAGTCACTGATCTGTTCTAATGCTCCATTTTGTTCTATATTGTTAGAGTTGTGCTTGCTGGACTTTTGCTTCCTGCTAAAGTGCCAGTCCATTTTGTAGTACAATGTAGCAGAGAAGCCACTCTTCCCTTTCTGGCCGCAGAAGTGGTGTCTGACTTCCTGTAAAGACGTTCACTGTCACAGTCTTAAGTGCTTTTTTGTGGCCTCCCCCGAACGAGTTTCTGGTGGTTAACCTTTTATTAAGCTCTCTGCGTCTGTCTCTTCCTCTCTCCAGCCGAGTCTCTGAGTGTAACATCTTCGCCCAAAGGTGAGGTGACCCTGCAGGTTGGTTCTCCTCTCATCCTGACCTGCGAGGTGCTCGGGCTGCCGTCTGAAGTGAAGTCAGGCCTGCTGGTCCAGTGGATGAAAAGGGGATCTGTCAGCAGCGATGTGGTCGGGAGCGGAGGAGTGGAGGTGTGGGAATTCTCCGTGGTTTATTGTGTGTTGTCGCTCATTGTCTGTTCTTGAATATAGTGGGACAAAACAAAGATTAAAGGTTTAATTTACTCATTAACTCATAGTCAAAATCAGCTGAAATGACAGATAGATGTAGCCTAGCCGCGCTAGACCCATGTTCTGAATTCTGAAGGCACAAGGGTCTAGGGCCGCTCGACAGGGAGGGAGGCGGGCTAAAAGGTTGTCTTTCAAATCACTCTGCAGCAATTGGGTAGGTATACAACCAATCAGCGCAACGAATAGGCTGACGTAGTTCCTAGAGCGCCGGCAGATTGTGGCTAAGTCCCATTAGCTCCCCAACCAGCGGAGCCAGCTGGTATATTAAGGATTTGCCATATCCTGTCGGCATAAGTCCAAATACGTCTTTCTTCTCAATGAAACACTTCAGTGCCGTCCTTTGTTTATCTTTCAAGTTGAATTTTAGCTTCAAATCTTTAAGGGCTGTGGCCAAAGCCGAGTCGAAAGATAACTGTTTATTGTGCGCCGGTTGTTTCTGTCAGAATCGTCGCGCCTCTGTCGTCACTTCGTTACGCCCGCCTTCTGACTCTACACTTTATGGTGATTGGTCCGGCCAGTTTTAGGAGAATCCAGCCTCGAGCCTTATGGAGGGTAACTAGACCCTCCCTGGCAGAGAATTAAATTTGTTGCCGTGGGTTGTGTAGCGCGGCTAGGCTAAGATAGATGTGAAATATTTTGTGCTAGAATGCTGGAGGGACAGTTCTGTCAAATGTCAAACGTGCTGATGCGCTGTGTTTTACGTTAAGGTCGAGGTTGCCCAGATGAGCCCAGATGGCATCGTAAGCTGGGGCGACGACCTCAGCAGAGCGAGTGGAGGGTCGATGGAGAAGGTGGCCGAGGGGAGGTACTCTCTGAAGCTCTTCTCGGCCCGGCCCTCTGACTCAGGGGTGTATCGGTGTGTGGTGAGCGTGTATGCCGGGCGGAGAAATCCCGGCCTGTCTATGCCTGCCACACTCACCCAGAAGTCCGAGGGAGTCACTGTCAACCTGAAGACCAAAGGTGAGATTCAAAGACTTCAAGCTGTGTTGTCTGCCGTTGGACTGAGATGATGGTTACTAACACACCAAACCTAAACATACTGGCACTGGAAGCAAATCCTGCTGATTTGACCCTTAAAGTTTATTCCTGACCTTTGAAGCAGGAGTTAATAGATGCTCATCATCACATAAAAAATGTGCATAAGGTTACGAGGCCCAGCAGCCTGCGTGAGATTGGGTCACTTTAACCCTCGTGTCGTCCTGCGGGTCCAATTGACCCGTTTTAAAGTTTGAAAATGTGGAAAAAATCATCTATTTTTACAGTGAAGCTTCTTATGTCCACATTTTCAACATTTTTACGAAATCTCTGAACATTTTATGGTGGAAAAAAAAGAAATGTAAAAAACATAGCTGCATTTTGATTGATTTTTTTTTCTGGTGAACGTTCTTCAAGTAAGTATTACTGATATGATTTTTTTGGGAAGATTTTTACTCTTTTTTTTTTTTTGAAAGAATAGTTGTGTATGATGTATATTGCTATGAAATGTGCAGACTTTCATAGTGATCATGTGAAATTCTCATCCTGGATTACCACTATTTTGTGCCACTTTATCTGGATTGATTGTCATGAGATTTTCCACTCTTATGTCCCTTCAGGGTATTTTGTAGTAACTTTGATGATCCGCTGATTTTTATCTGATGCCATCATCTAATCTAAATTTGAATTCACGTGAATCATTCAACTCAAAGAGCCCCTGTGCCCAAGTTTAGTTTCACTGAGACTCTCAGTGTTGTTCTTTCTGCTATTGATTACATTGACTGTTCAGGAACTGCTGTATTGTTTTGGTCTGACAAATGATTTACAGTTTTGGGTGTATTGAGGTTCTTGGTGGCCCGGAGGTCTGGGACGGGAGCCATTTGGCTACAGCGTGCTTGAACTCTGGAACAGCACAGCCAGATTTCTGTTCCAGCTTGACTGATATGCCTCCAAGTTTCTAATAAATTGTCTAAAATATTCAAGGCACTCCTCAAAATCTTAAAAAGATTCATGTTGACGTGTTTTAGTTTGTATGCTATGAACAATGCCTTCGCTGAAATCAAAAATTTATAAGCTTCTGCGGTTTTCTTCAGTTGTTGTCCTCTTGGGCAGACTTCAAAATCTTGGTTATTTCATTACTTCAACATTTGAGACGTCTGTTTTACCACAGATGAAAATCATCTCTTTAGCTGTCACATGTGTTTAGTTTACCCTCTTTAAACTGCGTTTTAAATCTTCATTCCTTTCTGCAGCTGTTTTGGTTTCTGCTGCGGCTCAGCTCCTTCCTGGTCCTCTGCTAAAAAGAGGCAGCACCGTCACCTTAATCTGCAACGCCACCATGACCACCACCGGCCCCGCCCTGGCTCAGGTGGACTTCCTGCGGTGGCCAATCCCTGAACCGGCTGTCAAGAAAGCGTCTGATGTCACTCCACTCGACCCACCTGTTGAAAGGACACTGCTAGCCACTCTCCAGTACGACGGGATTGTAAATATCTACACCGACGGCAACAAGATCAGCATCGACCGCCTGTCAGCTGTCACCTACAGGCTGAGGGTCCACACGGCGACCATGGAGGACCAGGGCATGTATGCATGCCGTGCTGAGGCGTGGGGGCAGGACCCACATGGAGGCTGGTACAACACCGGGGCCAAAGCAGAGTCCAATGCAGTGACTGTTTACCTGTATGCCAGAGGTAAGAGTCCCCCAGTGGATTTGTTCTTTGTAGTAATCACAGACAGAGTGGATAAATGTGAGGAGCTACCTTATTTACTAAGGTGTTTATCTGGGGAGGTTTTCTGCCAAGACCTCGATTCTCCTCTGTGCACAGTCTCTCCCTTGTGGAAGCTTCATCATTCTGGCTACTCAGCAGCTTCACCGGAGCTTTTGGGGGTAATGGGGCGAGTGCTGCTCCCGAGATCGATTCTGGTTGTTTGAGGATCGAACTGACGAATCAATCGGGGGATCAAACTGACAACCTCCAGTGCCAAGTTGGAGGATAGCCCGTGTAAATTTAAAGCATTTACTCTTAACCTTGAATAGTGACTGCACCTTTTGTGTCGATTGATTCCACCCCAGATCCTTTTCCTGCCATTCGTAGCAAACTACAGAGCAAGCTTCTCTGTTGGTACAAGTTAAATGTACAAATTTGCACTTGATCTCACCTGTTACTGCCCCAAGTATCTGATTAGTGGACAGCAGTAGTTTAATTCTGGGGGATTAGTTGTAGTCCTTCAGACCTTGCTTACGTATGCTTTTATCACTAAAATTTTTTCTAGTATTGTCAAGGATTAAAGCATGTCTACGGTGAAGCTGGAGTGGCCATGAACAGAGAGTTTGTTATGTTGCCAGGGGCATTCCAACAAGAAGAGATTATACACTAATCTTCCTGCATGTGTGTCTTCTGCTGGGTGAAATAATCTTTACTAGATCTTGGGTGCGTTTGTATTGTTGGGCGTTTTGTCCTCATGCAGATATGATCGAAATATAATGTGTAATGGTGTAAAATTAGTCAAAAGCTCTTCTAGAACTGTGAACATGATCATTTTAGTTTGTCACTGGTTGTTAGTTAGTTGTTGACCTTTGTCCAGTTTAACATAACTTACTGTCGATCCTGGATTAAGCCTAAATGAACTCAGTTTTCTGCACTATTTAATTGAATCACCAAAGCAAACTGTCAACGACACAGTCTGTAAACCCAGTGGACATCGATGGTCGTCATTGGTTTGATTTACATTTTTTCTCTTTCATTTTTTGTTTGTGTTAATTTAGCATTTACACCATGGTTCAAAAGTTTGGGGTCACCCTGGAAATTTCATGTTTTCAATGCAAACTCGTACTTTTAGTCATGTGCTAACATAATTGCATAAAAGTTTTCTAATCTTCAATGAGCCTTTTATCACCATTAGCTAACACAATGTAGCATTAGAACACAGGAGTGATGGTTTCTGGAGATGTTCCTCTGTACCCCAATGGAGATATTCTATTAAAAATCAGCTGTTTCCAGCTAGAACAGTCATTTACCACATTAACAATGTCTGAACTGTATTTCTGATGAATTTATTGCTATCGTAATTGGAAAAAAGGTGCTTTTATTTCAAAAATAAGTGCATTCTAAGTGACCCCAAACTTTTGATCGGTAGTGTTCTTAAAAATGTGTTTAATCAAAGCATATATATTAATAATAATCAAAATGATTATACAACACCAAAGGAAACTGTACAAAGTAAACAAAATTAAAACACATCAACATTAAAAATATAAAACTATTGTGCATATCCATGAAAAATTCAACTGGACCTGCTGTATTTTCTCCATTTAATCCTCTTGTCTTTTTTTTTATTGCCACAATCGCACCATTTATTAAAGCCACAAACTGCAGAAACAGAAAGAACCATCAGGTTTTCAGGCCTTGAACTATTCAGCCGTTTGGTGCTTTTTTGTTGGAAAACTAATCTAAGGTTAAAAGACATGATATCTCATTAGCATCACTGTATTATACATATCTCTTTTTTTTTTAAATTGCCAAAAATAAACTAAAATTCTGCGCTCCACGGTGCAGCCACGAAGCCATCAGTGACTCAGCTGTCATCAGTGATCACAGAACAACAATTCAGGGACTTTTCAGCTGAACTATAGGCTGTGTTTACAGAGAGCAGATAGGAGACAAATACGGAGACAAAATAGTAATCTAAGTGATATCTATAATATCTAGAGCTGACAATGTTATACATGTTGATTCCAGATTTTGTTCAATATCTGTAAAATAAGTCAAACAAAGACGACTTTAGTTTTTTTATGATTTATAGCATTAAAACTTTCGCTCTATTTCTATCCATGATTGTGCTCTTTTCATAAAGATGCACGACTTTGTGTTGCACAAAAAGTTATTCAAAGTAATTTTCAGTATATCTGCAGTCTTAATGAAGATGTCACTGAATTCTTCTTTTTATTTTCCTCCTCCTTTCAGCTGCTGACCTCCTGCTCATCCCTCTGGTGATCGGCGTCTCATCCGCCTTGTTTGTCGGCATTGTCATCATCGCCACGGTAACCTGCTGCTTCATGAAGCGGCTGGCGAGGCAGCGTGCTCACCAGAAATAACCATCCGCTGTCGCCTGCCGTCTGGAATCTGATTGTTCGTGAAGCGGCACAAAGAGCTGATGCGCACATCATAATGGAAAAAAAAATGGCCCACAAAATAACTTCACAAAATGAAGTATAAGGTGACTGTCGCCTTGATAGTTGATTGTCTGTGTTTTGACCTTCCCGTTTAACAATCAATGCCAAAAAAAAAAAGTCAGTTTTGT
The DNA here is from genome assembly GCF_021347895.1 of Acanthochromis polyacanthus. NCBI lineage: Eukaryota > Metazoa > Chordata > Actinopteri > Pomacentridae > Acanthochromis > Acanthochromis polyacanthus. The sequence goes on along the minus strand of NC_067117.1, from coordinate 8,547,123 downwards.
ATTCTCGTATTTTTATATCCAAACCTTCTTTGGGCACAACATATTTTTGTGATTGCTGCATTGTGCACTAATAGACATAGTCGCATGAATTTTTGAGGCCACCATCTCGCTGTTCCTCTCCACATTTTAAGTGGGGAAAAGACACTTTCTTTGGTTCCTGCTTCCATCTTAGCCTAAACCACATTTTTAGTGAACTCCTTCTCCCAGCTTATTATCGTTTCAACTGAAAAAAAGGTCAGAATCCAAACATGTTACAGCAGGTTTGGTTTAAGTCTCCTACATGTGAGGAATCTGACTGTAAAAGTGTTGTTTGTGAAGAACCCACTGCCCTCTGGGAAGTCATGGCTTGATTTTTACAATGTGATGCTATGAAGATGGTTTATGTGATACTGGATATGTCATCCTGCTTTGACTAATGGTGCAAGTTTCCCACAAACAAAGGACATTCTGTGTTTTTACAAGTTGTTGATGGTTGTTCCTTCCTCAGACTGCATGTTTTTTGTTTTATAATACAAAAACCAACTATGTCTAAATGTATGTGCATGGTTCAGGCACTGCCACTGACAGTCACATGAATGCTGATGGGAGCAGTTCAGCCTCCAGAAACTTAATAAGAGCAGGGGCGTTCCACCGCCTGCAGCCCGGCACCACTCTGCATCTAAACAATGTCTCAGTCTGTTGCTTAATAAGGAAGCCGCTGGCTGGGGACTTTCAGATGCAGACCGATCGAGTACGAATCCCAATTTCAAGCATTCTTCGCCTGTGAAGCTTCAGGTTTTAGAGTTTTCTATACAGATTTATAGATTTGACAGAGAAAATGGAGGAGAAACCCAATATGCACTGAGGTGAAATATGTAAATACTCTATGGAGTTTAGCTGTTTATTTTCTTAATGTAGGTACAAGTGTGCTGTAGCACCGTGTTTCTTTGGCGATCACCTGTGTTTAACATTCTGCAGCACTCTGGTCTGCTCTGTTGAAGCACTTGGACAAATAAACGGGACTGGGACCAAAGCCCCTCGGTATCCATCCATCCATTCTCTATACACCGCTTTATCCTCACTAGGGTCGGGGGGTGCTGGAGCCTATCCCAGCTGACTCGGGCGAAGGCAGGGGATACTCTGGACAGGTCCCCTTGGTATTCTTTTACTTGATTTTCTTCCAGCTGAAAAGTCATTTCTTTGCTTTTTTCTTTCTTATTTTGTGGGGATTAATCGTTGCTAAGCTCTTGTTGAGTGACTGTGATAGAAAAAAACAGTTCTGTGAAAAGGAAATTCCCTGTTTGTTACGCTGCCTGACAGGAAAGCTGTTGTGTTGTTTCATGCTGTTTAGGATTCTTGTCCCCGAGGTGAGAATTTCCTGAGGAGTGCAGTCATTTGACCAGACAGTTTAGTGGAGCCTCGCTATCGTCGTCATAGTTATCATGTGGTTTCAGGCCACACATTTCTGCTGCCAAGACTTATTATGTCTATAGCTCCGGCTGCTAGCCCGCAGAAATCTGTTGGACAGATTTACTGTGTCTGCACACTTAAAATGGGTGAAATCCATCCTCCTCTTCCTGTTGAAAGCAACACTTAAGAAAAGTTTGGGGCCCGCATTGTGCCATCATTTAAGGCTTGATACATGTTCGCGGGAAGGAGGAGGAAGGCGAAATTTGTCGTTATTCCGCTCGTCACTCTCTCATTGAAGCGATCTCGGCTCACTTTTCAGACTCGTCTAAATTTGTTTGCACTGAGCTGTACTTTACTGTCTCGGTTTATCTTTACTCTCTGTCTGTCTCTGTTGGAGTCGCTCTAAAGCTCCTCCCTAACCTGTGCTCCCTAAACCCTGATTATAAATGTTGTTCATGAACATTAGGGAATAAAATCACAGCTCTGCTTGCTTCCTGAGCTACTTTGTTCCAGATCAACTACTCAAAGCTGATTTGTTCCCCCACATACCCACCTACCGCACGATTACACTCTTGCACACATACATGGATGCACGTGCACACAGCAGCAGCAGTAGGACGGTGCTGGCTGGTGTTTTAGATGGAAGTGAGTATCTGCGTATTCATCTCTAATCCCTGTTTATGGCTGCAGTGTGTCCTGCTGCCCTTCCCCCAACCCCCTGTGTGTTACAGCAGCAATGTGGCTCACACTCGATTCATTTCAATCTCTTTTCCCTGAGAATTACTGCCAGCTGTAAACAGTGTTGCACATAGCGTGCAGAGTACAAGAACTGCTGTCTAAGTCGTATTTTTGTTGAAGATGTATTAAACCCTTTCATGAAGGTGTTATGTTCTGTTTGGATTGTTCACTCATGCTTTAATACCACTGTTCCCGAATGCATCTTACTGCCATGTGAAACATAAAGACAGGTTATTGCTCAGTTTGTTTCTTATGGTGCTTTGGCAAACCTGCCAGTTGATAAAACCAATAAACCACTCTGGATTTATAATGTCACTTTGCCTATTTTATTCCTTTTATTTTCTGCTGCTTTGATAAAAAGTCTTTTCAGCAGAAAATCCTGGAAACGTTCATTATCGGAGGCCTCTGGAGACATCTGAGGTATTGCAGGACATTCTGCGGGGAGGAAAATAATCCAATCTGTCTGACAAAGTGCTCATGAGCCAGTTGAGCATATTTTCCATCTACAGAACGAAAAACCAAAAGATTTCTTGTGGTTTCTGCAGTTTCCGTGTTCGAAGCAGGAAAGCAGAGGCTTATATTTCAGCTCAAGTTTCTGTAAGTCTTTTGTGATGCAGTCAACTTTGTTTTATGGTTTACATGTGTTTGACAAAAGCTAGATTTTTATTGATAAATCTCTGAAAAAAATATATTTTATTGAATTTGCACTAGGTGAGAAATTCCTGATACAATGAAACAAGTTATCTAGAGGGCAACAGAATATTAATTTAAACTGTCATGGAGCACTGCAAGAAAGAAAGAACAAAGAAGCTAAAAATAAACTGCAATAATAATTTCTTGATTTTCATGTGTGAATGGGTCATGACCCTACAGGTAATTATTACCTGACTTACACTACCGGTCAAACGTTTAGCTACACCTTCTCATTTAATGGTTTTTCTTTATTTTTATGACTATTTACATTGTAGATCCTCACGATAGACAGGTGTGCCTTGTCAAGGTTCATTTTAAATGAATGGATCTTCCGTGGGGGCACGCCCCCCCCGATCTGATTGGCCACCCCGTGCCCCCCCAAAGAAAAAATCGTTGGAAATTTACATTACTGATACCCCGATTTCCGACGCTCATGAACGCAACTTCGCTGTCCGACTGCACTTGAATGCACCAATGACCTTAGTTTGATCTTTGATTGTATTTCGTTTGGATTTAAAGACGTTTCCTGATGCCAGAGGAGAAGACGAGCAGCTTTGTACCTTTGCGGTAAGAAGACTGTGGCTGTTTCCCAGTACGTAACTGTCCGGACTTGCGTTCTCACGTACTCGTGAAACGTCATCATCGAGACTGCATCGGACCAGACTAGTGTGCATAGATATGAATCAGTATATATATATATATATATATATATATATATATATATATATATATATATATATATATATATATATCTGTGGCTGCAGCTCCCTGTGAACAGGAGGGTTTTATTAGAGGAATTCAGACACAGCCACACAGAGAAACATTAGAGCTCACACTGAAACAGAGCTATAGCTCTGTGTCTTGTATTTCAAAGCTACATGTGTGACGGTAATGATCCGTGCCAGAGCAGACCTCATTAGAAAGTCTGGAATCTTCCACCTTCCTGTTTGTCAAAGTGGCCTTCTACCTGGACAGGTTTTGTTGGAGCTCATGCAACAAACATTTTGGGCAACTGCTCTTTAATCTGGATGGATGACACTGAATTAGAGTCATCCAGAGACCAAAATTGAGTTTTTTGGCCATCAGACAAGACATCATGTTTGGCAGAAACCAAACACTGCACATCACCAAAAACACACCATCCCCACTGTGAAGCATGGTGGTGGCAGCATCATGCTGTGGGGATGTTTCTCACCAACTGGACCTGGAAGGCTTGTAAAGATAGAGGGCAGAATGAATGCTGCAAAATACACTGAAATCCTGGGGGACAATCTTTTTCAGTCTGCAAGAGAACTACGTCTTGGGAGAAGATTTATTTTCCAGCAAGACAATGATCCAAAACATACTGCAAAAGCTACACAAGAATGGTTTAAAAAGAACCAGGTAAATGTTCTGGATTGGCCAAGTCAAAGCCCAGACCTCAATCCTATAGAGAATTTGTGGCTGGACTTGAAAAGGGCTGTTCATGCCCGATACCCGCGCAACCTGACAGAGCTTGAGCAGTTTTGCAAAGAAGAATGGAGCAAAATTGCAGTGGGCAGATGTGCAAGACTGATTGAGACCTATCCACACAGACTCACTGCTGTGATTGCAGCCAAAGGTGCATCTACTAAATACTGACTTGAAGGGGGTGAATAATTATGCAAACAATTATTTTCATTTATATAATTTTCTTTCATTAACATTACTTTATAGAAATCTGTTTTCACTTTGACATTAAAGAGTTTTTTTCCAATAATTTTTTTTGTTAAAAAAGCTAAATTTTATTGACCGTGATTGATTTATGAAAGCAATAAAAGGGTAAACCATCAAAGGGGGTGAATACTTATGATAGGCACTGTAGCTGCTAAGAAACCACAACTAAGGAAAAGCAACAAGCAGAAGAGAGTTGTTTGGGCCAAGAAACTTAATGGACATTAGACCAGTGGAAACCTGTGCTTTGGTGTGATGAGTCCAAATCTGAGATCTTTGGTTCCACACACTGAGTCTTTATGCGACTCAGAAAAGATGAACGGATGATCTCTACATGCATGGTTCCCACTGTGAAGCATGGAGGAGGAGGTGTGAGGGTGTGAGGGTGCTTTGCTGGCGACACTGTAGGGGATTTATTCAAAACTGAACCAGCATGGCTACCACAGCATCCTGCAGCATCCAGTTTGCATTTAGTTGAACCATCATTTATTTTTCAACTGGACAATGATCCCAAACACACCTCCAGGCTGTGTAAGGGATATTTGACCAAGAAGGAGAGTGATAGAGTGCTGCGTCAGATGACCTGGCCTCCACGATTACTTTTCGGTTTACTTTACGGTTCTTTTCGAGTCGGTCCTCTGTCCTGCCACCATGTGACTAAATTCAACTGTAGGAAGTGGACATTAGATGACTCCACAGACTCCCATTCTGACCTTTGTATCATCCAGAAAAGATGACATTTCACAGTGGATCAGCAGAAGAAGGAGGCTCTGGCTCATTAATGGCTGACAATGACAATGGCATAAATCAGACAAATAAAATGTGCAATGGCCCTTTGATTTGTAAGTTACAAGAAAGCTGGAGATATCAAGCATGTCAAATGAAAATACAAAAAACACATTTTTATTATACACTGTGTCAAAAGTAGAAAAGAGAAAAAGCAATTCCTCTTTTGGCGCTGCCTCTAAAACTACTTCCCTGAGCTCTCATGGCATTACAGTATATCAGTTTACAGAGCATTACATCACTAATGCAAACACTGTACCAGCCTTAATCCTCTCTTTCCTGTATGACATTGCGGGCAGACACACAGAGGCTTTGTGGTCCACTGATAAGACACCGTGCGGCCTGTGGTTGGTTGCTGCAACATACCTGCTCTCCTGACCAATCCCTGCCAGCTGAATGTCAACAGAGGCGGGATTAAACATTCAGCACACACTGCAGGTCAGGCTCCATCCAAGTTGCCTCTCATTTGACTTGTTTCCAAAAATTAAAGATACAAATCTTTAAGAAGCTAAGAGTAAATGATGCTTTCCTTTCAGGTTTTGTAACCAAACATGGGTTTAATATAAATACATTAAAAATAAAAATGCAATTAAACATTTTATATACAATAAAATCATTCTTTGGTCTGAGTTCTTCAGGGCTCCGTATTACAACATTTAAATAGATTTTAAAATTTCAAGAATTACATTCAGGGATGTTAGGGTTATAAGTTAAGATCTCCTACAGCTTACATACAGTACTTATTTTTATCGTGTGTATTTCTATGTACATGACAAACCCAGTTTTGCATCGAGAATAGAAATGAGGAAACAGCTGGATTTGCTCCATCTGGGGGTGAAAAACCTCAGCCTGTCTAAAGCGCTCTATAACAGCACGGTCTATCGCGTTTAATCTGTACACAAACTGTGAAAATGACTTTTGGATTTTCACCAAACTGTGCACTTGATAAGCACTTTTATATCAACAAACAAGCTAGGTCATAATTAATGTACGGTATTCTGTCACTCCAGACTTATTCACAAAAATCAGTTTTCACACCTGAACAAAGGTTATGGCCACATCTTGACCGTGATAAAACTTCTGCACACTAAACACAGAGAACTTTTACTATTTACAAGCCTTTCAAGCCGCTGTCCTTCCTCGCCCTCTCCGATGTTCAATCAGTTCAGAGCTCCACCTTGATTTTTACACCTGCGTCATTAATTCATCCGGTCCAAGAGAAGAGCAGCTTCATCACTCGTAGCTGCAGGACCAGGATCGAGGCACCAGCAGCTCCCACAGACTATCCTGATGAGAAAGAGCAGAAGAATGAAACATGCAGCCCTCCTACACATACTTCTAGCAGCACTGTCTGTAATCCTGTTACGCGTTTTTTATCAGCATTATTTAACATCCAGTTATTATCATGTAATAATCTTATTTTGCTGACAAATTCTATTTTTAGACGGCAGCTGAGTGCTAAGCCATTGTGTGTGTGAATGATGCTGCTGGCTTTACACTGGATACACAGAGATGCTGTGGTTCATAGTGGAGTAAGTATGTTAAGTACATGTGTGCCCATCTGTCATGTAAATCCTTCATATTTACCATTTCATCAAGGCCTGATGACGGAAGGAGGCTTTTCAAGGGTTAAATACATGTCATGTCACTACGCATTGCAAGTGACTCTGCTCCGTGGGCTCATGGTCGGGTTTATATCTCTAAGAACTGGACTACATGCATGTTTACACAAATAGATGGAGAATGAGTGGTAGTAATGAACGACAGGATGACAGCAGATGACATAGCCAGGATAATGAAGAAGCAGCTATTTGTGACTGCTTCTCTCGTTTGGTTTCTGATGTGTGTGTGATGTCCAGCATCAGCGTACGCTACTAGTAGTCACATGATGTAGCAATGTAGTGTATACAAACAAGAGTTCATTTGGCATCAGCCGTAGCTAAAGTTTATTCACCCACTGGCCTGTTTTTGATATCGAGGGCAAAGTAATGTCATATGACATCTTTGTAAGTCCAGCGTGACAAACAAGCACCTGTATGTTTTATAAAAACAGCCTGGACATAACGCAGTCACATGCTTTCTGTTTACGTACATGTCACAGTCGATATAAAGGTTTGCTTTCAGATTGTATTTTGTCACGCACAATAGCTTCAACACTCTCGCAGCTTCTCACTGAGCTTGTTTATGCCCTCAAACACCAGAAGTAGAACCTCGCAGTACAAGTAATACTGAAAAGGGATCACTAATCGCTCTCTTCTTCAGCTTTTATTGGATTTATTTCAGAGAAATTCTTGCTTTTGTCCCTGTTGTAGCCAAGAAAACCACAGTTTAATAAAACCCAACTGAAAGCGTTCTTTCTAACCCACTTTTCTGTTGCTGTAAAATACAGTGATGCGTGACTTCTGCCAAGCTTTTTCAAGGGCTGAATGATCGTACCATTAGATTATGTTGAAGCCGGTGAAGAAGCTGCAGAAGAAGTGCAAGTTTCTCGAAAATAAGCCTTTTGTTGAGATTGTCTTCTAAGTTATACAATACCAAGCAACATTTTTAAGGTCTGGGGGAGATATATTTCCTAGAGCATGTTTCAGTACATACATACCCCCTTCCGCGGGCAGTGTATCTGTGCGTACCACTCCTGGCAGTACAGACACACCTGGACACCTTGACCGAGGAAGAGACACATCCAGATGATGACGTTGAACATGGGACTCTTTCGTTTGTCATTCATGGTAAAGTTGAATGTCACTGTAAGAGGATGACATGAGGGGATGTTGTTAGTGAAAGTTTTTTTATTTAATCTGTAGTCTAGTAATGTTTTATTTGTGTTGCAGCTGAGATGCCAGATGGTCCAGAGACGGACGAGGACAAACAGCGAGAAGATGAAAAACCAAAACATTGTCAGACCTTTGGAGTCCCAGAGGATTTTGGACACGATGCACCAGTGTGCTTTTCTTTAAATATAATGAGAGTCCTCTGAAAAGTTACTGACAGCGTGTGAGAGTGAATAATTACAGATTTAAACTTTGAAGGCTCCAAGGCACAGTCCAGAATGTAAAACAGGACATTTACATAATTTTAGCAAGCAATTACAGACAGGCAAGTTAGGCGCACAGTTTTAAGTAAAAACGATAATGATGCCAAACTGAAATTTATTTATATATTTCCTCCTTTTCTAAAAGGCTTTTAAGTTGTTATATTTTTTTCTGCAGCTGGGTCAGAGAACAAGATCACAATAATTGCTGTCCATGCCACAGTGGAGATTATTTCCTGAATAATGAGCAGATCCCTCACCTCCAAAGACTGCAAAGAGAGTGAACATGACGGGATAGAAGAAGCCAAAGCCCAGGGCTAAAGCGTACTCATGGACAACAGCAGAGACGATGAAAACGGAGAGCATGGCAGCTGTTCGGAATTTCCTTTTTGACAGCTGCAGGGATCAGAGAAAGAAGACAGAGAGGGGTTGGCTTAAAGTTCGGGGGTCAGGCTGTTAAACTACTACACACTTCATCATGTGGTGTTTTGGAAACACAGAAAACCCCACTGCGCTCAGACACTGAGTTTCGCTTGTTATTGTCATTTTATTAACTAGTCTTAATCTGCCTTTTTGGACACACGGCTCACCCAGAGGAAGTCTCTGTATCCGTAGTAATACAGCCAGTCGTGAACCACCACGTTCCAAGTACGGTAATAGTTGGCGAAAGACGTCGAGTTCCACCAGTCCTGGAAAACAGACAGACACAGATATTTAAATTCATGAGTGTGGATCAAAAATACAAACACTGTAAACACTTAAATCACTGACATTGCTCTGAGTGCTTTTATTTTAACGTTACCTTTAGGTTATACTAGTGAGAGTCTACTCAGTATGATCTTTCTTAAAGCATCCAAGGACCTAATATTAATTATGGTCTCAAAATTCAGTGACCTCAGTGCTTTGGAAGAAGTAGCCTTGGAGCTGAGGTCATGGCAGTTTGAAGCAGTGGATCCAATTACAGGAGAAATAAATTGAAAGTTGTAAGTCGTCCTTTGCTGTAATTATTTCTTTAACTTTAAGCCAATGTGATCCTTAGTGTGTTTCACAGGCCGAGAGCACAATGGAAAATGAAAGTCAAATGTCAAATGCTTAGCAGCATGAGAGCATTGAACCAGTTTATCTTTGCTGAGGCGTTTCTGATCGTGCTGCTTATTTGTAAGTTATTTTCATAGCCATTTTTGATAGGCAGGGAGGGAGAAGACCTGCAGCAAAGGGCTATGAGCTGGAATCAAGCCATAGCTGCTGCATCAGGAAGCAGAGGCCCTTTCTACGGATCACCCACTCAACCAGTTGAGCTATCTGGCAGCCCAATTGTGCTGTTTTAGTGAGAATATATTTGTGTCTAACTGTATCTAACTGTTGTATTAGTCAAACAACTAACAAAAACACTACAAACTTTGCCAGAACATTAGACTGTTCTTTCAGAAGCAAATGTAACCATTACATCGTGTTCCACTGCACTTGATTCTAATGTCAGTGAATAATTTAATATCTGTATAAGGGACTATTAAAAATTTACTTTCTGGCTAACACTCCAGCATAAAGAGAAAGAAAAGAAAAGTTCTGTACAATAAACACTGACTTCTGGTTTACACACTAACATCAACAATATATGCGTAAAACTCCTTCTGCCGTGACATTTTTTACACTTAAATCCATCTTCCAGTTTAAATTCACCCAAAATGTGCAGAGAGCCGTGTGAGAACAAAGTGGAAGCAGAACAACAACAAAGGGGAAGAAGGTATTTTCAGACCGAGCCTCTTGTTCAAATGCACTGACAGAATATGATGATGGAAAAGTTAAACTGTTTGGGGACCACCAGGCCACCCTGCTGCAATTTCCCCCCCGTCATAATCAGATTTTTCCACTCCTAGTATGTAAGCATTTTTGAGAATAATGCAATCACAGGAGAGGTGATGCCACAGAAAATCAACCGTGCAACACACCTTGTAGAACATCCTGTCAGCAAAACGCAGCAGCTCCCCGAAGAGGTTGAGCCAGCAGTGCAGGAAGGCAAAGAAACACAGCAGAAGGAGCATTATACCTGAAACCAAGAGAGAGAGAGAAGAAGATCAGAAGGGACAAGTTCATTTTGGGCATCGCTCCCAGCTCCCTCAGAAGAATTGTAACTTGATACTGATGCTCTAATGTCTGCACTTACTCGATAAGCTCTTTACTTACAGAGTCCAATAAATGTACCTGTCTTTTATTACCTGTGTCTGATTGCATGAAAGCATCTTTAATCTTATCACTGACCTAAAAACAGAGGAGACTCCCGTCCTCCATTTAATTAGAAGTGATACATTAACCAGCACTGACTCATACAGGTGAGAGATTACGGATGTCACAAGCAAAGGCAGAAATGAACTTCAACTTCGCACATGACTTCCCTCTGACATTACCAGTGGTTGTGTGTGCAACTGGTGCTTGCTGGAGGGTAGAAAGTACCTGGTAATACAGAGTGGAACACAGCCAGAACCATTGTTCGTTTGCTAAATGGCTGCTTGGTGTCGGTTTTGAAGATGGGAATGCAAAGACGCACCAGGATAAAGTAGCTGTAAAACAGGCATCCCAGCGTCTGCAAGTTGAGCACAGAAATGCAAAAAAAAAAAAAGAGAAAAAGGTTAGGAGGAGATTCTTGAAAGAGATATAAATATATTTGAAAATCAGCACTGCTAATATGAAGACAGTGGAGTGATCTAAAAGATTAGATTAAAGCTATTAAACATCTGCAGTTAAGGGTCAGTTCATATTATCACACAACAAAAGAGTAAAACTTCATCTTATGTCATCTTAGTAGATAATGGTGCATACTGCAATCAAAAGGTAATTAAATGTGACTATAAACACTTTTAAAACTCTTACCATGCCAGCAGTAACACCAACATACCTCCATCGTATGTGGCTATTTCTGTGTAGAAAAAACAACAGTACGTTATACATATTGTTGGATTATTCTCCAGATAGGCCTCCTGATGTCATGCTGAATGAATTTGTGACCTAAATTTGGATTCCTCAACGCATCTCAGACTTTAACTTTATCTCCATGAAAAAAACACAAGCTCGTTTTACAGGGTAATGAATGCATTTGTGGAGCTGTACTCTGAGCATTTTAAAGTTGTAAAGAATGGTAATCGCTACTGTCTTGTTTTGAATTTCAACATATTGTGAGACTGTGGCACAAGATTAACATGGCACCCAATTAGTCCCACGACATTTGTACCGGGCACCGATCAGGTCGCCAATTATCAGAGCGAAGGAGCAGGAGTTTGTGGCAATGATGCGTCTTACCGAGGATATGATTCTCTGTAGATGAGTGTTGGACAGAAGAGGAAGTACAGATAGCTGGAAAATGTTGGGAATCTGGGACTTTGTCCTGAAAAGAAAAAGGAATTCAGTAAGTGTGACCATCACATTATAGATTGAGGGTTTTTATCAGTCACATGCTTCCTTGTATAATGAACAAAAAAGAATTTAAATTAAACAACAGTTTTAAGGGCTGCTCAGTGGTGTAGTGGTTAGCACTTTCGCCTTGCAGCAAGAAGATCCCCGGTTCAAATCCCGGGGTGGGTCTGGGATCTTTCTGCATGGAGTTTGCATGTTCTCCCTGTGCATGCGTGGGTTTTCTCCGGGTACTCCGGCTTCCTCCCACAGTCCAAAAATATGCTGAGGTTAACTGAGTACTCTAAATTGCCCATAGGTGTGAGTGCGAGTGTGATTGTTTGTCTGTATATGTAGCCCTGCAACAGACTGGCGACCTGTCCAGGGTGTCCCCTGCCTTCGCCTGAGTCAGCTGGGATAGGCTCCAGCACCCCCCGCGACCCTAGTGAGGATAAAGCGGTGTATAGAGAATGGATGGATGGATGGACAACAGTTTTAAGATCTGTGGTTCACACTTCTGCTTCATTACAGGGCCATTATATCAGTCATTTAACTTTTCCATTTGCAGTTTCTAAAAGCTTTACCATGCCTCAATGCAGGGAGCTTCGAACAAATGGCCATCTTTAAATTAAACGGCTGTGGGTTTATCATGAAATCGTTAAGCCATTATAGCAAACTGCCTGGCTTAAACCCTCCAATTACTGCTCCTGAACTGTTTGCTGTACTTCATTCTGGCTGATGACATTTAAAACTTGCGAAACAGCACTATTCTGTAAAAAAAAATGTATTTAAAAGACCTTCTGTTTTAATCAATAACCTTATTTTCAGTTTCACTCAAAAACTATATTCAGGACCAGACTTAATCAGATCTTTCGGTTTTACTGTACAGTTTGTTTTTAGTGAGTATATATTAATGTTCTGTCTACTATTTTACAGTCTCACCTACACGTTTCTTAACTTTATCTCCACTAACACCAACTTTTACATTTAGCATCTCATAGGGCTGCGCACACTCAGGTTATTTATTGCTCGTTTTACGACAGCATGAATCATTAGATACGGAACCTGCTGAGTTCTGTTTCAGCAGTTTTTCCTAGGTGTCTCAGGACGTCATTGTGAGTAATGATAGTGCCTGGGGAGTAAATACACCTGACATCAGTGCAATACGGTACCTTCTTTTGGTGTATTCTTCATAATAACGGGAGCCGTTTCTCTTATGAACGAGTAGGCTTTCATCAGGAATCGTATCTGAGGGAAAATTCAACACAGTTATTATGTGGAGTGAGACAGCCTGTCAGTATTTGAAGGCTTCTACATTGTATGTCTTTATTGCATGAAGTGACAAAGTGTCTGAAATAAACCCTCTCTTTATGGTCTAAATATCTTCCTGTGCTTGTAGACTCATCACTTATTGTATGCTAATGTCCTCCGTATTTATTAAAGAGAACAACAAAATGGGAGTGTTGCAGCATGACAGGACAGCCAGCAGCACAGTTGGGGAAGTGGTTTATCATTTTAGCTTGTCTTTAACTGCAGTTCTGACATGATGCATAATCAATCTGCCTAAAGCAGCGAGTCACATTATACAGCCACAGGGAAACAATTACTCTCTTTTTTTTTTGCAATTTAACAAATGTAAAGCATTCATTTATGCATCACACTCAGCAGTAGAGATGTTGTATGTGGGATGAACAGAATCCAAATTACAAATAGACTGATTGGGCCCAGGTCAGATGAGGATCAGGCCCAGGTCTCCCAAAAGCATCTAAGCCCTGGGATTATCTCACTCCATCAAACGGTCTAAAATGATCTTAGTACTAAGACGGCTTTTGGAGACCGGGGGCCAGTGTAATACAGAGGATGAGGGCGTATTATGGTATGGGTTTGTGATGTGGAAATGCGGGCTTCACTGAGATCTGAATGTTTTTGGTGTCTTTTCAGTTGGAAGGCATCCATCTCTGGGCAGCAGGCCTTCCTTATCACAATGTTCCAGCTGACATCAATGGATTCCTTTGTAATTTAGATTACCAGTGAATATCATTTTATTTACAGTACAGAGCATGTCTAGCACTGGTCGTTGCCAATGGAAATTTTATGCTGAGTTTTTATTCCTTAAAAAAAATTATAATTTTTTGCAAAGCAGCAGTTTATCTTACAACAGAAAGCAAACTGAACCAAAGTGTGGGGGTGATAAAAAGAAATGTGTTTTAACTTTAAACAACTTTAAACCTTTAAAAAGCCTTTAAATTTTCTGCAAGATAGCTGCAGCTACGGAAAAAAAAAAAACGACTCGTGGTTTATATGAGATCCCAAATGAAGCGCTACTTTCCCTTACCTGCTCCAGTATCACAATGAAGCGTGAGGCAGGAGGTAGCTGGTGGTGTACGACCACATAGATGGGGAACACTCCCAGCACGCAGGTCTGAACGGCAAACATCAGCAACCCCGTCCCCAGAGACAGACCCAGCTTGTAGGGGAACTTGTGGTACACATAACCCCAAAACACCAGAGTGTAGTAGGGAACACACAGGGTGTAAGCAAACATAATGGTCCAGGCCCAGGTGACCGTCCCCAGCTTCCCAAAGGCATAGAGCAGCAGGTCAAACTCCAAGACCAACCTGAGAACGCATAAAAGAATACAACCAGGAATTAATTTTCTTAGGAAGATACTTTAGAAAGCTGTATTTAGTCTTAAATAAATGTAAATGATGGATGCTGTGGTCTGTTGAATAACCGTTTTAATTAAATTAAAGCATGACAGGCTTTAATTAATGACAGGAATAGTCACATGCATTGAATTTTCTTTCTTTTTATTACTTTCTCTCATTTGAAAAGACCCCCCTGGTGATAATAACAATAGATTTAAAACACCCTGGATTTGTTGAATTCAGCATGGCTATGTGTACTAAGTGCATCATTAGTATTTTTTATTTCATCAATTTGCCCACATTAAAATCAATGTTAACCGAGGGTGAACGTATCAAATAGTTTGCACACTCCAGAGTTGCCCACTGGCGCCTGTTCACATGAGACGCATTTGCAACTGCCAACCGAATCTTTATGGAGCTGCCCAAAGACACTCAGAGCGACTGATTGTGCTATCTTTCTGCAGCCAGATGAGTGGAGTGGCCGAGAGGGAAGGAGGGAGAGAGAGTCACAATGAGGGGAAACACAAGATAAGACATGAAGAAGAACTTTTTAAAGACTTTGGAGTGATTGAGTTTCTGTTGTCTTTGGTTCAGGGTTACAGACTTTGAGACATCTGCAGACATTAATGCATGCGCGTAATGCATACAGACCTGCCCTGATCGATGTAGTCCACAGCCAACGTGCTCAAAGCGAAGATGAGGAGTACGGCTATGAACATGTGGTAGATGGTTCTGATGTGGCTGATTTCAAACAGCTCACTGCATCAAAATGAGGAGAAAAAATATAGAATAGAGTCATAAAATAGTCCTGTGCAGCTGTTGTGCTGAGCATGTCAGAGGTTTACAGCATTACAATACACACAAACATGGCAGTGGGATTATCTGGATGATTAACAGTGGATAGAAGGCTGCATTGGATGCTACAGTACACCACACATGCAGTAAAACCATAACTTCCCCTCACCACAATGGTACATGAGGTTGTTTCTTTATGTACAAATCTTACACTAAACTATTTTATTTAGGACAAATCTGTTTGGTAAATGCATAAACAGCACAAGGAAGGCAAGGAAAATATTACATTGAGAAGACTTGCTTAATTTTAAAGGTCTTGTATTGAATTCATCGCTAAATCAAGTGATTTATTAACAGAAAATTCATGTAAAATGCATTTAGATAATCAAGCCATGTTTAAGTAAAAAAAATTTAAAAAATGCTGTTTTTGTGTCTAATCGTAAATGTAATGCGTTTGGGTATTGTACGATTGTTCAGACAAAAAAAAAAAAAACTGAAAAAGAAAATTAGAAAGTTATGATGAAGATTCCTCTCTATTTCTGACATTTAATCAACATCATCTGTGTTATACATATACACATTACCATTCAAAAGTTTGGGGTCACCCAGGCAATTTCATGTTTTCCATGAAAACTCACACTTTTATTCATGTGCTAACATAACTGCACAAGGGTTTTCTAATCATCAGTTAGCCTTTCAGCACCATTAGCTAACACAATGTAGCATTAGAACACAGGAGTGATGGTTGCTGGAAATGTTCCTCTGTACCCCCATGGAGATATTCCATTAAAAATCAGCCCTTTTCAGCTAGAATAGTCATTTATCACAGTAAAATGTCTAGATTGTTTTTCTGATTCATCTAATGTTACCTTCATTGAACAAAACTGCTTTCTTTCAAAAATAAGGACATTTCTAAGTGACCCCAAACTTTTTTTTTTTTTTTGCATAACTGTAATAAACCTAATGATTAGTTGTTAATCCTGTGTTGAAGTTGACTCTGGTGCACTTTCATTGCTGTTTTCCTTCTCAAAACAGGAAACCGCACCAGTCTTTAATACTCACTCCAACAGTGACGCTCTGTCCATAAACACTTTGCCATCATCCATTCTCTGATATCTAAAATACACCACACACATACAGAACAGATTTTAATGCAGTGAATAAAAAAGATAAACCAGAACAACATGAAATAATTGCTGAAATAGTAAAATTCTCACCCGGATGAGTGTTGTTTTGTCGTCTTTCCATTAACTGGCGGCTGGCTGTTGTTGGGGGGCTGAACAGACTCAATCAGAGCTTTGTCGATGATTTCACTGAGGTGATCCTGGACCTGCGCCAGCACTCTCACCTTTACCCTCTACAGCAGGGAATAAAGGAAGAAATGTTTATTTTGCTGCACTTACAGAATGTCTCTGTGCAGGTTTGTTTACTGTGTACATCTATAATATGGGAACGTACATCACTGTTTTCACTCGAGTCATTTTTACTGTCTTATGCTTTATGCAACACTTGTTTTTACAACTGTCCTCTGATTGTTCCTGTTCAGAAATACGAATTTGATTATTTAGCCTTGAAATGACAGAAGAGAAGCGGTCACCTCTGCATAGTTTTGCCACTGCCTCAAATCTTCCTCTTGCACATTTCCACGGCCCCCATCTGCAGAGAGAAGAGCAGATGTTGCTCAAATTATTCACCACCCTGAAAAGATAAGAAGCTTGGGACGATTGATTGGGAGAAAAATGAATATCAAAGAGTTTGAACATGTTGTGCAATAAAAGTCTGATGACAGCCTGAGAAACATCCTGTAAAAAAAAAAAAAAATTTCTGATTATACCAGAGCTGGACACGTCTTCTGACTGATGGGTCCTGATGTTTCGATGGTGTAGTCCATTAGGCCGCTCTGTAGTCGTCATGGTTACCACTGGAAGATGCCACAACTGGTAGGACCAATAACTGGGACTGAGTCTCACACACGCTGGTGCTTCTCTGAGGATAAACAAAAAACTAACAGAATAAAGCATGTGATATCCCACTGAAGCCTCAAGAATGGCTGATTAATGCTTGTATTTGCTCCATATAGACTATTATTCATGAATGAAAGAGAAATCAAAGCACTCTTTGACCTTACACATCGTAGTCTAGATCCATATGTGGATCTTGATTTGCTATATTCTATGGAAACCAGTTTTAAATCACTCATAGGCTGGTGCATGACTCAGTATATACGGAAAACCCCCAATAAATAACATCTGACCCAGCGTCACTGGCAGTGGTGCAACATACCTGTAAGTTTTAACCAACAGGGAGCAGCACAGCGACAGTCTCCAATTACAGTGTAATTCAAATGGGATTTAACTTTTGTTAAAGTTTAACAATCTACAGGGAAGTTCAACTACAAACTGAGAGATTAGATCAGGTCACTGGCCCGTTGCTGGCAGGTTGCCTCATGTCTGAAAGCATTAATATTCTTGGCAGGAATCAGTGCCAGAGAACTCATGTGAATCAAACGGAGACGGTGCACAAACTACGTATGGGAACATGTAGGTCAGGGGTTTTGAACGATGGTTACCTAGAGTGGTTTTCTATAACACGAGGGTCATCCCCAGTCACTGTAGTTCAAGCCAAACAATGTAAACACAAGATAAAGCTACCGGTCCTCAGAGGTTTACATACATTGGTTAGATAAGATACGCAGACGACTGGCGGAGAGGGTGTGTTAGACCTCCAGTATGGGGTCAAAGACCCTGAGAAACCTCATTTTCTAATCTATGCTGTTTGACCACCCCTCAGGAAAACGGTACTAAAGCAGATAAGCTTTGTGCAGATGTACAGATTACATATTATGTGGCTGCAGATGAGAGAGAGATGAAGGAAAAACTTGTTTTGAGCCGATCACTTTATGCAACAGGGAGGATTCCTGGTCACGTTTAAGAAAACATTCACCAGCTTGTCCTCTCTATAGCCTGTACAGACGTACATGACTTTACTCTGACCTGCGGACAAACTTATCGAGTCTGTGACGAGTAAAATAGAAGTACAAGATGGGTTTGTAATTTGTGATAGAAAGAACAATAAATCATTTGACTCCAAGAGCAGTTAGGAATGATTCCAACAGGTTGCATTTTAAACAAACTTTAGAATTAGTTTTCCTAATTTTCAGTAGCATTAAATGGATCTTATTTGGTCTCAAACATCACATGCTTCTAGAGAGCTGTTTTGAGTGTTTGAGTTTGCGTCATGGCCTACTTCCATTCACATGAAAGAGCCAGAAAATCCAAACTTGGTCAAGAGCTGGCGCATGTGCTGTTGTTGCTAAACGTCTCACTGTTGATTTGATGGATTCAGACACAGAAAGAACATTTTACAGTTTTAGACGGTCTCAAAACCCGTGGCTTTGGTTCTGTTTCATTGCTGATCAGAGACTGCGACACACTGCAAGTCATTGGGTTCTAATTTCTGTAGATATTCAGAGAAACTAAAACATGAAATATGGCTTTGATTAGTATGTTACACTGCTGGCATCATTTTTGCTGAAAGGTAATTCCTACTGCTGATGAGTGATCAGAGTAATTAAAGCTACACTTTATGTTAATATAAGCTGAACATTTAATTGTCAAGATGATCAAGAAAGGACAGTGAAACCAGGATGTGGTGAACAGATGGTGCAGCTGGATTGGAGTTCCAGTTGAGTAATTAGATTGATGTCGTCAGTGAACATATCAGTCATCTTCAGCTAAACTGATGACTGACCGATAAACATAGCTTTAAAGTTTGTTGAACAGAACAGTATTTGTTTCAGTCATTACTGTACTATCAGAGTATAATGTTCAAGGTACATTTAGTGCAAAGTCTCATCAATATTGTCTGACAGTGAAACTTTTATTTCACTGGCTCCTTCTCGCATTAGTTTCCTATACGTACAGAACAAAGTGATATTTCTCAAAGAACTGTCAGGGACGGTTACAGCTGTCACTGACTTTGTGTCATTCTGTATCTTTGTTATATTTTAAAACTCGGAAAAGCGCAGACAGCAGAAACTACAGAGTTGAAATCATAAAACCTGCAGATGTGAGACAGAAATGTGTCGG
Source organism: Acanthochromis polyacanthus (assembly GCF_021347895.1). NCBI lineage: Eukaryota > Metazoa > Chordata > Actinopteri > Pomacentridae > Acanthochromis > Acanthochromis polyacanthus. The sequence continues at coordinate 8,527,879 of NC_067117.1, read as the reverse complement.
CTGGATGCGACATCCTTCATAAACACCGTGTCAGATTTGTACTCACAGACTTTTCGCCCGCGGCTCAGTCGGCAGTCCACAGGATGAGAGGCACAGATTCCCCGATGATTCCCACTGAGAGAGAGCTGCTGGAGAATGTTTAAGTCTGTGTCCCAGTTCTTGTGATCCGAGTCCTGTCCTTTACTCAGTTGACGTTGTGCACTTTGCCCTTTTGGCTTTTTGCCCCGGACGGGCTCGATCCTCTACTGCCCAACCCCAACTCATCTCCTCTGCTGGATGCATGAGGTCACGTAGAAACATTGGAGTCTGTCCTAAAGTATCACGTATTGCAAAATATATTCCCATCGTTTGTTTTATGCTTGACTATAATTCCCTCGGACTTGGCTGAAGGTATTTTATTAGTTGTGACAAGATATTTTACTGCAAAGGTTCTCAGTTATCCAGGTCAAAGGTTTTCTACAAGTCAGAATCTGAAAATCTCTCTACTTTGACTTATGTTAAAATCCTTCTTTTACTCAAAAACACGCTTTTCTTACTGCAGATTGATGTGTGGCAAAGTTTTAAACTAGAAAGCAGCTTCAACGGTCATCTGCTCACCTTAAATATGAGTTCAACGTGGGAGTGAACAAATATCACATCATAACTAGCTCTCTAATGGAGAAACTTTCAGTGCACTTTCACTGAAGGGCAATCTAAATTTTTAGAATAATGGAGGAGTAACCGGTGTAATTTTGAGAATTTCTTACCAGATACTTTAAATTTATTTGCTAAAAAACAAACAAATATCAGACACAGCTTATTCAGAGCGAGAAAGAGCATTTTGTGTCCTCAAGTGAAAAAAAATTAAGAAATGTAATGCAGTCCAATGCATCACCACCAACTATGACCTCAATAATAAACAGAATGTAAAAATATCACCTTTTTGACTGAAAAAAAACTGAAAATGTAGAAGTAAGAGTAGAATTTATGGCATATTTTAGGAACCATGTGCTCAAAAGTGCTCTTTGTTTCAGGAGATTTTTCAGATATTTTTTAGGAATTTAGTCACAGGAGGAGTTTTCAAGATTCAAATCCAGTGTTCCTGTTGCGGATTAGTTTTGTCCTGAGATGACACTGATCCTGTTGTTGCTGCTGCTTCATTTTCCCGGTTCTCCATCAACTCTGAGGTATATCTGAACTTATGAGGTTTTATAAAATGTCTCACATCAAATAGAAGTGGAAATTGGGATTTGTGTGCTTTTTAAACGGCACTGAGGAAAACAAAAGAGAAGTAAATGAGACGGTGTAATAACACTATGTACACAGGATCATATTTATTGAAATGAGTTTTCGTGAGATAACAGGACTGTTACTCAGCGGCTACAGAAGAAAGTACTCCATGCACTAAATCACACGCTTTAAACAAACCAACCAACACACACAACTGTACATACAAACAGACATTTTGCCTCTCTTTTTAAACCACTCACATTTCAGTTCTATTTCTGCATATTTAGGGTATCACATATTATTTATCTTGCCAGAATATTTTCAGTTTGGTTACAGTTACTGTGAGACTAACAGAACAGTGAGAAAAGTAACAGACGCACACTCAGTCATCCAAACATTTACAGATCCTTGTGCAACCAAAGTGCACGTCGGCAGGATATCTGTTTTCAACGATTGACAAAAAAAAAAAAAGGAACAAAGAAAAAAACACAAGCTATTCACATTCAGCTCGTGGTTTCTATAGGTTATGTAAACAAATTCAATTTTGGTTACCCTTTTTGACCTTTCAGAATGACTCAATTTGAACATTTGCAGTGTTACAGCGAGAGTAAAGAGCAACGAAGAGGAACAAAGAGAGCATCAGGAAAATAATCAGCTGAAGTGCTGCATACATTTCTGACAAACTTCCATTTTTTATGAGAGGAGAGGGTCAGCAACAAGAAACACCTTTGCGTTTAAAAGGAAATTGCTATGAATTTAGTGTAAACTGCAGCAGGCAAATTCGTAACTTTGTGCGTTTGTAAGTGATGCATTGTGTGTGCATGCTTTCAAAATAATTCCAAATAAAGTTTCCATGTTCTTCCTGTGGTTGTGCAGGTTTTCTCCAAGTATTTTGTCACGCAGGTCAACAACATGCATGGTAGGTGAGTTGGAGACTTTAAAACGGCTGCAATGAAGAACAAAAACCTAGACGAGGTTTTGTTCAAAATATTTATAGAGCAAAATGCAAATACTTCAAATCGTCATCAAATTTGATCAGGGTTTACTGTACAACACACAGTACAGAAATATGAATCCCATAATACACGCAAGTTTAGGCAAAAAATGTTTCACTTCATGTTCCAGGTGGTTAAAAAAAACAAAACACTGAACGTTCCTCCTAAACACAGCTGTGTTTGTTGCTATCCCTGTCAGTCTTCTCTCCAGTTGGTCATCTATTCGTCATATGTGTAATTATTATTCACACTCTAGTTTGGAGGCTATTGTACAAAATGTTATTGGTCTGTTTTACTTCAAAGATCACAGAAAGTCAAACAGCAAGAGACTGATAATTATGTCTTTCTGAGAACACACATGCTCAGTACAGTTCCTCCATTTCACCCTTGACTCGCTCATCCTGAATGTCTGATCAGGAAGTCAATAGAGGGAGTCTGAGAGGTAACATGGAATAACTAACCAACACTGGAGACAGTGCCTAAGTTAATCAACTTATCTGCTGAGATAACTCCGACTGTCCCCAAGTAAACCAGGATTTATAACTTATCTGTACCCAAAAGGTCAAAGGTGAAACACCTCACTGACAGATGAGGGGTTATATCTCAGTGAGTGTGTCTCAGCCGGATAAGACAAGACTGTATCAGCTCTTGATAACCCACAGTAACCCTCTGTGCATGTCTCCAACAGATACAGCCGATTACGGATCGAGATCTTCTTTATATAACTCAGGCTTTGGTTTCACTGAGGCGTTTCAACAAAGAGCCGTAAGAGTCGTCGTCTCCTTGACGGATTCATTTTGGAACCGCACACACGCATACATTTTCAAAAATGGCTAGACAGTGGAAACCCGAAACCTTCTACTGTAAGAAACACATGAGGATAAAACATTTACGCATCGAAATAAAAAACAAATGCTTCACATTCAACAAGTGGTATAAATTAGGAATAAATAGCAAATGAATAACGTTTGCAAGTTAGTGCAAATGCTAAATGATATATTATTCTTTCTAACTAAAACTAGCAGTATAAAAATAGTTGCTACACTTTTTTTTGTTATCACTCCGCCATGCTCTTAGATGACATGACAATGACTGAATATTTCACAGACGATCCCTGACAGGCAGTTTTTTAGGGATGATTTACAGCTTAAAAGTCTCTTTACAACGACACAATGAGTCCTTTAAAAACAATCAGCCTTTGTGTGTTTTTGTCTTCACTCGGTTGGTTCTGATTAGTTAAAGCAAGTGATGCGTATCAAAAATCAGACATGCCGTGGCGACTGATGTTAACCACTGAATATTTGCGTATTTTTATTTTAAACAATGCTCTAACCAGCTTCCTCATTTAGCACTGTGTCGTTCCTGTGCTTTGTGAGATAATGCCACTGCCAGAACAAGACAAAGCATCAAGATTCAAAAATTCAGTTCTAAAACCTGTGAGAGGTCAGGAGGTTGTTTCCTTTTGATCCAATAAGAGAAAACATTGTAACATAGCATCTAGTTTTCTAGGTTGGCAAAACACAAAACTCTTCAAGAGCTTCACATGCTTTACTATGTATAGAAACTACATTTTCCTTTGTATAACTTGAGTAAAAAAGGTCAAATATCAGAAGTAGTCTTTGTCAAAGCTTAAGCTTGGCCAGGTTTCAGCTAACGCAGCTGAGTCTAAGTGGCAACAGTCAACTGTTGTTACTATGATTACTGACACTGTTGACACTAGAAATTCATATAATAATCAGGCTGATATTCTGGGGATGGGAGAAGAATGTTTTAGAATTATTTTGCCAAATGAAAAGTCTGTTTTTATTCTTTTGTTTTCCAACCAATTCCATTAAAAGACCAAAGCCAACAACGAATTACTGATCCTGACAAGAACTGCTTGTGTTTTCAAAGCCTCATATAGCCGTCTTGTGTGCAAAACCCATTAAAGACACATTAATTAGCCATACTATTTCACTTGTTAATATCCTGTTCATTACAATAAACTCAGGGAATGCAGATTTATTTAGAGTGAATCCCACACACTCCATCCTGCTGCTGTAAGTGCTCACTAGAGCATCGACTGCATTTTAATCTATGGCTGAAAATAGTCCCTGACAAATGTAATATTTACTCTGCTCTGAGTCATGTTTGCTAAAAACTGCAGGCCCCTGTGGTTTTAGGAAATTACTAAGCCTTTTTTCAAACGAAACAATATAATCATGGCCTGTTTTTTTAAATATTTATTCAGAGCCACAGACAGACCGGGGAAGTCAGAGAGAATTGACAGACAGTGAAGGGCATTGTTCGCTTTTGGTCTTTTAATGGGATTTTAATGGGATTTAAACAAATTTCTTTCGCTTCTCCATTTAGGTTTTGGAAGAGAATTTCATGACAATGCTGCCTGACTAGCTTTCTTCCTCTCTCACGTGTTTTCTGAAAAATGCCGAAGACCAACATCAAAAATCAACATGCAGTCAAAAGTGTAAATATCAGTAAAGTGAGCACAAGCTTCACACTGTTTTCATGTTGTTCGACACGTTTCAAGTTTGTGTTTTCAGATATCTGTATTTTTGCATTTCCAGATACTCCATATGTATAATAATAATAATGACAATAATAATACTAACAATGCTCAAGACTAACTTCAGCTCACTGTTGAATTCATGAGTTTCATTTTCACAGTGCCCCTCACCGAGTCAAACAGTACCTCCTAGTGGTAACCCACCGCACTGCACCTTCTCTTCCCCACCTTTCTATTTGCGTTCCTTTTGTATTCCACCTCGAGGGGGAGCGGGGTGTGGGCTGCCAGGTCAGGCGTTTGAGATGCTGTGCTTGCCAAACTGTCACCCACATATACCCCAAACACACCACAGCACAGAAAGGAAGAAAGGGATTGAAGAAGAGCAAGCAGGGCGCAAGAAAAGAGACACAGGAGGTCTGTTTACAGCAGGTGAGGCTGGGAGAGGAAGGGGAGTCTGGGAGGACAGTGATCAGCTGCATGCAGATTTACAGAGGAGGCCCTCAGATAAAAATGTCTGCCTGGAAAGAGAGAGAGAGAGAAACAGAGGAAAAGCAACAGTCAGATTCATTTGAGAGAAACAGGCGGATAGAAAGATGGCAGAGAAGAAGAGGCAGCAGCCAGTGAGTCATGCCAACACTGCCAGAAGGAACATGTCTTGAGTCGCTTTATGTCTGGTGTCTTCACTCGGAGTCATTTTGGGAAGTGCACGGAACAGTCTGGTGCCGCTTTTAGACTTCACAGTTTGTAAAACTCACCAGCTGTGTGCAAAACTATATTTACTCTGCTTGCTGAAAACTTCATGACAGTTTGCAGAGACTGAAAGATTAAGTTATTTTATGATTCATCATAAAACACCTTCAGTGCAGTTCTCAGTCTGCAGGCTGAATGGTATACTAGCTACTTTAGTTAATCCTGGCGTCGTCCTGCGGGTCAAAATTGACCCGTTTTAAAGTTTGAAAATATGAAGAAAAAAAAAATTCACAGTGAAACTTCTGATGTCCACACTTTAAACATTTTTGGGGAATCTTTGAACATTTTTTGGTGGAAAAAAAGGAAATGCTAAATTTTTTTAAAGAACATTCACATAAAAATCAACCAAAATCCAGCGAATTTCGCTGGATTTTGGTTGATTTTTATGTGAATGTTCTTAAAGAAAATATTAGAAGTTTTACTGATATATATGTAATCACTTTAGATATTTTTAGGATTTTTTGGGAAGATTTTTAGTCATTTTTTGAAAATATTCACAAGAATTTTCTTGTCAAATTTGGGAGATTTTCGTTAATAAAACTAAGGGAAAATTTTGAGGAAATATTGGAATTTTCTTCCTGAAGGTTTTGCAAATTTTCAGAAATCTGTGATTTTTTTTTTTTGCTGAATGTTTGGATTTTTTTCAGGCAAGGAAACAATATTTTTTGGTGTCCATAAATGAGGACAACAGGGGAGTTAAAATAGAAAATTACATATTAAATTACAGCTCCAATTGAGGTCGATTCGCTCTGTTGCCTCTGAAACAAGCAGAGGTGGAAATGTAATAACTGTAATACACAAAAACGGCAACCAAGGGAAATCCTGCGAGAGCAAAAGTAGTAGAATGAGATGAAAACACAGAAGCAGTGACAATTGAATTCCCATTTCTCATATGGGTGTTTCCTAGAGCAACGTTTTTCATAATATTCAGCTGGGATTTGGAGGTAATTAAAAAAAGAAAGTGCTGATCCCAGACAGATGCTGTTTGTTATTCATTTTTGTGCAAAGTGTCTCACAGTGCACCGAGTGAGGTATTTTTAGTGATGGAGGGAGGCCCCAGAAAAAAAATCTGTCGTTTCGCCCTGCAGCTGGCAGCGTTGCAGCTGCAGTGTCCCAGAGCACCAGAGAGCTGAGACCAAATGGACCCTAAAGACACTGTGATGTAAGACGGGACAGCTCTCAGCCCAGTGCATCAGTTCTTACATTATTTCATGACACCACAGAGATGCACAGTGAAATGCTACTAAGTCACTATTAAAGCAAAAGTTAAAAAACAACAACAAAAAGAATTTCTGTTTCAACCTAGATTTATGAAGGCTGTGTTTTCAAGCAGCCTACAATTTACACTATTAGATCATCTCCTCTTAAAGCTGACATGTTTCATTATTCAGTATAAATGTCGTACAGTACTGCTGAATAATGCATTCAGTTGCAGATGTATCTACAATCTGAAAAGGTTCAATTGTATGAGATTTGACATCGGTGACGCCGAAATAAGTGTTCGCTTACAAATCAAGGACAGGCTCAGTGTTCTCAGGAGGTCCCTTTATCTGGACTTAAGTTCCCATTTGGAGATAGACTTTTGGACAATAAACATTTATATAAAGTGTTAGATGTAATTTAAAAAGGAAAACGCTTCAAAATCACTGCAGTACTGTATAAAGCAGATATGTTTAACTCTTACATCACAAACAGAAGAGCAGCTATCAAATAATGAGCTTTTCTCTTCTGATTTTTCATGAATGTATCTATTTCACAGATATTCTTATTTATTCACGCTTTAATTGTTAATTAGATAGTTAGGACCTTGCTTACTTTGCTGATCTGTGATTTTTACAGCCACACTGTGAAGCATAGACAACAAAAAAAATAAGGATTTCCTCTACTTTTCTTACCTGCTCAGGACTATTAGCTGGCTGAGGCCTCGGGCTGCAGGCTGTAGAGTTTGGCTTTGTCCTGATTGTCACAGACATCAGTTCTGGACACAGAAGTCACATTCAGACACATGCTAAACAACACAGCAGAATCACAGGCCGTTGAAGCAGCATCACCACCACCATCATCATCAGCAGCAGCAGCAGCAGCAGCATCCACAGCAGCAGTAACAGAGACAGCAAGAAGGGGGCAGCAACAGAGCAGAAAGACACAGCAGTGAGGGAGGCAAGTCTGTGATGTTAAGAGTAGTTAAGTCTAAAAAAAAAAAAAATCAAGTGGGATCAGTGCATGCAAGGTGAATGTGGAAGTGCAATTCTAAAAGATGTGGTCTGTTATTGACTATTACCAAAACACAGTATATGCATCAAGTCACCTACATCTAGATCTGAAATTAACTGCCAGATAATAATTTCCAACATGAAGGTAATATTTGTGACCACCAGTAGCCCATATAAGATCTAAAATAAGCCACTAAATTGATCTCTTCCTAAAACACTCAACACAAGTTACATTTTGTAGGTTTCAGCTCAACACAAAAGCCTGCAGAAAGACGGCAACCGACAGCAGCAGACGTCTTGCAGTAATCAGAAAAAGGTGCACCAGTCTTACCTGTTGTCATTGATATCTGTGGTGTTTCCTGTGGACAGAGAGAGTGCATAAGGAGGCAGGCAGGTGCACAGTGACGGGGTTGGTGGGGTGGTGGGTTTGTAACGGACACATATGGGTTCAACCGAAACAGCCGACTCGAGAGACATGAGTTTGAAACAAGCAGCTGCACAATGCTACCAGACAGCAACGCCTCACACCTGGAGGTCTAATCAGAGGATGTTATGAGCACTTTACTGATCTGGCAACCTCATTAGTGAGGGGGCACTTTATTCAGGTTTAGCCAGCTACCCTGAGGGAAAGACTGTGATCATCGCCATTAATCCGCTTCCACTGGTGAGTTTGAACAGCATGTCATCTTTAAAAACTCGCCAACGTTACAACATTTATCAGAGTCACAAACTGTGACTACAGAAGCAATTGTAAGATTTTCAATTTTGCAACAGTCCTTAAACTAATCATGTGAGATCTGCAGTGAGTAAAATCAACCAGAGCGGAGCGTAGAATGGTCATTTTCCCCCAGAATATTTATTTTATGTCTCATTAAAATAAATGCCATACAATAAATCATTTGCTCCTTACAGATTTTGCAAAAAACTAAAAAAAAAAAATCTGTGAAGTCATGAAGTACAACCACAATTCATGTGATAAAAATTCCATTAATTTTCAGTTGAATTGCAGGCTTTGGTCTCACAGAGCAAATATGGAAAAGTGTACATTTTGATTCTAGGTTTGTTTGGTTTTTAATTTTTGTAAAATAAATTGTCAAAGTTAGAAATTATTTTTAGGATTTGTGGTATCGGATCTAAATCATACCACACAGTTGGCTACTTCTAGTTTCCATAAAGGTGCAGGACTTTACATTGCAGTGAAAAATTACCACTGACAGGAGCAAAAAAAACATCCAGGAAACTGCTTGGAGTTCAGATTTTTAGATTATAGATAAAGCTTTGTTGTGTTGAACTAATTCTTTGAAGTTAATAAAGGATAGAAGTCGTAATGAAAAGAAACACTGGCTGTTGATTGGAGTCTTTTTCTAGCCATCTACCACCACCTTCTCCTGATGGGTTTTCATCGTGGTGTAACACGTTTGAGTGGAATTAAATGGACTATTTCATGCCGCTTGAGCAAATAACCAACTCAGTTGTTATTCTAGAGACGACATTTGTAGAACTGAACAATGTCCACCTGTCAGGGAAACGTGAACATGGGTTATGTTAAATGTTAGCAAGAAATGACAAGCGCTGCCATTTTCTCTGATGAGGACAGTCTCACCGCTGCCACTATTATTACTGGTTCAGCTAATAGTAAAAAATAACCACAAGTGCTTCAAGTTTTAAAAGCTCCCATCCACAGAGTGTCTCTTCACAGCTGTCATTACTGGCAGGCCAACAGTGCAGTAGAACTGTGATTACTTGGAAAATGGGATCTGGCTTTGTTTGGAGCTGCTGGATCACAGCTACACTCAGTCGAGTCTGATGAGCTGAATTCATTTTCCAGGTGTTGTGTGCCATGTCAGGAGTCCTCCTGATCCTAGCAGCTGCTGTATCACTGCAATCTAAGGAGGCCACTATTCTCTATAACCTGACAGGGATTCATTTCATGAAACACTCACTTGGCTCTTTGCGTGACACAACATATCAACAAGCAGATGTAACAAGAAGCTTCATTTGTCGCTCAGTCTCTGGTAAGTCCATGCAAATGCATTCATTGTTATGCATGGAGGCAACTTTATTTAATTTGTGAGCAATTTGATGAGTTGAATATCATCATAGGACCTCATGGCTGACTGGATTATAAGGCCGTCCAATTTAATCCCCTAAGTAGAGAAAATATTGTGGCAGTTAATAAAACCCTTATCCTGCCGAGGCAATCTGAACTGTCAAAGCTACACCTAAAAATAAGAAATAAGGCATTTGGGGTACAGGCCTTGCAGAGCCATTTGGATTTGAGTTGTACACATTCCCATAAGCTCTTATTGAAATTCATGACACTGAGTACCAGCGTGAAAATTACTAGCGAGGAACCAGAAGGAAATTTGGCTTCAGAAGTTTGACTACAGAAAATATTACAGCATGCACACACTTTCTATCCGAAATGCCATGTGTCCATTTTGAGGGTATGGGAGTAAATAAATCAGACACAATGTCAAGTATCGCAGCAGTCAAACAGCTGTCAGACTGGGTATTTTTAGCAGAAAAGAAGGGGATTATGAAAGTGTTTTCCCCAGAATGTTCTTGACGGGAGAAACAGCATCACGGGAAGAAGAATGAAAAATACGATCCAACCTGATTAAATCCTTTCAGAGCTCACTGGACAACATCAGCGCTGTTTGATATTTAACAAATGGCAGATATTATTGCAGCAGTTTGATATATTGGCTACGGCCCTGTTTCTGACTTTTATTGATATGCCTGGAGAACCAAAGAGGTGTGGTGTTGTTACACAACTCAACAACTGTCATCACTGGGTCAGCAGCGGAGGTGGGCAGCCAGCCTGTCTGTCGGCTATCTATCTCTATCTGAGTAATGACACTGCAAGCCTAATCCATCTCCTCCAGAGTGTGTCGCTGATGCTTGCAGACACACACACTCGCACACAAACATGAAGACGTGCAGGAGCCTTGAGCGGCAGGAAAATCCTACATTAAACTGCACATTTTCCTGGCGAATTATAAAACCTCTCCATCTGTGTCTTGGGAATATACGGACATTTAATGGAAAGCCGTTCCACCCATATTGAAACCCTCCACCTCTCTCATCAGCGGGTCAGAATGACAGTTAAATGAACTGACTGGAAGCGCATTACATGACGATAAAAGCAAGAAAAACACTGAGTTGTTACGATCGCAGCAGGGCAATCACTGTAAACTGGTTTAACAGCCAGCGCTCTGTAAGAGTATACAAATAGAACATTCAAACATAACGGTTGGTATGATAGCATTATGGCAATCACTCAAAAGACTGTCATAAAAAGAAGTGGATTTACCCCTGCTGATGGCAATCATAATATTGCTCATTAATTTAACAGGTTTTATCTGAACGCGGCTCACCGTTCTCTGAATCGAGCATCTCTGGAGTGTTGTCTGCTTGACTTGCAGCTTCAGCTGGAAATCTGCAAACAGAAACAGACACAGCTTGCGTCAGCGTAGTATTTATTTCAGGTTTTGGATTTAACAAAATAAAACTGCACTGAAAAACTGAAATTAAGTGTTCGCTCAGCCAGAAAATAATACATCAGTGTCAAAACAAATAGCAGAAAAATGCTCATGCTGCACGTGAACGTCACACACACTTAGCTTTTAAGACATTTGACCTTTTCACGAGCGGAGCACAGATTATTTGCAGCTGCAGCAGTAATAGATGAAACAAGCTTTTATAATGGAGAGAGAAAGCTCATTCTTGGCTTTGGAAATGGCTCGACAACATTATTGTAACACAAAGTCCACTTGCTGGCTATGCCTACAGGTTTTAACTGCATCTTCAACAGAGGATGGTTGTCACGACGAAGATTCTGCCAATCTGTAATTTCTCCAGTCAAGGAAGTGAGATATGGGTCAAGAACCATCAAACAGTTAGAATTGTTTGGTCAAACCTTTATTTCCAAGATTGAAAAAGTGAAATGCCATTTAAAGCCCCAGGAAAAGTTAATGTGTAACTTCAGAATATTTTACCTAGATACTATGTTCCTCATCTAGGTCTGGTTAAAAGCACAGAGAAAGCTGGTAAGTGGACACTGACTTATGTTCCAGCCAAAAAGATGTGGTTGAAAGCATTGGAAAAATCTAATAAGTGGATTTTTAGTCAAAGTATTATTTTCTACATTAAGAAAGTGAAATGCCATTTAACCTTCGTGTTGTCCTGCAGGTCAAAATTGACCTGGTTTAAAGTTTGAAAATGTGGGGAAAAAAATAAAAAATTCACAGTGAAACTTCTGATGTCCACATTTTCAACATTTTTGGGAAATCTTTGAACATTGTTTGGTGGAAAAAAAGAAATGCTAAAAATGTTTCTTAAGAACATTCAAGGACCAACAAATATTTTCTTTAAGAATGTTCTTAAAGAAAGTATTCGAAGTTTTACCGATATACACATAATCACTTTAGGTATTTTTAGGATTTGTCTGGAAGATTTTTATTCATTTTTTGAAAACATTTATGAAAATTTTCTTGTCAAATTTGGGGGATTTTTTAAAAATAAAACTTTTAAGGAAAACTTTGAAGGAATTATTGGAATTTTCTTCCTGAAGGTTTTGCAAATTTCCAGGGAATTTTTTTGCTGAGTTTTTTTCAGACAAGGAAACAGTATTTGTTGGTGCCCGTAAATGAGGACAACAGGAGGGCTAAAGCTCCAGAAAAAGTTGATGTGTGACTTGAGATTATTTTGTCCATAGACTATTTTCAGCATCCTGAAAAGCACAATTAAAAGCAGGGAGACAGCTGGTAATTGGATGATGACGTAAAGGTATCTCAACAAAACACTATTTCCAGAGAATAGGATGTAGTTGAAAACACCAGAAAAAGCCATTAAGTGGACCTTCAATTAAGATTGTTTCATCAAATTACTATTTACACGACAGAAAAAGTTAAATGTCTTTGAAAGCTCCAGAGAAATGTAATATCTGAGAGAAGATTATTTCATCCAGACACTCTGTCCATCATCCTGATCTGGTTAAAAGCAAAGAAAGCTAAGCTAAAGCCATTTCAATAAACTGATATTTCCAGAAAATAAGATGTGATTAAAAGCTGGAAAAGCTGGTTAGTTCCAATTATTTTGTCAAACTATTCAAACATCTAATAGGTGAGATGTGGCCAGAAGAACCACACACACACACAGACACACACACACAGCTGTGCCCACTCACGTGCTGTTCTGGACATCGTTGTCGTGCGTGTCTTTGTTGTGGGAGTCGACGTGTTTGACGGGGCTGTTCTGGTTAGGGGTGTCCTCCTCGGGTAACATGGGCTCACCCTCTGGTGTTTGGGGAGGAGAAGGGGCGGCTGCTGGCTGGTTGTTTCTGTTATGGAAAACGGCGTTGCAGAAGGCAATGGGGTGATCGCTGTAGCCTCGGATGAAGAACGGGTTGGTGGGACAGCAGGCTGGGTAGTGGCCAGGACGCACCGGTTTGGCTGTAAGAGATAACAGGGGACTGATGTATTGATTGAGCCACTCATCCAAGAAGGACAAAGAAATATTTATTTTTCCCTTAAGGATGGTGCTTCACGGCACGCTGCAGTGAAATATCATATTTTTAATGTCCCTGGAATGCTGAAGATCTATTCAAATACAGCAAAAGGACAGCAGTTATCCTCAACTGCTTTGGTGTAATCTTCAAATGAAAATCATTGTTCTGAAAAAAAACTCAACTCAATCAATAGCTCATTTTCTCATAGCATCAGCGTACGCACTGAAGCCGTGATGAAGGGAGCTGTGATTAAAATGGATTACTCTGCTTTTCTGATGATTCCTATTGCTTTCAAAAGAGCATCCTCACATGAAAATATCCCACCGAGCTGCTATACCCTGTGAAACATCATTTATTTATTTATTTCAGCCAAGTGAATTGTTGCTTCTGCTAAACAATCCAACCAATGTTGGTGGATTTAGTTTAGCCTAGTGGTAAATCTGCATTTTAGGCACTTTTCCTTCCTGAATATGGAACAAGATCAGCTGCAAAAACTCCATCAGGAAATTTGAGCAGCTCACTGATGCGGTGTATAAAAACATGTTGATCTGGTACAGGGGAAGGGAGGAGATGACAGTTGAGCTATGAGAGGAGGCAAAGCACACAATGGATGCTGCCCGAGAAGAAATCACAGCAGGGACATGAAAAGGGCAGCCGCACCAGGCTGGATGGTGTTCGTAACGACGCACTGCAGGTGGAAATGTCAGACGTGAAGGAGGAGGAGTGCTATTATTGTAAAGACAATAGTGGAACCTAACATGGGCTGACATGCTGGAGAGGATTTATAGTTTTACATTTTACTGCACCAATGATTCTGACAGTAATTGATGTAGATTTTGCATATGGATAAATTTAAGTCTTGTTTTTTTTTCTTACATTGCTCTAACTATTACTGCAATAAGAACCAATATGCTTTGGTTAAATTTGGATCCAATGATATGCATTTTAACGATGATCATTCAGTTGGCTACATAGAAAAATAGGCTTGCTTTATTAGTGGGAGTGGGTCTGAATTCAAATAAGTTGGAAAAAAACCCAAAAAGCAATCAGACTGCAGCAGACTCATCAATATCATCACTGACACAGGGTAATTTACATGTACTGGTTGATGAATTTGTTTCTATAGTCAGGACATGCTCCCCAGTATAAATTACTGTGGTGAGTGCATAAAATGTGTCTAAGTCAATAAGAAAAAAGCTGCTGTATGTGTCTATAAAATTAAATGGAGGGATTTGTTGGCATAAAAAGAGCCGTGCATGGAATTTGATAGTGGACTTAACAGTAAGAATTATAAGAAAGGTATTAATGTCAAACAGCAGTGCAAAAACACTGGAAAAACACATAGAAATACTTACAAATCAGATTTTAATGGATGGATGCTACAGATCACAAAATGACACATGGAAAAATGCAATCTAACGTCTGTGTCTGAATCTGAGATTTGAGTTACCTATCAGTGCAGCGTGGGGCCGTCGGAAGGGAGGACGAGCCCTCATTACGTCTTTGATTCGCTCCACCTCCTGCTGGTAGCGGTGGCGGTCCTTCATGGCTCCTTCCTTGGCCTCCTTCAGTGCACCCTCCAGCGCCTTGACTCGCTCAGCTGTAGACCGGAGACGCTTCTCCAGCTTTGGAAGTTCACAGCGAAGATCTGCATTGTCACGCACCAGCTGTAGGAAACGCACAAGAACAGATACACATGATGCCCAGCATGTCACACACGATGCCAGTGGCTTTGTAATGCATTTTCTCAGTCACAAAAGAAAATAGAAGTATCCCTTCCATTTCCATGTTTTGGTCGGGGATAGAAAAGAACCCATTTAGACGGCTGCATATGAAACCCTGGATTGATATTTTGAATGTGTGATTTTTCCTATCATTCAGAAAATGTTTATTAAATCACTGCCACTGGAAAAGCATCCTCCTGAGGGTGAGAGATCCCTTCTCTTTGCTGGGACCACACTGCAGAGTATAAACAGCGATGGATGAATGTGACCACATAACCCCTTGTTTTGAAGTGGAACATCTTTGTCAGTTAAAGCCAAATGGGTGCAGTGAGGTGGAACGGAAGAACGTCAAAACGCGACCTGAAAGTTGTCAAAGTAAACGTCAGGCCATACTGCCTTTGATTTTTGAGGAAAAATGCTGAAATTGGAGGGCAACTCCCCTGAAAACACCGGCACACAGAGGACCAGGCTGCCAGCGAGAGAAGAAAAAGTCAGTGAAGTGATTTAGAATTATATCTGTTTTACGAATGAATCTTAAAATAAAATCACGATTTCACAGTCTGGGCCTGAACATCAAGGGGAAAATACATTTCTGAATATATATAAAGAATAATGTGGCTGTTCACAAGGCAAAGCAGATTTAACTCAACGGATATTCTGTGCAATGACTTCAACAGAGAGGCATCGTTAGAATATGGCTGAGCTGAAGTAGCTCTATAAAGACAAACAGTGCAGATTTCCTTCTTAATGCTGTGCATATCTGATCTGCAGCTACAGATACGCTCGCTTTACATTACTGTTCTCCTAGTGTTTTCCACCATGACTGTGAATCTGTAATGAGTGTGTTAAGCAAAGACACATACAATATTTGAATCATGTGTCGTTTGCTTAAGCACACTGTCTTTCTCACTTGTAATCTTCATGAAGATTTTCTGAATAATTAATGCACAAAATCTGTTCATTTCCATAGTTTTCCATTTCCTTGCAACAGTATAGAGCTTCTTCTGTTCATATGAAAGTCAGTAGAGGTAATGATGATCAATAATAAATTGTTTACCTAACAAACAATAGTGCAGAGTGTCAACATATCTTCATTTTTACTGACTCAAGACAGTTTGACAAACTACTTTCAGCAATCTAAATGCTTCACTGTTTACTTGTAAGATCGGTACGCATATTTTAGGACAATGGACTGTATAAATAGAGCGTTTCCGTTCTATGTTTATTCATTCTTTGATCAATACAACACTCCCTCTACAAAGTTTGAGGAAGGTTCAATATATGTTAATGTAACAATATGACAAAAAATAATCCCAAGGCGTGTGATGTCAACTGTAGCATGGCTGCTTTTACTTAATAGACTTGTTTATGTATGTTTATACCCATGAGGGAAAATGAATGCTGAGATTTATTGATTTTGAAGTCGCAGCACACAGCATGCTTCCTTTTAGTGGCAAACGTAATGAGTGAGTGCCTTAAACACTGAGAGTCTGCTGCTACGTGATCATGCAAACTAATCCTTAGCCTGCAGAGATACCGAGCGTAAGACCTGAGGGTTTTAGCAACCAGGCAAAGTTATCTAACAAGCACAGCATTCACAAAGTCACTATATCCACCTGAGGATTAGCGGTGCAAGTTTATTATTTGGTAGTGAGTCGTTTTAAAGAGGGAAAAAAACAGAGGCAAGATTCACACAAGAGGTTGGTGATGTAAGAGAAATCACGACTGTTGTGCAATAGATGGACAGACAGATGTTATTATATCTGTGAGGCAGAGAAACTCATAACCCCCATGCACCGTCCACTGCCCGTCTTATCGCTTTCCACTGGAAATTTGGTGATTTATGACCGCGGCTTTCGTCTTCCATTCCCACAGTATCAGCAGGCGGTGGATGGGATGGTGTCTCCCAGCAGCCACTTTAGGATTGGTTTTCTGCCTGACAAACTGCTGCAGTGCAGCTCTCACCAATCTGCCAGCATGAGAGCATGTGCCAGTGAGCAGAACGTTTAGCACATCAACACCAAGTCCACGGCCGTAGTCCATTTAGGAGTATTAAAGAAAGATGTGAGGCGTGTGTGTGTTTATTTCTAATGTTTCGGAGGTTGTTGGTGTGTTTGTGTGTATGTCAGAGAGGAGGAGGAGAAAGACTGAGGGTATTTGTTTGCACCTGCATGAGGATGAATCCATTTGTGTTTATCAAATCTGACTCAGAGGTTTCTGCTGTGGCTTCCTTTCCCTGAAGACAGCGAGGCTTAACACCTTCTGCTGCTCCGTGTTCAAGGAGACTTTCATGTGAAGTTGCTGTGGTGGAATGATTGATGGCCTGAGCGTTGCTTTTACCCATAGGAGAGCGATGACACGGTGCACACTGCTCTGTATTTTAATTTGCTTCACACTTTTTGTCTTGTATGGTATCCATCTCAGACAATTGTAAATTACTGAGAAACAGGCTTCCAGGCTGAAGGAAACCAGTTCATTTGTCTAAATTTTTAAAGAAGTGATGGGCGGCTGAAATGCTTTCTGTCTACGCTGCGATAATCTGTACCTGTTTGTGAACCTTTGTAAGCTGTTCCAGGTTGTTTTCAAGAAAGGAAATCTTTTGTTTCTGCGTGATATATCCTCCAGTATCATCAGGCTCCATCGCTGCACTCTGTCAAAAGAAACAGAGATCTTCTATTGTAGTGTGGAAAAAAAAACATTAGAAGCTTACCGTGGTGAATTCAAGCCTATGTTTGCCTTACTTTTCTAACTCGAGTCGTGAGGTCTTGAACAAAAAGCTTGCGGAGGTTGTGCAGGGTGTGGAGCTCACGAGCCTACAGCAGGAGCAGAGAAGCAGTGAGAGGAAAATAGTGCAGTTAAAGCAGTTTGAGAGTTTTTAGTGGATCAGTGGATTTTGAAAGAGCCAAGTGAATCGTGACAGCAAATAATGACTTACAACAGTTTCTTCCAGCCCTTTGAGGTCCTGCTTTGACTGCTCATGTCGTTCATGGAGAAATCTATAGATACAAAGGCAGAAAATTCTAACTGAACTTTCCAAATGATGTCCCGAAACCCAAATTATTATCACATATTTGCCAGAATAATTCATGAATACAGAACAAAGGCGGCCTAGGCCGGCTGCCCCGCTCGTGGGCTGTTACCCATCTGCCATCTGATGCAATATGTTGCAAAGGTCAGTGCAAAAAGAGGCTTATTAGCAACCAGCTGCTACATTATTCCAAAACTCCGTAATGGAGATGCAAAGAGAATTACATGGAAGAAAGAGACCACGAGAGAAACGGGTAAAGAAAGAGTTAAAACAGCTAATTTTGGCCACATTCTATAGCAGCGTACCGTCCCACAGAGATTCACATACTGCAAACAGAATGACAGTCAGAGCAGCAGAGCGAGAACAAAATAAATAGACAAAAGGAAGACAAATGGCAGAGAGAAATGGAAGATGTGTATCAAAAGAGGCAGCTCGCCTCCAGGCCTCCATATGGTGAAGCGTTTGAAAGCTGGCCAGCGCAGCAAACCAGCGACTCACGTCAGTTCCTCCAGCTGCCGACTCTTGTGATGCTCCTGGCTTCGGAGACGTTCAAAGTCACTGTGCAGTTGCTCCAACTCCAGCTGCTGCTTCTGGTTACAACTGGTGAGGACAGGTGAAAAGTGACTCACTCAGGGATTCATTCAGATTAGAAAATACAGGAATTTATCTAGTAGGAATGTCAGCTCATGCCGCAAGTCCCCCAAGAGAAGCAGCAGAAGACAAATTATGGCAAACAGAATCTGTAATACAGCCTAGAAACGGATGTCAGCCCTCCTCTGTTTAACTTTCTGTCACTGTAATAGAAAGTCCACATTTGAATGTTACCATTATGCATATTCTTCATCCACCTATTTTACTAGAAATAGTGGGGAACATCACAGAGATTTATTCAAGTTTTACTGTAACAGGAGGAGGAAAGAAATTGTCTGTCTTGAGTAGGATGCATAAGGCTCAAGCTCAGCGGTGCGCACAGCAGCAAAAATGATGAAGAAGCACCATTTTTGCATGCTGGGTTAGGATTTATTTTTGCCCTAAATTCACATCAGAGCTGTACTAGCCAGAAAGGCATTTTGCCAGACCACAGAGGTACCTGAGTGGCTCGAGTGTGTAATTAGGTCAAAACTGATTCACTGTAGTGTCCCATTAGATCACAGACACACCACAGTTTTCAAAGTAACTGGCCACTTGCCAAAAAGACGCACATCTGTACACATTATTTCATGTACGCTACATTTTGGCAACTTTTTAAAACTGATTTCCCTCTTTGCCTTTTATCCTTGCAATTTAGTAGAATGTCAACTGCATGGCCACTTTTTCTGTTCTGTTTTGTTTTGCCCAGCACGGCTCGATATCTCTAGCCAGACTCTTTTCCTCTGTTGTTCCCAAATGGTGGAACAATCTACCAAACTCTGTGCGTTCTGCTGAGTCCCTTTCTACTTTTAAGAGACAATTGAAGACTCAATTGTTCAGAGAACACCTAGGCACTTAATCTGACTCTACCTTAGGGGTAGAATAAGTCAGGTGGTCCAAAACCTAGCACTTACTTAGCGCTGACAAAGTATTAAAAAAAAGGGGGGGGTTGGCAATTTCTTCTGCAACTTGATGGCAACACCTTTGACCAGTCGCACTTTTTGCACTTACTACAGATTTTTCCTTATGTCTGAATTCTTGCTTGTGTTGTACGTCACTTTGGACCAAAGCGTCTGCTAAATGAAATTGTAGAATTGTAGAATTGTTTGAGG
The DNA here is from genome assembly GCF_021347895.1 of Acanthochromis polyacanthus. Classification (NCBI taxonomy): domain Eukaryota; kingdom Metazoa; phylum Chordata; class Actinopteri; family Pomacentridae; genus Acanthochromis; species Acanthochromis polyacanthus. The sequence continues at coordinate 8,508,203 of NC_067117.1, read as the reverse complement.
GATCAGAAAAGAATCACTGCTTCTGTTTCACATGCGTTCCACCTCACTGACATCCATCCGTCCATCCATCCCTTTTCAAGCTGCTTATCCAAATCAGGCTGTGCAAGCAGGATAAGCAGAGCAGCCCCAAATGTCTTTTCACACAGATTCTCTGCAGCTGCTCCTTGGGTGTTAACAGACACTCCCATGCCAGCTGGGAAATGTACTTTATTCCCTGGAGAGGGTCTGTCCAGTGGTCTCCTCCCAGATGGTCATGCTTGGTACAGTACATCATTAAAACACAGGCCAAACCAGGATAGCGTCTACTCAGGGTGAGGTTCAGCAGCGGCTCAGCTCTTAAGTCCGCCCACGCTAAAGTTTCTTCAACATGTAAACCACCCACACGTATTCATCTCAGCCACTCTTGCAGCTATGGCGGGGCTTAGATGTTTTTGATAACTTAATACTGAGATTACACATCCCCAAGTTGAGCATTTCAATGTCGCTTTTTATGAGGAAACATGCATGATTTGCATTATATGTTGCCACACGGTTCATTGTCAAAGACAGAAAAAAATATGCTTTCTCCCACCTCACAGTACTTTCATATGGGTGAACTGTGTCAGTGTGCTTGAAGAATATGCAGTCAGCTGGACTTTACACAAATTTCAGATGCACCATTAACCTCTTTGTGCTGGTGCTGTGAAATGTTTGGGAGCCTGAGCTGCTCATCTGTGTTTATTCTTGTTTTTCCTTCTCTCCATGGGATAGAAAGGCCTCTGGCACAGAATAAATCTCTCCATTGAAGTTCAAAAATTGACCACGCAGCCCCCATTTGAGCATTTCTATGCTGCTTTTTACATGGGAGTGCTTGGTAAGGTGCTTGCTTCTGGAAACACGCATGACCTGCTCGACACGGTGCCACACAGTTCAGTTTGTGAGATGCATTTTACACTTTTTGCTTTTGACAGCTCTGCTTTAAAATATTCTTGCATGCCTGTTTTTTCTACTCTGGTTAAAGTGAAGAATATATAACATGGAACTTGATTTCAAAATATATCTGGTATCAGACAAAGTGAAGAATTACAACCGTACTGACTCAGTCAAGTCATCAATGATCTTCTGTTTCTCATTGATCTCATCTCTGAGGCGACCAAGCTGTTTGCTGTGTGCCTCACGGTGCGACTCCATCTGCTGCTCCAGCGCCCTCTGAGACACAGACACCAAGAGGGGATGAGAGACGTATAAATACAGAGAGGGGGAGAGGGAGAGAGGGAGAGAGGGAGAGAGTACAGTGAAGTGGGAACAAGATGAAAACAAAATGACTAAATAACAAGGAGAAAATTACACACACCAGTGCACATGTGGACATGCAACGCCACATGGGCATTGAACACACACACCAGATTGTTGTCATCCGCTGCCACTGAGAACGATGGGATTCGGCTAATAAAACTGGAGCATAGTAACACACAACATGTGCATGGCTACAAGCAGAATGTGACAACAGACACTGTCAGCTGCGTGTTTAGCAGCTGAAAAGTGCATCTGTTTAATCTTTTGATGTCATTAGTAACAGTGTGTTGTGTCGGATCAAAATATAACTTTAAGTCCTCTGTTCTACAAGCTTTCATTATGCACACATGGTTTGTTTTTAGAAATCAGCCCTTATTTTTGCACATTTCTACAGTTGACTATATGTAAAACCCACGGCTTAGATTGAAAAAGGCTTTTTTTTGGCCACTGAGTGTCCAAATTTTCACTTCCTGAGGGCAGTAAATGAAATTCTATGCTTTTTGGCTTGCCGTTTCAGTCGTTATGCAAAGCTGAGTTGCTGAGGCAGTGTGATAAAAGGTCATTACACTAAATCGCTGTCACTGTCACCATGGTTACCTTTATATCACAGGAGCTCTGGACAGACGTGCGATTCTCTCCACTGGTGACCTGTGACATGTGCTCTGCAACACAAACGCACACAAATACAACAAAAACCAATGTGAAGCGAGGAAGGAAGAAAGAAGACAGAGAGCGACGCGTAAAAGAGAGCAACACACCGACTTGGAGGAAAGAGGTGACGGCGACCTGACTTTGATATCACAGCAGTACCAGGAATTCATGTTGACAGCGAGGTCAGCGTGATCTAAGCCACGCCTTGGGTATTACAATATCTATTTGCAAGTGACATCTATTGTATCACGCTGATCTGATATCGACGCACTGCTGTTCTTGTTGTGTGACGATAAAATTACAGGCTGTGTGATCAACGAGAGCTGCAGCACTTTGTATTTATCTACTTCTGTAATGACTCGAGGACCGCTTGGCTCAAGTGTTGAGCAGGGCCAAAATTGATTTACCTGCCCTTAAATCCGCTGGTTATTTAATGCAGTTCTGCAGGACTCAACAGGAAGAGTGACTTACATTGCCTTTGGCCTGTTTTGTGAACCGTGTCAGTGTGCTGGGAGTGTCTGCAGTCAGCTGGACTTTGCACAAATTTCAGATGTACCATTAACCTATTTCTGCTGCTGTTGTGAAATATTCGGAGCCAGAACTGAACTGTCAGATATTACGCTTGTTTTTCTTAGTCTCAACGGGATAGGAAGGCCTCCGGCACAGAATAAATCTCTCTATTAAAGTCAACAAAGTGTTTTCGAATAGGTAGCCACTTTCTCCCAATTAAAGCTCGGTGAAGCTAAAATGCAGTGACAGATTTGTTGTTGTTTTTTATTTACTTGTCCAAACATGATTTTATTTGACTGTAACAACACTGACCTTATATTTGACTTGAACATCCCAGTCCCAGAATGTCACACAGCACCTAAAGCCATCATTCATAGTTTTGATTCCTTCAGCACACTGTCCTCTTGAAAGTTTGTGTTCATTAGAAGAATTTGCTACTTTAAACTCTGCTTTATTTGGATTTATATTGAGCAAAGATCTATTTTTGCTGACTGTCTTGATTGGATTTGTTTCCAGACGCTTGTATTTGGCCTGACTTATCAACCATAAATCTGCTGTTGTGCCTGTCAGACCATATTGAAATTTCCTACCTTCACTGTAGAGTCTGTATAAGTGTTAAAATCTTTATGCTTGGTTTGGCATTCTGCTCACGTAGGTAAAACATCCCAGCCTGAGCTCGGGGCAAAAGTAGTACCTGTATGTTTTATGTGCCGAACTTACGGTTTATGCAACATTGAGCCCTGAACTAGGGGTCTGGCTACATCTTAAGATTTCACCTCAAAAGCTAGAATCATATATTTTCATATATAAAAAGGTTTTTAGGTAGTATACTGTACAGCAGTGCACTACATCAATTGCCACTGTGGTATTTGTAGTCACAACAGCTGCACTACACTCAGGATAGTGGCTGTTTGTTGGTGATGTTCAACCACTTTGGTCCAAACTAAAATAAAATATTGTTTTTGTTGTCTGTTGATTATACACAGCTTGTCAATAGATTGCCTGGAGGACTGATTGCCCTAAAGTTTTCTAAAGATGTTCATGGTGCTGAGGATGATCTCCACCTGTTGCTGTAATGATGCTCCCTCTCATGCCAAAAGCATGTTCATGGTGCCCTGATGGTGTACTGTACAACTTTTGTGAACCCTTTCACCCCCCTAATATCTATGGCTTCATGATATAAGAGTTTTTATTTGTTGCATGCTCATACGATGGGTGCAATGAAATGCAAAGTGACTGTTCCACAAGGCTGTGCAATAACAATAAGACACCATATATAGAAAAATATTTAAAAACAATCGAAAAAATGAACAAAAAAACCAAATCATAAATAATAAACAAGGCAGAGATTGTGAAATGAGTCAGCGATTGTAAAAGATGAACTGTCATAATTTGAGTCTTTCACTTCTCCTTCAGCACCAGCAGGTTTTAAAATGTGTCAGGTACTTCAGTTTAACAATGAAACACCTGCAAAATGTTAATATGCAAAACTAAGATGGTGAAATGGGTTCAGGAGGTGAAACTCATCGTTACTTTTAAGGTTAGACTTTTTTTTTTTTTTTTTGATAATGCTTGTATTTATGGCTCCAGTGACCCTGAACTATCCCTTAGTTGTGCTGCTAAGGGACTTTCAATGATGCATAAAGTACCTGTCATCTACTCCAGTCTTCCACTCTTCATGCATACAGGTTGCATTACTATGGATTATTGTATGTCATTAACTTTGTGTCTTTTCTCTTGCATAATTTGTGTTTTGTCCTCTCTGCAGTAATCTATGGCTCTGGAGCTGCATGTTTCTAATCTGTGGTTACTGACCCCACCGGCCTGCCCTCTTGTTTGTTGTCTGTCTGGTTCTCACTAATATTTTTTCCTCCTTCCGCTCTCCTCTCACTCCAGCTGGTTGAGGCAGATGGCTACCCTTCCTTAGCCTGGTTCTTCAAGAGCTTTCGTCCAGTTAAAAGGGATTTTTCTTTTCTTCCGGCTGTTGCTTCTCTCTGCACTATAACTTTGTAAAACCTTGATCATAGTATGTGATGTGCCCTGAGGTTACTTACATAGTGAAGTCGCTCTATATAACTAAAATTGAAACTAAAAATGTGTAACATTTTGCTTACTAATATGTTCACAAGTTAGCGTGCTAACATTAGCAGTAATCTAAGCTCTGTTGTGTCTGTTTCTGTCCTCACAGACCTGCAAGAATGTCTGTGGACTCCTAATGGTGTTTGTTTCCTGGTTGTCTCTGTTTTGGTATTCATAATACATAGACGGAGCCACCTATGAGCTTCAGTTTTTACTATGATGACTATAATAATTCTACCTTGAGCTTGGAGTTTGGCCAGCTCCTCAGTCAGAGAATCATAGCTGTCCTCCAGCTGTCTCTTCTTCAGTTCCACGTTCTGCATGTACTCCGTGAGAGAGCGGATCTTTGCCTCATGCTGAAAGTCAGAACACAGATCTCAGACGCATAAAGTTTACTGATGAGCAAAGACCTCTACTTCAGAGAACACTTTGCATCAAGGATAAAGGGTGTTTTTCCTCTCTGTTGAATGAATATAGTTTACACTGAATATTTATGATTTCTATTCAAAGGAGAATTTAGTTTAAATACCAAAGATAGTAAAAAAAATTACACTGTGATAGCTTCAGGCATCCACACCAGCACATAGAGTATGAATCACGTCATTTTTCAGGCCCGGTACAGTTTGTACACTGAAAGTTTTTGATGCAAAGAAAAATCTGCTTTTCCCACAAACAGATGAATGATGTTTTCAGCTCACAGCTCTTCATCAGAGTAATTAACATCTCACAAAGGACGCGGCAACTGAATGTGATGGCAATTAGACTGATGGAGAGAAGTGCACTTGAAATGTCACTCAGTCATTTGTGGTGATGAATTATATTTCGCACTGGGAGGTTTCGGTGTCTATTGTCCTGATTTTACCACAACACCACCGGCATTTTCCTCCACACAAACAGATATAAAAGCGTCTTTCTTACACCGGTTATTTGCCATTTCTCCAGTACATCCATCACTCTTCCCTCTCTATATATCAAAACCAACATCACTCTCTTCATCCCTTTCATCATCTCTGTATTTTCACCTGTGAGATGAGGAGGTGGCATGAGGACAGCTCTCTGCCCGTCTCCTCCATCTTGCGGTGACACTCCATTTGAAGGTTTTCCAGGTGGCGGCAGCGCTTCACCATGGACTTCACCTCCGATTTTATCTTACTGATGTAGAGGCGAGCCACGGTGAACTCTTCCTCGATCGCACCAGTGATCTCCATGGGCTGTAGATGAATGAAAGAGAGCGTTAAAAGAGCAGCAGCAGATGCGATTTAAAGACAGAGACGGAATTACAGAGGTAGGCAGAGAGGAATCTTAAAAAACACTTTCTGGCATTTTGTTCGCAAAGCCATTAGTGGCATCATTTAGCAGATGCTCTGAAATGAACTGTGGAGGATGGAATATATACATCAGTCGACACATTACAGATGACAGCGTATATGCCTATAAATTATCCTTGGGGCTTATATGGAATGCATCATTGTCAAGAGCTATACATAATACTGGCTATGTTTCATAATATACAGCTTTTCAGTGCGAGCATCATCGTTAACGCAGCCAGAAAACACACAGATGGCAGTTCTAAATGCTCACCAAGGTACATAAATTTACACAGAGGCCAAATTATAAAGCTTAATTACAGAAAAATTAGTGTAGGCATCTTGAATTTTCCTCTCCATCTTAGGTTTTAATATTTCATTCACTGCAAGTGTGCTGAACTTTTAATGATGTTTTAGAACCAACAGACTAGAAAATATACATATCGTAAAATATCTTACAGTATGAACTTTTGAGCCCCAGGAAATGTATGTCTCAAACAGTAGTTGCAGACATTTGCCTGCTAATAATGCATGCATATTTGATAGTAGGGGAAGCGAAACTGGTAATAAGCTGAACACAGTGTCTCCAAGCTCACATTTCCTGCACCACTCACCAGCTTGATGTCCCTGTTTCCAACGATGGTGCTGAACTCATTCAGGTCCCTCATGAGCCCGTTGAGGATCTCAGCGATGCGCTTTCTTTGGTGGCTGCTCACTTCCTGGATACGGGACAGCTCCGCCTCTAGCGCCATGAGGTGAGCCTGTGGGAGGAGAGCAGTGAAGCAAGTGAGTGAACACTGATGAAGAGCGAAGAGAGATGAGAGGAATCAGGGCCAACGCTGAGAGTAACGCATTGCTGCAGTCACAATATGTGTATCAGTGATTCAGTAACACATTACGGTTTCGAAATTCAGTAGTAGCAGCACAGCCTACAGCCAACACCACCTTAGACATGCAAATAAGCCTCATCACAACATTTTTCTGTGAAGTGTGCTTTGGGCTGATTATTACCAATATTGCCGTTGGCTTTGTAGTAATATTTCATTAAAGAGCATAAAAGAAAGATCTTATGCATGGAGTTGATATTCCCATAGGGAATTGCGCTCATATGTAGGCAAGTGTGAGGTTTAATGTTATATTATTAGCTGGAAATTACAGTACGTTACAATGTGTGTCAGATGATGTTGCAGAGCAGTGGAAGGACAATGTAAAGAGTGATGTGATAAACTATGTTCTACAGAGAGGAAATAAGTTAAAAAATAATGCAGTACTTTTTAAAAGTCGCTGTCCAGACATCAATATCAACATGTCCAAAAAACATCCATCCATTCTCTATACACCGCTTTATCCTCACTCGGGTCACGGGGGTGCTGGAGTCTATCCCAGCTGACTTGTGTGAAGGCAGGTCACCAGTCTGTCTCAGGGCTACATATACAGACAAACAATCACACACACATTCACACCTACGGGCAATTTAGAGTAATCAATTAACCTCAGCATATTTTTGGACTGTGGGAGGAAGCCGGAGTACCCGGAGAAAACCCACGCATGCACAGGGAGAACATGGAAACTCCATGCAGAAAGATCCCAGGCCCACCCCGGGGTTTGAACCAGGGATCTTCTTGCTGCAAGGCGAAAGTGCTAACCACTAGGACACTGTGCAGCCCTCCAAAAAACATGTTGAGGTTAATTGGTAACTCTAAATTGTCCATAGGTGTAAATGCAAATATGATTGCTTGTCTCTATATGTAACCCTGTGAAAGACTGATGACCTGTCCAAGGTGCCCACTGCCTTCACCCTAAGTCAGCTGAGATAAACTCCAGCCCCCGTGACCCTAATGAAGATTAAGTGGTGTATAGATAATGGATGGATGGATGGATGTTTGAACCGGAAATTGATTCTGAGAAAGGAAAATGACACAAAGTCTCACAGGATGTGTTTATGAGGTTAGTTGGGTATGAAACCATAAAGGTCTGAGTCCTTGTCTTTGAGAATGTCATTGTTATTTTGCAGTTTCAGTGTGGAAATACTCAGCCATTTCACAACTTCTTTCACTCATGAAATGTTTTCTAGCACATAAAAACAACATTTGGACATGTTAACAGGGTTAAAAAAAAAAAACTGATTTTCACACCGTAACAAACATTATCAGACATTACATCGTTTGATTAATGACCCCAAAACCGGCTGGAGGAGAGCGGTTGTGTGAGAGGGGGGAAAAAACAGACAAACACAAGAGAAAATCCAAATGACAGCAGATGAGAAAGAACATGCAAAAATAAGGCGATATAAGGGGGACAAAATTGTACAGGAAAGCACTAAAAGAAGAGGGGATTTCGATTCATTTAACCTGAGAGCACAGCTGTGAGACGCATCTTAACCCCTGACCTCATTCTCATCCAAGAAGAAAACATAATAGACACAAAATTACAAATTAATAAACGACTGAGATGGAGGTTGATGTGTTGGTGCAGGATGAAAGGATCTGGGAGAATGAATGATGGGGCTTGCTTTATCCTTCACCATTTTGTACAGCAGGCAACCTCTAAACAAAGGTGTCGTACCAATGACTCGAATACAATGAAGCAATTTGGGTTCAATCGATACTCTACTGGTATGACCCCCCGCCAAAAAAAAGACTGAGAACGAATGAAAGGTATCCCCACTTTAACCTCCTTTCCCCTGAAAGGTTTTTCACAAGACATCAAAACAAATTGTAAACACTTCTGGTAATTGGAGTAGTTTCCTTATATACAATTCTACTTCTTTACACAACTCTCCTCTATGCTGGGATTTCTATTTTTTGTTTATGTCTACATCATCTATCTATACATTTAGCGTGAAAAATACCTGCTCAGTGTAATTTCGATGCAACTATAGGTTGCAAAACTTCTCAAGTTGTCTAAATACCTAAATTTTCATAAACATGTCCTCAGTCTGAGCTACAACTCTATTCTTAGTTATGAGGTACATGGTGACCAACAAGCAACAAAAAAATTAATTTCAACTGCTTTTTGAAATGCATTCTTCAATTTTTAGTCTGTTTCCAAACTGGTGCCACCACAGAAATCAATCATGTTTTCAACACACACTGAAGGTGTATCATTCATAGCACGTGTTACCACACAAATGATCCACATGAGTTCTTTTTAATGGCACATGTGCCACTTTTGCCCCCATATGCCATCAGTCAACTGAAAGCACCACCTTGTTAAATACAACAATGGCTACTCCTTTATCAGGTCTTCCATCTTCATCTCTTTTGCTACCCTCGGGGCCTGTTATCATTTCCCAGGTCACTTCTCGTGTCAAAACATTAACTTAGCAGAAATGCCAGCAAATAATTAACTGAAATCAATTTCATTTTGAATACGTAAAACAAGAGGAGAGGAAAGGTTAATGAAAAATGTTCAAATTAGCTGAAGAAAGATTTATGCAGAGATATTGAGGAGAAGAATTGGTTGGTTGGAATGATGAATGGAGTTAATCATAACAAAAGAAAGAGCTTTAAGTGGACAGATGGATGAAAAGGAGTACTTAAGGAGCAGATGAATGGCAGTGACAATGAATGATGGCATGGCCTCCTGCAGAAGAACAGAGGAGTTTCCACTGAAAACAGTGATGAAGACGACTGAGCAGACAGTGGGACGATGATAGTGATGGATGTTCTCCATTGCACAATTTTTCTAGGTCAATGCTGCCCCATTTCTACAGTAATATGGAAAAAAAATTCAACAGCAACACTGAACATTTGCATAACAGCTGGGATGCAGAAAGTGGAGAATTAGTCCTAAAGATCCAGAGTGAAGCTGGGAATAGGCCCTGAGAGGCTGGAGCAATGGATTTTTTTTCTTCCTTCAGTTTTCCTGCATTTACTTTCATTGTAGTCTTGCTTGTATTCATTTTCACATCTCGCAAGGCGACCAGGCAGCAACCCTGAGAACGAGTTGTGTCAGGTGAGAGGTGAAGGCTCAGCGGATTATAAAGGCCATGAAGGAACTGTGCTAAGTGAAAAGAATGTGGACAATAAGAGATCTCAGCTGGGTCCAGCAAAATAAATTGCGCAGTGAGAAGTTATATTGTCCACTCTCTTCATCAATTTCTGGATCAGCTTCTGAGAGAGACGGAGAGGCCAGTGAGGATACTCTGGCAGATTGTAAAATAGCACATGAAATATTGAGGAGGTTTAAGAAGGTGAATAATGGTCCGCTCGCTCCACCGAGTAAGTCACGATAACTGTATTAAGGCCTGACCAGCTCTGCCAATGGCTTCTGTCCTACTTCCATGTCTATTTTTTACTTTTTCAAATGGACTTTAGGCCATTTATTGAAATGCTGAACAAAGGGACAGCCACACACAAACCTTGTTGGAAAATGATCAATACATAAGCAGAGGTGCACCTTTTCAAAAACTTTGCTTCATTGATGAGCTCATTCCACAACTTAAACTCCTGAAACTTTGCTATAAATCCTGATCATTTCTCTAGAACAGAAGTCCTCAAACTGTAAGGCCTACATCCCCATAATACAAACATTTCTACATTAAAACTGACTTAACCTTTCTGAGGATTTATCTGATAGGTCGGATATGTCCATTGCAAACAAACATCCATGAATCTTAGAAATTGTGACAAAATGCACCTAACAACTGCAGGGGTTGTAGTATTCCTCCGTATTAAAGTAATCCAGTCAGAAATGTCTGTACTTCTATTGACATACTGCAAACAGGAAATGGAAAAAGGGAAAAATTGGTATATTTCAATTCCTTCCTTGCCAATTCCTGAACATGTGAAAAAAGTCATCATAGAATTGCAGTTCCTCAAGTGGCCACTTGAGGGCGGCTTCACAAGTGAGTCGATCCTCATGACTTCCATGTTAAAATGTCCAACTTTATGGCAGAAATTAGCAGTTTACATCCTGGTACAAAAACAGATTTCATCTCTATAGCAAAGTTCCTAATTCCTGACAAGTGTATGGGGACTGAATTTTTGTAAAACTCACCGGTTTAAATTATATTAAGGCTTAAAGTTATGCATAATTAACAATGTGACTGCTTTGAGTGACAGGTGGATACCATCAGTGGACAGTCTATACCCCAAACACTGGTTACATCTCATCATTACTCTGCTGTATGGGAAAAAAAAAACACTTTTGCTTCTCTGTATTTCTTCCAACCAATCAAAATCGTCTTGAGGCTAAGCTAAGGATGCAGCACTGGTGGTAGCTTGAAAATAGGTGGACTATTTACACACAGGGAGGTGAGCATTGTCATTAAAATGGATAACTCACCCAAACAAATAACAGAACTGCCTTATAGTATGTTGCTAGTCTGGAGGTTGTGGCTCCTGTTGTGAAGCGTTTTTGAAAATGGTAACACATATATGCCCGAAAGGCAGGAGAATGTAAAATGCATGGCCAATGGTAAATTTACAGCCACAGTCTACATCCAGTGAGTCAGAGTACGTGGAATCATACAGTGTTAAAATGGCCGGACTCACCACAAGGAGATTCAAAACCGCTGTTCAGGAGGCATATGGGTGACGACAAAAATCTAACAGCTTCAAAGTTTTCATTCGTTCCAAAGCTTTACAAACTGGCAGTGCTCTACACAGCCACTGCAAGGACTTGCTTCATTAAAGCAGAATATCATTAATAAATTCCCAAGATTTGTAGACAAACTGCCCGATTTTATTAGCAAAAAATTCATAAATTCACCGTTAAAGCGCTGCCTGTTTCCCTCATGCAAACAAGCCATTCATTAAAAATAACAGTGGGAATTTTTGAGATTACTCTGACCTTAATCAAGAAAAACTAGGAGTGTACTCTCTGTGCCAGCAGTTGTCGACATCCTTGTGTATTGCATATTTGCGAGCAGCCACAGCGCATGTGATGCTGTGCTCACTTGTCTATACGTTCTATTTCTGTTCTGCAGTAGGTGACAGGAGCAGAGCATCAGGTCTGCTGCAGACACCTGGGCTCAATGTTTCAGCTCTATGAATCCTCACCCTTCCCTCAGTGTGACTTCAGCTCTTTTCACCTGCACATCTTTGTTTATTTTGTGCTATTCAACATGACTAGCATCACACTGTTCACCCATCCGTACACACACACGTCCTCACCACTGATTATACCGACAACTTCATCTCACAGTATTTTTGGTTTGTTTCATATTCATTTCATGTTCTTTGTTCAAATAATTTCTTTAATCAGTGGCATTGTCATTCACTCCTTTGCCCTACCTTCTGAACCAGGTCGTGAAAGTATAAATGCCAGCTGTATCAGCTACTTAACAGTCAGTGGTGCCACTGTGAGAGTGATTTTTCCTATTATTTTTCGTATTTATTACATGTATTGACTGCTGCTGGCACAATTTTTCTCTCTTATCTTTTCTTGCAGGCAGCTCTAATTTGACTTATTATCTCTTTAATTGCATTTTGAACCAGTAGTTTGACATATTCATGCAAGATAGTAGCTTAAATGGACTGACGGATAGATAATTTTTTAACAGACGGTTCCTTTATCAGCTTTCCTGCAATATATGCCACAGTACAGCCCCTGTCCATTAGAGCATTTATCACTTTACGAAATATCTGGGAGAATAATTTACAATTTCACCTTTGTACACCTTTGTATTTTTTCTCTTCATTGCTCTTTTTTTTTAAAAAAAACTACATTTCAGCTGCATTATGCAAGATATTCGTCTTTGTGGTATGAAATATTTACAGCAAGCCTCCTGAAAATTTGACCCACCATTTTCTTCGAAAGCTCTTCAGCCAAGAGCTTGTTCTGCATGCTCTTCTCCTCGACCTCCAGGCTCTTCTGGTCATAGTTGACGGCCAGCTCCTCCAGGGCCTGAAGGACCTCCTTAACCTCCGCCTTGGCAGATTCATTTTCCGTCTGCAGCCTGCCGAGCTCCGACTGCACCTTCTCACTGTCTCCTCTGGATGATGCTAGAAGCTGAGGGGCACAGAGATTCTGCTGAGAATGTTAACTGTATAGGAGCATCCCTTTCATTATTCACAGAGCAGAGCTGCTGGATTTTAATAAAACATAATGCTGCTGTTTGTCTTGTTCTGTCATAATAGGAGATAACTGTGTATACAAACCCTGTTACGCAACACAGGTGTGAATGAACAGACGAAACATATTCTGAATATTTATCTTATAGTCAGTTAGTGCTGCAAGAGCTGATGTTATTTTACCAACATGTTGTTTGCTGTACTGCTGCAGCCCACTGTGGGTCATTTCACTGAATGGATGCCATTAAATGTAGATGTTGCTCTGCCTGGGGTGCTGGCAAATTTACACTCCAGCGTACAGCTTCTCTTTGGACAAATGGATGTAACTTGGTGTTATTATACACACACTATGGTTGGGTAGTTGTGACAGTGTCAGCTTAACCCACAGCAGGATCATTTTGGGATGTGAAAGAGCAAATTTTGCAAATGTGGAGTCCCTTATCTGGGAATGTACTGCATGCCCAAGCCTGTTTCAGATTGTCTAGCTCACTGGTTTACACTCTGCTATGAGGAAAAGCTGTAAATACTGCCCTAATTACCGTTTAGCAAAGTCTTTTAATTGCCGTTTTTCCCACAAGTGGAATATACTGTACAGACTCTACAAGCCTGCTTTTTTACTGTAAACATTAGTGTAATAAAGCAGAGTAAACCACCTTCTAACTTAAACAGACACTGCATTCACAAAGACGGTGGAATTGTGTGCATCAGTAACATATGAAATCACATATCTGATCACTAGAAAGCCTGAGCCACACCTGGGTGGCTGTGGATCAGGTGGTAGAGCGGGTTGTCCAATGATCGAAGGGTCGGCGGTTTGATTCCCGCTCTCGCCTAGTCATGTGCTGCATGCCGAAGTTTCCTTGGGAAAGATTCTGAACCCCGAATTGCCTACCAGTGAGTGTATGAATGGATACTGACTGATGTTGCAGGTTGATTAGCAACCTCCGTGTGTGTGTGTGTGTGTGTGTGTGTGTGTGTGTGTGTGTGTGTGTGTGTGTGTGTGTGTGTGTGTGTGTGTGTGTGTGTGTGTGTGTGTGTGTGTGTGTGTGTGTGTGTGTGTGTGTGTGTGTGTGTGTGTGTGTGTGTGTGTGTGTGTGTGTGTGTGTGTGTGTGTGTGTGTGTGTGTGTGTGTGTGTGTGTGTGTGTGTGTGTGTGTGTGTGTGTGTGTGTGTGTGTGTGTGTGTACTTGTTTCTGCACTTGTTTCTGCTATTCCGGTGGGGACTTTGACCTGACTATTTGCTATAAAGGTGGGGACTTGTCTTACGGTGGGGACCTAAAATGAGGTCCCCACGGGTGGCAACACCGTTTTCTTGGCCATATTGTTGTTAATAAAAAATGTAAAAGTGCAAAAACGTTTGTTTAGGGTTAGGCATTGATTTGGTGATGGTTAAGGTTAGGGTTAGGAGTTAGATATGAATGGGAGTCAATGGTAAGTCCCCACCGGTATAGAAAAACAAACATGTATGTGTGTGTGTGTGTGTGTGTGTGTGTGTGTCTGGGTGAATGAGAGCAATTGTTGTAAAAGCGCTTTGAGTACGGTGATGAGTCGAAAAGCGCTATATAAGAGCAAGTCCATTTGTTTGTTTATCAACCACAATGGCAGTTAAATAAAAGCAACAAGGGTTGTTCCCCTCTCAAAAATAAAGAAACAATATGAATCAAAATGAACAGCTGCTGCAGGTATTGCACATCAAGATTCAGTCCCTCATTTCTCTTTGTATTATTCTCATTTTTTTCTTTTTCTTCTCTGAACAAACTGTGCCTGAGCAGTCACTGGAATCTATTTGTCGCTAACATGTACTGTAAATACACATCTGATTAAACAATGCCAACTTAACTTCTGCAAGTGCTTTCTGGCACCTGAAGAGAGAGTCTTTTTTTTTTTTCTTTCATTCATCTCAAGGGCAGGATAATAAAACTCTCGCAGCTGACTTGTATTCAAAGTGACTTTTATTGCAGTGGGCTGCAGTGCCTTCAAAATGCACTGCAGCCCACTGTGAGCTGTTTAACTAAACTGATGAAAGGATGTAAAACCAAGATCTTTTACCTCCTCCTGGTCGAGCATCTGCTCCTTCAGCTTCTCCACCATCTGGCTCTGGTGGTTGATCTCATCATCCTTGAGTGGAGAACAGAAATATGAAAGAGATGCAGCTCATTTGCAGTGTAGGGTGATATAAACACTTCTGCAGAAGAGGTACTTGTACACTGTCATCTAGCCATACATTGTCAGGTTACACTTAACTGCACAAATGGAAAATGCAGTAGTTTCAGTACTGTTTGAGAGAGAAAAAAAACATCACTACAATCTAACCACAAACAAAACCATGCTATATTAATAAAGGTATGTGAAATTACTATTTAAACCTCATTTACTTGATCATCTGTGGTCAAGTGATCAAGCACACCACAGTGGCGAAAGCAAACGCTGCCAAAGCTAAACTCAGCAACATTGCATGTACTAGAAGAAATGGTCAAGGTATCGCTTGAGTATAAAAACAAAGAACATGTAGCATAGAACATTATTCATCAGGTCTTTTATGGCAGGTCTACCCCATTAGGCAGAGAAAAAAAATTAAAATAAATTATGCATCCCTGTGGATTGCCCTATATGCATATCTACACACATAGATATGTCTGCATGTGTAAAAAATGTTGAAAACTATATGTCCTCTACTGCTTTGGCATATTTAATGGAACTAATGTTAAACAACAAAATGGCACATTATAGAATGGCAAAGCACAGTGTATATGTGTTTAATAAATTAAAGTGTTAATGCTTTTTAATGTCAAACATTACTATTTCCCCAATGACATGTATTCCTAAGGGTTGCTATATTAGCCACTACTACGGTGTGATCCTGCATTCATTTAAATAATAATGCATGTATGATATGCTCTTTGTATTCATGCATATCATTACAAAACTCTCAGTCATGGTGTGCAATCAGCTCATTCATGGACAAATGGTCCACTGTTCACCTTATCATCCAGCTGTTTGTAAAGCTTGCGGATCTCCTCCTCATATTTCTGTCGCTCCTCCTCAGAAATATGAACCACAATAGAGGAGGCGATGGAGCAGGGGCTGAAGGGGCTGCAGGGGGTACAGGGGCTGCATATATCAAGAACCGGCTCGTCCATTTCTGGAGGTGCCAGGGGGGCATCCTCCGATTCTTCACTCAGCTGCCCCAAAGCATCTTCACCTAAAGACAAGGGACAAAATATTTGATCTTTTTTTTTTTTTGTAAAATGCTGCTCTTTTCTCTGGCAAATCCTTCCCTGAGGATTACTGTATAAAAACAGGATTAGTGGGTTAATCTTTACCACATGGCCTTTCCTTACTCCTGAATGCATTTACATATCAGGTCTGAGATATTTCAGTGTCGTAACTCAGCATAGTTTTCTACATACTCAGACCCAAGAGCAGTGCAAAACACCACATTTATGCAATATTAATATGCCAGTTGGCTTGGGAGAAAATTAAACATGCTAGCGGTGCACTTTATGGCATGAAGAACACTGAAAAAAAAAAAAGCAAGGACTTTCAAGCTCGATGTTCTTCCTCGGGAGGTGTATGAAGCAAGGTTTTGTGTTGGAATGTATATATCACTTAATTTCTTGACATTTCCAGACATATCAGCAGAAACATCTTCATGTTGCTGGAGGATGAGCATCAAGACTGAAACACACTGAATCCAAATTAGCTCCCAGTCCTTGTTTTTGTGGTTCTCAAGTCTCCGAGTGCATATATTTGTGCACAAACGCACTTTTCTTTTTTTTTAGATTTCCTCAGTGTGTAGCTTTCTGTTTTGTCATTGTGTCCAGTCACTAAGCTTTTGTCTATTTTGAGTGACTCCAGCACAGCACTGATTTGCCTGATGAAATACACTGTAGCTGCAAAGTAGATCAATTTGGAAATTGGGTGCTTTAAACTTTAAGACAAGGTCAAGTCATCCATACTTAGAACAATGCACCCAGCTGACACCTTTCACCGATTAGGTACATGAAGGTGTGCTAATCAATACCAGCAGCCGTCAAATTAAATGTAGCTAAAACCTGAATGCACATGTCTCTCCATTGCACACCACACAAGATCCCTAATCTTGCCTGTAAAGAAGTGTGACCTAATGAAACTGAGTATAAGAGACAGATGTTTTTGTCTTTGGGCCATCCTTGGGTAAAGAGTTGGGTAATATAGTACAAGATGGAGGTCAACAGCATCTATCTCAGGGAGTTCCTGGCCTGAGGTGGGCAACAATACAGAGAGCAGTGAGAGGGGAACCGGAACAACAATGTTGTCAAAATGATCCATTACGAAATTAAAAGCTCTAAATGGTGAGAGAGATAGAGAGGAAGAGAGTCGAGGGAAAGATTGTGTGTGTGAAGGAGAATGAGAGTTGCTGAATATGAGGAAGCATTAAAAGAAATTGTTTTCACTGATGTGTGTTCAATAAAGATGTGTTAACATTCAGGTCAATCGCTGAGGGAATGATGAAGAAAAACATCGGACAAGATTCATTACCCGACTTGAATGTCAGCCGATCACTAACATTGAGAGCTCTGGCATTTGGAAAGACCTAATCCAGCAGAGGATTGATGTGTGTGCATATGTGTGTGTGTAATTACTAGCAAATGTGTGTGTGCAGCGCTTCCTATATTTGTGCTTGAGCATGTGCACTGACACAGGTGTGTGTGTGTGCTGACACGAGAAGATCAGTGTAAGTTATGACTTCTCTGTAGATGTGATTAGCCCTTGCTGCTTTGAGGATTACTAATACATAAGGATTCATAAAATATAAAGCCCCCAACATTCCCAGCCTTCAGTGCAGTGTGAGGCAGAATCCAATTATCCAAAGTGTAAAAGTCTGAATATTATGGAATATAAATAGCCAGAAAGGAATTTTTAAGTGTTTTGGGCACAAGTCCAATAAGTCTGCTTTGGCTGTGCCTTCCCTCGTATCCCTGCTGGCAGGTATTCAGATGATATCAAACGAGGTTAAATCTGCACTTACATGCTCTGAAAAATAATGTCTGCAGTCTGGTAAAATTTTCATTCCTGTTAGTGACTACTGGGACTGGAACAGGGACATACTGTACACTGCAGTGATTCTTCTATACAGAGACTAGTGTTTTCTGGTATCATCAGTCTCCAGCACAAGCTTTTGACATGGATTTACCACACTTCTGTGATTTTTACTGTATAGGAGGCAGTTGATCCTTTAGCTGCACATAAAAAGTTTTTCAGGATCCTGCCTTGCAATCATTTTCGCTAAACTGTGCTGAATTTTCATTCCTTTTCTATAATTCATTGCGGTAATTTAACAAGTCTACAGTCACACCAGCAGCTCTGTGAAAAGGATCAAGAGTCCTACGAGCTGAATAACAACTCACAATGCAAACGTGCTGCTGCTCAGCAGGTAGAGCATTTACATTTTTACCTCTTTAGTGTAGCATGTTGGAATGCTAACATTTGCTAATTAGAGAATAAGTGCGGCCGATGCTGCTGGGAATGTAATTAGCTTTGCAGGCATTTCTTAATTAAGCAAAGTATTGGCACACAAAATTAGGAAGTGAATGTGGTACTAGATAAAATGCCGGGGGAGCCGCAGATTCGCTATCACTCATCCTGAAGAGTCCTGAATGTCTGAGCCAAATTTCAGGGCAATCCATGAAATAGTGTTTGAGATGATCAAAACCAAAAGCAGGTTTGCTGTAGAGAAGATCAACCTCTGGAGACTATGAATGCGTGTACTAGATTTCACTGCAGCCCGTCTTGTAATCTGAGCCAAAGAGGATTAATTGGCCCCCAGCAGGCCGACGCTCACATCCTAAGAAAGTTATTGCTTCTGGCTTGGCTGAAAATAAAAACTTGTCACGTTGCTGACTTTAAAAACAAAAAGTGTTGATAATGTCAAAGTATCTGCAACAGTTTTCACAGAAGCAGATGATATGCAGCGGTTTTTGTGAGTCAGTGGGAGTATTACCATTCCTCAGGCGGTTCAGCTCAGCCTCCAGTCTCTGAATAGTCTCCTTCATTGACCTGTTCTTCTCCTTTTCTTTTTCGTACTTCTTCTTCCACTGTTCTGCTGTGAGCTCCAAGTTCACTGTTACAGTATTTCTTATGGTCTTGGCTCTAATTGGAGGAATACAGTGGGAAACAGAGGCAGAGCAGGGATAACAGAAAGGGAAGGAAACAGAATGAGGGTAGGAGGGTGTGAGAAAAAGATATAGAAGAGGGGGGGGAAAATGAAAGTGCGAGACAACAGCAGAGAACAGAGAAACTGTCAAGAACGGGTTTCAGCCCTGGTTGCTCAGTGAGAATGGGCTTGCATCTCATTAATTGGTATGCAAATTGGGTTTCTGCCAACTGTGTTTGATGGTGCATGTAAGGGGAGAGAGGTACAGAGGCAAAAAATCAAAAGGTGAAAATGAATCGCACTGCTTGAGGCACACAGTCACATCACAACATCAAAATACAGCCGTCATATAACTCATAATAAGATGGAATATGCATGTGACTATAAATGGTTCCTAAGTTATGGCACAAATAAGTAGCATCACAGTATCGTTCATGATGCTACAGACATAGCCCTCAGTGGCTATCTTAATTTCACGCTCCAGTGAGAAAACCCTGTTGTCTTTACTCATTTACTCCCTGATATTAGCCAGACAAAGGGCCCTATCTAAAGCTGTCTCATCACATCAGACTTTAGATAACGCATTATTTGGACAGTGCAAAGCTGAGAATCAAATATCAAGTGGCAAAAAGTCAAAGCTGGAAAAAACAAAAGGCTAATCCAACTGAAAAATCTCTATTTTTAGAAGCAAACCCTAAAAGGAATCTTTAATTTCTTTAAATTTCAGTAACCTTTATCCACCCAATGCTCTACATTTGAAACGGTATGGTCAATTTGAAGCACTGATAACACTGAATTATCAAAATGTTAAACATCATCCCCAAGTATTCTTTTTACATCACACTGATTTTTTCCAAAAGAAATTAAATGTGCCATTCAACAGCTAGTCTTGGTGACAGACAGTGTAAAGAGATGATACTTTCAAATTCAAATATCTGCTCTGAATTCTGTCACTCCCTTTGCTCTGCAATACATTATTTATTTCAACCAACAGTCCCTTGTCAGTTTCAATTTAATGGTGCTGGGAAAATGCATAAGGAGGCTTTTTTAGGATCTTTTTCTCCCTCTGTGAGTTTCTTTGAGTTGACAGTGAGCAATGGAATTAGAAAGCTGGCAAACAAACTAAATCTCTGTTTCTTTGAACGTAGCTTTAGATCAGGGGGAAAAACACGCTTTAAGCAGTCCCAGCGCAATCAGAAACCAAACTACAACACAAACTCTGCCTTTTAAAACACTGTGTAGGTCGTCAAAGGTAAAGTTGGAGGCAGAAATACGTGAGCAGCATCTGAGGCGAACATCGCAAAAAGCTGCAGCTGACTTATACAAGGATGTGCTGCAACAACTCGTGGCTATTTAGCAGACAAGCATGTTACCGTTGGCCAAACATCAAGGTGGATTTGGTCTCCGCATCGTTGTAGCTGGAGGGAGAGCAACAGATAAACATCGTGGTGCGACAGTTCCCGCCCAGCGAGTCCTGCAGGATGCGAGTCATTTTGCTGTCTCGGTATGGCACATGGGATTTCTACGGAGGGAGATAATAAGAGGAAGAAGAAAGGGAATCAAAGATAGCAAGAAAAGGCAGAAAAAGAGAACAGAGGGAGTGACTAAAAAGCTGAAAGAAATTCTGAATTGCTGCACCACCACCAAGCTTTTCTTTGAAAAACTAAAAATACGCGCTGTTAGCATCATCAGACAACCAAGAAAGACGCGATTTCTCTTTCTCTCTCGTTCATAATATTACCTCTTTAACCTCTGGAGTAACTTCAAAAAAAACTGTGTCCTTCTGCAATGAGTAAAGAATGAATGCTAGTATATTTATGAAAGCTTTGTGAGGCATTTTACAGTCTGTGA
The DNA here is from genome assembly GCF_021347895.1 of Acanthochromis polyacanthus. Lineage (NCBI taxonomy): Eukaryota > Metazoa > Chordata > Actinopteri > Pomacentridae > Acanthochromis > Acanthochromis polyacanthus. The sequence continues at coordinate 8,487,376 of NC_067117.1, read as the reverse complement.
GGCTTTCCATTATGTTTATGAGGAGTTCCCTAAGCCTTCAGAGTTACATAATAAGAGATAGTGGATGTTTTAATTACAGCGATGGAGCTTGGGAGGACAGTAGAGTGCGTACAATGGATCATGTAACCAGCTGTGGCAACACTGGAAATAGTGGATGAGTAGCTGCAGCATTCATTTAACACAGCTACAGGATATCAGTGTCACTACGGTAGAATTCAGAATCTTGGTTTACATTCATTTATATGTAGGTTGTACCCCCAGTGTTAAAGTCTAACATTTGTTGTTTTCCTAATATATGTGCATGGCAACTACAGAATAGTTGAGGTTAAAACTGAGGCAACACCGTGCAGCAGACCGTATCTTTTTAATAGTTACAGCTGCAGCACATGTACAGCATAGCATAGTGGAAAAACAAGATGATGAGCTTTCATTTTAAGACTTCTTGTGTGAAACTTTATTTGTAAACTGTGGGTAAGTCAACATTTACAGACTACAGCAGATACTGCAGGGGATAAAGACAAAGCTACCATCGGCGGGGTGACCAAGACTTACAATACTGTTTGATACAAAGCAGTCACGTCTTTTAAACTTGTCATTTAATTTAAAACATACAGACACTTCATGACCGTAAAAATACAAAAATAAGCCCATCCATTTCCATATGCAGTCTCTGTAAATATAATAGAAATGCAGTGTTGCAGCATCAGCTCCACATATGATCTGCACACCCCACATGCAGTGTTGCCATGGTGTTAGGTAAAGACTGTGGTCATGGTAAAAGGAAATATTGAATCTCCAAGACTCACCAATTGCCTTTTTTGTTGTTCTTTGCTTAATCTCCGATGATTGCTTGACATATTTGCAATAACGGCAACATTCAAGACATGTGGACGAAGCCAAGCAAGCTGTTTCCCCATGTGCACAGTCCTTATCTTGGCAGTATTGTTTGAGGGGCATACTTGAGCTCTACAAACCTTTCAGCATATTGAAATTCAAGTGTTCTGAGACGGGACTAGATTTCTGCATCTTTTCTGGATAACGTAGCTTGGATTGGGAGATTTTAGCCAATCACAGGTCTTTTAATGAAGACCTGTGATTGGCTAAAGACCAACGAGGTCCACAGTAGGACAGATGGAGGACTTCACTCAAGAGTGCACAGTTTGAATCCCATGCAGGGTCACAAATGAGTTCTGACTTTGACTGTCTGCATTAATTTAATCTTGTCAGGTTTCTTCCCACCCCAGCTTTAATCTAAGCTAACCAGATGCTGGCAGCCACATAACATTTGCTGTTTATATATGAATCTACGATCAATCTTCTAATTTAACTGTTGGCAAGAAAACTAGTGAACATTTTATCCCTAACCGTCTCAGTGAACTATTCAAGTAGGATTAGAGTTTTCCCTCGAGATGCAGGCTAGATTCATTGTGCTTTACAATTTGGCATTGAATCACTGTTGGTGTCATTTGGTACCAAACTAATATCCCCATTCAGGTCATTTAGGTCGTCGCAATGGAAAACGTTCAGCTAATTCACTGCAGCCTGGTCGGTCTCCATTTTGGGAAATGTATTGTTTTGGCAACAAACAATAAATGTCTGTTAAAAACAAACAATTAAGAAGCGCAGCCTCAGGCTACCGCCGACATATAAGACAAACTGCACAACATTTCTCCACCATACCGTTCCTTCAGCCAAAGCTGAAATGACGTTCCCCAGAGCCGACAGAGACTTGTTGATGTTCTTGGCCTCATCCAGCACTGCTCCCTCTGCGCCTGTCTTACTGACCTGACACAGATACAGACACACACACACACACACACACACACACACACACACACACACACACACACACACACACACACACACACACACACACACACACACACACACACACACACACACACCACAGGAATTAGTTCAGAAAGTACATTATGGGGGGGGGATCATGTTTATTTTCCTGGTAATATTGTAGCCAAAGTGTAACTGTACATTTATAGGACAGTTCCCAGATAATGACTGTGTACACCGTAATGTGATTTGGTACTGATTAGACAGAAAACAGAAACAGTATACAGGTGGTACACTTTAATCGATTAGCTGCAATATAAATGTACATGTGGTTTAATATTATATGGACATATAAGGTATAAGTCAAAAGCTAACAATGAATTAACAAATAATGTGCTTACAGAGGAATCAATTAAATGAAACTAATTATTAGAAATTAGTCTTTATTTTCAATGGAAACTCTCAATAAAACTGTAAGGAAATCAGACCTGTAAAATGAACTGTTGATTAGTCAAAACAGAAACAATGGGAGCCAATTAGCTTTTGAGAAGGTTTCTGCAGGAGATTTAACTTTAATAGGAAAGACGCACCATACTGTGTCATTATCGTCATGGGATGCAATTATTTACGGCAAGATAACGAGGGGCTTAATTATAGAGGGGAGCAAGTTGTCCCATCAAAGCCTTCTGTAGAGCATGCACCAGTTTTCTGTTCAGTCAATAATATGTTGTAACGAAGCCTCAGATGTTGCTGGAGCAGAACCACTTCCTCATTCTCCCCCAGGGATGACCAAGACAAGTTAGAGATGCACTATCAGCACGTATTAGCTTTAAACCACAGACATAAGCATCTATCCAGACTGTATGGCCATCTACCATTCTAAGAGCCCACTATTCTATGTTTTACATCAATATTTACAACAAAAGACTACATCCAGGAGCCAAAGGCAATGTTCAGCAGTGTCTCTAATGTATTTCCTGCTTGTTTTCCAGAGTATGACCTATGTCCTGGAGATAAATTGTTTTATAGATGGTGTGATGGGGAGAGCTGACTCAGATTTCACCTGAAAGACCTTGAAAGAATAAAACAATTTGTTGCTTGTGGTTCCCAACAGTGCGACATTTGCCTTGGCCGAAATCTATTTCAGTGCTTATCTGAGCTTGAAAATGAAAAATAATTTGTGAGGGCTTATTATTTCTCAGAAAATGTTTTGTTGTCTTTATCAGCGAAACCAATTGGATTCTTCAAGATGTGCAAACACTCCTCTTGGTCTTGCATCAGCGATAGACTAAACCAACAAAGGCCAAATAAGGTTCAGGCTGCACAATCGAATCTTTGAATAATTTGAAATTCAACAAAAATCCAGTGCAGTTGCCCAAAGTGAGTGCTTTAAGGGTGAAGTCTGGGGCTTTAATGCATTCCTTATCTGCTTCTTTGATGTCTGAAAACACAATTTCTGAGAAAAGTATTTCAAAATCCTGTCAACAGTAAATGTTGTGAGTTCATAGTCATGAAAATCCCCACTGTTAATGTTTTTTATATATATATAAAATTCACCCATTCGTCTTACCTTCTCACTGCCAGCTAGGTCGACCAGGTACAGCTTCCCAATCAGCTGCTGCTCTGTCTCCACGTTTTCTTGTTTGATGTTTATCAGGAAGATACTGTGACTGCGGGAACTGTGCTCATTCATGTCTAAAGAAAGATAAGGAGAGGACTCTTCGCACAGAGTTCTAATCAAGTCATTATTTCTTACACACAGAATTAAATGAGATCTTCACTTCTGAACTAACCATGCACTTCCCCTTGCACTGTAACCCTCCTGTTGTCCTTGTTTACGGGCAGCAAAAAAAAAATTTGTTCCTTCGTCTGAAAAATAGCCAAGAATTCCACCAAAAAATCCCCCAAATTTGAAAAAAAATTGCAAAGTCTTCAGAAAGAAAATTCTAAAAAAAAAAGTCCTTAAAAGTTTCCCTTGACATTTTTTTTAAATCCCCAAATTTGGCAAGAAATAAAAATAAAAAATATTTCCAAAAAATGAGTAAAATCTTCCAAAAAAAAAATCCTAAAAATACCTAAAGTGATTCCATATATATCAGCAAAACTTCTAATATTTTCTTTAACAACATTCAGAAAAAAATCAACAAAAATCCAGCGAATTTTGCTGGATTTTTGTTGATTTTTTTTCTGAATTTTCTTAAAGAAACTTTTTTTTTTTTAACATTTCTTATTTTCCACCAAAAAATGTTTCCCAAAAATGTTGAAAATGTGGAAATTTTCACTGTGAAAACGTATTTTTTTCGACATTTTCAAACTTTAAAACGGGTTAGTTTGACCTGCAGGATGACAGGAGGGTTAATAACGCTATACATAAACCCTGCAGAAAATCTCACAAGTTGTCTGACAGTTGGAGTATCAGAACATCAGGAAGAGGAAAAACGTGACTCACTGGTGACAGCAACGTGTCGGTTGGCCTTCCCCTCATCTATCACATCCATCACCTCCTCTGGACTTGTGACGAAGCGCTCAGTGCAGCCCTTAATGAAGCAAATACACATGTAAACATTCATTTTCACTGTAGTCCAATATACACACGACGCATGCTTAAATAAACATATACATATCTGCAAACCAGTTCTCCTTTATGCACACCAATTTTCAGAAATGCACAAATATAGACCCACATAACTACGCAGCACTTTGATACTTTGATCAGTATCCTCAAAGTTACAAAAGAAAAGGTTCGACATTATGGGAAATTTCATTTATTTGCTTTTTGGTTAAAGTTAACCAAACTAACTTAGAGGAGAAGTCTGATTCCACTATCTATCCAGAACAGTAAATGTAGCATAACCCCTTGATTGAAGGATTTTCCGGTCGTAAGAGCTAGAAAATACACAAAACAATGTGGAAGGTAAATGCTAAACTCTTACAACCGTTAAGAACTTAGGTGAACCTTAGCTTTAGTGATAAAACTCAACAAATGTACACATTCAGTTCCACGTAACAATCAAAACTGCCCTTCTTTACACAAACACATACCTTGTGCCTCTTTCAAAGGGGCTGCTAAGTGCAAAATACACATTTATGCGCCGACGTCTCTTCGTGCCCTGTTCCTTCTCCATCTTTATGTTGCTGGTAAGCTAATTCACATTCAGTTGCGACAGGAATTAAACTTTTCAAAATAAATGCATCAACCGGAAAATGCGTTAACACATTGTAAATAAAGGGAAAATGCCAAAATAAAATACAGCAGTTCTCTTTAGCAAAAAAAGAAATGTACTGGGTTATTTACAGTAAATATAGTGTAAGGCTTCAAATACAGCTAGTCTGGTTCTGTCAAACTGCACTGACCAACAACATTTATGCTGTTTAGTTCATTTGAAGAAAATAAAGATTGTGTGGCTATTTCCCTGCTTTAAGTCAAGTCCATTTTATTTATATAGCACATTTTAAAAAATAACTAAGGTTGAATAAAAGTGCTTTACAGTTCAAAACAGAAAAGAACACATAATCTGTGAGGAAATATACAGAGCAAGATAAACAATGACATATGTCAAGATGTCAACGCTCAACTACACTTTAAAGCCACGGAGTACATGTCTTCAGTAGGCACTTGAAGGTATCAAGAGACCGAGCGGTTCCAATTTGAACAGGTAAGTAGCTCCACTGACTTGGTGCAGCCACAGAAAAGGCTCTGTTTCTGAGTCTGGATCTGGGAACTGGGATCTGAGACCATCTGATTGACCAACCTCAGCACTAAAACTGGAGCATGAGCATGTTAAAGCTCAGATAGATAAGAAGGTGACAACCCATTTAACACCTTAAAAACAAGCAATAAAATCTTTAAAACAATTCTGAAGCAGACAGGAAGCCAGTGGAGCGAGGCTAAAACCGGAGTGATGTGCTGCCGTTTCTTTGTCCCCGTTAGAAGTCGGGCAGCAGCACTTTGTACCAGCTAGAGCCGACAAAGAGACATCTGATCAAGACTGACATACAGAGAGTTACAATAGTCTAACCTAGATGTGATGAAGGCATGTATGACTCTGTCAAAGTTGTTGTGGGACAGATATGGCTTTACTTTGGCCAATAGCCTCAACTGAAAGAATCCAGAACTGATGTGTTTGTCAAATTTAAAAGCACTGTCAAACACCAATATTTTTTGAGGAGGATCGATTATAGATTCCCAGAGGGCCAAGAGCACTGACACAGTCAAATAATTGGTCTGGATGGCTAAAAACAACAATCTCTGTTTTGGTTTCACTGAGACAAAGAAAATTAATGTCCAGTCCTGATTTTAGATCCTCCGGGTAATTCAGTAACGTCTGCAATGAACCAGCAGTTTTGGGTCTAATTAGTAAGCCAGTTCAACCAGTGGAGACTTCATACTGGTTGCTGTATTTTGCAGCCGTTTGAGTGAGGCAGCTGCTCTAACAGACTGCTGGCCATAGCATTTACTTTCTAGACATAAGAGTGACATCAGTCTTCCCATCTCTGACAGAAGGCGAATGAGTGTATTTTCCAATATGTCGAACCATTCTTCTGACACAGGTACACCCACAACACAAACAACATCATTATAACAGAGAAAAATGACAACGCGCTGCCAAACGAAATCATGTCCACAGATGACTCACCTTCACATAAGGAACTCTGTATTTGTCTTCGTGCACTGACAGGTTGGTTTTTGTCACTGCAGTGCGAAGGGAAAACAAGGCGAGAGGTCATTGTTTCACCCAAAGCATCATATATATGTGTGTGTGTGTGCGTGCAAACGAGCATCTGCAGATAAGCGCTCTTCCTCCCAGCTCAACTATAATCAGACATGACTGTGTTCCCTTCATATTTGTGAATCAGCCTCCAGTAATGCAGCGTGAAAAAATATATATATATATCGGAGTGTCTCGCTGGGAATGTTTTTAATAGAAATTCCTGCTACAGTCACTGAGAGGTTAAAGATGCACCTCGTCATGAACTAAATTTTAATTTTTGGCAAAGAGAATATACTGGCCCAACTTCCTGCATTACTCATTTCGCATTTGAAAGTCCTATGTCGATGTTAATTAAATTTCATTAGATTGTGGAGGCGTTTTTTTTCCCTTGGAGACCGTGTGTGTGTGTGTGTGTGTGTGTGTGTGTGTGTGTGTGTGTGTGTGTGTGTGTGTGTGTGTGTGTGTGTGTGTGTGTGTGTGTGTGTGTGTGTGTGTGCGCGCGCGTGGGTTTTGTCACCCTACAGTCATTTTGTCTCTCAAATACCCCCACAGGGTGTTGTTCTCTTTGCTGCCTCGATTCATCTCGCTTGTTGTTGGTTCTTTTTCTTTTTTTTTTGGGCTGTTCGTAGCTTAAATGTACCTGAGCCACTGTGAACTGCCCTGCATACAGATGGTGCTTTCACCGCTGTTTCTGGCCCTATTAAAGATGTAATCACAAAGATGCTGGGTACAGCTCTCTATCCCAAGACTCTCCATCATTTTACACTGGTTATATATGTCAGTGATAAGAGAGTGAGCTGCGGTGCTCAGGTGCATTTGTATGTATAGTACAAAAAAAAGCCTCACAAAGCTTTACTGTCTGGAGCAGATAAACAAAAATATGAAGGAAGGTATCAAGATTGTTTGCTTTTTCAATCATGACTTTACAATTCAATTAGATTTTTAGCAGTAATATTAATATTATGACAAATAAAGATCCCCATAAAGAGCCTGATTTTGCGTGTTGTTCCATGTTCAGTTTTCGGAAAATGAAATGATAAAAGCAAGCAAAAATATACATGCAGATGAGGTTTAATCATTCAGTTCCATCTGCTTCTGCCTCTCATTCTGAGCATAGGCCAACATAATATGTTATTTAAAATGTCAGTGTTTAGAGATAATGGACCTGGATGTAATTTCTTCACTTTCAACAAATGTGTCTTGTGCTTTCACAGCCTCCAAGCATAAACATACCGTCCAGTAGGTCCCGGATTTTATCCAAGTAGATCTCAAAGTAGGAGACCTGCAGCAAAAACAGAAACACGTGGCGGCTGATTTTTCCCAGAGAGACAGAAAAAGAATCTAATTCAGATAAATGAGGAGGATGGCATAGCTGCTTATTGTACAAACACAAAATGCAATATGATGTTGCGGTAATCTGTCCTCCTGCGAGTCTGGTGAGGAATTATCCTCTATTATAAAACAGCAGTGTAAAAGGGGAAAATATTGTAGGATGATCACGGTTTATATATCATGACTTATTGATGCTTGGCTGGTTCCACTCCGCCCATCCATGTGAGGATTACATCAGAGCTTCAGCTAAATTCCCACTGAATGTATCATGTGTAAGAGCAAAAAACTGAGCATGTACATCCCCATGTGTGATTGACAACTGCACGAAGGCAGACATGAACTGACACACATGGCCAAGCACACAAACCTTTATGTGGAATTCTAGGTTCTCATCCATGGCAAATATGTGTTCAAAAATGTCCTCTGCGATCCGGGGAATGATTCCCATTCCCTTGGCATCATGAAGATTCCCCTACAGGAAGAACGAGACGAGATAAAGGCAGGTGAGTGATGACTGCGATAAATGTAGAGCCTGGGACGAATTAAGTAGGGAGAATAGTAAAAGAAAGGAGAGCAGAGAGGCTTTTGACTTGAAAAAGAACAGGGTTGTTTCCCTGAGAGAGTTGTAAAGGAGGTTAGTTCCCACACAAAGCTGGGAAAGAGAGATAGAGAGTGATGACTGTGATGGGGGTAGCTTTACTGTCAGGGAAAGCAAAGGAAGAGAAACGTGTGTATGTGTGTGTGTGTGTGTGTGTGTGTGTGTGTGTGTGTGTGTGTGTGTGTGTGTGTGTGTGTGTGTGTGTGTGTGTGAGTCACAGCAAGAGGGCCACCTTTTCAATTATTTAGCAATACTGTACCTCCATGGTGTGTGTCTTTCCCGAGGAAGTCTGCCCATAGGCAAAGATAGTCCCATTGTATCCACCCAGCACATCTAAAACGAGGAGGAGGCAACAGAAGCATGTCAAGGAGAAAAACAATGAAAAGCAGTGTGGAAATAAAAAACATCAATAAAACTGTCTGAATTACAGATTTCAGCCAGACAGGTGCAAAAAAAAAAGACAGAGAGACAAATATCTTTGACCTTTGCCTCCAAATGATCAAACAGAGCCTCATGAAGTCTGCGTGTATTGAGAGAGATATATGGTATTTCAGCTTGGTTAGGTGCTGAACAACCTCTGTGGCTGCACACAATAAACAACAATACCTGCAGGGTTCAGGTCACCAGGAGGCCCGCGGTGAAATACAAGGCAAGCACAAACATATTATTTCCTCCATTCATTTGGTGGAAGCCGCAGTGAAAACAACGCCTCCTCGCCAGTTTATGCTCTAAAGAACCACACTGCTTAATGTCATATTGCTGACGGAGGCCAGTAAACCCCTGCGTTAAAAGTCAAACACGGATGAAGAAAAACGTATCTCCCTGAAAGGCCTGCTGCCACAGGTTCGCTGACCGCAGACTAATCACAAAGGCTCTCAGCTGAAACCATGCAGAACCCTTTTTCCTCTCCTCCTCCCTCGCGCTGCTTCTACCTTCAACAGCTCTCAGCTCAGCAGCGAGTTTTCCTCTGCTGCCACACTGGTCATAGTGTGACACATAAAAGAAGAAGTAATAAAGAACGTGTCTTTGAAAGGAAATAAAGACAGCAGGAGACGAGAAACAACAGAGGCCACTGCAGAGAGAAGCACAAAGGAGGCGAGACAGCCTGAGTATGAAAGAAAGTCATTGAACAGGGCAAAGAGAGAGAAACACAACTACAGACCATAAAGTGGGGAAACTCCAAACGTCTACACACCAGCTTGCTCCGGCCTTGCTTGCCCTCTCTGTTACCCTTTTCCCCTGGCGAATTTCAAATCTCACTTCTTATCACACTCCTTCATTTTGCTAAATCACCGCCTTGAAATTTTTCAACCTTATTTTTTTCCCCTCGCCTCTTTATTTCTTCCTTCCTCAGTCTACATGGTAATCTCACACTCTATAAGTAATCTCACCCACCAAATCAATCTTTTTCATGCTCCGTCTAGAACTAGTTCAATGGAGTTCCACACTCGCTTTGAAGGTGGAAGAAAAATGAGACCCTAACAGCGGAAAAAAAGGCGAGGCAGACAGATGTAGGGAGATGCAGACATAGGGAGGAGGAGAGGAAAAGAAATTCAAAGCTTCAGGGCATGGTTTTATTTGATCTCACGCCTTCTGGATATACCAGTCCGGCTGTGACGTGATGAGCACGCATGATGCTAATTCATGCAATGTGATGCTCATACATGTAGGTCATGGGACCACTTCATGTCCGGATAATTGTCTTTCTTGCACCAGTGAATGAAGTGCAAATCTGAAAAAGCCAATACAGCGATGATGTCTATGGATGACATGTTAATTCAAGGTTTGTCGACTTTTTCTCCTTCAGCTTGTGCGTCACTCAAGGGGAAGCCACATGTGACTCACCTTTGACGATCTGTTTGGCACAAGTGTTGTAGACCTGCTCCTGTGTGGTGTTCGTGGGAAACACCTGGTCAAACACGTACGACTTCCCCTGCGGAGGTTAACACAAACACAGTGGAGACAGTTAAGAGAGTGCTTTAGATTATTGTCAACACCACACTGCCCCTGTGACTTGCTGTAAAATCCACTCTTGGAAGTTTGTGAAGCAGAACACCACGGTATATGTGTGGGTGTGTGTGTGTGTGTGTGTGTGGAGGTGGGGGGGACATTCCACATCATATTGATCACTAAAGCATTATGTAAACCCTTACTGCCACTATAAAAAAAGCGTAACAACAATATTTCCTTAGTGCGTAGTGAACATGCTTTATGGGTGCTGTGTCCATCTGTGTTTGTTACAGCCTGAATAACGGTGCATATATCACATTAAGAGGCCCATCTGTCTCCTTTTGAATGGTACAGTACGCGTCTTGTGTGCGTGTTTTTTGCTATTGAGAGGGTGTTTTGAATGAGTGCACTGCAGCATGGCGCTTTTGGGCAAAAGGGCCGTTTCACCCCAAGAAAGACAGAGAGACAGAGCGAGAGAGATCACATCTGAAGCGAAGCCATTAGAGGTAACGTTCAAGGACTTGAAGAGTGAAGTGATGGGAGCTGAGCGAGGAAAGTGGAGTGGAAGAGTAGAGCAGGGGAGTGGAAATGCAGAGAGGGCAAAAGAAAGCAGATGACCTGAAACCTGCGTCTGCACGTGAGATGGACAGCACAAGAAAAAAAATGCACTGAGACAGGAGAAAAAGACAAGAGGGGCTGTTTTTGTGATTTGCCAAATCTCTCAACCAGAAATCCAGTGAGGAACTGAACAAGTCAGTCATCCAGCTGAGTGTCTGGGAATAAACAAAACCAAACAGATACAGTATGCTAACAAGGCTTGGATTGTAAGTCAGCCAGTTAATTACCCAGCTAACACTACTCAGCTGAGAAGCCAGTTATTCAGTCCAACATATTTAGTCACACATCGGACAAGCTCTGGTGCTGATGGTGAACATAGTGACTGAGAGCAGTCTTGTCTCCTCAGAAAAACACGCCTGACAGCTCGCAGGGCTAATTTTATGCACAGCGTATGTGTATATGTGTGTGTAGGTGGTGCAGGGAGGCATAGACTGTATATGTACATGAAATTCACAGTAGCTGAGTGCGTGCAGGACCATCTCAACCACCCACAAACCCTGCAGAAATTCCCTGCCAGAAGCAGACACGTTAGAGCAACTGCACCTCTATCTGGTCAAACATATTACATCTTTTTGAGAGGTGTTTCTGGCATTCATGAGTCAAGTTTTCTTCAGTTAGTTTGACTCTGCTCATCGTTTAGTATTTCTTTCATGACATGGGGAGAACTGAATGCCTTTACTGTATAAATGAAAGTGGCACTGCAGCTGTTTTCCTATGAGGATAATGTATTATAATCGCTATTATTACTATAAAGATTAAACAAACAAGAATGATTCAACTGGGAAATCATTAAAACGTAAGTTAGGGATTATAAATGGAAAGGGTCTTTTACTGTTACATAATCTACAATAAAGAAAGTGACATTCCAGTCAGTACATACATTTTTGCCCTTACAGCCCCAGATGATGGTCTAAACCATAATTATCACTGCACCAGCGGTCTTGGATAAAATACACCAATAATCCCCTGCACCTCCTGCAAGTATTACAGACGGGTCCCGCTGCTTCTCAACCTTCCAAATGACAAAGTCAACAGCAAGCTAAACACAAAATCCCCAAGCAGACAATTTTATCAGTGGCTTGAATAATGCATTCTGTTGCAGGCTTTAAAAGATGGATGCTTTTGTGGTGTGACTCACAATTTAAGATGTTCCTTTTCAGCTTATAAGCGCATTTGTTATGTGGTTTGTGGAATTTATTTGTCAGTTGGTGCACAAGGATTTCTAGCACTGTAGTAAGAACAGATTTGTCACAGATTTGTTTGTATGATCAATAATGGATTATGGGAAGCTACAATGAAGGATAAAAACGCAGGAGGAAAAACTATTTGAAACTTTAAGGGTACTTAGTTAAGCAGTCCAAAAGAAATGTGAGTTTTGAAATTTGATTTTACACCCACAAACAGAATGTGTTTTTTTTCAGTCCTGTTGTCACTTTGATCAAATGAAATAATGTTTTTTTTTGCTACTTTCCCCCCCTCTGTCATTAGTCCCTGCCTTATTAATTAGGTGTATTAAGCTCAATTACTAAGATATTGGAGCATCAAAATTAAATTTTTGATCAAGTGAGCAGAAAATGTGTCCGACTAACTAATCAGAATGCAGTCACTGCTATTTAGCTTCACATCTGTTCTGAATTCAGTTTGACTTGCTGGTGTTTCAAAAGGCAACTCTCTGTATTCTATCAGAGCTTAGAAGTCACTGTTGACCAAGTACTTTGTGAATGAGATGTTACAGGAACTTGTGCAGTAGTTCAGCATTAACCTGATTTATCACAATAAAAATAAAACCAGTGATTTTTTTTCCACTGTAGCTTGTGAACCCTTGCAGTGTTGCCATAGCTGACACTGTAAAATCACCTGCCTCGAGTAAAGAACAGTTTGAGTAAAGCCCCACCGTGACATAGAGATTAGATAAGGCTGATTATTCTAAACTGTCTAGAGAATCACAGTGTTTTCCTCTTTTACTTCACAGGGAAAAGTTGCTCAACTCAGGAAGAAAAAAAAAACATTTTGCGTCACTCCCAAGAATTGTAGCTTTAAATCAGACTCGGTTACTGCAGAGTTAAAGACAACGAGTGGGAGCATTCCCACAACGACCTCCCACTGTACAGTCCCAGCTTTGCATAAAATAATTTGTTCGTGACAGAATATGGAGACAGTTTGGCAAAATCCAAGCTCCGATTTTATGCATTTTCTATTCTACTTCCCTAATAAGCTGAACTGTTTAGCTGTTGTTTTCAAGTGCTGAAAGCACAGCTGCAGGTACAAACTAGCTCCCCATCAGAACTGATTACGACTGACTCTGTTCCCAATGAGCCATTTGTACACTACACAGTAAACACATGCAAACCCTGATGAATAACAGAAAGGGAGGGAGGGAGGAAGTATGATGCGGTTTTCATAGGGGTGAATAAAATGAGTTAGTTATGTAAGCCAGATGAAAAACAGCCCTTTGCCAATCATTTGTTCTGCTGGCTCCACTGTTAAAGCGCTAATCTGTTTCCTGGATAAATATGATAATAGCACACATGTACAAGGCATTCTGTAAGCTCTCTATCTTGCATGCCCATCTCCCTGCCAGGCCTGTCTGTCCATTCAGGTACAGACACATTCGCTTGTTTGTCTGCTTGTATAATTTAGCAGATGTCTTTTCAATTATGTGAGTGGATGCTGATTTACTGCAGGATGCTGGAATGGGGAGGAAAGTGTGTGCAGATGCAAAGGCCTAGGCGTGCTTGTTTGCGTGTGTTTGTGTACACATGCATGGGTGCAAATAACACGGCCAATTATGCGTGTACATGCAGAGATTGTTCATGGCCCTCAGCTTTATGTGCCATGTCAAACACCCACATGGCCTGTCCAGCCTGCACTATGCTGCTGTCTGCCAGGAGACAAGGAGCCAGTGCAGGGTGAGAAATAAAGGGAGAGCGACAGAGAGACACACAGAGAGGTAAAAAAAGCAATAATAAACAGAAACTCTTAGAATCATTGGCGGAGGGCAAAGAATGGCCAATTAAGCACAAGACTGAGCTGAACCAAAACAAGGAGACAATTACCGGAGAAGAGTGAAGAAGGGAGAAAAATCAAAAGAAAGAGAGGCTGAGAGAGAAAGACAATCAAGATCATAAATCACAGAGGGAAGAGGTGGAGAACATACAACAAGGACAATCAACTACAGGCAAGAATGTGAGTTAACAAGAGATGAGAAAAGAGAAGGGAGAAGGATGAAGGGTTGTGGTAGCAGCTGCTGAATTTAGACGGGGACCTGCTGGTAGATTGTGTTAAGGACCTCAGGGACTGTAGACGCTCTTCACTAACCAGAGGGCATAGCAGGGTCTCACACACCAATATTCTACTTGCACACACTGGCAAACAGATTTATTAGCACAATTAGGATCTTGCTGTAGTTTATGTGTTGTCTGTCAAATGCTGTCAGTCGTATGTAGAAATATTTCATCACTGTTATCTTCTGCACACGTATGTGCACTAATAGCAAGCCAGAACCCACAGAGGCCACCTACATAACAAATCCCAATTTAAGCTCTGCTTTTATATGAAACGGGCTGCAGGTGGTGATGGATCTAGAGAAACGTTACCACGTTCTGCAGCAGCTGTTTTCAGAGAAAAAATCTCAAAAAAAACCCCAAAACATACAGTACCACAGCTGACCAGCTCCAGACAACGTTAACAAGTAGCAGGTGAACATAGTGAAGCATTAAGCTGCTATAAAAAAACAGATAATCCCTCAGGAGCTGGTAAAATAATCCTAAATCAGAGTGGATATTACGCAGTCATGTATGTGTCTACTAACCTGGACACAAACACGACTTGAAATGAATGCATGACTACATTTACACAAAGTTTATTTTTTATATACACAATCGTTCAAAAGTTTGGGGTCACTTTGAAATGTCCTCATTTTGGAAAGGAAAGCTTTTTTTTTCATTAAAAATAAAATTAAATGAATCAGGAACACGGTCTAGACACTGTTAATGTGGTAAATGACTATTCTAGCTGGAAACGGCTGATTTTTAATGGAATATCTCCATAGGGGTACAGAGGAACATTTCCAGCAGTTCTAATGCTACATTGTGTTTGCTAATCATGTTGAAAGGCTAATTTATGATTAGAAAACCCTTGTGCAATTATGCTAGCACATGAATAAAAGTATGAGTTTTCATGGAAAACATGGAACTGTCAGGGGGATCTCAAGCTTTTGAACGTCCTTGTATAGGCAGCTGTATGCTACAAGTTTACCAGATTATCTTTATAGGTGAAAATACGTGAGAATTCATGTTTACATATTTTATGTCTTCTGCTCCTAAGCACCTAATAAATCTGTTATTGGAGGTTTAAGAATTAATTAGGCTTATAGAAACCGATTCAAGGGTATTCTGTGCAGCTTTAGATTCTATAATGAGTGGGATCATATTTCTGTTTGCTTCTTATACAAAAGCCACACAGAAGACATTCCCTCTACCCTGTAAGCTATTCAAGTGACTGCACCAAGAAACTCAACACTATGTCACTGTCAGGACAGTCACGAAACAGAAACATGTCGATGTAAACACACAGTGCACTGAACTCTGATTGCAGGAAAACTCCAGGGCTTTGGTCATGACTTCAACAAATCAGTCTGTTACAAAACCGACAATGACAACCGATGGGACGGAAGCAGCAAACAGCACTTTCCCATGTCAAAGTCGCACGCCTCATTGCATCGTGCCTCTCGTCCACCTCGACCTCTTCCCTCAGAGGCTTTTCAGCTCTGCAATTTCCCCACGCTACATCAACCTTTGCGTCTGACAGACGGCGCGCATTACTCACACGGCCAAAGAAGGCCATTTGCCAGGAAACAGTCTGAAATGTCTGATCAGCTGACCAGTGCCTTCATTTTTCCGGTGAGGACAGTTTCAAAGACGCAGCGACAATTTCAGCAAGAAAAGGCTAACAACAGAAATCAACACCCTCTGCATACGGTGAATGTTTGGTGACTGCTGAAGCTTGCAGCAAGGGAACAATACTTCCCAACACATGCACATAATTTAGACTACCGTTCAGAGAGGTGTCATTCTTGTCGCGGCCTTCCTCCCCATCAAGTTTCACACTTCAAGTCCCTCCCACTAAGCAGATATACATAGCTGAACATTTTAGAGAAAGTGTGGGATGAGATGAGAAGAAGATACGGCATGTGTTCCTCCTCCTCCAGCACATTGGTGGGCTGACACTCAAGCAGACGGCTGCATTTTTAAAAAAAATTTGCAACATGGCTCGTTTGCAATTGTTTGGTGTTGGTGTGTGAGCTCAACTGGAGGTAGAAGCACAGACGGAAGGCTCCTATTTTCTTTTATCAGGGTCTGCGTGTGAGAGTGTGTCTGCCTCTGCGTCAGTCTTACCCACAAACTCATCAACCCTCCTCTCTCCCTCCTCACACAAACGCACACAGAAGCACAGCGAGACTGACAGGAGAGAAGAGTTCAGGCTGCCAGTGTCGGCCTCATCCGTCAAGCTAATCAGGCTTCGAGTCCCAGATAACAGCATCATTAGCCGTTCTCTCGACAACAGAAAACTCCTCACAACTGCAAAAGCTCTAGTCACAGAATATTACCAAACATTACTGTATTTCCTAATTCACTCTGCTGACAAGCCCATAGCAGAGTCGGCTGGCAAAGTGCCTTGAGGGCAAAGCAGCTCAGCGCCTCAGATATACAGTAGTGAAGCCTGAATGCTGAGATCCAGTGGTCGTGATTTCTTTTTGAGTTTTCTTGCAGCTATCTTGTACTTATCAAAATGTACTTAGCAAATTTTGTAGCTATTTAACTTAATCACCAGCTCAGGGAACCAAAGCTTACCACCACCCAGCATGACATTGTTAACACTCATCTAATAATTTCACTTATTTTCCTGCATCAACTTGTTTATTCTATGATCCACGCAAAGAAATAGAGCAATTAGTCGCCCATCAAAATGAAACACTCTGCATAATTCTTCAGAATGAGTGAGTGGGAAACAGGAGACAGGAGTGGAGAAGAGAGAGAAGGAAAGATTGGGCTTTGCTCGCTGAGATTCAGACCAAAAAATAGGAACAGCAGCTTCCCTGTGGACAGAGGTGGAGTGAGAAAAAGGAGGGATTTGGAGTCCCATCAAAACCATGCTGAGGGGAGTGAGACGGAAAAGGGGATTTTAAGAATGACAACCATGACAGATAAGACAAGAGGCAGTGATTTACACAAATGATACACACACCAAAATGACCAAAAAGCAATAAAATATTGAAAATATCCTAGCAGATATTACATCTTGTTCAGAGTACATCTACAAAATGATATATCTTCCTTTGCATTTTAAGGTATTGAAACATCACATCTAGACCTGTCTGCGTGTTTCTTTGGTACACATATAAATGTGTTGGAGGCGAAACAATGCTTCTACTTGCCATTGTGGCAGCAGTGCATATATGTGTATTCTGGTCTAGTTTGCCGTCATGTTAGAACACTTCTGTGGTTGCCTTTAAGGGAGTGACTCATCTTATGGTTTTTCAAATTTAATGTGCCTGTGCAAGCGGTAGGGCATGGTTATGACAATGCGCTATTATTTAAAGAGATTGCATTACATTACATCAATGTGTGTGTACAGACAAGGGCTTAGACATCAGCAAAGACATTTTTGCAATTACAGTTTTGCATGGTTGTTATACTACAGCTGTTCCACTATCAACAGCATGTAGGTTACGTTGTACGTTATCCTATTACTAAGCTGTGTGTGTGTGAATGTGTGTGTGTATGTGTGCGTGCGTATGTGGTAAAATTAGTGTTTCTATATGTCTGGTATCAATACTGCTTGACATACATGTTCCAGAACAGTTCAGTAATGACATTCCTTCTCTATTACCAGAACAAGAAAACCACTCAGAGAGCGCAGTACTCTGCCAAGGCTGCTCAGTCCTTGTATGATTTATCGGGACATATAAGTCCCGATAAGTCCGCAGTACTGGATTTGTAGTAGGATCGCAATCATGTGATCGGTAGCAGGCAGCCGACGCAGCGTTCACTTGTTGTCATGGTTACAGTGGCGCTGTGCAGCTATGTCATAATGATACAGGAATCTTTAACAAATCCGTGGATCCACACTATAAGCTGCTTCACTGCCAAAATCTAATCAGGTGGTCCTTGTGTCATTTCTGAAATTCTCTGAAAATTTCATTCAAATCCGTTAGTCTGTTTTTGAGTAACGTTGCGCACAGACAAACAAATTAACAGAAATATAAACAATCATCACATAACTCAGCTGCACTCCATGGCAGAGTAATAAATCAACTCAACTTGGAATCCTGGTCTGTGGTGCTTTGTCGTTGACAAATGTGCACCTTCAAAGCTCACTAATTAACGTGCTACATCTCTATACCTCACAGTGATGACAAGACTCAGCTCATAGCAGTCCCAAACATAACAACCTTTGCAGACGACCTGTTGTTGTTCTAACAACACCCCAATATTTCCAGTTTTTATTGCAAATTATGCATTTTATTGTCTCATTGTACTCTGAAATAAAAGCGTAGAACAAATAAACAAATGAAGTTAAAATATATGTATATTTAGAAACCAAAATGTGTTCTAAACTTTGACTCATCAAAGTAGTCACCTTTGACAGATATAACAGCTGAACACACTCGTGGCGTTCTTTCCACCATGGAAATCAAATATTCTTCAGAAAGTTCTTCCCATCTCTGTTGCAGAAGTTCCCATAAATGTGTGGCATTTGTTGCTTTGCTTTCACTCTTCTGTCCAGTTCATCCCAAACCAGCTCCAAGGGGTTTAAATCTGGAGACTGTGCTGCCACACCATGTTTTCAAGCTCACCATCTTGTTCTTTCCTAAGGTAGTTCTGACAAAACTTGGATTTAGAAAATTTGCTACACCTGTAGGATTTGGTGGCACCAGCTTTCAAGGTTTGATCAACGTACATTGTTTCAGAAGAGCTTTAACTCATTTCTTGTTCTTTGAATAAAGCCTTTTTGCATACAGCCATGGCCATAAGTTTGGACATAGCATGACTTACTATGTCTGTTTTGATGTCTATTACAGAACATAACTAATATTTTTTGACAGCACCAGTTTAATCAGTCAACAAATCAACAAGGGATATAATATTATCCATAAATTCCAACAATTGGAACAACTTTGTTCCCAAAACATAATATTAGAAGAAAATAACAAAAAAATGCAGTGCTTTCACAACTGAATTTGGTAAGAATAACAAAATGACACCAAACTCTTTTGATGTTTTTTTTTTTAAATATGAAACTTAATATAGTTCTCAGGAGTTGTGTACTGTATTGTAAGTGACAATTTTGTGGTATTTTCTAAGATTCACAAGCGTCATGGTACTTGTGTCCAAACTTATGGCCATGGCTGTAGTTCTGAGACATACATTCTTTTTCAGTTTTGGGTAGCCTTACCTTTAATTTTAACCTCTGACAGTTCAGCATGCACCTTTGTACCATTTCAAGCTATTCATTCTACTTGAACTACTTGAATTTCAGTGAAAACTGGATAATTGTGGCATTCTAAAACGTTTGAGCGGTCGTGTATACGTGTTCATTTGTCAGTTTTAGTGGGATTGCTGTTGTACTTTGTTTCTATTCTTTGCTAATTAGCTGCTGGTCATAGATTAACTGTGTGGACATCAAAGTGGCAATGCTCTTCCTATGTACATATCTGCAAGAAAGCAAATAATTAGTTAAAACGCTCTGAAATCTTTAAAGTGCCGAGAAAATGGTGATTTAAATATTAACAGTTTCATGAAAATGTCTAATAAGACGAAAAGCCTCTTTTAAATCACTTTGTCAATTGCAATTTTTTGACAATGTTCTCATACTTTATTTGGGCAACACTGTATACTTGATAATGTTAAAATAACGCTGACGTCATACCCTATAAGTCTGACTGACACTGCGAAATGAGAGAAAAAGGTCTTACAGAGCAAGCAAGGCATTGATTCATTTCGGCATTGGCATTAAAAGCCAGGCAATATGTTGGCTCTAGGATCACAAAAAATTCAAACACTTCTACCCACCTCTATTGTATGGAGAAGAACTAAGCACACACTGAGCAGAGCCCAGAGCAACCTCTAACAGCAAAGCATGAAAAAAAACAGACTGAATTGCAGATGCTGCAGACAGACAGAGAAAATAAAAGATGCTGAAAGAGATGGAGAGGAAGGTAAAGAGCTGGAAGAAGAGAGGAAACACTTGTTAGATGTTACAAAGACGCCTCATCATTTGAGTGACACTTGACTGCTCCAGTGCTTATGCAATGCCACTTTTATTGGGCGCCTAGCCTTCACATGCTCTCCATCTGTTTATGTTATATAATTATAGAAATCCCCCAGAACATAGGAACGAACCTTGAGGAAGAAATTAGTTGTTTAACTGAGAACAGCAACCTCAACCTGGAAACAACAGATCTGATCTCAACCCCAAACAGTCTGAGATCCTATATTAGCTGTGCTTCCTTGCTAAGGGAATATTTGATTGCAAAGGTCTTGTGCCCTCACAGTCCTTAGCTCCCTTTCAGCCAACAGCCAACTGCTTTCAGCTCAACCTGCATGTAAGTAAATGCAGTCAAAATTAATTCACACAGGGTACAAGATTGCTCCTGACGGCAGTTTTGCTTCTGTCTATACTGCTTCAGCACACCAGGGGAAAAAGCCAAACACATTTGGCGTGTAATGCCGAAAAAATCTTGCTTTTTAGAAAGCAAGTGCAATTTACAAAAGCACTGTGGCTAAGCAGAACGATAGTTCAAAACGTGCAAAGTAATTCAATCAACACTTACTAACAGAGAGCAAACAGTGCATCAGTTCATCATCTATTTATCTATTTATCTTGTTAAGAAATACTGAAACAGAGGGAGAGAAAAGTAAAATCACATACTCTGTGAGTTGGTTCCAAAATATATTTCGCACAAAACGTGCACTAATGCCCCTCTTATTGAAAGTGAGGCCATGTTCACAATGAAACCTTTTAACTAAAGAATTGATCCTTCTCTGCCAGTAATTCAATTAGCACAGAAACCCGTCAGCCAACTGCATTGACTGAATTTAGGCGAGAAATAATGTTCCAGTGTAATGATAATGCAGCCTACTTATAATGCAGCAACTGCAGACATTTCCAACTCTGTGCCAAATTGAAATACAGATTTTGTGTGGTCCTAGTCCACTGTGACTGATCCTCAAAAGCACAAGTGCCAGAGAAAGACACGTGCACTAATCTACCAGCTACGACAGCGAGCTGCATCGCACCATTATTAGGAACAGTGTTAATGACCACATGTGGCAGAGAATGAATAATAAATCAGATCATGAAAGGGAAGATGCTGCGGAAATGTAGCAGCATAAGGGCACATTTCTTCAACTTGTGTACGCTGGCAGCAATTATTAAGTCCAGTGAAGCTATGGGAGCAGCTGGGCATGAAGCAATCAAAGAACTTCTGAGCAATGATTTAAATTTGCTGTAAAAATCAACAACATGCTTATGGGGATTTTCTCTGTAATTCAGCCACAACTAATGACGGAGCCATGCAGTGAGGTAATTTGGATAATAAAAGGCCTCCAGACAAAAAAAAAAGTGTGGTTGGTGCTAAAAGTCTACGTAAAATGAAATTAATTAGAAACTCTGGGAGACAGGAGCAAAAGAGAAAGTAAATCAGTGTGTTGTGATTACGGATGCACCTACTGGGAGACATAAAGAAACAGCATCATGGTGCTGTAGCCCAGAGTAAAGTGTTTTTTAAAGTCTGTGTTGGGACCAATTCTTGGCCATGCAAAGATTAAAATAAGCCTGAAATTTATGTTTGCTAAGATTCCCCAAGTCTCTTTTATGTGACGCTGTTTGAATAAAATCCTAAAATCACGGAAAATTAGATTAACCTCAATCAAAAACTGTAAAGGGAGATGCGCTTTAAAGCACACCTCCCCTGGGGGAAAAAAAGAGAAACATAAAACCAGTGATCTAGAGTAGATGTCAGTGTTCTCAAATGTCAGTTCGATAAACTGAACTGTGATTAATTGCAGCAAACAGACGGCCTTGGCATGCAGAGTGCTGGGATGCTCCTTTCCTGTCGCCGGGATTTTGTTGCTGCTCTATTACCAAGCTAATATAGCACCAACTGCTCGGGGTCTCAGGCTCGGTTGTGCAAACACGTGTGCAAGCATGTGCGGTCGGTTACGATGCGCTGCCCACAGACACTGAGGGCAGACATGGGGACCAGGCAGCATCCTGGGCAGGGCTGTGGCTAATGAGAGGAGGATGGTCCATTAACACTCCCCAGAGCTAAATGCCTGGTAGTCACAGCCTTCTTCTGTCATACGGAGAGAGAAAAGGGAGGGAAAATGTGTTGATGAACTGGCACAAGCTTATCTAACCCTGACACGCGTGCAAACCGAGTAAAAATAAAGATGAGCTGAAGGAAGTGGCAGCTAATATCCTGTCGAGTGTGACTGCCGACTAAATTGGTGTCAGTATAATGCTAACATTAAGGAAAAGATGAGAGGGAGAGCCGGCAGTCCTTATTGGTATGGCACACGTACTTAAGGTCTGATATTGTGAAATAGGACAAGTTAGCCTTAAAGCAGCGGCGATTCCAATATTGATTTCTCTATTGAAGAGCAAATTTGTGTCTCATTTTGTACATCCTCATATTTCAACAGGGCACCATGAAGAAAACTTCACCAAAGTTTCTTGATCCCTCGGTATTCTGGCTCCTGATTGACAGCAGAGTCTCTCCGTTGACACCATTAAAGCCCGCTTGGAGCGTCTCACAAAATTAATGAGATGACAGACGAGACTGAGCTTCTCCTCTCACATCTTCCCAAAAACTGCTGCTGAGTCACGAGGAAATGAGCAGCGGAATTATTACACCACGAAATACAGCTAGACAGAGAAAAATGCAGCATTTATTGAGAAAGAGAATGATGGATGTGAAGAAGAAGAAGGAAGAAAAAGAAGAAGAGGAGGAGGTCTGATCCCAAGTGGTAGCTGCTTAGACGCTGGCGTCCAACAGGGGAAATGAGTGCGGATCCTGACCCTACACAGCAATCCCATTACACTGCCTAATTGGATAGGCTGTGTGCACTGCAGTGATAGAATTAGAGCTCTAAAGTGTGCACAGGGGCGAGAGAGCAGGGGGAGCCCTCAGACCTCCATTTGCGAGTCTGTTTGGTTTGCAGACAGTTAAAGCTATTCTGAAGAAATATCCTTGAGGAGAAACGGCTTCAGTGGAACTATAAATAACAAAAGGTATGAGACAGGTAGATGACTTTACGCGGCGCCCGACATGCACTGTCAACAGTTTGTTTCTACAGCAGCTGTTTCCTCCTCCTATTTTCCACCACAGGGCCTCATCAAGAAGGGGATGGAAGAAAAGAAAATCATCTCTCAGGTGAGGGTGGCAGGAAAAGAGCCATAGTTCTTCAGAAATCAGACTCACCAGCATCTGAGAAACTAAGTGGCCGCTGATGGATAATCAGTTAATTTTTAACAACATTGCACGGCTATTGTCTGCAGTAGCATGCCATGTGACCCTAATTTATTCTCATTAATTTCAGAAGAAGCATCAGGAGAGAATAACCCCCTTCCTGTGCAAAGAGCAAAGCCCAAATGACAACAGAAAGCTCAAGTGCAGAATATCCTCTATCGCTTTGAACGCTGCTAGACTGATAATCCTCTATTCATCCTAAAAATGTAAACAACATGTATTTCGTAGCTATGAATACCGAAGCCACTGGAGCTTCTATAGAAGACTTGTAAGCACACATGGGAAGAGCAGCCATGGAAAGGTAATCCATAGAAATACAAATGGTCTGCAGAAAATAGAGAATCAATAGTTCTTTAATGTGCACATTTCAATTGGGTCCAGTGATACGGGTGGAGGGACCCTCTTCATTACATTTTGTCTATCTATCATGGTCAACAATTACGACAACAATCAGACTGCTCTGTATAGGGAGGTCACTGCAGAGCTTATTAGCTTGATATAATGAACCTTTTATACTATGTGTACAACAGCTGGACAGACTAGAGTAACCAAACATAGAGAAAATAATTTTCTTGTTTACTGTATTTCAGTCCAGAACTGAATCGGTGTGGCCTTGCTCTGGGACGCTGGCTCATTAAATTGTTCCACTAATCTTGGAAAGTCGCAGCCTTGATACAAAGGGACCCTCAGAGACACACTGACCTTCCGTTTTAGAGACACTACGGGTAAAATCTGCTGTGGAGATTTTTTTTGTTCATTTTTACTACTTAAAATTCTTACAAATGGAGATGTAATAATGTGTGTTAACAAGCTGTGTCATCCTCCCCAACCCCCTTAAGTTAAAATGAGCCTGAGCGGCCAGCCAAAAATATTCACCAGAGTGCTCAACAATGGCAGCCAAATGAACCGTAACATTTTTACGTTGTGGACAAAGCGTATGAAAATGCTGCTGTTTATCCTCTTCAGCGCTACTGAGGATCTTAAAGCTCTTGCGGCTAAAGATTAATATGATATGAGAAAGAAAAAAAAACATGGCATGAATCGCACAGGTCTGAAATGACAGTTATTTCATACAGACTCCCAACTCATATCTTATCATCCTACGCTGCCAACAGTATAATGCATATATGAATGGAATACATTTTTAATAAGCCTATGCTGGGGCACAGACATGTGATATCCATATGTCATTGGCAAGGAACAAGAGTGAGAAAATTCACATCTTTTTGCATCTGAGGCTGCCATGATTATTTATTTATTCATAGAACTGAACGCGCGATTCATCGCGGCAGTCTTTTTGGCTGCCAGAAGATTAGGAGGGACAATCTGGCCCTAGTGACGGCACATTATTCCAGACAGTGAAATACTAGAGACAGCTGTGTCACTCCAGTGTGAGGCAAACACAAAGGCCATGCCTTAGGGTAGTATATGCTGAGTAATTATTGCTGTCACTCTGCCACAGGGCCCTGTGGGGCTCCACAGGTGGCCAAGAGGTGAAGATGAAAACAGAGATAAGGAACAAATTATTAGTAATGTACACATTTATTCTTGTATCTCCCAGATAGAGGACACTGCTATTGTATGTCACTGTCGTCAAAATTAATCAGAAGAAAATTGATGTTGATATTATCTGACAGTGCTTTCAGTTACTGATAAGACAACTGATCACAACTATAACGCACAATCTACAATATATGATCCCATGTTATCTTCTGCTGCGGGCTTCAGACTGTAATCAGAGACTCTGCTTTGCCACCTATCAAAGTCTGTCTACTTGTGTTTGTGCCGCAGATGAAATAATCAAGGAGACACTATTTTACATACCTCCTGCACTCCCGCTGCCCTGCTGCTCTCTGTTTAAGATAAATGTCACTGATTGCTCAGCTCTGATACCAAACAGATGCTGCACTCATGACCTTCTGTCATGACACAAAAGTCACCTAACCCCAGGTTCAAGTAAAGTTCCAAGTCCTCAAAGGTGAAATGCACCTGCCCAACACCAAACAGCAGACAGACACAGCATAAGGAAAACACTGTGAAACACTGAGGAGTTGGTACAGACCAAAACATTGGAAATTCTTCAGGTGGCCAGAAACACAGCTCTCCTGAATGCTAATGTTTATCCATGTTTGCTGAATGTCAATGGGAAACTTCCACAGCACAAATCAATTATCATTTAGGCAAGAATATGTAATGTTTGACAGAGGATAAATAGGGTTAGTTAGTTTACAAAAGTTAAATTCATGAGCGGCACAGTTTGAGTAGCAAAGCCAACAAATTGATTAAAAGTGATTTTAATGACTGTTTGGTAATGTGTCCTCTTTGTCAGGATCGAACTGCAAACGTAGATTTTATCGCATTGACAGATGTTCCAATCAGTGGGTTGAAGTCATTAAAATTGACTTTAAAATTGATCCAGTAGTCACTGTTCTTTTCACACATGCCTTCACACTTCCAAATGTTTTGAGGCCCCAGAGAGGTTCCCTTCTTCAATTCAGAGCACACCCACACACACTTTTCTCCGGTCTTAAATCTCTCCAAGTCTCGTCCTGCTGCCACCCAGGTACAGCCGAACCATCAGTCAACAACTCAAATTATTGCCTCTGTCAGCTAACAAGTTCTGGAAGGAGGCTTCCTTGAGCAGACAAATGTGGAGCCATCAGCACCGCCTAGATGCAGATTGTTTTTATCAGCCACCAAAGTGTGAGTGCTTAGTTGTCGCTACAGTGTTCTTGCAGCCTGCCCGTCGACCTGATATTTTAAATCCTGATCCAATCTGACGGCCGCAGCATTTCAACTCTCAGGATTTTTTTTTCTTTACAACTTCCTCTAAGAGTATTCCTCAGATATCAGAGGAACACTGCAAAAGAAACAAAAACACACACCGAATACATTTGCACATCTGAAAATCCCGTACACCCACATCTCTGAAGTAATTACGTTCAGGAAGATGAAAATTGCACACATGCTCTTATGATTGCATTCATTGTGAACAGAAGGAAATTTAGGAGCGGTTAGTACATGAAATGACTGTAAGTATGAGGAGAGAACTGTATGCTTCTGTTTCCAGACATTATCAGTTCTGAAAGCTCCTCCTGCCAGAAATACTGCTCGGGAATAACAGCAGGTTCTTTCCATCATGACGGATGACAATTCTCTCAACATGGCAATGCATGATTCTACTTCAACTCCACAAACTGCTTCAAACGTCATCATCTGTACACTAACAAGAAATAGGCTTTCCTCTGCCTGGCACATTCTAACCTGAACGAAATGCAAGCAGTGGCATCAGATAAATAATTCAATGAAGTGATTCACATCTTTTGTAAATTTAAAAACTGAAATGCGCTGGTTTGATATAACTCCATCATCTATGCGAAAGAACATTTGAATTACTTTTCCATTCTTCTCTGGGCCTCCAGTGCACCCAGAACACATTTAAATACAGTTACAAAGATTGATGCGAAAATGAATGGTTTGGAGTCGTTGTACTGCTAACCTCCCGTCCTGAAAAGCATGAAAATCATGTGATAATGAGCATTCAGTCAGTCAGAGACATCCTGCTGCTACAACCAAGATATGCAAGACTGTCATGCAGAGATAGCTACCTCAACAAAGCTGTGATGCATTTTAGTATGTGTGTGTGTGTGTGTGTGTGTGTGTGTGGGCAAGTGTACATGTGGGTGCGAGTGTGTGCATATGTGTGTGTATAATTATGTGCATGTGGGTGACAACAGAGTAAGCCGTTAGGGATTTTCTGCTGTCTTCATCATCACTTGAAGTCAACCCTCAGGCCAAATGGGTGTGGATTTCTTCCTCGCACACTCTCTGTGCCTGTGTGTGTGTCTGTGTGTAAGTGTGTGTTTGTGTGTGCGTATGCCTATAGTGGTGAAAAGCTGAAGCTGTAAAATGGGTCTGAAAATGAATGTGTACGGATGCATATTTCATTATCTGCAACTATATCTGTTTCTGTATTCTATTTATACGTGTATGTGTGTGTGTGTATGTGTGTTCTTGTACTTGCTACATTGTGAGAACCATTTTCTGCATTTAACTATCAAAGTGAGGACATTTTTACAAAGTGAGGACATTTTGGCCGGTCCTCACTTTGAAACAGCCATGTTTGAGGGTGAAGACTTGTTTTTAGAGAACAGGTATGAATTGAGGTTTGGTTAAGGTTAGGGTAAGGATTAAGTTTAGGCAATCAGTTGTGATGGTTAAGGTTAGGGTAAGGCTCCAGGAAATGCATTACGCCTATGGATGTCCTCACTAAGATAGAAGTACAAACATGTGTGTGTGTGTGTGTGTGTGTGTGTGTGTGTGTGTGTGTGTGTGTGTGTGTGTGTGTGTGTGTGTGTGTGTGTGTGTGTTGGCCCTGGCCCAATTGTGCTTCATCCCTAAATAACAAGAACATTTGCATTTAGAGGACTTTAATCTTCCTCCTGCATGGCAGTAATTTTGTTAAAATGCGATTGGTGGAGGGATCACAATCACACTGTTAACCTCTGCCTCAGTTATGCAGCCATCAGACTGATAAACATTTTTACAGCTTCATGCGTTTTCATTACTGCTTCAGAGCAATGAGAATAATCCTCAGCTTCCATTTAGTTTGCATTGACACCAAGCCAAGATCCATTTACTGAACAGAAGCAACCCACAGAGCACAATTATGACTGTCATTAGATTTGCACCACCTGATAATTCGCCTCAGCATTGATGGCTGATTGCATGATTCTTCAACAGGGAGATCAATCAATCCTGCACGATTTTCTGTGACCAAAATCAAGCAGATCAATAGAGAGAAGGAGCAAATAATGAACCTTGTGTGGCATCTCAAAGGTGGGGTCCAGATGCATTTTTTTTCTGATTTTTAATGTATTTTTTTCCTCCTTTATCACAGTGCCTGCAAAGCTCCTGCATGTGGACTTTGGATGCTGGCAAATCATCTAAAAACAATAAATTTAATGGCTGTTCATCATTTTGATTTGGGCTGTCTTTGCTGAGAGGCTTAATCCACTGACAAAATTTGGTTGTCTTCTAATAGCAGCAGCACACACCTGAATGATGCAGCATGCTCACAGCAATATCGATTGCATTGATAGAGGCTATACTTAGTTTGATCTCTGTCAGAAGCCTTAAAGCTTCTAGTCCTCAGTCTGGCCAGTATCTGATGTGTGCATAAGATGGTAAGTGTAACCCCTAACGTTCACCAACTGCGTTGATAGGTGTCAATAAAAAGCAACGGATGGTTAGAAATAACTTACCCCGAGGATGACAGTGTCTTCTCCCTGAAATATTGGGATGAACTTATCTCCGCGGATAATTTCGGACTGGTTCAGAGGACGGAATCGACACAACACCTTGATATTGCATTCAGCGTTGGCATCAGCCATTGTGGGAGCAAAATAGTGGATGCGCTTCCAAATGATAAAGAGGAATTTCTAAATAATAAAAAAAAGAATCAAATATTCCCCGTGCAAGCTTCTTTTCTTTTCTCCTGATGTGCCTGGACGCAGACTGGAACCACCGGTTAGACCCACATGCAAAGCGTCACTGGCAGGCGAAGCATTTGGAAGAATGGACAACTGCGAGTTTTGGGATCCAAAATCATTGAAAAGATGTTAAAATCATGACCAAAAAAAGAACCAGTTTGAGAGCGTCTGTTGCTTAAAATGCGCTCAAGCCAAACTAAGGTGCAGACAGGCGGTGGGGAACAGATGGAGAGTTGTAAATGAGGAGTATAGTCCAAACTGGTCCGGGCGGTGTGGATAGGCTGCAGGCTGCTCAGGAGCATGCCTTGCATCACTGTCATCCCTGCTCTCTCACTGGGGGCGGGGCGTACTAAAGTAGCGACTCAAATCCTCTCTCATCAGCACCACTGAGCACAGGGACCGAGGTGCAAGGAGAAGAGCTCCAACTCTGCTTCATATTTATTTGAATACTAGCAGCCTCGGTGCAAAACTTTGAACCATCCAGCACTTACAACTTGCACAAAAGCTGAAATTATTGCATGTCGTGAGATGTCTTCTGTGGCCAGCAGTTTTTGAAGAGAGCATCTCCGTGTTTTTTCCAGGACTTCATCAGACTGGTCGTCATGGCAATGCTGTTTTGCATGCGTGGGATGCATGTCTTGCCTTAATTTGTCCCCACAGATTTAAAGGGACTTTCCTTTGATGTGAAGTTGGACTGTGAAGTTAAGGAACATGCAACACACAAAACAAAAATCAAAGTCACTGGTGTTCTCACTTTTAGTCTGTAGTCTGAGTCAAGCTTCAAAGATGGTTAATCTTGCACTTTTCACATGGCACTTGTCTCTTTCATCAGATCCTCCCTGCCTGGCAAATGCCCATCTCTTCTAAACTACAGGCTCCAGATTTGTACTACAGGCTTTCTGTTATGCGTTTAAAGAATGAAGAAATTCAGGGCAACACTAACAGCATTATCAGGTGTTATTATCCCCAGACGTTCATGGAGGATTCAGAGCCAAAGAGGAAAATAGGTAATACAGTTGCTGTAATGAGTAAACAGATCTTCACGTATACATTAGATAATTTAGTACCCATCTGAAGGTTATTTCTTACATTCCATGTTTATAGATTTTCAATCATCCAGGTCATGGTAATCAGAAGAGCTTCAGTAGGAAGCAACTGAATTTCTTTTTCTGGTTGTTGAAGACGCGTCACCTTTCACACAGCGCTAACTGGTGAGGATTCACAGGTATAAATCATCACTCCCAAATCACAACTCTAATGGCTCATTAACGATCCAAAACTAACATTTTCTGAGGTGTGTTTCACAGTCATTTACACCTCAAGGCAAGGGTGACAATATATATTTGTGACTTCCCATCAGTCACTTAGAACTGGAGAGACCACTTGGATGAGAGGTGAAATGTCTTCAAGAAGCAAAAAGAGAAGTCTTCTACTGAAGCACTTAGGATTGTGTCATTCACTAAAAAATTCTGTAACAGCTGGTCAGTGGTATTTTTGCACAATATGGCATAAAAGGTTGCTAACATACTAATACAAGACTCTAATAATAATTTTCATGGCCACAAATGTAATAATACTGAGCAGCATGATATGGAACACTGTGCAAAAGGCTACGGTGTTGAACATAGTGACAACACTTCAAAAAATAATGCAATTTATAGGTTCTATTTATTAATTCACCTCATACAAGATATAGAAAGCACCTAAATGAAATCAGGGCTTGGATATGACCAGTCTTTCCTTTAAGTCAGCACCAATTCTCCTATTTTCCCTGATTTTGAAAAAAATCAAAATGAAAATTTTTGTATAACTTAATTGTCCCTCTGTGTGGAGTAGTAAATAAAAATGAGATAAAACACTAATTCTCCATAAAAAATGAATTTCTGTGTTTATTTTACAACACTTGAGATGATTGAATTGCTTTATCCAACGGAGTGACTTCTCCTCCTAATCGACAATCTTTGGTCCATTGATTAAATTGTTTGCTCGTTCCTTTGGCGCCATCATGTGACGACTTATACAACTCAATTATGATACTTAAAAAAATAATTACATATTATTTTATTTTATTCGTCTAAATTAGCTATTGAAGACAATATGAATGTGGCAGCCGAAACTGTGAAATAAATCAAATGATTAAATAAATAAAACGATACGAAACAACCGAAGTAAGCTGCTAATCTTATTGGATAAACAGAACGCATGTGTATCGGCGCTTCCCGTTGACGGGTGCGTTTGATTTGCTGTATTTTATAAGCCGTCCCACTGTTTCCCACCGATGCGGTAAACGCAGCACCGCCCATTCGCCTGTGCCTGCAGGAAACCGAGCGTCCACGCTGTCAAACCGAGCCAGTGACCACATCAGCCCGAGAAGCTCCGCCGGCTGAGAGACTGCTGGCTCATCCATCGTTAGCTTTTGTCCCAATCCGATTCGTCCCATCGATAATTTGCACGTTTAAAAACCAGTTATTATATTCAGTCGTCATCTGTTAATCTCGTTTTTGCTCCTCGCTCACAATGGCCGATCCTAAATACGCAAACTTGCCAGGAATTGTAAGTGGCTAACGCTAGCAAACACATAGCTCGACTGCTATTTGGCAATGCTAACTCCAAGCTGTGACAGCTAGGTTGGCTAACATCACTTGCTTTGTTTATTGTTTACATACACTGTAAAAATTGGTGCCAATAATTGAAGAATATTAGTTACTAACCCTTCAGGTGATGTCGTGTCTTGTGATAGGAGCCACGGAGGGATAGGGACAAGGGTTAGCAAGTTCGTGTTGAATGGGCCGGGGCGTTGGCCATGCTAACGGCAATAAACGGGATAACTAACCGTACCATTTATTGTTTACCTAATTGTTTCAATAGGCATTTAACGAGCCGGACGTGTACGAGACCGGTGACCTCCCAGAAGATGACCAGGCTCAGTTTGAGTCGGTAAGTGGACGATTTGTTTTCTCCAGAAGTGTCGGGTTTGTTCGCTGTTAGCTAATTTGCAGCATATTAAGCTAACTAGCTAACCAGTGTTTACGCTTATTTTGAAGAGCAAAGTAGGGATTTTTGCATCGTAATCGGCGTGCATTATGCTTGCCACGACTGTGCGATTAATTACATGGCAAAGCACTGTCAATACTTTAGTCCTGCTCGTAGCTAATCTGTCCTCACCTAATCACTGAGATGATCGTTATGAAATGTAAATACTGTATTTTCATTTCTACTGTTCTTACTAACTCTGTTCGTCGCACTTTTAGAAAAAAATGTTGTAACACTACATTAATAACATGCTTAATGAGTGTTTTATATGGAAAGCTTGAGTTTCAACTAAAAGTTTCATGTTTTGTGCATATTTCATTATGAACTATCTTTCACTTGCTATTCATGTTATTATGTCTGCCCATTTATACATGTATAGCAGACAAATAAGCCTTTGAAAATGACCTTAAAGTTCCTAAAGGGATCACAATATAATGTGTGTGTTGATGGTCTTGTGACCCATAAAAATGGGTCTTTTCTGTCATCTCGAGTTAGTAATGGAGTTGTGAGAGATAGTTTTGTTTTTTGTTTTTTCCTAGTAAAGAAATTAAGGGATGCTGGTCTGAGTTTACTTTTAAACATGTCAGGGCTGTTTACCGATCAGCTGAATCAATCCTAATTGGCATTTTCCCTTCCATGTTTCCACATTCACTCTCCCCTGTTCCCTTGCCCTTGTTTTGACTCTCCCCCAACCCCCCTGGGACCCTAGTTTGTACAAGTAAGACTGGCTCCGTTTTTCTCTCAGAGAGCTTAAAGCTTTTTTATGCATGTTTCTTTTTTTCTTTTTCTTTTTTTAAAAAAAATCTCATATCCACTTTTTCTACTTCTATTGATTGGGCTGAAATGAAAAATAGATCGATGGCGTGACCCTTTTTTGTGCTCTATAATTCATCAAGTTTTGATTGTTTTGAAGTGCAAGAAATTGATTCTTTTCCTCCTGTTTGTGTTGCTCATTTAAACCTTTCAAGGGCATAATGATGTTGATGGGCCTTCAGCAGGACTAATTCACTCTTTCACTGAGTCGTGCTTTGACAAACAGAGAAGGCTCAGGTGTGCATCTGTGTGAGTGTGAGGCTCTGACGGGGGAAAGAAAGGTGTTTGTCTATTTAGCTGAGAGATTCCCCTGTTGTCATGTTCTAACAAGTGCTTCTGGACTAACCACACACTATTTTGACTAACTGGACTTTTTAAAGGCCTCTTTACACTGTGTGATGATTTCTTCTATCTCATTGTACATCACAATATTCGAGATGGATATAAAATGAATCACAATCTGCGATGGACGGTAGTTATCAGTTTTGAGGATGTTCAGTGAATGCCTGGGGAGTCAGTGTGTTAGGTTGATGCAAGCAGAAATATGTCTGCTTTTGCAATCCACCTGCATTGTTGTCATTAATTGAAAATGTAGCCAGACAAAAATTAAGCTTTGACTATGGGACTGGCATTTCTTTGTTCCATAAGAGTACTTCTTTGCCATAGTTCCACAAGCTAATTTTTGTTTTATCTCCATCTTTGTGGTGTTTTCCTGTTACTTTATTCAAAAATTACACAAAGTATTGTGTTGTACATCATTTCAGGCAGGGATGCAACAGATTGCAGTCTGCATCAATACTGATCTTAATAAATAGAGGAGGTAGATGACTGATCCAAGTTGAGACCATTATTTCTTTGTCAGTGGTCTTCAAAAATTCTCTGTTTCCACTGTTGATTAATTCAACCACAGTTAAGTAGTACCAGTAGTAGAATCACAGCCTACGTGAGGCAAACATAGATATTAAACTGGTGTGAGATTAGTTTGCAGCAGTCAGTCACACAGAGAAGATTCCGTCCTACATTTGTTTTAAAACAGGGTTACTTTTGTCACCAAAGCTCAAAAGACCAAAAGTCAGCCGATCTGTGACCGCCATCTTGGACTGATGATCAAGGTTATCATTATGTTTGACTGGGAAAATCCCAAATCACACAATGTACAGGGGCTTCAACATGGATAAAGTTCATTAACTGCTTTGGTTCAGGCTGGCAGATTCATTTAGGATGAACTGCATGTTACTAAGAAAGAACTCACTCTAACCGAATGATCTCATGATAGAACAGTTTCTGTAAAAGGATAGGGGTTTTAAGACACCCTTAAACCACCTGTTACCCTCCATTCTGATTCAGGGATTGTTTTTTTTTTTTTTGAAGTGGCAGTCTCTTTATTATAAATTACAGTTGGTATCAAATGAGAAAGTAACTCGGTGGTGTTAATGGATCATCTTACCACCCTGAATCGGGAAAGAGAGAAAGAACTGGAGACACTATAAACTGTGTGAACAAAGTGTCTCCAGGGTTTTTAGCAGCAACTCTCAGAACACTGCTTTCTTTCTTATCTTTCCTCGACCCTGGTCAAGTGTTCCTGTTGTGTGCATGGCATGTGATAACCACATTAATCTGTGTTGTCTCTCTCTCTCCCCCCTACTTTTTTTCTCTCCCTCTGCTCTTCCGTTATTTTCTCTAACTCTCTTTGGAAACCCAAGGAGCTGGTAAGAGCCTGACTAACTCTCCTCCTCTTCCTCCTCCTCCTCTCCCTCCCGACATCTGTGTAACTCGTCTTGTGTTTTGTGTGTGTTTTTTGTCTAGATGTGTGTGAGCCTACTCATGACATCTATTGTATGTGTCAGTGGTGTTCTAATCCCACCCATAGCACGTAGTTCATCATAACTGATTGATCACTATAACGTTTTGATCAAATGATCCATGTTTTCGTGTGCTCCCCAGAATCACTAATCAAAGAAGTGTCATTTAGAAAAGAAGGCGTTAGTGACATCCGGCTATGGTTCTGCTTTTTGCATTCATGTATCATGGTTTGATTTTAGTAGGCCTATAGCACATGGACAGCGTATTTGAAAGTTAAACATGGAGATGATCTTAAGATTCTACAACCAATCCTGGCTGTGACATTTATCATTTTGCATATTTGTCTCTTGCCTGCTTTTTAAAAATTATGTTCAAATTATACGGATCTCCCTAAGACGGGGAGCTTGCAAATTTGTGTGATTCATGCCTACAATAACTTTAATTTTCTGAGGGTATCTGTCCTTGGTAAGCGATATTACACTTGATTCAGTATGTTTTAAATCATCCTTCATGGTAATGATCAAGCATAGGTCTTCTTGTCACATCTTACCGGCCCGTCAACGTATTTCAAGTGTACCTTGTGCTTTGGGACTTTTGGCTCACTGGTTCAGTAAGCCGAGGCTCATTTTTAAGTCTTTGCTGTCGCTCTAGTCTTCCATGCTCTTTTGTGATTTTGTTTATGTTTGTCTGACTTCATTTCCTGGTGTTTCGATGACAGGAGGAGCTTTGCAGTGACAGCGTGGAGAGGATTGTGGTCAACCCCAACGCAGCCTACGACAAGTTCAAAGACAAGCATGTCAGCACCAAAGGACTTGGTCAGTTTATAGAGGACGATAAACTGCTTGTAACTTATTTTCTGATCATTTATTAACTCGAATGATGGTATGTCAGGTGGTTTTCTGTGTGTTTTTATGAACAAAGGATTGATCCTAGTAACAAGCACTGTGTAACTAAAGCCTGCTTATTTTCTGAGCCACATCATCACAATGTACATGGGCTTGCTAGTGCAGCAAATCTGCAGACATAAAAAGCCTCCATGAAAAGCATTATTTACCATTTTCTTAGTAAAGTTCTGTAAAAACATTAAGCTGTTTTAGGAAATAGTTTTGTCCTTGTATTAAAATGAAATTTCTATTTTAGTGGCCCACTTTAACCCTCGTGTCGTCCTGCGGGTCAAAGTTTGAAAATGTGGGAAAAAAATATATTTTCACAGTGAAACTTCTGATGTCCACATTTTCAACATTTTTGGGAAATTTTGGAACATTTTTTTTGGTGGGGAAAAAAGAAATGTTAAAAATGTTTCTTAAGAACATTCACAAAAATATCAACCAAAATCCAGTGAAATTCGCTGGATTTTGGTTGATATTTTTGTGAATGTTCTTAAAGAAAATATCAGGAGTTTTACTGATATGTATGTAATCACTTTAGATATTTTTAGGATTTTTGGAAGATTTTTACTAATTTTTTGAAAATATTTACAAGAATTTTCTTGCCAAATTTGGGGGATTTTTGTATCTGTAGATGTAGCAAAAATGTGCTCTCAAATATCACTGGCTTTATCTTCAAACTAACTTAATAAGAAACATGCACTACGGCAGGACAGTGCTTAGAATAATAAATGCCATTATCTCTAAAATTGGCAAAGGTTGTCAAATTAAACATATCGCATAATGTTTCCTTTCATTGTTTTCCTCACAAAGCGATTTTAGTTGGCTTTCTCTCATCAGGGTTATGTCGGGTTGATTTCAGTTGCCGTCATCTTTTTAAAACCAGCCAAACAACGTTCTAAGATATTCAGTTCCTTTGTGCTATTGCTATAACAAAATAAATTGGTATTCAGACCAACTGCAGTCATCTTGTATTATCTGCTTCTTGCTTTTTCTTACAACACATTTGTCTCCGTTTCACAGACTTCTCAGACCGAATCAGTAAAAGCAGAAGAGTGGGCTATGAGTCAGGAGAATTTGAGATTGTAAGTACTCTCTGTTCAGCAGAAATCCTTTACTTCACTTGTGTTCTTTTAGAATGGGATCCATTTGGAGGTTAACACCACCATTATTATTTTTATTTCACTTCCTACATGTGTTTTCTGATAAAGCCAAAAAAACCTGAGATAGTTTTTGCTGTCTGATCATTTGTCTCCGGGCTGTTCTTTCGGTACCAGACACATTTTGCTCTTGTGTAATATTCATACCATTTCTCTGCTCTCCCATCGTTGTGTAGCTTGGAGAGGGCTGTGGGGTGAAGGAGACGCCTCAGCAGAAGTATCGGCGCCTGGTAAACGAGATCCAGGAACTCACTCAGGAGGTGGACTCAATCCAGGTGGACTGCTAGCAGAACACACAAACACATATACTTGTGGTTTTCCCAAAACAGTCTTCAAGGGATGTTATTCTTTTGCTATCTGAGGCTTATCTTATTGTCTGCACATAAATTCAGAATCCTTCACTATGGGACCTTTCTCCTTTTTACTTCAAACCATGTTATCATGTATTTATTAGGAGGAGTGCAACATTTTGGTTGGAACAATTTTACTGGTGTAATATTTACGCTCTGCTTCAGCAGCTCTAGAGAACTGAGAGTCCAATCTAAAGTTCAGTCTCGTATTTGCACTAAAGTTTTTAAATTAATAAAGTGGTTTTCAGGCTAACAAAGACCCCTTGACAAAGACACAAATTAATCTTTTCATGCCTTTAACTTGGGAGCACACAGAAGGGTTTGCTGCTCTGTGTCTAACACCAAATTGTAATTCAGGCTGCAACTTATTAGTTCTTATGATTGCATTCAGCCTGTCTAGCTAGTATGTCCAGCAGCTTTTCTGTTACAGTCTGTAAATTGAAAGTAAAATATCCTCTGGGAACAATTGGGAGTCCAAGTAACATGTGGCCACCCATCAGGGTAACTGCAGCAAATTGAAGAGTCAAATGTTGGTGTTTTGGTGAAAACATTCACTCAGAAATGGAGCAGATTAACTGAGAAATAATGAGTGTGATTTTATCGTGCCAAAATATAATTTCACACCAAAAGTTAGACTGTGTGTGCCAAATGATGTCTGAAAACATTTGAACGTAATGTCCTAAAATGGTATTTTTCAAAATGGGGCTTATTCTCATAACTCTGGATGCTCAGACCACGGACCACCGCTGTTGAACACATTAAGACCATGTGGCTCCAGCAGAAGAATGTTCATCAGGGAAATTATCCAAAAGCTCTCAATATAAACTTAAATTTGACTTTTAGCTGCTTTTTTGGCTCAAAGATAATTAAACACAGGAATAAATAAGATTGCTAGTTGCCCTATTGGTAGATCCCTGTGTAATTAGCTTCAAAAGCTAATGAAGAAATAATATATCACCATAAAAACATCCCAAAATACTAGAGTGTCTGACATAATGATTATATTTGAATTACTCGGGTACATGTGCATAATAAGCAATACTGTAGGGTTGTAACCTTAATATTTTTTAATATATTATTGATTATTTATTTAATTCTCTGCCTAAAGATGCTCTGGATCAGCAGCTGCTGTTTTATATTTGCTGTGTAGTTGTAGTAGGTGACTTGACTTAACTAAATTAGTGTCAGAAAAAATATTCCATCGTCTAAATAAGGAGTGCTTATATACATTCTGTATTCCATACTGTTATCTGACACATGTTC
This sequence comes from Acanthochromis polyacanthus, assembly GCF_021347895.1. NCBI lineage: Eukaryota > Metazoa > Chordata > Actinopteri > Pomacentridae > Acanthochromis > Acanthochromis polyacanthus. Next base: position 8,449,042 of record NC_067117.1, on the reverse strand, counting down.
TCTGTAAACAACACTTAAATCCTCAGTTTCATCGGTCTTTGTACTATTGCTCCTAAAAGCAACACTGCTGTGTCGACTAAAAGATTTCTTTGTCCCTCTGCTTTCAGGCTGCTACAAAGGAAAGTAATGCAGAGGAGCGCCTCACCCCGGTGGTACTTGCCCAGCAGGCAGCCCAGCTGAAACAGCAGCTGGTTTCTGCCCATCTCGACTCGCTGCTGGGACCACAAGCACACATCAACCTGGCTGACCCAGATGGAGCTCTGGCCAGGTGAGTTAAGAGGAGGCTGAGAGGACGGTGAAGAAAGCAAGAGGAGGAGAGCTTACAGTCTGAAAATTCACTCTACAATGTGTTTGACACTGCCAGAGTCGAGGCGTAGTGGGCAGCAAATGGATGAAAAGAACACGGTAGTTTGAAGAAGCAGAGAGAGGCAGTAAGACACGGTCAGAATTTCATTGTGCCTGGGACTCTAACCCGGCTGTTAGGAGATTAAGGCTAGTGAGGTGAAGGTAGCTGGCATCGACTGCTCACATAAATGTTGCTTATCTCAATGTGTCACTACTTGGAGAGCACCACAACTGATAAGCCAGTGACTGAAGAAGGGCCATAAAAACTGGAGAAGGTGAGAGAAGCCAGAGAAAACATGTCAGAGTATTCAGCGTGAGTGAGAGAAAAAGAAGCAGGGAAGTTTGAGAACGGGAAGAGACTGATGAAAACCCGCCTTGACCTTGCAGTTTACAACAGCTCCAGAAAAGATTAAAAGCCAGGAAGAGGGGAGGAACACAGAGGTGTCAGCACACGGGGCAGATATCAATATTGAACATACTGTATAATCCTTTTGTGGCTTCTCGCTCCATTCTTTGCCGCAGGCGTCTGCTCACCCAGCTGGAAGCGGCCAAGGGCAGCCGTGGCAGCACTGCAGGAGACACCAAGCCGACAGCATCGACTAAGGGCCCAGATGGAGTGGTGCTCTATGAGTTACACAGCAGACCAGAGCAGGAAAAATTCAATGAGTCTGCCAAGGTAAAGTGGGAAGGGAGCTGGAGACAGCAGAGTGGAGTGTTTGGGATGAATGCGCTCGAAAAATGAGCAAATATTTTCAGCCGAATGATCTCCTCGACGTTTTGTTTTCATTCCCATGAGAGGAACGTCAGAATTTTTGATGGCAATAAACGGGACAAAAGGGAGGGAAGGTATGTGTGTGTGGGGGGGGTGTGTGTGAGAGAGTGTGTGTGTCTTGTGGGATGCTGTTGTCACTGCCAGCCATGTGTCGCCTTGTTTCGTCCCTGTAGATGGCGGAATTGGAGAAGCGTCTAGCTGAGCTGGAGATAGCTGTTGGCTCAGGATCAGACAAGCAGGTACACACTGAGACTCACACTGTCCTTTACACACACACACACACATCCTCTCTAATGCTTTTCTCTCTCATTCACACTAATTCTGTGTGCGTGCTGCTTTCTTTCACTCTCACACCAGCCGAATTTTCATGCTTCCGTTGCTGTTTAACCATCCACAGAGTGAAACTGAAATAAAAATCTTCCGCTTGATTTGTGTAAATTATGGGGGTGGCTTCATTGCCTCTTGTTAAAATGCGGCTTCCCCTCTTTGTGTTTGTTTTGTAGGGACCTCTGAGTGCTGGCGTGCAAGGAGCCAGTTTGATGGTAAGGAGTCGCCTACTTTATTTGGAGCACGCCATGTGGAGTTTGTGTCTGTATTCATAGCTTCCTCTTGTATGATGTGCAGCCAGAGAACTGGGTCACACTTCAAAGATGACATCAGTTGCTCCAGCATTGTTTATTGCTGCTGTGCCAGTAGTATGAGCGAGAATACAAAGTTCTGTGTACAAGCTTCCATATATACCTTGCGTGTTTCTATTTTAGGATACCATAGAGGTCCTGCAGGCAAGGGTCAGCGCACTGGACTCTGCTACTCTGGATCAAGTGGAAGCAAGACTGCAGGTATATATTCTGAATTGGAAGCCTGTTTGTTATAAAGCAATTGTGAAATATTTTAAGAAACGGGTTTGTAATCCTATTTTATTGAGTCAAGTCATTGAATGTTCAGTATAGAGATTAGTTAGCATGTGCCAACTGGGGTGTAGCCAGCAAAAAAAAAAAAAAGCAAGACTGTCAACTTTTCTTTAAGATCTCCCCTCTTCTTCCTGTATGTATTAGTATATACAGCAGGGTTATTCCATCTCAAATATTTACGGACCTTCAGGTCAGCCATCTCTGATTTGCTCGATACTTTAGGCATTTAAATGGCATTTGTAAAATTTTTCATTGATATATTAAGTGCTTTTTTAGATTTTTTTATATTGCCTGTTGACCCACGTATTTTCACACATTAAAATTTGAGACAATATTTCAGGAACTATTCAAGAGAAAAGCCTGAAATTTTCACTTTTATCTCTCATTGTGGCATTGATTCAAAATCTGCAATAATGGACAAGTAGAGTAGATCAAACAGTCTTGAGTTGAAGTAATAAAAAAATGAAGCTGTCATGACACGTGCACACATTAGCAAAAACAAATAAATACTGCTGAAGTCCAATAGTGATCATTTCTTAACCATACACTACTGGTCAGAAGTTTGAGATCTCTTAAAAATGTCCTTATTTTTGAAAGAAAAATTGTTTTGTTTTTTTAATGAAGAGAACATGAAATTAATCAGAAATACAGTGTAGACATTGTTAATGTGGTAAATGACTGTTCTAGCAGGAAAAGGCTGATTTTTAATGGAATATCTCCATAGAGGTACAGAGGAACATTTCCAGCAACCATCACTCCTGTGTTCTAATGCTACATTGTGTTAGCTAATGGTGTTGAAAGACTAATTGATGATTAGAAAACCCTTGTGCAGTTATGTTAGCACATGGATAAAAGTGTGAGTTTTCATGGAAAACATGAAATTGTCTGTGTGACCCCAAACTTTTGAACGACAGTGTACATAATTGTATCTCACAAAAAAACAAAATGCATATAATATAAAAAGTTATTTTTGCTGAATTTTCCTAATAAATTGAGAGCAGCTATGACAAGCTGTACTACAAAATCAAAAACTGCTAGATGGCCTCATCTGAGTAGAACAGAGCTGTGGACTTTCAGTATGTTTTGATAGGAACATATTTTTTTATTTTAGGATCCCATAAGTAAACTGGACAAACCGTGATCTGTGACTTTAGCCTTTGTACTTACTGAATTCATTTACTTATTGGAAGAGGTCCATGAAGGTAAAGTCTTGCAGTTACGATGAAAATGCTTTTTTATTGCCTTTAGTGTTTAATATGTCAAGCTTACCGTACATTTAACATATCTTTATAAATATTCATATTTTATCCTATAAAAATTTCAGGCAAGTCAGAAATTTTGGGCAGAAACTGTTCTAAAAATTTGATGACTTGAAAGAATCAAAAGATAAATAAAGCGTTTTGGTTATCAGAAAGTTTCCTCACTACCATACAGTTGTGTTACATGTGGTTTAGCCCATGAAGAGACGCTATCAGTTTACACAGTCTCTCTTTCCCCCTCATTTTATATCAGATTGCCCTTTAATGGCACCTCTCGCAAAATTAGAATACATTACTTGACATTACTCGTTTTCTGTCCCCTCTAGAGCGTCCTCGGAAAGATGAATGAGATTGCTAAACACAAGGCAGCGATTGAGGACGCCGATACACAAAACAAGGTTGGTAATCCCGGTTCGTCCATCAATGCAACATCAATGCAGTAATAATCTTAGACATGTTTTGCAAATGGAAGCTCACAACTTAGTGATTCATTTTGTCAAAGCACTTTCAATGGATGACTCTCCTGACAGAGATCTGCGGTCATGAGAGCAGACATTTGTATTATATCCGTTAATCTTGCTTTGCAGAAACTAATCCTCCTTGTGCATTCTTAGTGAGAAAGTGTCTTAGTGGAAAACCTCCAATATATATTAGTACATGTTATTCTGGCAGCCAGGCAAACCAGTGAAGAGTTGCACCATATGTTCCATTTGAATTGAGTGCTGACTTTGCAAATACCTGGTACATCCTTAATTACTGAGAGCCAGCCTGAACTGTTAGCAGGCAGTCTGAGTCTCTTTGGTTAGTTTGTTCATTTTGAATCTGAAACATATTTCAGGTGTTCACACGGTGAGATCTGTTTGTTTTCCAGACACATTTCCTTTGTGTGCACTCCCTGTTGTAAAGAGATGTACACTGAATAGGCCAGTAGGGGGCAGTCCATGCTAATTATATCATTGTTGTGAATAATAAGTCAATCAAAAAGGTTTTGTTTTCAATAAGATAAAGGTTATTTTTACATTTCTGCTTACATTTTTGAGATAAAAAGTGAATTTGACTCCCTGACAAGGATGTGACACATTGTTGATTGTAAAAAAGAATGAGAAAATGCTTTATAGTGTAACTGGGCCTATGTCTTTAGCCATAAAATACCACCAGAACTTGCAAATCATCTTTTTTTAAGTCTCTTTAAACTGCTTTTTCTCTCTAGTCTCAAGTCTGAATCTCAAGCAGTGTTTGTAGCATTCAGTATCACCGCAATGTGAATTAAAGTTGGAATATAAGTAGCAGCAGGCTTTACAGAATATCTACAACATCAAGCCACTGCTCAAATGGAGACAGAACAGTTGTCACAGCAACACCATGTTTATCATAGACTGAGTTGTGTGAATTCAGTCAGTCAGTGTGCATTTATATCATTTACAGTGCAATTAAACTTAGGACCATCCTGCAGTCTTGTGTAAAATGACATGTTTTTTTAAGTTGGAGGAAACTAGATTAAAACTTGCTGTGTTTGTGCTTGCTTACCTGTCAGGTGTCGCAGCTGTATGACGTGGTGCAGAAGTGGGATGCCGTGTCCACTTCTATACCTCAGGTGGTGCAGAGGCTTGTTGCCGTCAAGGAGCTGCATGAACAAGGTAAATTCATTTACAAAGTGGCAGTCCAGCACTGTCCATTCACATAAATCTGTACACCGTGAAACATTATTTGAAGGCGGAAGCCTACAGTTTACCCCGTGACATTAAATGAATGTACTCTGTTACTGTGTGGAGTAATTGGTTCATATTACAAATATTGTAATATTAATGCTCCAGAGGCCAAATTTCACCCCAGTAGGGGTAAAAAAACAATGAAAACTTGGATAATTTATGTTCTATTCTTTTATGTGAGGGGGGAAGAACCTTGAAGTGACACCCATGAGAGTTCAAGGGGAGAATATATGTAGGTTAGTGGGGGTGGGGTGGGGTGGGGCATTAAAGATTCAAAATATGTAGGATGTTGCCACGGCACATAACGGGGTGTGAACCTAGATCACATTTCAGACAGCATGTGTGCTGGGAACTAATACATGGTCTGAAAGATTTGCATCCACAGTGGAAGCCTCTGTAAATGAGACAAAAGATGAAAACTAAGCGAAAATGGGATTCAAACGGATAATGGAATTAGCCTAAACCATGCCATTCTATTATAACAAAGGGCAAAAAAAATCACAGAGGAAGACTCAAAATGGTAACAGAATTAGACTAAATCTTGCAATACTGTTAAACACCCCCTTGGGGAGAAAGAGATGCATGATATTATATATCACATTATCATCTTTTTATTATTTAGCACATGAAAGCAGAACCTTGGCATTAATAGATTATATTGATAATTCACTTCTGAGAGCTGAAAGAGGTCATTTATCATCCAGCTTCTCTTTGCACCGATCTGTCACAGTCTGCAGCTGAAGTGTTCCTCGCTCAATAGGGTTTAGCTGCACCCTTTTCCCCATCCTGATCTTTCTTTACCAATAAAAGAAAATACTTTGTTTCATCCTTCTAGCAGTCATTCATCACTTTCAGATTGCATTTGTACCAGCCCCTTTGCCCTTTCACTTTAGCTGAGAACAAAGACATTGAACTTTTGAAGCAAATTTTCTTAAGATTAGATAACTAATGCGCTTATTTCCTGCCTTTCTCACTTCAACCCTCCGTCTCACAGCCATGCAGTTTGGCCAGCTGCTGACCCACCTGGACACCACTCAGCAGATGATCAACAACTCTCTGAAGGACAATAACACCCTGCTAACACAGGTAGGAAGTTCACAGCCCTGTTAAACAGCTGAGACAACATCAGACATTTCTCACACTGCTGAGAGTGTGGAACTGAATTTTAACAGTTTTAGCAACAATAATACTACAAGAATGATAATAATTATACCAGTGATATAATGTGACTACTCGTTTGTCATGCTGTTAAGTCCACACAGAAAGCTGCCATCAATAACACAGCGGCTATTCATTTACAAATGTTTAAATGACATTTTTTTTGGATAAAATGCTGCTCTAACTAAGGTTTTTCACAGTGGGTATGAAAATAGAGGCAGCTCAACCACTTGGCAGTTACCTCTTTTTTTTTGTGGAATGTGTGTAAAAATTGTCATCTAATACACTTCAGACTGGACTGCAAAGGCAGCTCTTCATGGTGAGAATAACAATCTAACAAAGTGCAGGTCCCTATTATGAGGACAGAAGCTCCTTAAAGCCTCTCTGGGGCTCAGTCAATAACCAGCCAGAGCTTTCACTGCACAAGACTTCTGGTTATGGGGACAAAAGAGTGCCTTGTCAAGTAAAATGTTTTTCATTTCCAGTAAAGATTGCTGAAACATAAAATCTTCTGTAGTCAGGAAAGTCCATTAAGTTCTGAAGGACATTTTCAAGAGGGTTATTAAATCTGACATTGACATGCACTTGCCTGAATGATTTATGTAAACATATTTAATAGGACTGTGACTAATACTTTTTTTATTATTGGCTACTTTGTTAGAAAATATGATCATTTTGAAAAGATAAATGCCTTTTAATTTTAACCGAAGTTTACAAAGACCAAATACTGCATTTACAAAGATAAAAATCTAAAAAAAAAAAGTCTTACATTTAGGAAGCTGGGTATTTCTGTTAAGTTTCACTTAAAAGTTTTATTTTTTTAAAAAAAATCTCAAATTTGGCAAGAAAATTCATGTAAATATTTTCAAAAATGATTAAAAATCTTCAAAAAAAATCCTAAAAATATCTAAAGTGATTACATATATCAGTAAAACTCCTGATATTTTCTTTAAGAACATTCATTAAAAAAATCTACCAAATTCCAATGAAATTTGCTGGATTCTGGTTAACTTTATGTGAATGTTCTGAAGAAACTTTTTTAACATTTCTTTTTTTTTTTCTACTTAAAAAAAAGATTTCCCAAATAATGTTGAAAATGTGGGCATCAGAAGTTTCACTGTGAAAATATATTTTTTCCACATTTTCAAACTTTGAAACGGGTCAGTTTTGGCCCGCAGGACGACACGAGGGTTAAAAAATAAGAAATAGAAGATTTAAATGGTCATTGTTGTTTTCTGATGATTAGTGAATTGACTCAACCTTTTCCTGCATCTGCAAAGCGTCTGAGACTTGTGGAGACTCCTTTGCTTTCTGTTCCGTGCTTTATCTCCTGCTGCTTGCACTTTTTTCCCCGCCAGCTTCTTACTCACCACTCCTCTCTACAGCCTATTGATCTCTCTCTCTCTCCTCTCCACTTGTGAGCTCAACTTTCCCCGTAAATCGGTCTCTTCTCTACTTCCTGCCTAATTTACTGTTTTTCCCTTCCCACCAGGTCCAGCAGACGATGAAAGAAAACCTGGTGGCTATAGAAGAGAACTTTGCTGCTCTAGATCAGAGGATGAAGAAGCTTTCTAAATAAACAGTGGCAGATTTCGGACCGGTCTGGGAGAGAGTAGAACATGGACAATTTAGAGTTGGCTAGAGAGCACAGATGGGGGAGGGAGGATTGGGGTTTAGTGCCGTCCTTTCTGGCCACCCCTCTCCTGCTCTCTACTTCCGCCTCTGCCTTTTTTCACTGAGTGGAATGTTAGAAAGTTGGAAAAGATGGAATAACAAAAAAAAAAAAGATGACCAAATGTTCTTGTCCCAGCGTTCTTTTCTCTTGCATCAAACTGGTATGAACTGAAACCCATTTGACCACTCTACATGCCACTGATTCAACCCCCTTATTAAGCCTAATGAGTTTTAGACTGGATTGTTGTTATAATTATTAGTATTCAAACATGGGGAATTGTTCCAAATCTTTTGGGAGCTTCACACTATTCCTGGATTTGTACTGTAAACCTTGGTCAAATTAAATGGATCACAGTAACATTGGGTTGCTAGGTGACACATTCAAGGTGTTGTGGACTGTGTAAATCTCCAGATCTACTGTCCTATGTTGTAGCAGGAGCACGTTTGTGCGAGTGTCAGGGCCATGTCACGGAAGGAAAGCTTGTAAATATGCCTGTGTACTTTTATTGTTTCCTCACGCTCAGTCGCTTGTAACTATATTATTATGACTGAGACCAGATGCCACAGACAAACTTTTAATCTGCTTTGTCATTGCCTACAAGTCAACTGTATTGTTCATCTGTGGTCATGGAAACTGATCAATAAAACAAACTGCGATAAACTCTGCTCTGTTCATTTCAATGGCGTGCTGACCTCCTTTAACCTTTTGCTGCACAGTGTGGGTCAGGAGATTACCATTTTCTATTGGATTTGGGTCACTTTTGACCCATGTTGCACGTCAAAGGGTTCAAAAATAAATCATTTATTAACTATTGACATGGTGGCATACTTTAAAATAAAAAAGTATTGTTTGTAATTGAAATATAACATTGACACCTTAGCAAATGAAGTGTACTAAAGTGCAATCAAATACCTTTGCTCTCATTAAACAAAACACAAAAACAAGTTCCTGATAAGTCGTGAGCTGCTCGTACTGCAAAAAAACATCTACATGTTAAAGCCTTTTTATAAAAAGGAGTAAATTTGAAAGTGTCAGTTGGCTTTTCAAATTCCATCTTCTTTCTTGTCGATATCAGAAACCTTGAAATATGGTTGTCTTCATTATTTATGACCACTGGGTGGCAGCACAGCATCTAATAAAAAAAATAAAAGGTTAAACCCACAAAGGAAGCAAAAGCAAATTCTTTTTATTTTTGTCCAATTAATCTTCCTTCTGGAGGTGAATTTAATTTTACGTATAAAATTTTAAATTTCTAACAATTTGGCTCGGATTTACACCGGAAACTAATAAATGAAGAGTAACTTTTATTTTTTGGACCAGTTTTATATCCAGAGGTGGATATGAAAAGCTTATTGTAGCCTACATGATGCAACTTATAATAAAACAGATTAAGTAAGCATTTAACTAAATATTATATGAATATTGTTATATAACTATCACTAAGTATTTAAAAAATGTGGTTAAGAATCTCTTCAGCTCTTTTTCTGCTGTCTAACAAGGCAGCAAAAGTCAATAAAACCATTATTTTCAACTAATGAAATCCTAATTTTCTGTTCTGATTGTAAAAACAAACCACTACACCCGACAGTGAATAAAGACGTGCAGCAGAATGAATTTAGACACAGAGAAAATGTTCCAGAAACGACAGCGCACCCAGACGGGTAACATCAAACTGGCTTTGAATGGAACAGGACTACTACTGACATGAAAATAAATAACCAGGTGGTTCTCAATGAATTTGTGGTCAACCTCAAAACCATCTGGCGTTGGCTGGTTTATAAAAAACATTCAAACAAAAAGCTGGTTCGTGTTTAAAGAGAGGGGATGGTATGAGTGACAAAGGCCGACTGATAGCACGCAGCAGGCTGGGGATCAGGTGCTTCTGGTGACTCATCCAGACACAGCAGCTCCAGAGAGTTAAGTAACTGCCCCGACAAGCCGCCACAAGTGGATTAATAGTTTACTGAGACAAGTGCCAAAAGAAGCACACAGTCAGACGTCTGGTTTCATTTACTTCAAAATGTCTTACTGTGATGCCCACTCTGTTTTTGTACACACTTCAGCCTAATTTGGCCCAAAAATTGATATAAAATATGACAAATGCTAGTTCCCAAGTCTGTTGATTTCTCCTTTGCTTTAGCTAAATATTACAGCTTTGTCTTATTGCCTACATCACCTCATTGTGTTCTATCCAGGTCGGATTAAATGCTGAGTATGGGCTCCAGATTGAAGCTGAAGACTGCCCTGCTCAGACAAGATGTATCAAGAGTAACTTGAAGGGAATTAGATCCAGAGGTCCAACTTAGAAGGGAATGCCCCAGATGAGCACAGAGACATACCGTGTACTGTATATCATGTTGTACTGCATTTGTCCTTCTATTTTGGGTGCACTGGATTGGGTCAGTCGAGCTCCATCTGTCAAGACACATTTCGACACGAATGCAAAATGATGATTTAGCAAAAAGACAGCTGAAAAATGTTTTGAACAATGACAGAAAATATCAGTTATATTTTAAATAGCCGCCCATTTGATTCTCGAAGATAGCCAAGAACACATGGTCAATAAACGAGTGCTGAAACAGAAACCCTATTGAAAATCACCCCATTTTCAGGTATAAATTCACACAAGAATTCTCAGAGGCTCTTTGTAAATATCGCTCTTGCCTCTACGGTGTAAATGCAGCTACTTATATATCTCAGAACCACCAGCCATTACACTACTAGACAAAGTAAATATTTAACTCCTCTGGCAGCACAGAGCATCTGAACACAGAAGAGGCTTTAGGGAGCACCAATTGCTCTAAAATCTCTGTTTCTGGTGCTAATATGGGGAAAACTGAGAGGAGAGTAAGAGCCTGGAGTGTGTGTTTCACTGCCAGTATGCCCACCTGTTCAGACAGCCGGTTAAAGTTTAATGGGCTACAGTCTCTTGCTTGGGCTTGTTTTTTTTATTTTATTTTATTATTTTCTGCCTTTGCCTTTGTTTATCTTTCATCTCTGACACATAAGTGAATGAAGAAATCAAGGCACTAATGGTAATTCTAGATGATAGTAATAATAGTGGCCGTGCTGTGCCGGAGAGAGTTTTGCGACAATCAAAATCAAGACATTAACTGTGTCAAATGAATGTGAGAAATCTAAAGGTTGTGAAAATTTAATGCCATGACAATGATGTCACACGATGAAATATTCAACTAAATGCGCTCACAACAGTAATATTACCTTCACCTAATCAGGCACGTGTGAAATTTCTAATAACATGATGGAGGCAAGAAAAACCAGAGACAAAGAAAGAGCTGTTGATATCGGAATTTAATAAGAGAGCGTGAATCAGACAAACGCCTCTCCATCAGTTTGTTAAATTTTCCTGAGTGTATCTGGACAGGTGGGGATCCTGTGGTGGCGCAGAGACAAGGACAGAGGAGGCAGGTGGAGGTAAGCGGAGGAAAATAGGGTAAAGAGCCCTCAGTCGTAGGGCAGAATGAGGCTCGTAGCGAATGAAAACAGAGAAGACTGAAAAGATAGGGTCAAGATAGGTGAGGCTCTGAGGTAAACAGGGCTTTAACAGGCTAACAAGATTGTCTGCAAAGTCGTCTTAAAGCTCAAAACACAGGTATCTGGACGGGGTACATGTGACGATTAGCTGTTAAACCCGGGTGAGATGAGACTCAAGAAGTGTGGGAAATTAACCTGAAATGATTTGTAAATTTATGGGTGCTACGACAGCTTGTTGGTTCATGTGAATGCTGGATGGAAGAGAGATGATAGATGGGGATGTCCTGGGGAAATAAAATGCAAAATAGCTGATTAATGGGCATCATCGCACAATTGAGAATTGCAGTATTGGAGTCAGCAGAGATGGGCATTGGCATGGGAGATGAATGTAGTCGCATCAGGGGCCTAAAGCGAAAAGACAGAGCACTGCTAGTCAGATTTGTTGGCAAAATGTCCCAGCTGTGTTGCCTTAAAATCTCACAAAATCTCCCAAGTTTTAAAACGAATTTTCATCTGAAGACCAGTAGTTTTTGTTGAGTTTTAAAAATGTCTTTTACTGTTTGCACCAATAAGTGAGAGTTTTGTGATAAGATAGGGTCTTTGTGCTGATTGTAAGAGAACCAAGGAAAAGAGTTGAAATATGATACAAAAAGGGGATTACAGTATCACCAGCACTTGTTAACAGCTGTATCAGTTGGTCTCAGTTCAGACAGTGGAAGGATTCCGACAGCTGGGGTGTGTGTGTGTGTGTGTGTGTGTGAGTGTGTCAGGAGAAACTGGGTGTGGAGCCTTGACCAAGGGCACAGGACAGAAAGAGGGGGACGTGTTGTGGTGGCTGGAAATTCCCCAGACTCTTTCTGCCTGTAAAACAAAAGAAAACAATAGTCAAGATTACATTTTTGGAGAGATATTAGCTGAAAACATCAACTGTGATCACCGTCAAATTTTCTGCTCTTTTTTTTTCTCTTTGCAGATTGCTGGGGAAATTTCAAACACGACTGCTTGTTTTTATTCAGTGTGGCAACACAACAAAGGGCAAGCGATTCATTCCACATTTTAACACCATTTTTTTGGAGCTGAATTATTTTATTAACCACTTCTCACTGCACAAAAAAATTGTGTTTTTTTTTCACTCGTTGTGTTTATGAAATGAATAAGATATTGTCACGTTATGATAAAGTTATCTGGGCATTCCTATGCTGTTTATTGTGTTGCTGTGTTTGTTTCAAATTTTATAATGTAATGTATGGCACAGCTTTGGTGTTGGTGTGATAGAAATATCAGTTTAAAGGAATTCTACTCAGTCATCCCTGACTAGAGGAAGACAAAGGCACATTTAGGGATATTAGGCAACAACAAATAAAACATTACAGCAACACCGTACGGACTGACATCAGTGAATCCAAAAACTAAAGAGACCATTTACAGTTTGGAGCACTTGTTTTACACTCTCACAACAAGAGAATAACACAAAGCTGGTTAAATAATATATCATAGCATACTGTTTGTTTATTTTGATTCTTTTTCTGTTAAAAATTTATATTCACAATTAATTATAAAGTAGTGACCATCTTCATCATCAGATCATGCTGCAAAATCTAGGGGGGAATAAAAAAGGCAACCTAGATGTGGGTCTGTAAACAGTGTTTTATAATGACTACAACACAGACGACGGGACTGACAAAATAAACAGACGGCAGGGGTGGAGAGGGAGGTAGGGAGGGAGGAAGGGCTGTAGAGAAACTATGCTGAACTACTCAGCAACAGCCACTCAAGTCGTGACGTGTTCGCGGTGCTTCCTGCAGCGCTTTAACCCGGGTCCTAGAGACAGTATTTGAGCTTTCTATTCGCTACTTGGCGCTGTTGCTATGGGGCTGTGCATGTTGAGCCGTGCACGTTGTATCGTGCATGGAAAACAGTTTGTGTGTGCTGAGTTTGGGATTAGGGCAGAAAGTGTCAGGAGCAGGGCGAGGAGTGATGAAACCAGTTTTTTTTTTTCCGTCACTTTTTTTGTGGTTGTTTTTGTCGTCGCCGCTGCTGTTGCCGTTGTTGTTGTTTACCTTTATAATGGCCAGGATGATGTACTAACAAACGATGGGACTGTGTGGCACCACGTGTGCGTCTGAGACGGTGACCTTGTTGAACTTTGTGGTTTTAACTCCATGTTACATCCCTACGGCTTTTTGTAAGAGTTATGTCGCCTGTGTGGTTGTTGATGTACGTTTGTTTTGAATTTTGTTTTCTGAAATGGGATTCTACCTGGAGAATAAAGGGGATTAAGTGTGTTAATATGACAGTAGAGACCGCAGTGGGTGTGTTAGTGCCAACTATTCCATGATAATAAACTTTATTAGGGACCCCTTTAGTAAGTCTTTTAATACATCTACAAACAGTTCAGAGGCTGTTTATTAGTAAGATTATATAGATTTTGATGGTGTCACAAACTACAAGTTAAAAAACATTTCCAGAGACACCTTATATATTTGTCTGCATAAACATGGCAAGTCTGTGTGTTCTAATTGTTGTTTATTTCCCGCATTTTTAGCAACAATAACATAGAATAATAATTTGATGTAATCTTTCAGTCTATATCACTTGTGACATTTCCATATGCATCTATATTTTAAATATGGTAAGTCTGTGTTGCTGAGTGTTGTTTTTTCCACATTTTAGTACCTATAACATACTCATAGAATTATAATTTGATGTAATCCATCAGTCTGTATCACTTTCCATTTACACCTCATATATTTATGTTGTAAACATGTCAAGTCTGTGTGTCTCAGTGTTGTTTTTTCAGCATTTTTAGCAGGCATAACCCGTCGCAACATGCTCATAGAAATGCCAGTCTGTGCCCCTGTCGTAAACTCTAGCCTCATATTTTAGGAATTTATTGAAAATTGCCAAATAAACAAGTCCGTGTTGATGAAATACAACGATAACAGCCGTATCAAAGAGCGCTAGACTGGATAAAAGTTTTTTGTTGTTGTTATTGTCACTGACTAATGAAGAATTCTGCTGAATTTCATCATCAACAGCTGAACATATAGGCGGACATCAAAAGGGGGACAGTCTGCTGCTGGATCACACCCAGCACCGCCAGCTCGCGCCACAGACGCTCCGCCGGCCGCGCGTGTGTTTTTGATATCTCGCGGAGCTGCGAGGGAGAGCGCGCGGTATGAAATGAACACGCTGTGCATGTGCGCCCGAAGTCTGCGGCATATCACAAATACTCGACGAATAACCGGCACCTGTCCTCCACAAGCACGCTTAAAGTTTCGAAGGAGGGCAGGTTTATTTCAATCCCCCCGCCTCGGGCTGTCTTGGGGGTAAAGCAGGTGTTCGCATCGCCGGTGTCACCGACAGAAACTTTAGACAAACACCTGCAATCTAAAGTCAGGTGAAAACCAGCGGATGGCAACACAATTAATAAACACGTCACGAGCAAGTAAGCGCTAAATGGATTGGTTGGATTTTTTTTTAAAACCACGACAGAAAAAAAAAAAACAATTCGTAAGAAAATCGATTCAGCTTTTGTGTTCCGGAAACAAACAATTCTTCGACATTAGATATCCATGCATATATGTATATTTTTAGATTTTTGTTAGAGCCAACACTGTTTAATAAAACATGTTCTGATTCTGCTGGTGTTATCCCCAGCTAGAAATTGGTTGCCAAGCATTGCATCATTCCTTTCATGTGACTCCCATACGCCCCAAATTCGTCCTGGCCGTCTTATGACTGCATCACAATTGCTGCTCGTACAAACTATATGGGCTGGAGAGAACAACCAGCTGATACGGCGTTAGGCCCCGCCCCAGTAATGATTTCTGAACTCTCTATTGGATGTCGCCAAGGAAAAGATCTTTGCTCCGCTCTTCTGATTGGCCCGTTGGAACGTCAGGCAATGTCGCCCCTGTTAGGTTGCGCTGAAACTACCTTCCCATGCATAGTTCGGTTGGCCTCTCCCTCAATATAAACACCGCCGGGAGTTTCCGTAAAATCACATTCAGCCGTCAAGACTGAACAATGGTTAACATGAGCTATCACCAATTTTTACTAAAATATCTACATACGAATTCAAGACAGTCGAGAAGGCGAGCGAATAAACGAAAGAGGGTAAGCGGACATTCTTGATAGCTTTGGCTGGCAGTTGGTGGTTGTTTTTCGTGTGTTTTAGGGAGTGACTGGCGGCCACTTTCTTCAAGTGGTCCGTCGTAGTGGAAAGGAAAAGAATGTGCATGCTTTTTGGCAGATATCCCAGTGCCGTTTTTAGAATAACAGTTGTCTTCATCAGTCACAATTTAATTTTGTTGTTTTTTGTGTGTTGTCTCCTTCGTTCGTCAAGTTGTCAAGCTCACGCGGACTTCTAGCTAGGAAGTTTGGTTGTTTTGGCTGCTGACCCAGTCAAACGTCTCAACACATTTTTGTGGATTTTCCTGTTACGACACACAATACTTATAATTTCAGATGTCATTAAATTTGAACATGTGGAATAGATTTTATGTAACTCCGCAACGTCTGACAGGAATTCATGGGACTCATAATTAAACGGCTTTTATTTTATTTTTTTTGACGTTTTACTTGTTTTCTTTACATTTTAATATTATCATTTAGGATTAATGATTACTCCTGAATGGACAGATGCTTTTCTGTTATTTTGACTTTTTTTTTGGTCAACCCACTCTTTTCGTTTCTATGTACGTTTCCTTTTGTTTCGCCCATTCCTACCGCTGGACTTAACATTTCCATGACGTAATTGTCTTGGCTTACAGTGGACATGTAGCCCAACTAAAACAGTAAAAAAAACAAACAAAAAAAACATGCATGTCGATAATTATAAAAAAAAATCAGAAAAGAACAGTTTTATTTACCAAGCCAAAGTTTTAATGCTGTAATGGCCGCGTTTCTATATTAACTTTAATATTAGACATCCAAATAAAGAGGGTTTCTTTATTCTTTGATTTTGTGCCTTCCTGTTTGTCAATCACATCATTGCCAAAGCTGGATGTTTTATTTATTTTTTTTCCATTTGCACATCAGATGAGACGAGCAGAAATGTCCAATTATATAACAGCGTCATGGTAATGCTTTTGTTTATTTATCGCTGGTAAAGACATCTGTGAGCAATTAACGAAAACAGACCTGACTGTCAGACCTGGACAGATTGTTGGATTGCCTCGTCGTTTTTAACCACTTGTTTATTGATCCCAGCGTGTTTTAAGGACCGTAAAAAGCAGGGGGCGCAGTAGAGAACATTTTGGTCTTTGTTTACAGCAATTATGTGGCAGGAATGTTTTTTTTTTCCAACCTTTGTTCATTTTATCAATGATTGATATTTTGATTGTTTTTCCCTTATTTTATTTTTTATTATTTTCTGAAGCAGACATCAATGTTTCATTTCAGCCATCTTTTGTTCTCAGTTCAAGCTTGCCTTGTATTTGCGCAAATCATCATTTTGATTCTGAAATCTCAGCAAATTTCAGCTGCTCCAAGAAACCTTTTTAACACTTTTAAGACTAATCTATCAAACACTTTTTTTCTTTCAGAATTGTTGGGACAATCTATCTCCAACAAATCTGCAGACTTGATTAAGAGAGACTTTCTAAAGGTAAATTGGCTTTCTTACATTTTCCCCTCTGAATGCTACATGCTTATGAAGTTAAAGTTGTGATGTGATCGTTTTTCATTTTAATAATAACTTTGTTCTTAAATTGAGTAATCACTCTTTTATACATGTTTTAAAACTTTTCCTTATTGACAATTTTTGGTGCAGTACAGTCATTTCCTCACTTAGTGTCACTGTTATTCCACTTGACAATTAAGTGGATTACACAATACACTGTACTTTGGACAAGCTTGCTTCATCTAGAAGTGAGTGATTGTGCAGATAAAGCCTGACTGCATTCTCACAGTTGCGATATTTGCTATCCTTCATCTCTGTATATGGGACAGTTGCAGAAGAGTGATGATAAAAATGAACAAGGTGGAGTTACTGTGACGTGTCAATCATCTAACATGCAGTTGCTTTGCACCCTTCCCCTTATCTTTTTCCCTCCACCCTCCTGCATCTGACGGCTGCCCCCATCAGGTCCAGTGTGAACCGTGTGGCCGAGTATCTGTGCGTTGCGACTGATTGGCGAGATGACTGCCGAGTGGCTACACCTGCCCCCGCCGTACCCCCCTGGTGTGGGGCCGTTGTATGGTGCAGAGTTGGAGGCGTGGTATGAGGACCTGCAGGATATTCTGGGCTCCGACACAGGAGGGGCAAAACTGGCACGTGCCCCCACATGCACCGAGGTCAGTAGTTTGAAGAACGCAAAGGCTAACACACCCATAATGAGTGTGAGTCTTTCAGTTATTGTACGTTTAGTGTTTCTTCTTTGCTTTTTTTTTTTTTTACTTTTTATGAAAAAAATAATTCACATACTAAATGATGTGTAATGATTTATACGATGCGTTGCACGTTTTGACGTTTTCATTTTGTCCTCGTAGAAGGAGCCGGAGTTCCTGGATGTTCTGGAGAGTTGTTCTCTGACATGGCTGACTGACGGAAGCCAGACATGGGGCGAGAGTGTCCAGAGGGCAACGGAGGAGATCCACAGCACCCAGCCTCTGCATCACACCTCATCATCATCATCCTCCTCCTCCTCCTCCTGCATGAGTCCAGCTGTTGCAGAAGAGCGGCAGGTGGAGGCTGAGAGTGGTAGAAATGGAGACAGTTCGGCAGGAGGTGGCAGTGACTTGCTGCCTCCGGAGTTCTTCGAGTTGCTGAGCGAAGGAGGAGTGGGAATGGTGGATACGAGCGGAGCAGTGATCAGCGGTAGCTATTATTACCACCACCATCAACACCATCAGGCTAATAATGTCCATCCTGCATCTCCCTCAGCCAGTGAGGAGGAACTGCCCTGTGTCCCAGATTCTCCATCTTGCTCCTCCTCAGCCTCCCAATCACCATCTCAAAATTGTTCTTCTCCCTCTTCACCCGTCTCTTCTCCATCCGCCTACCCGTCCTCCCGCCTGGGAAAACGCAAGAGGACCACCAGCGAGAGGGCCACCAGTGCCTTGTCCTCTTTCGCCTCCTCCACACAGCGTTCATCCTACTCGTCTACCAAAAAGAGTCGCAAAGAAAGAGAGCAGGAGAACGAGAGAAAGGTGCAGGAGCTGACAGAGCAGAATGAGCGTTTGAAAGCAGAGATTGAAAGGCTGGGAGAGGAGGTGCAGAGGACACGAAGAGCCCTGATAGAGAGACTAGTCAACACCAGGAAATGAGAGAGGTGGGGGAAGAGACAGGATGGAAGATAGGAATAAAAGATGACAGTTCCTACAGAATTGGAATAAGCAGTGGTGGGGAAAGGTGTAAAGTGGTGGTTATGAAATGCCTCTTTAGAAAAGAACGGAAACCAAAGATAAATTTTATAAGTGAGTGGATTTTTTTGAAAAGACAGAGAGGTAATGATGGCAAGAAGAAGGAAAGTGATGAAAGTCAAGACAAGAAAGGGCACCGAGAGAAAGGGCTGCAACAGCATTGCGGCAAATAAAAAGACACAGCATGTGTAAAGGAGAACAGACAGCTCTAAGTGCAAATCATGCAGTGATTTAGATGAATGTCAGTTTTAAAGAATGCCTAACTAGTTTCATCAAATGGGACTGCACAAATAACAGTTCTGAGCATTTGATGATTTGTATGTAGGACAGAAAGGAACTTGATTGAGAGAGTGCATTTCATTGTCATCCGTTCCCACCATTTTGCAAGAAATTGTAACTCCAATTTTAAGGGCTGCAATCTGGCTAGCAGAGATTATTTGCCCCAATTTGTGGAGAGTTTAGGAGCTCAGGAAAAGTTTGAAAGTGCCCAGTGCAGTGTGAGTATGAGAGAATGATTTTTGTTCTATTTGGAGGAAAGTTCATACCCTTTTCTTACTTTTGTATAATCCTGGCTTGTGTGTATGTGTATTTAGATAAAGCAAGTAGGACCCGGCTATACTTTCTAAGCTGACCTTTTCTATTATTATGGGAATTTGTGGTAGAATTATTAAGGGTTGTTCTACCCTGATTTACTATTTTTATATAATGTTGTAAAATATACAATTGTACTGTAATGGCTTGTACTGTAATAAGCCAACATATCCCCTGTTATTTTCTCACTGTAGTCCCAAAAATTGTTAATCGTAGAATAATATGCATGGCTTTTATCACTGATGGCAACAAATTCATGTATTTTACCGTACCATTCATTTTATCATTCACTGTAATTCCTAATTTGCAATAAAAGAAAAAAAATGTGCATTTTTTTGAGTCATGTAATGTTTATTATTTTCCCTTTCCAATTACTTTTTCATGATTTTTTTTTGGGTAGAAAATGGTGCAAACCAGAGGTAATTGCGAAGGGTGAGGGGGAGAGGATGAACATTTTTCAGTTGAACTTAATCAGTTTATTTTATAGATCCAAAAAGGGTATTTGTAGCAAAAAACAATTTTACAGAGGATATAAAACATCTTTAGATGCGCAACACACCTTCCAACGCTAATATCATATGCTGACTTTATCACAGGGAGAGTATAAAATCAGTTTCTTTTGGTGTAGGGATTTGGAAAAATCCCTCCATTCTGTAGCTGTATTCATTTGACTCTCTCTTTGTGTGTTTTCATTTCCCCGTCGGCCTATCCAGCATTTCATTAGTCCTCAGTGCCAAAACCACATTGTCTTAGATCCTGTCACGGCTTTGCCTTAAGCTAATACCCTCATCTCTCTCTCAGTGTACATCTTGTTCCCATTCTCCACTATCGTACCTCAACCCATTCTAGTCTTTCCTTCCTCTGACTAACCTCCATCATTTTTGCTTTTCCGTTTTTCCCCGTCTCATTTCTTCTTCTTGCCCTTCTGAGGTGCAGGTTCAGGGCTCTTCCCTTCAGCAAGAGCCAGCTGTTTCTTGAGGTCCAACAGTTTGGCCACCTCTGCTGTGATCACGGCCTTTTCTGCGTTTTGGGCTTTGAGCGCTCGAACCTTGTCCCCCTGTGATAAACAAGAAAGCCGGATTTATTAGATTTCTCACACCTTAATTTGTGTTTGATCAAACACTTAGCGGAAATTTAATTTTAAAATAGCAGGCATTTCACTAAGGCGGCAATCACCAAGTTCGGAATTTTAGGATTCTGTATTGAGAAGTAACCGTTTGTGTTTAAAATATTGAACGGCGTCTTGTAGTAGAAATTATAACGTACAATTAAAAGAAAATGAGGTGGTACATAAAGCAATTTTGATAATTGGAAAATGACAAATTAAAAAAATATTTTCCAAAAAGAAAATACTAGGTGAAAAGCAGCATTGAAAATTAGCCGCTATTCAGTTCTTCAGTAGTTTGTCGTGCATGTGTGTTCGCGTTATGAAAAGAATGTTCTCCTTCTTCACGGAAGATAGTACCCGCTTCGTTACCCTGTTATAAATGGACTACTTAAGAAAAAAAAAACAGCACAATTAATATTATGTTATTGAAAGCAATTTAATTCACAGCGCTGTTCTAATAAGATATTATTGATTCTAAAGCGGCTTAAAATGTAAGAACCAGTGAACTAACCTGCTCAGCCACAGCCTGTGTGAGCTGCTTGGCTTTCTCCGGGTCCACTCCGTTAACCGTCACCACCTCAACAGCAGCAGCAGGAGCTGGCACAGCAGCCGGCTGAGAGCTGGCAGCGCTCTGTGGTGTCTTATGAAGGTGGAAACACACAGACGAAAACGTTTGAATTTCGGGCGCTTCGGTGGTTATTATTTCTACAGATTACTCATCACTCAAAATGTCAAGGGGATTTGATGAGTCACTATGTGTGAATGGACACTGCATCACATTGTACACATGGAGATGAGTGAAAATTCAATATATGAGGATGTTTAATTCGCTGCTCGGGTTAGTGAAGGCATGCGGTAATCAAGACTGACACAGCAGCACCAGAGTGGACTGACTCTTCACAAACAAACATCACTCAATACCTTCTCTTTAGATGGTTCATCTTCAGGCTAGAGGCAAGAAGGTTTAAAGAGGGATTATTTTTATCTATATCGTGGATGCTTGATACATAATTTAAACATTTACAGTGTGTTTGCTCTGTATCGTGTTTTAAGAAGCAGGCACTTCAAATTAAATACAAATCTTTATTTATGACGACAGTCTGACAGACCCATGAACAGCTATGCATTATCAATTCTTTCTTATTTCATTATTCATCAGTGGTGAACGTATATTACTACCAGACCTGACTGAACTCATGCACAGACCATTAGGCATCATAAACATCAAATACCTGCTGTCCACCAAATCTTTTCTTCAAAGCCTCAATCTGGTCTGCCTCCAGTTTCTGGAACAACGGACTGACCTGGGAATAAAATGGGTTGGCAGAGGCAATAAAAGGTAAAAATTAAAAATATATATATGCAGGAATTTTAAAAAAGTTTGCAATTGTCGATCCAGCCCAAGGCCAGCATCGCTGAAAATTTCACCTGGAGGCTCTGTGCTCATCTTTGAACAAAGAGGATTATGCAAGTAAGTGAGTAGATAACTATGTATGAGAGAATTTGCAGAGATTCTATGATGATCGCCACTGCTAAATGAAACATTACACTGGTAACAAAGGGCACAATTTGTCAGAGAAGATGTGCGTGTAGACTTTGTGTGACATTTGGGAGATGCAGTTTCTTGGTCCTCACGTGGAGACCACATCCCCGGATCATGATAGCGCTGGTGTTCGAATGCAGTGTTGGCAGGCTGCTGCACACATGTCACCACAATTAGACCTGAAGGGACAAGTGGCCTGAGAGAAACTTGCTGTTTGCTCGAAGGCTGAACCTTCCAAACGCCATCTAGGCTATTATTCTTACGTGTGTGTATGTGTGTTAACAAAACTACAATGTCCTCAAGAGTACTGAAATATTGACAGACTGTTGCATCCTCATTGTATCACCCAGCCTCAACCTACTGGAGGTTAGACAGGTTTGTGTTTCTGCAAATACGCGAGCTGTGTGTGTTACATGTCCAGGTCATACTTACAGTGCCAATGCGATGTCCGGCACACAGGGAACAGACAAAGGTGCCATTGCCTTGCAACATGGTATTGACGCAGGATTGCGGGGCATTGAGTTGATCCCTGATGGTTTGGCTGACTTCTGGCATATAAGGCGAGAGCATCACTGAGAGCAAGCAGGCGATATTCACAGAAACACCAGTCACGGTGCCTGCACGCTGCCTGAAGAGAGCAAACAGATTAATTAGTCAGACACATTGTGAATCTAAATGTTTTGGTTAAGCTTAGAATGGACAGAATTTACATCTTAATTAGTGCTCATTTACATCAATATAAGCACAGATATTTCCTTCTTCTAAGAACTGATCTTAAATATGGTGACTTTACCTGCACTAAGAGACACATGACTGTGAATAAATATGTCATTTTCAAAAGATCAGTGTCCCATTTCGATGCAAAATTAGACTTTGACACATCTGAGTCGCAACCGATAAACACAGATTTATCTATCTTGTATGAAACTACACATGTACATATTGTGTCCAGCTGGTCAAGACTGTCTCACCTTTCTGTGTCTCCTCCCTTAATGTTCTTCCACGGTTCATTGACCTGAATGTACTGGTTGCCATGACGAGAAATGTTCAAGATGTGTTTCAGGGCATCGCGGATTCTGGTGAAACATTTTAGAGAAATTGATAGTAGCATGAGAACAACAGTGGATGGATATTAATCAAAATGAGGAGCATTTTACAACCACAGCCCATGATACAATATCTATTTCAGTATCACCACAAATAAGGTTTAACCTGACGACACAATTGCCAGTGTAACACTCGTAATACAAACGTTGTCCCATAAAGTACATGTACAATTATTAATGTTAAATCACTGAATTAACCAAGTTAAAGACTAGCAGAATTTTACTTCCTAAAGGTCATTTTAATTAACCAGATATGTGTAAATCACAACAGCATCCCTTCATAATTGCTTTTGACAGACATGTGATTCTACTGGTCTTACTTGACTTTGTCCATGAGCTGGATGTACTGCTGCAGCTCCCAGCCCACCAGAGCCAGGAGCTTCTTATCTTCCTGCTGTAGCTCCATCACAGGCACACAACCCTCAAAGAACTTAGTGACAAACATGCCGGCTCTGGAGGAGAGAGGGACAGAAGGGTTTGTATAAAAGAGATAAAAAAAAAAAACGGGGGTCAGAGAAAAATGCTGGAATGGAAAGAGGTGGGCATTGATAGAAACGGGGAGAGATAGAGAGAGCAAAGCGAGCGTAGGGCATGTTACTTGACTTGCTAATTGTTTATAAATTATAGATTTTGTTGCCATATGTAATACAGCGCTCTGCTCTGTGCACGGCACTGAGTCACGCCACAGCTCCTTGTCTGCCTCTAAATTGTAGCTGCTGTCTGGAACAAGTAATTTTTCACATGAGTTTTATGTGTACATCAGGAGGATGCTCATAGTGAGAAAGTTTTTGTCATGTCTGATGCAACACACTGTTGTATATTTTACGCATCTCTCAGCCTCTGAGGAAAGGCTGCCAGACCAAAATGTTTTCACAGGAACGTCAAATGTACGACGAACCGTGATTTTGATGTGTGAGCATGAACTTCACATGACCTTAATTTGTTGAGTCCTCTAATTAGCGAAGCTGTCAATCCCTGCGTTTTTTTCATCATGGGAAAATAGGGATTATTCCTACAGTCAAAATGACAATTAATTTAGTCACTAAAGTAGTGCCTTTTTCTGGTAAATATTAAGCGCTGATTTAGACATTTTGGTTTGTCTAGCTGATTATTTGTGAAAGCGTCATCAAAAAGCTTTGACCAAACAGCAATTAGAGGGAAAACTGCAGCCCAGAATCATCTGTAAATCTTGGAGAAAAAAAATGGATACAAGATGGACATACTGTCTGTCACTAATGATGTAGTGATTCAAGGATTGGATCCAGGCAAGGACACAATTTCTTTTCTGAAGCAGAATACTTTCTACCTCCAACACCTTAGGCTGGATGCAATCTACAAGATATTTTTGAACCAATTAGGCATCAGCGTCGCTGCCCGAGACCAATTTTGAAGATCAAGGTACTTTGAAAAAAAGCTGCTCAGAAAAATCTTTGATGTAGGATTTAACCCTGATCTTATAAAAATCATTTGAGGCGATGTAATTGGGGCTAAATTACGCCATCCCAAACAAATTTGGAAAACTAGGGTGAACCTCTTGTAATAGTTTGTGCTGTAACAGACTTTTTCCAATGAGTACAACTATCTGAAAACTTAGTTGTTAATTGGACTGGATGACAGTTTTGCTGCGAATTTAGTTTTTGAGTGAAACCTACATACAAAATATGATTAACTTGATCTCATTCGCATCATTTTCATTTCAAGTGACTGATACGAACTAATCACAACAATTACA
This sequence comes from Acanthochromis polyacanthus, assembly GCF_021347895.1. Taxonomy (NCBI): domain Eukaryota; kingdom Metazoa; phylum Chordata; class Actinopteri; family Pomacentridae; genus Acanthochromis; species Acanthochromis polyacanthus. The sequence goes on along the minus strand of NC_067117.1, from coordinate 8,424,270 downwards.
ATAACATGATAATGTGACAGGTACAGGAAAAAAAATGTAACTTTAGACATCGGTGGATATCACATTCTGAAGCTGGTCTTTTTCTGACAAAGAGAGTAAAGTGTAATATTTGCAAATCAAATGGAGTCAGCAGGAATTCATTGTAACACATAGGACTATTACCAACCTGTTGATGAAGTTGCCCAGGTTATTGAGAAGCTCAGAGTTGTTCTTTAGAGCCATGTCAGCCCAAGAGAAAGCGGAGTCCTGTCCTTCTGGACGCACATACAGGAGGTAGAACCGCCACACATCAGCTGGGATGCCTGTGTCCTTTGCCATGTCTCCAAACACACCCACACCACGGCTCTTGGAGAACTTTGTGTCCTCGTAATTCAGATATTCTAAGGGGATGGAACAGCACAGGTTACCGCGAGAGTCTTACACTCGGCAAAACACATAATTACTGAGCGAGCAATGCAGCATTCGTGTGTCAAAAAAGCGTTTTATAACCTTTTCAAGCATCTGCTGTGAACTCAAAAGCCAGTCAGATAATCTATCACATAAATAATGAATCAACTGAGGAAATCAGTCAGTTGTAATAAGTGCTTACCGGTAGCAACGAGGTGGCTGACTAGAGTGTAATTGTCCTGGGCTCCCAGTAGGGTGCAGGGGAACACCACGCTGTGGAATGGCACATTGTCTTTGGCCATGAAGTTGTACAGCTCCACCTGGTGGCAGAGATAAAACACCACACTGTGAGGATGACATCATATTAGATCATCATGAGATCATCCAGTTCAAAGAGGACTTATCTGCTCTCCCCAACCCCCATCTCTCTCTCTCTCTCTGCAAATACAGGGCATCACACACTCATAACAGGGAGCTCAATCCCGGGGTTTTAGATGGAGAGCGATGAGATGAGTCAGTTAGAGCGAAGAAGATAGTGATGCTTATGAGAAAAACGTCAGATTTTCTTCATACGTTTATATTTTTTTAGACAGATCAGACTTTAGGTCAGTTGAGACCATATGTAAATGCGCAAGTTTGCTATTCACGAGTGGTTTTCTGTTTGACACTTGCTGCTTTATGTGTGGGAAGCTGTGTGAGCAGTGCCCTTAAAATAACAAACTCAAGATCGCACACAAAATGTCAAATGGTTCCCCTTTTTAAGCAAAGTGGAGGACGGCTTTACAAATCACAAAAAGCATCAGCATGATCATGTTGAGGTTTGCATTTCAGAAGGGAGGAATCTTGAAAACCCATATTAGCCAATAGTGTACCATCTTCACTACATTCTACCATGTATGCGCTGTAGCTATGGGTATAAAATTGAACGTTAAACTCATTCATAATCAAAGAGGTTATGTCTCTCTCTGTTTCACATCAGGGTTATATGGGGCTAGGAATTACACTCTGTTCCAATGGAGGGTGAAAAAGACCAGATGGGGCAATGAAAAAAGCAATCAGACCCATTCTGTGATGAAAAGAAGACAAAATCTGTGCCAGGCTTGTGCATCAGTACTCTGTATGGCTCATAAAGTCTGACAATGTGTGCTGGGAGTGGTACCTGATGAGGATTCTTCCACCACTTTTCCCATTCGTCGGTGTAGTTGGCAGTAATGGACAGATAACCAATGGGGGCGTCAAACCACACATAGAACACCTGCAGAAGCAGAAAGAGCGTTTTGACTGACAGCGTTTTTTTTTCCCTTTGGTATAAGAAGTAATTATGAATTAAAAACATTAAGAGGATTGAATTATCAAAAATGCACAAGGGCCTAGACACAAAAACAAAAAATATACAGATGTGACTTCAGTCAAATTTCCTCATGCATTAGTGTGTGGAATAAAGTTTCAGAACTGTGGACTAAAACAAGTGATCAGTGTCAAAACATGCTTAGACAAGCCAGAGCTAAAAGGTCTCCCAGTGAGGCTTTAGTGTGCTATTAGGTATCATTAGTCAGTGCAGCATTTGTAAGCACTTAATGAAGTGTGTAGTCACTTTTTGATGTTTCATTAGAAATATGATCTAAGATACTAAATGTTTGCATTCGTTACCTCGTCCAGCTGGCATACTGGAGTAGTTACATTATGTTTTAATAAAGAAGGGTAATTGAGTGGAGTAAGCATCTCTCTCAGTGTATACAACCCAGACTAAAGGCAAACAAATGCTATCTAATAGTTAGATCTGCAATGTGAAAAAATCTATTCTATTATATGTTACAATAGCAGACCTTGTCTGTAAAGTCAGGGTGAGGTACTGGCGTTCCCCACAGCAGGTCCCTGGTGATGCAGCGAGGTTTAAGTCCATCTCTTAGCCAGGAGCGAGTGATTTGTTTCGCGTTTGTTGTCCAGTCTCCTGAGCTGGTTGATTTCTCCAGCCACTGCTCCAACTGAGTTTCTAGCTACATAAGAGAAAGAGGGAAAATGAAAATGCTAACAAAAAACACACGGTGTCTTAACTCCAAACTGCAGCTTAAGAAAGAGTAAAGCCGTTTATATAATAAAATTACTAGAGGAATAACTGTTTTCCACAAGCTGTCTTTGAACGCCACCTTAAACTTACTAAACTGGATTACTCTGTCTCCATCCCTGTGACCAAAGAAGCAGCATATAACTTGTAAAATGAACAACCCAGGGCATTGCAGAGCAGTGTGAAAAATCATACCTTTGGCAGGTCCAGGAAAAGATGTTTGGAGGAGCAGATGACAGGAGTCTGCCTGCAGACCTTACACTGAGGTTCCTGGAGGAGACAGGCGTCAACAATGATCATTACTGATTAAGGGCAAAACTTACCCAGACTTTCAACCTAAATTTGCCATTTTGCTATGAATTTATTCATCAATGTAAGCAAAAGCAACATAAAGAGTAATTAGGCCAACAATGAGCTATTGTGGCAGCCTCCCTAAATAATGAGAAAGTCTTTTTAAATTCACAGTTCTGCACCAAACTAGGAAAAACATTTCCTTAAAAGAGGCACAGATTTCTTCTCAGCAGCTTGGATATAGAGAAATGTGCTTCTGCTCCAGTAAGTGATACATTCTGAATATATGCTGCAGCTGCCATCACAGACCCAATTCCAAAAGTAGAAGCAGAGTATTTCTCCCTTAATATACATTTTTCAAGAAAGAATAAAAATGATGTAGACATTTCTTTTAAGACCTCTTTAATACTACATAGAACACACTTGATAACCTGTTTGAGAAAAAAAAGATTTAACTAACCCAATTTCACTTTTTTAAAGGAAGGTGTATAGGTGTGCAATAGGTGCACATACATTTGAGAAAAAATAGATTAGAAAACATTACTGCCTACACATGATTTTTCAAGAACTGAAGATACCTTGTGATATTCCAGTTTCTACCACCATAATTTTCTTTACAGTCATCAACAGCTATAAGAGACGGATTTGATGAGATTCCCTTTTTACCCCTATGACCACTTCAGATCTCCAGCAGGCTCCTCCTAACTCACCCTGAGCTCCACAGCATTGATGAGCCGCCCACACTTGTCACACTGGTCGCCACGAGCTTCTGGGTATTTGCAGTGCGGACAGATGCCTTCTACGAAGCGGTCAGCCAGGAAACGCTGACAGTGTTCACAGCGTAGTTGCTCAACCGTGTCTTCTACAAGAAAGCCATTGTTGTGGAGCCGCCAGAAAATATTCTGAGCTATCCTGAAAACAATAACAGAATTAAAAAGCAAATTCATCGGGGGTTGTGCCCGAGATGTAAGAGGAAGACCTCAGCCTTGTGTTAAACGTGTACAAATGACAAAAATGAGAGTTTTCTTCAGTACGAACTAACCAGCCGTTATAACTTGATGACAGTTCGTCTTCCAACTTCAACTGGCATTGTTTTACCATTTTGATGAGAAAATAATCTGGGTCAATATAGCAAATAGAAAACAAAGCAGTAAACTAAAAAAAGAAGCTTAAGGGAAGAGAGCTTGCATTATTGATTTCGTAAGAAAAATATGAAGCAAAATGGTATGTTAAAACAAAACTGATAGTAATCTTCGGTTGTCGGTTGGTGAATCTAAAATCAAAGGCCTAACCTCCAAAGTACTCCTCACAAATCAGGTCAAAAGTCTTTAATCTGTGGACTGTTTTCATTTCTCAAAGAACAGCATAGTGTTTGATGCCTTTTATGTTGTACGTTATCAAAGGAAAGGCCCAAAAACAAGAGTTTTTATCTATGTAATCCATTTCAACGTACAAGCTCTAAGATTTAGATCTAATCTTTAATGGAAAAAGTGCTTTACTTTTGTATCTCATTTCCCATTTTAAGCAGGTAAACTCAGCAACACCATTTCCATGCACACACTGCCAAAGAAATCAAACCCTCTCCATTCCTTTCCTCGTTGGAATAACTGCTACGAGCAGCAATCTACAATTCTGCAACAACAAACTGATATTTTACAAAGAACGTCCAATTTATTTTTCCCTGACTTACTCTGCCAATACTTTCTGATTTGACAGATTTTTGAAAGAAGTTTAGTTTTAAAAAATGATACTGCTTCTTAAATGACTCCATTTTTAGTCTTTTACTATGAAGTGGAGTCAATCTTCCACACTGATTTAGCTGACATGAGTTGTGCCAGTGTTCTATTATGATTGTATTTCCAGACATGTCAGAGCTTAACTACAAAGTTAAAACCAATATTTTTGAACAGGATTTATTTGGTAAACAGCTGGAAAGCAAACAGTAGTAACTTATGTCCAACGATCCCGCTCCATAATCTCTGATATTATGTACGGCAGAATGTATAGTTGAAAGAGCTGGATGTCCACATTTGCATGTATGGCAAGATTATGCTAATCCTATGTTCTGTAATTTTATAGTAAGTACAAAATAATCATATGGAAATATTTTAGTGCTTTCCTTCCGCATCCAAAAAATGACAGGACCTGGCTCTTGATTTATCTGTTTGAAGACGGCTTGTTCAAAGATAACCCTTGTCTTTCACTACTGAAATAAGAGTTGATTAAAATTTTGTCACTGGTGGCACTAAACAGGTCGACACACTTACTCCGTCTGCTTCTCTGTAGTGGTTCTACCAAAAAAGTCAAAGTCAATTTGGAACCATTTGTAGATGCTGGCGTGGACAGCGTGGTACTTGTCACAGATCAGCTGTGGCGTCAGTCCCTCCTCTCTGGCCTTGTTCTCTGTGGCCGTGCCGTACTCATCTGTGCCACACACAAACAACAGGTTCCAGCCTCGCAGGCGTCCATACCTAACGGAAGTAGATTGACAGAAGGATTAAGTGGTGCAGGAGGTAAAACGTGAAGACGATGAGTGAAACAGCGATGCACATAAACTGAGAAAGAAATAAAAGCTCAGAACAGAAGAAAGATTGAGGATAGAGTGAACAATGACAGACTGGATAACCTCTTGGTGAGGTAGATTATGATGGACAGCTGTGATTTTAACATTCAGAAGGCTGTATGTTCATGCCTCTATATTACAGATGTACAGGATTTCTATATTTTCATTTTTAGAGAATATAACAATGTGTGTGTAATTACTGTTACATACAACATTTTGTTCACTATTATCAGTTTTTTTCCTAATCCAATGTGCATTGTACATAGAAAAAACAGAGAAAACAAGAATAAATTCCTACCTGGAGAAGACATCAGCACTGAGGACGCAGCCAATGATGTTCCCCAAGTGGGGGACATTGTTGACATAAGGCAAGGCACTGGTCAACAGGATGTTTCGCTTGCCCTCCTGTGGCAAACTGAATAAATAGAAAGAAAAATTAAAAATACAGGACTGAATCAGAATTATGCATCTCAGTTCTCACCTCACTATATTATTGGATGATGATTTCACTAAATACATTTTAAGGTGAGCATCATCAGGCTGATTTATTTGGTGGTGTTGTTCTGGCTGTACAGGAAGGTTTCTGGATAACATCCTAAAGGACGATGCTCTGTACACATACTTTTCCCACAAGTACCTCTAACCAGGACTATCTAATTATTGACTAGACTGAAAAGAGGCCCCTTTTACTACTTACATGGGGTGTTGTCTGTCTGTAGCCAGAGGGCTGGTGCTCAGACCCTTACTCCAGTTGAGAATAGCTGCTTCCAATTCCTCCTCTGAAAAAGCACGCTCGCCTTCCTCACCCTAAACAAATGCAAAGATACAGAAATGAGGTTTTAAACCAACCAAGAGGACAACAATATCTAAATCCAGGACGTGACAAAAGGACCCAGACAAACATCAAATGAACTGCAAGCCTCAGTGGACTCAGTTAAGGTCTGTCTACATGATTCTACAGCAAAGAAAACACTGGGTGAATATGGGATCCATGGGAGAGTTGCAAGGTGCAAACCACTCCTGGCCAAAAAGAACATAAAGGTTGGTCTAGCATTTGCAAAAAAAAAAAAAAATCCAGACGAGCCTGAAGACTTGGAATAACATCCTGTGGACTGATGAGTCCAAGGAGGAACTTTCTGGAAGACACGGGTCCCGCTACATTTGGTGCAAAGCTAAAACTAAATTCCACAAGAAGAACAGACCAAAAGTGAAACATGGTGGTGGTAGTGTGATAGTTTGGGGCTGCTTTGTTTCAACAGGACCTGGACGATTTGTCATAATTGATGGAGCCATGAATTCTGCTCTCTATCAGAAAACCCTCCTGGACAATATCCACCATCAGTGTATGACCGAAAGCTCAACACAAATTGGTTTCCGCAGCATGCAATGCCCCAAAAGCACAAAAGCATGTTCACCTCCGAGTGGCTCAAATTGAACAAAATTGTGGTTTTGGAGTGACCAAGTCAAAGTCCTGGCTTGAATCTAATTCGATTGTGGCAAGACCTTAAAAAGACAGTTCATGCTCGGAAACCATCCAATATGGATGAGTTTGAACTATTCTGCAGAGAATAGTGGATAAAAGTTCCTCAATGTTAATGTAAAAGGTTGATCACAAGCTGAAAATCATATCTTAGGTTCAGGGGGACAATTACTTTTTCACAGAGGTGATATATGTTTTCAGTAATTCTTCAATAAATCATAAATTAAATAATAGCATTTTGTGTTTTGTGGATTATCTCTGTATAATATTCCATATACAGAAATGTTAGTTTGATGATCTGGAACATTTAAGTGTGGGAAATATTCAAAAATAGAAGACTGCTGTGGCGAGGCAAATACTCTTGCATGGCACTGTTCATGTTTCCTGAGGCATATGCACAAATCACATCAGGCTCTGAAGCGCTTTCCAGTCAACACTGTTCAGTAAGAGAGCTTCAAGTCTTATAGTTATGCTGATAATCTGGCAGATACCTCAGCAGGACTGCAGTTGCACGGCTGCGTGTTTCTGCCCTGGCTGCTCTGAGGGGCAGGCTGTCTCTGCATGTAACTCTTCATGCCCTGCAGGCCTTTTCCCTGCAGCACTTTCTGAGCAGCAGACAGGCAACTATGTACAGAAGCCACACGGTCGAACCAACCATTCACAGATTTGTGTTCACCTGCAAAAGAGACAGGCCAATGGAAAAGGAGAGACAAGAGGGAAAAAGATGAATAGGCAAGGCAAGTTTATTTATATAGTACATTTCAACAACAGGGCGATTCACAAAGTGCTTCACAAACACGTTAAAACAGCAGATGAAAACACAATTATAAAATGAAAAACAAAAGAAAACACATTCATAAAAATCATTAAAAGGGTTAAAATAAGATTTAAAATAACTGTTAAAATGATTTAGTCAAATAGGAAGGTAAAAGGTCAAAGAAAGGTTGACAGACAGACAATTTAAGCACAGCTAATGACAAAGAATTTTTAAATTAATTAGTAATCACCCAGTGCTTGTGAAGAGTCAGATAAAACCGGGTACAGTGCAGCCCACAAAACAACATCGGCAACTGAAACAGCTTCCTGAAACACAACACAGTTTAATTAACGTATTATTGTAAACTATTTCAAAATTGACATGTTTGAAAAACCCTAAACAGAGCAGAGTGATCTACCCGAGGCCTTGTAACTATTATAGTCAATTATGAGGACTATTTGCGGTATGACTGGAAGTGTATGTATAGCTGTGACTATCTGTGTGCTTACCACAGTTTTTCTTTAGTTTTACACATACAAATGTAACCAGAGGAGCTAGATGTGGTACAGCAAACGTGCACAGTTAAGCTCAGCTAAACTTCAAGAGACATGATGAACTTTTGCTGCACTGACTTTACTATAACCACCTGAAAGGACCTTGGTGAGTGTTAATTTTGTGTTTATCTTCATAATGTATTAACATAATATATAGCAACTAAACACTGACAAATAAAACTGCTGAACACGTGGATACTGTACCCCAGTTAAATATGGCGTGCCACCCTTGCTCAAGCTTTGGTCCAAGAAATTTAGGGGACCCTGGAGGACTGTGGACACCTCTGATCCTTTTCCCTGCAGCACTGCCATGTAAAGAGCCTGTAGGAGGGCAGGCTGAGCAAGAAAGACAAAGACAGAGGTTAATTAGAAATGACCAAATGACATCAGATCAAGCAGTAAACCAACACACTGTGACTGAGTTCAACAATACATTTCCTTAAACATTATACAGACAATTGACACACGTGTCCTAGCACTGATTTCTGTACACTGTTCTTTGGAGAAAAGAAATTTTAACCATTTATCTGGATGGATTAATGTCCATGTGGTTAAATTAAGCACAGCAAGATGATTGTGTACAACAGAATTTACAAAAGCACTAATTGCAAGTATATTTCACAAACTGATTTGTATTACAAATTACCAGAAAACAACAGGGTTGATTTAGTTATGTAGAGCTTACCTGAAGATCTGTAGCCTCCCATTCAAGCCATTGGTTGCAAAGCTCACTGGATTCTTGTCCACTTACTTCGAATAGATATCTAAGGTGTAACAGTAGGAAATCCAGTCAAACAGTTCCAGCTCACTAAGCATGAAAACAATCTGTGCTCAGCATTAATTTATCTGCAACATGTATGCACCATCCTCAAGAGAAAGACACAGTGTATCTCCAAATTTAGCTGCAGTGCAAAAGAATTTTAAATCTTAGCAATATATTTTATTGATGAAATGTTTTTACACCATTTTTACGACTGGCCTTAGTTTATGGTAGAATCATGGCATAATCATACAAATGTATTTCTAGATCTCTCTGTTTCATGCATACAGCACTGCACTGTCACTGCAGTTTTAAAAGGGTTAAAGAATGTGTTTTACCAAAGTGCAAAATCTCTGTTGGTATTTAGCCAAGCACATAGCTTTGCTTGTTTTTGCTCAACATTTGAGATATTGATCTTAGACATTTCTCTTAAAATATGAAGGAAAATTATTTTGATGAGCCGACAGCGACAAAAACCCCAAGAGACTAAAGCTAAAGCTATCCAGGAAGTCAGCAAAAATAGTTTTTGTTCTTGAACTGACTCTTTAAGATTTCACACATCTCAAAAATTAAACAGAGGCAGTGATTACAAGCAACAACATTCATGTGAAATTATCACTGTTACTGATATAAAGCAAAGCAAGAAGGACTATGTATGGTGTACTGACCGACAGATGGCATTGGAGCTGAAAAGGTGCAGCCCACCAGGCAGGATCAGGGCCGGCAAAGTTGGACGGCTGAGAAACGGCACCACTCTCTCTGTAAAAAATACCAAAACACACAAACAAACAAAAAAAAACAATATAACGAGCTTGGTTAGATAATGCCAAATAAATTCACACAACAGTAGATGAACAAATTGCCGGACAAGTTCAACTGGTTCTCTTTTGTCTATTAAGTCTGGTTGGAACAACACAATCTTGGCAGCAAGTTTTATGATGACTCAAGAATTCAATATTTTTGAGAAGGAAAAAATATAGCAGGCATTTTATTACATTCACCTGAACAAATTAGTAAGAAATTACAGTTTGCCTAAAACAACATATCAATGACAAAAAAATACAGCATTGTCATGTAAGTTCTATCAGCACAGTCATATACCATTCAAGAGATTTTTCAGCAAAGTGGCTTGCATGATTCATGTACTTCAGTGAGACAATTTGTTACTCATCCCCCATCCAGTTTATATGTGTGCATTTCTGAGTACAGCTTGTTCATTTATGCACAGTGGCTGCCTCCCAGATGGTCCTGGTTATTCATCCCTGTGATCCCGCTCCCAAGAAAGGACTAGCACACATCTGGGACCAGACCACCACTATAGAACTGGGATGTCTTACCATTTCATTAGAATCTAATTCCTTTCCATCATATCCAGATGATAGAAGATCATCTGTCTAATAAAGAACCTCAGAGAGTAATAAGGAAGCAGTCGTCTAGTACAGGTAAACTAAATTCAAAACAAAATACACTGCATTGAACACATTGGTGAACTTTGCCCAGGCAGATTTCTAGCATTAAACAGGCTCTCTTTTGAAAACATTAACAACTATGAGTCAGAACTGCAAATGCCAAATTAGTCATTAGTTTTCCAGGAGAGAGGTGTAATTTCATTGAAATCTGTATCAAGAAAATCAAAAACCACTTTAAGTCTGGGTAAATTCACATGGCCAACTTGGATTTTGGACTCTCTGTGCAATTTAGCCAGGCACTTATTTTGGTTCAAACAAGATTTCAGGCCTCTAGGTATCCATTAAAGTTTTCTGCTGGGTTCAGCCCGACCCGTCTGGCAGGAATGACAGTGTCTATGTGGCATGCCAGATCAGATATTTACTTGAGATTGTTGGCAGGTTCAAATCCACCCCAATAGTTAGAACAAATATTTGTCATTTACAGCAAACAAGCAAACAGACAAGCTGATTAAAGACAATGATGTTTGAAAAGGAGTAGTGAAAAAGGTATTGTGCAAAATGTGTCATGTATATGGCAACATAATATATTCCTCAACTTGTAATTCCACAGAATTGTGTTTACATATAGTGTTGTTATTGTTTTTTTTAAAAAGATAAATAAGGACAGATAAAGATAATTCAGTTGGCTGACTGGAAAAAGTAAAGTTTCTGGATCTACTTCTGGATGTCATTTATCATATTTTTCTTCTGTATCAAAGTCTGAAAGCACAAATAATCACAACTAGAATAGTCACGTTATTCAAATTAAAGTTCTGGATTAAAAATAACAAATTCAGACTGTAACTCAATAGAAATGCACCACACTGTGATACTGGGGTAAACTGTACCTGTAGCTCTGTACTGCTAAACAAAGACAACATGAAGCTGCACAAACAAACAATACTAAAGCAAGACAAACAAAGCAGTGATATTGCAATAAGAGTTTTTTTCTAGCCGCTTCTCAGATACAGATACTGTTCACTCCATTCATCGTGACTGACACTGACAGGCAGATGTCAGTTACGGTGAGCTAAATATGCAGCTTGCTTAGTGTTACACAGCAACAACCGTCGGTTAAAGCACAAATTCAGCTCAAACTTGACAAGACGATATGTAATTGAAAGCCAGTACCAAACTAAAGTCGTTATTAGCGGAACTGCAGTTAAATTAACACTGTAAAGTTTAGCTAACCATGCTTTCTTACCTTCGTGGTTGACATAGTGGACGCTACACTGAACTCCTGTCACTTCTAAAGCAGCTAGCACCTTCAGGCAGTGTGGGTTGCCTTCACTGACGAACAGCTCCATGGTGCCGGTGGTGGCTTCTCTGCTATAAGGCTGGCGGTTTGCTTTAATAATGGCGATTTTTGTAACTTTAAAGCGAGTCAAGTAGCCGTTGATAGTAAGTTTGCCGGGGAGTGCTGTCCACGCTGATGCAAGCACTGTTGGCTCTAACAAAAATGGCGGACGTGTAGTTTTACGTCAGCCTCCGCGTCGCTCAGAGAAACCGTAGCTGTCTGCTTAGAGGACTACATCTCCCATAAACCTTTCCCACAAGCAGCCCGTTGACGTACGTGCGATGTGCTTGTTCTGATTTATAATACAGCAACAGTGGGCGGGATCGATGTCGTGTGTCACGCATTTCTCATCGGGCGACGCCTTAATCAGAAACAAACGCACCGCTGCGTTGCCTTTTAGTGTCATCTGATTGGTTCCTTGTAAAATCATATTGGCCGATTGTAGCCAATCTTCCACCACCAAACCCTGAGCAGCACAGGCTATTTTCTATCCGCTTAAAGAGCGAGGAGGCTCTATCATTATGGGCAGCAGGGGCATGCAAGTGCCCATGCGTGACTGTTAATTTACTAAAGTGTGGGTAAATTATGTGAAGTTATTTCTTATTTTTTCCCCACGAGAAAACGCAACAAACTTGCCAAGACGCAACTGCTGGTCTCTCTGCAGTTCACTCCGTAAACACAACTGAGCAGTCACCACGTCGCTGCAAGGTGAGTGATGCAAAGGTTTCTGAATTGCTGCTGAACTGCTGAGACGGAGAACTTATTTTCTGCAAAGATATTCATGTAAAATATGTTATTTCTGTGATGTTCACTCTGTTTATTTCTGTGATATTGTTGCAAATCTGGAAATGTTATGGTGTGAAGAGTTTGTTTTTGCGGTGGCTACAGGTAAAAATATGCCATTCCCACTCAGACATCCAAAATATTTTAGTATTTAATTAATTTAATCATCCTTTTACCTAATAATTAATATTTTGTATTGTTTTGGAAGTTTATGATTCTTTATTCTGAAAATGCAAGCTGATTCAAACCTTAATTTGGTGGGTTAAATATCTCAATGCCATAATGTTATCATCTGATGTAAAGCTAGCACAATAAAGTTGTAGTCTTTTGTAACTGCCAGAGTGTGCATTCATAAAAAGAGCAGGGTTACATGTTGTGAGTCTTTGTAAATCAGAAAATAGCTATTTTTTTTGGCCTTTCCTGAAAGATATGGATATGATTTGCACATTGATTGTCAAAGAAGGTGCAGTCCAGTGCTGTACCTAAATCATTCTGCCTCCAAAAATAGGCCATAGCTGCACGTTTGCTAAAATAAGAAGTGTACATTTTCCAAAACAAGTTATTTTTCCACATCACAGTGTCAAACCACATGTAGCCTGTGCTGTCACAACTGCTCAGACTCAACTAGTGCATTGAAACAGAGCCGCATAGGGCAACTCACTGACCCAACACACGCATAAAATGTTTAAACCTGCAACCATTTCCTGTGGAGGAGCACTTTCCACTTTTTAGAGTTTCCTGCTCAACCCCTCTCTATCTACACACGTCATCTGACACCAGTTTCCTTTGTTTTGCTTCTCTTTTATGTAGACCTTCAGACAATGGTGCATTCTCACGTATTCCATAACTACAATGATGCAGACACTGCGATCCCGTTATTGGTCATCTCTTCAAATGTCACGCTGATAAGAAGTGCTAATCTCAACAGTTTGCATATGGCATGTGTCGTGCGGAAATGTTTGCATGCCTCTGCGAGCGAGTTAGCCCTTACATGCTTTACAGAAAGTGTATGGATGGGTTAACCACAGGGTGTGATGGAAACAGTTTGACTGACGCATTGCATTTTTGCTGTTTCATAATCGTTCTTAAGTCCATGCAAAGCAGGAGATTTGCTCCCTTTTTTGCCAGCCTCTGACGACACAAGCTTGAAAGATTATTTTTCACTTGCAACTTTGCTGATTAAAAGTGCCCTGTACCATGTGCAGCATTAGGATGAGGGTTACAAGTTCACTGTAATTACTCGTGTGCTGCACACGCTGTTGCTGTTGTGGATGCAACGTCAGAGAGAGAGATTGAGAGACTGAAGAGTTTTGCATTGTGGTATGTTACTAGTCAGATTATTCTGCAGCTCTGGCATGTCTAAGCCTATGTGTGAAATGTGTGGATACTGTCAGTTGTGGAGCAAAATTATACAGTACCAAAACCTTATCTCATGTGTGCTTTGTACCACACATCAGAGACAACCTCAACACAGCTTTGGCTTTAAATGCAATTTACTAACATCTGGTCCTTTATAAACAGTCCTAAACCCTCCACATCTGACAGATAGTTGTTTCTTTTATGGCATTCACTTACTGGTTTTGTCTCTTGGTTTAATTGTGCCTCAGTTTTGATTAGCTTGCCGTGACTTTGAACTTTCTCTCAATTAAATCCAGCCTTGCCTCATTGCTGTTTCTCCTCCCTTTCTACCTAATTTCTGTCTCACCAACAGTTCTCATGACCTCAAGCTCATCATGTGATTTTGCATGACATACTACAAAGAGAAAGGGGGGTCTCAAACAGATTATATAGAGATTAAAGTAGATTTAAAACACATTCATTTTTATTTACAGCCAGTTTATTTGGTGCACCGAACTGAAACAACTCAATAATAAATCCTACTTTCATTAGAATTAAAGTGTTTTTGTGTAAAGGCATTTATTCAGTGTTAGGGCTGTATTGCAGGCTAGAGTTTGTGGTGCAGTTCAGTTGTCATATTGAAAGATGTTTAACATTTTATCCTTCGTTTTTACAACTGATGACTTACCAAACTAAATGTCCTGTGTATCCCAGTGATCCCAGCATTGAAGAATATGAAGTAAAAGATATAAATTTAAGTGTTATACCTATAATTATTTTCATTATTGATTAATTTGCAGTATTTTCTTGATTATCCAAATAAGTATTTAGTCTGTATGTTGTCAAAAAAAAGTGAAAAAATTCCACTCACTATTTCCCAGAGCCCAAAGTGAGGTTTTCAAACTACAATATATTTAATAAACTATGAAAATGCAGCACAACCCCATGTTCGAAAAGCTGGAATCCACAATATTTTTGACCTTTTCTTGCTTGAAAAAATGACCGAAATTAATAATCAATGGTCAAACGTGTTGTAATGTTGTTTATTGAACTAAGTGTTGCTTTTTTAATGGATTTTATTTGTGTTTTTTTGCACTGAAATATTTGAGTCAATATGTTTTTTTACTGATTTGTAGGAAAGTACCGTTAATACAATCACAAGCAGTCTGTGTCATCTTGAATATAAAGTGTTTGTGACTACATTATGACTACTTTTAGAAGAACACAGGTACCTGTTTACCTACCATACTACTGTAATGTCTGTACAAAAGCAGCTTTCCATGTCTCAACTACTGAAGAGCGGAATAGCTCCACTTACATTCACATTTGTGCTCTGCTTTCCTATGTTGTTTCTGCTTTTATTTTTGTTATCAGTGCAGTGAATTTTGCTTTCACTAGGTTGTACTGGGCATAGGTACATCACTATATACACTACAACTCCATGACAACAGATATAGTTATTGTCCAAGTGTGGATAAAACACCTGCTTTTCCTGATTTGATTTATGTCACACATGGTAGCAAGTGAAACTGAACAAAGTTTGCTTTAATAAATAAAAAAGTTCATAATTATTCCATAACAAAGTATGAACAAAGTTTGCTTTAATAAATAGTTGATTAGTCGATCAACAGGAAACATTCTGGAACTGTTTTATAATCAATCAATCCATTATTTTAGCATATTTTTTTGAAAAATCAAAGGCAGTAAAATGCTCTTTCTCTGGTTTCAGTTCTCAAATGGAAAATTTTTCTGCTTGATGACAGTGAGCTGAATATCTTTCATTGATTGAATTTTAAAGAACAACAGCAGCTTCACATGGGCAAACACTAATGTTTGACACCTCCCAGCCCTTATTGTTATTGCTGTAATGTTCCTTTATTGAACAGGTAACCTCTCTAACCCTCTGAAGGCTTCAAAGCTGTGTCTGTGTGAGCGTCTCGTCTCTGTACCGTTTGCCTTGGGAGGTTTAGCTGCTCTTCCTCGTGCCTCAACAGTATCGTGCTCACTTCAGCAGCACATCGCTGAAAGTGGGTCTTCGACTTGCCTGATAGCTTTTGACAGCTCACTCTCATCCCCGGTGGATCAATGGAGCTCAGCGCTCTTCATTAGAAACATCAATGTACCACACATTCCCACAGGCTCAACAACAACCCACCAGCCCAGTCAGTGAAGATTATTTTTTTATTTTATAAAACATCATTCTTGACTGATAAATGACAGTTTACTTTTTTCAGCCAATGTAGGAATATGGTGAAGGAAAAAAATCCTTGTTTGCCTGTTGCTAACTCATATCTTATATATGAGTATTTGCAACAACATGAGCATTGTTGCTCACACATCACCTTCCACGTGAAAAAGAAAATGTGATTGTTAGTTTTGATTTATATCACATAAAAGATGGAATAATTATGAACTTTTTCAGTTTGTCTGCTCCAGACAAACAGAAAAAGTTGCTTCAGTGCAATGTAACCCGCACAACTCTTACATTTAATCTTCAAGTAGCATTTAGCGAAGAAATAAATTAATGTCTAGTGCAAACTTCTGAATCATTCCTATCAATGTTGAAACTATTTGCCACATTGCAAGATAATATGCAAAAGTTTTTTACCATCACTTCATCTTTAAGGTCATTTTTCATTCCATAAAATCAAAATATTTGCCAGTTGTTCTTTCTCAGATAAGCAGATTGCTGTCTTTTGTGTTTTGATATTGTAAATTGCTTGATCTTGGAGTTTAGTAGCGTTCACTGCAAGAATCAGCAATTTGACAGTGTAGCCTCATACTGGGCAGTTGTTCTGATCATTTTCCACCATTATCTCACATTTTAAAGTGTATGGTTAATTCCTTAAATCCAGAGTTGCTGTGTTAATACATTCATTAAGATTAAAACAAAGTCATGTCATTCAGTTGGCTAAAAATATGGCTCCAGTGCGGTTTGATGGTGAGAACTACATTTTGTGCCGTGTCTAATAAGCTCCTTATAAATACAAGAAGCGTTTTCTTCACCTTGTTTTTCTCACTGAAATAAGCTTTTACTTTTCAGCTAGGAGTATACTAGCAGTTTAATTTTCACCTTCCACTTTATTTTCCTGTAAAATGCATAAGCTAATTAAAAAATGTGATGCCTGAATTAATTCTTTCAAGAGTTTAAAAAGCCCCCAGGGCAATCCTGCACTACTTTGCCTAACTGGCAAACACTGGCCTGTCTGGTTGTTGTTTATATTCAAATAGGGGAAATGAGAACTTGAATTATACAAGTGAACGCTCTGAAGATGTTTGCTATGTGTCGATGCAGGCTGCAGGGTTCATTGTAAACACGAGTGTTGCATCAGCAAACGCTTGAAATGATGGCATCACACATATGAAATGTTTTTATGTGCAACAAGGAAAAAATAACACACATGAGAGGCGCTGGAGACGGTAGTTGGTCACAGAGGTTGTTGTCATGATGACAGCAGCGAGTCTGAGCCAATGGATGGTTTACTGTCATCATCTGCTTTTTGATTGGCTCTCTGACAGTTTACTCAGCTAATCAATGAAATAATGTAGCTCACCTGTTTCGTGTCATATATATATATATATATATATATATACACACACACACACACATGCATTCCCACACATTCAGCAGGCAGTCATCACACAGGGAAACGCACTGTGTGTTTCAGTGTCTCTCTCTGGTCTAATCATCAATAATGCATGGCTTTGGGAGGATGAAAGGCTGTTTTGGCTTGAGGCGTGTGTCTCATATGGCGAGAGAGACATCAGCGCTAGTAGTTATAACTGTACATCCATAGACAAAGTGAAAGCTCCTTTACTTGGCTGTCCTCAGTAGAACTGTTCAGCATGATGAGAGTGAACCGATTTAAGGCCCAGTATGCTAATTGCCAATTTACTGATATCAGGAAAGTACTTTTTTTATTCATTGTAGATCTTCTTTGGCATCTGCATTGAGGGTCTAAGGATCGAGCACTTTAAATGTTCTTTTTGTAAAGAGAAGATTGGTTTTGGTTATTGCTCATTTCTGTGTGTTCAATGTAATCGATCTTGCTTTGACAAGGTTTAGGCTTTTATTTCTTATCATCTAATCTGTTTCGAGTGCAGCTTAGGTCAAATAATGTATCATACAGTAGCATTGATTTTTAGGAACATTTCAAGATACTTCTGAGCTCATTCTCAGATATACCGCTGTGCTACTACTCCTTTTACCCATTATGTATGATGTGATGCAATATGTTCCCTCAAAAGCCCTAACTGGCTACAAGTTGGGACTTAAACAGCCACTTTAGCAGGATGGCTGTTTGTATGTAGGTGTCCTATAGAGGCAGCATTCGATGTGCGGCTGTGTGGAACTTGGATATAAGCAGTTGTTGGGTTGACATGGTTATTAAATCAGCCGTCCTGTTCACTTAAAACGACTTGTTTTTCACTCATTGTCGTGGTAATTAATGTTACTGAACAGTCACGTGCAGCAACTTCTTTTATTTTCCTGTGATGCCTTTGGTTATAGACATTCATATGTAAATACAGTACAG
This sequence comes from Acanthochromis polyacanthus, assembly GCF_021347895.1. NCBI lineage: Eukaryota > Metazoa > Chordata > Actinopteri > Pomacentridae > Acanthochromis > Acanthochromis polyacanthus. The sequence continues at coordinate 8,406,012 of NC_067117.1, read as the reverse complement.
TGTGCGTGCATGCAAGTGTGTGTGTGTGTGTTTGCCATGTGGATATGCGGGAGTGCTTTGAAGTTCCTCATTCACTCCATACTCCTCTTCCCCATGTCTCGTCTCTCTTTGAACACCATGTAGCCATGATTATTAAAGCCGCCCTCTTCGACTTCAAACGTATGGAATGAATATGGATATGATATGACACCGAACTCTCCTCCAACAGCCTCCGCTCCGGTCCAGTCCTGCCGTGCGGTGAAGTTTGACAGGCTCTGCCCCGAGATCTTAAACAATCTCGGTTGGCTTGTCTTTGAGTTGAGGCGTGAGCTATTGGGGTAATTGAATATCTAAGTAGATCTGGAGCTACAGCAGAACATTGAATTTTACTCTTGCTGCTTGTTATACTTTTCTCTTCATGGATTCTTCTCAGATGCTCTGTGTCCTTTGAAACACTGTCAACTTGTACATCCCCTAAACATATAATTCATCACATTGAAATTTGCATTCCTTTTCTAATTTTAGGCTGCCCTCCAGTCAGAATGTCATAATAACATTATCATCATTCGGTTTTGCATACATGCCTTGGACCATAAACTCCAAATTGCTTTTTCCAGAGCAGACCATTTGTTTTTATACCTTCCTCAGCTCTCAGCATGGCCTTGAACACACAAGGAAATAAATTTGCTTGCGTCTGTAGTATCATGTGATGATAATGCTATTTATACAAAGTGATGTAAAACCCATGACAATAAAACTGTGTTTTGCTTATAATCACCTTACTAGGATGTTTGGTTACCACCGCCCAGAATGATGTACGTGCAGGGTTTGACAATAGAAGCCTGTTTTCACATTCATCTGCTGAATGAGGGAGATTTCCCCGTGCTCGCCATAAATCTGAGGTTAACACGTGTACATGTAGGAGTGTGATTATGTCACTCTTCTTTCAGTTAAGAAACGTGAAATCTTCAGCCGACACAGGAAATTAAGGATTGTGTACAGTGGCTAAACTTATTCTGTCTTTTTAAAAAAAACTAGAACTATAACAGACACAAATTATTATTCAAAAATCATTTATATGTTCATGAATCTGTCTAAAGGATCTTTAAGCTTCTAACCAGCTGTTCACTGTGGATTATCAGGCTTCAAGTCTATTTTCATATTATTGTGGAAAGAAATGAACTCTGGGAGTGCTTGGAAGTTGAGAAGTAAATGTGAAAATGTATGTATGATTTGAAAAATAGTTGATTAAATCATGCAAAACCACCATGAGGGCCTATAATCCCTAAAGAACTTAATCCAATGGCCTTTCCAGATTGTTGATTTGACTGAAACTCACTGTGACTGAAACTCTCTATGAGGTGTGTGAATGAAGCAAAAACTGAGGTGATTTGGATAAAAACGACATACTCTGTGTCTCTGCTAACGTCCATGGGGTTGTGTATCTCTGATGTCCAGCGGCACAGTTGACCACCCAGCTCTGCGTTTGGATCAATAGCTCAATCAATCAGCTGAACCGCTGGCCTTGTTTGTTTGGTCGTCACACAATACGTCTCTCTGTCTTTTTTCTCTCCTCACTGTGTTCCTATTCCTCAAGTTAAAAGATGGTTTATTTCCATGAATAGGTTGCAGCCAGTTATGACGCTCTCTCTGTCTCTGTCACTCCCTCTGTTTTCATCTCTTAGGCGAAATGCTGGCTAAATGAGGGAGGGAAGGGTCAGCAGGGGTTCAATGAGTGGAGGCAGGATCATTTGGCTGCATAGGATTAACTGTGTTTTTGTGCATACGTGAATCTGGGAGAGAGGTTGTATTTGCTTTTTTTTTGCAGGACACAGCTACTAGTTTGTATGATTTTCTGCCCCAATTTTTCCTTTAAAAGTCAAATGTTTTTTTAAACACACAGCAAATGTTTTCTCCTCTTTTTTTCTTATGTTCAAGGACTATCAGGTGCATGGATCTGACTGTAGAGTGAGCTGGTGACCTTGTTGACGAAGACACACTCTCTTACTTCAGAACCATGGTGAGTCGCTCTCTCTCGCTCTCTCTCGCATGCATGCACAGATTGTATAATTTCCATTTCTTCAACCCAGCCTGACTTGCATGCACATGGAGTTGGAGTGAAAGCACTCAAGCACAGGCAGCAGAGAAGTCACTCTTGAGTTTTCCTCCCTTCACTTGTTTTTCATTTCTGCCTTCTGTTTTTTTTTCCATCCATCCATCTCCTCATTTTGTGTTGCTGATACCACGTCACACGCCCTGATGCCCTCAGTCCCTGGCACAAACTACTGTAGCCTCTCAACAACCTTGACAGGGTGTCTGTGTCCGTCTCTGACACCATATGGCCTTCTCTGTATGTCGGGGTGTGTGATGCCAGTGGCCTTCTCTGCTGCCATGTGACCCGCAAATAGAAACACAGTCAGGCCTCATTTTTCCTATTGCGGATCCTCATTTGGAATCATCACAATTTGTACCTGTAAAATAAATAAGTTCAATTAAATCCCATATTCAGTAGTAGTAGTGGGAGCTTTTTAAAGTTATTTGAATTTGTTTTTAGTCTAATAGCCATGTTTGTTGCTGGTGTGAATCAGATGCAACTTCTACATCTAAATGACAAAAGCCCATTCCTGATGTATCCTGTCTAACAGGCTCAGCTGTTGCCCTTTGGGAGCCTCATAGCAAAACCCAGAATAACACAACTAAGGGCTTTAACCCTGCTCTAACAGCCTCATTTGCACACAACATGATAAAGCCTCCGCTGTCTGTGTAGAAGCTTTGTGCCCATGCAGATATGTGAATTTATGTTACTCAGTTACTGAATCTGCCTACATGTTTGGTTGAATCCACGCTCTGTTTAGTTTTTTTTTTTTTTTTTGCACTTTTTTTATTAGCCAGTTGCTCTGTGAAAAACAGGAAAAGGAAAGCAGGTGTGCAGTAGCATCACTAAAGCTCTTTCTGTTTGTGCATGAACAGTTATTGCTGTATGTTTTGGCTCTTTTTCACCAGAGGTATGTTGTCATTTTTGCCAGCTCATCTAAATTGTAAATTACATATTCCTAAAGCCATGCATCGGGATTATTAAGCTAATAAAACAACTGCTACTCTCTACATCGAGGCTCAGTTTTGCAGTCTAATATGATAACAGGGCAGCTCATCATTACTTATTTTTGCATGCATCAAAACTCACTCTACTGGCTGCTAACAATTCCACACTATAACTGTACTACTAAAGGTGTCTCCTGTCACGAAAGCAAATGGCAAGATGAAGAGGATATGACCCAAACTGTGGTTGAACCTTTGTGTGTCGAAGCAGCTTCCTGTTTGCTTGCTTGCCTTGTACTTCTGATTTTGCCTGTCCTTCCCGAGCTCAACAGCACGTTCTGAAAATGTCTTTGAACACTAGAACCACCAACTGTCAGATTCTACTCATCAGCATTTTAGCAGCTTACTGTTTTAATGAAGAGCCACTGATTTTGTTTATTGTCTGATATTGCTTCACAAATATCTTCTACTTCACATAAACTGTAAAAGGATGTTTAAAAAAATGAATGAAAGTGCAGCAAAGAATTGCAATGATTTACAGCTGCATTATGTTTGACTTTGTGCCTGCATACACAGATACATACAGGAAGCTCCCAAACGTAGATATAATCAGTCACAGGAAATTAATTTCTAGGTAAATACAGTCAGCGGCCATTCACAAAAATGAAGAAGTGGCTTTTAGCACACTTAAAAAGAACTCAGTTAAAACTTCTTGGTATTTATTTGTAGGCATAATCACATCCGTGTTTTAACTAGACTGTGTAAAAAATAACTACCTTTTTCAGTGTAAGAAGCAATTAAAACCTTTTAAAACACGTTTTAGAGCTAGCAACATGTTTTGTGTATATTTCGTCACTTGTATGTCTTCCTCAAAGTAAAAGCAACGATGTTATATCCTGACCTCTTGGTTATTTTCTGGCATGGTTTGGGTCCACTTGTGCCCTTCAAGGGAACTGTTGCGGCATATCCGTACAAAGTTAAGCATCAGAGTGATCACCTTTATCCTATGGTGGAGCATTTCTCTCCTAATGGAAGTGGTCTGTTCAAGAATGACATGCCTCCATCTATAGGGCATGAGGGGTCACTGGTTTGATGAAAATAATATGAATCATATGCTGTGGCTTTTACAGTCGTCACATCTTAACCCAAATGAACAACTAGATGAGATTTTGGACTTGTTATACACTTGTCTCCAACACCATCCTTTAAAAACCAAATGGGAATGATGGTGTTCATCTTTCCAGTAGAGTTCCAGAGACTTGGAGAATTAATACTCAGGCATATTAGTGCTATTTTGGCAGTATGTGGTGGTCCAACGCCTTACTGAGACCCTTTATACTGGTTTGTCCTTTAATTTGTCAGTCTTTGCATGTGTGTTACTGTGCTGCAGCTACCTCACCAGCTAAGCAGCTATCCATGCTTGTAGTTTGAGAAAGATATCATAGCAAATTAATGTGGAAAGGTATTTGTTCTGATTCATTAGATTTTGATGAAGTGCCTTGGAAATGCTCCTGTGTGTCTTACAGTGATTTTCCTGCCAACATTAGTCAGTCAGCCATCCAGGCAGGCAGTCCTTCTGCCCATATGCTGGTGCACAGGGGTTTTACTGTAAATCTCTGTAGCTGTGGGGGTTACAGATCCATTCCTGTGCTTTAATAACGGTGGGATTATCAAGGTTCAGCCAGCTATCCCTGCTCTCTCTTCCATCAGCTCACAGCTTCATCCAGCTTCAACCATTCTTCTCCTGCTCAGGTTCTCAAGATTTTGAATTTATTCTTTGTGTTTTCCCCATCCATTCCTCACTCCCTTCCCTTTTTGCGCTGTGTGGTTGTCTTGTTCGGCTCTCTGGACTGTCATTTTCTCACTGAAACGGGCTACATCTGACTGTGACTGTTGCTAGGTATCTAGGGACGATCCCATTTGCTCGTGCATCTAAATGTGTGTTTGAACAAGTGTGTGTGTTTGTGGGGGTGGGTTGGTGTATGTACTGTGTGAGGCTGTATTTCTATGTGCCTGGCAGAAAGTTAGATGTTCTCTTATGTAAGCGGGTCCTGGCTGGGTAAAGCAAGGGTTTAGCTTGGGGATGCTGGCTCAGGTGGAGAGATTGAGACAGATGCTATTTTGGGTTTGCTGCACTCCTTACATCCTCCAAACGCATGAGTTATTCACTCACATGGGTCTCTTAGTTCTGAGAGGATGAAAGGACAATAGGAAAGTGGTGTGCAGATATCTGTGCTTTATCTTCTGGCATGTCTGTCATGTATACAGAAGTTGGAAGTGGAAAAAAATGTAATATTGTTATTCACAAATATTGTTGCTGTGTTTTCATTCATAGTTTGTTACTTCTGACTAGCACAGAAGTGACCCAGTTGGCAGAACTTTTAACGGCAGCCACTTTTTTCTTTACTGGTTAAATGAATAAGATCTAGTGTATTAATTAGTGAGCTTTGTCTGTGCATGTAATCCAATTTTGTTTCCTTTGGACAGTACCAGGCTAGCTACTCCCCCCTATAACTAGAGCTGCTGTGCTGAGCTAATCTACCAGGCTGCTGGCTGTAGCCTTACAGTGGTCAAACAATTTCTCTAATATTTTTGTTCTAATGTTGAAAAGCAGTTCAATTGCTGCCATGATTGTTTAAGACTTGAGGTAATGTCTTCATATGTCTTGCTCCGTCTGAGCAGCATTCCAAAAAACACTACAGAGTTGAAGCCAATGCATGTTTAGCATTTTTACAAGAAAAAGAGATTTCTTGAACAAAAAAAGATATAGAGCATGATTTAGATTTATTTATGTTTATGAGCTTTTACATCTCCATGCTCCTGTTTTATCGCTGAGGTCGGCCAATCAGATGGTCCTTAAAGTTCCCAGATCCAGACTCAGAAGCAGAGGTGACCAAGCTTTTTCTGTAACTACATCCAGTCTGTGGAGCCGCCTACCTGTTCAAATTAGAACTGCTCGGTCTCTTGATACCTTTAAGGACCTGTTGAAGACATATTTGTACTCTCCGGCTTTTAATTGTAGTTGAGTGTTGACACCTTGATATATGCCGTTGTTTATCTTGCTCTGTATGTTTCTTTACAGATTATGTCTTGTTTTCTGTTTTGAACTGTAAAGCACTTTGGTCAACCTTGGTTGTTTTTTAAATGTGCTATATAAATAAAATTTACTTGACTTTTGTTGATTTTCTCCTAGATTAACATGGACTTTCATTTGCTGCACAAAGAAGGATTCATATTTTCTTCCTTTGAATCTACTCATCACTGCATGACATTTTTCCATTGCCATCTCACAACTCTGGTAATCTCTCTCTCTTTCTCTTTCTGTTCTTTCATCTGTGTCAATTTTCCTGTTTCAGGACATGGCACTGGCCTGGCTCCAGTCTCGCCTGCCCTGCACACATCCCAGCAAAGCTTGCTGAACAGGACTGCGTGGAGAGCCATGCTGTCTGGTACTTGGCGTCGCTCTGTGGGGCATCAGCAACCTGCTGCAGCTCCTGTGGTGACCCCCAGAGGGATGACAGTCTGTGGGGTTCCCAGCGGTACAGTGGTCCTCGAGGCCCAATATGACTATAACTACAGAGGTGCAGACGGGCGGCAGGTGTGCATAAGAGAGGGCGAGCGGTTTGTTCTACTGAAGAAGACCAATGCTGACTGGTGGCAGGTGAGAAAACTGTTCATCTTGTGTTTTTCTTGTTCCAGTTGAACCATGAATGTTAGAAAGCATGGATATAGTACATACAACATCCTGCAGGTTTCAGTTGAAAAATAAGGCTGGTGCTATCTTTACTGTAAACAAATCGCGTGAAAACACTGAAACCAACACAGTAGCAGTCTCTCAATACTGTCTCAGTTTCTGGTCCTCATTGAAGACTATAATGCATTAACAGTATAGAATTTTATTTTTCTAATCTAATTCTTATTTTGCTCCCATTGCATTTTTCCTCACTGGTCTTATTTTCACTGCAGTCAGAAATCCTGCACAGCACAACTATGAGTGAACATAGAGAGGACTCAAAAGTGTGTCCTGTGTAGTATGATGCTGTTATTATGCCATAAATCACAAGAAAAAGAAAAAAAAAATGAAAGTTGAATTTCTTTGACAATTTATTTTACAAAAAATGAAAAGAAATGCAAGATGCTAGCATTTAATAAGTGCATGTAGATGTTTCTAATGCTAGAAAAACTTGGTTCTACAATCATTCGGTACTAACTGCTTACATTTTTAATTTGTCTACACGTCTCCTTTCAGCCTTGTGTAAACACAGTCTGTAGATGGAAAAATCTCCAAAAAATCACCAAAAAGTTCCTCAATTCTTGTTACATGAACTTATGCTCACAGCTGAGTCACTAATAGTTTCTGATTGCACAGAGGAGCACAGAAGAAACTGCTTTTTTTTTATTTTTTTTTTAACAGAATCTCGTTACTGCGTGAGGTTTAGTTTTGGTGAATTTTTGAATAGAACGTGTGTAATAAGTTGATTGCCATGAAATCTTTAGACTTTAAACTTAAATTTGGTTAAATTTCCATTTGAAGCGGTATGTCACACATGATTAGGACTGTAAGGATTGTGAGAAAGTTGAAAATGTAGAAGTTCTTTCTGTTTTCACAGATCTTGGCTCTGATAGAAGATGGCATTTTAGCGATTTTTAAAAATGAGATAAACATTTTGCTCTTGTTCAATCAGCAAAACCTGCTTTCAGGATTAAAAGGAATGTTATTTTCAAACTCAAATTTGACATGATTATGATTATTTACAATATTAAGACAGTGTATGTAAAACTGCAGCAAAATAAACTTCAGTGTAATTCGAGGAACTTGTAACCCAATGCAGTGTTATAGTTTTAATAAGTTGTGGAAAAACATGTAGCTCTATGGCACAGAGCAATAAATTATCAAACTGTGAAAACAAAGGCATATTTGCTATGAAGTGCAATTAATTTTTGGTCTTTTTAATGGGATTTGTTTACTGTGTGAAAAATGATAAATTTCAGCTGACCTGTCCAATGTCTACTTTACAACCACATCATTACTTACAGCAGGTAGATATTTACATTTGCGCTGCAGTAATAATACTGATGGTCTGACACAGTCAAGTAAGCATAGTTAAAGACAAGGGTGGACAAAATGAAGAAATTCTCTTATTATATATTTAATTCTACTGAGAAGTGATGTGAGGATCAAATAATGAGGAACTGACTAAAAAACATGAATACAGAAATCCTGTACTTTTTTGGGTAGTCCTGGTGAGTAATTTGTGTCACGCCGTGTTGTAGCATAAAATAGACATGAGAGATGAGATATATTTTATAATTAGGTATAAACCTTTCAATGGCACCATGTTGGTTGACAGATTTCTGTTTTCTCAGAGTATATTGTGTCAAACTACCCCAAGAAATGCATCACAAAAATGGACATCAGCTGCCATAAACTCTTGTGGTGAAAGTTTTTCAGAAGAGCGGTTGTGTGTTTTCTCATTGCATCTGCTGGAAGTCACAGGAACTGATATTTCCACACTGGCTTCAGCCCTCAGCTGGGTTTGTTGCCGCTTGGTTGCACTAAGTGGATTCATGTGGGAGAAAATAGCAAAAGCATTTGGGAACCTGTTTGTTCTTTGACAGGTGCGGAGGATTGGGGCTGCCAGTAAAACAAAGCCATTGTATGTTCCTGCCACATATGTGACGGAGGTACCTATTGCCCCGCTGCCCTCGCCACAGCGCCTGGTCATGTCTGCCTCGCTGAACTCCAACTTCAGGACGTTGCCTCGAGTGTCACTCTCTCCCAACCCGACAGGCATGACCTATAATGAGCAGCGCCAAGGTAAAGTGCAAGACAGACAGTCTGGGTACAGGGAGAAGAAATCCTGTGGCTTTCTGGTTGCAGTTACAGTGAAAGTAGAGCTGTAAACTCACAGCTAAAGAAGTTCAGAACTGAGCTGAGATTTCTTTTGTCTTCCTCCTGTAGTGAACAAGCCCATCTATCGCTCCATGGAAAACCTCAACTCCAGCAGTGCCTTCCAGGGGATGGAGAACGCCGCCAGCATGGGTGGAGGCCGCTTCCCCACCCTGCCCCTCTCTGGATTCAACTTTGCCCCCAACTCGTCCACCTCCCGGTCAGGCCACCTCATGGTCCCTGGGTCCTCTGCAGCCTCCACGGCTCAAACAGCGCCATCCAACCCCAGGGTGGTCCCCATGATCACTCGGAGCCAGAGCTCCAGCAACCTGCCTGAGAACACGATGGAGAATCCGTACGATGAGGTGGGCGGCGGCTTCAGCAGCGTCAATTACAAGATCCCGAAGAAGTCGTGCAGCCAGTGGGACATGGTGGGAGCTTCAGGCAAGAAGAATCATCTGCAGGTACGTAGAGCAAAATATGAAACTCGCACAGATGCTACCTAAGCATCTGGTTCACACAGAAAAAAACACAAAAAAGAGTGAAGGGGAGGTAGAGTATTTGTGTATCTTGCCATTGTGATTTCCCTGAGTGTTTTTTCTGTGGAGTTTGGGGTGATTTCTGCTTCATTGCAGTTCTTTGGAGAGTTGTAGGATGCTTCCTCTTTCATCTGCAGTCAGAGTGCAGCCAAAATCTGACTTTTTTTTTTCTTTCTCGCTCAAATCACATGAAATCTGATCTCTTGATTTCTGATTTATTCCTTATCCATTTATTAAATAAAATACAGGTCAGATTTTTCTTTCAATACAGTCTCAGCATGCTAAATTATGCCAGAATTCATGCAACGTTCACGTCACTCTAGATCTACATTCATCACAGTTTTGCACTGATGAGAGACATTTGGCGAATCTACGACTTTTCCGATTAGACAAAGAGGTTAGACAGTCTCCAACCCTGTTTCCAGTCAATACAAGACAATCCTCCGTGCGTTCTCTGGCAGATGTGTCACCTGAACTGACTGTCTTGCTGTGAGAGGTTCTGAAAATTGCAGTTAAATGTAAACCTCAACATCCTGAAATTGTGAATGAAATCTGCTTCAGTTAATCCATTCACATCACAGTCCCACCTCTCCTGGCTCTTACCACACATTCACACACCTCCATACAGAAGTGACAGCCTCAAAAAACAGCTATAATTCCAAATTTGGCTCTCCTTTTCCTTATCCTCATCTTCGTTTGCACAGAAATTCACTGGCTTCTGCTGCACGTCAGCTTAAAAATGAGGCTGTAAACACTGACTTCAGTGGCCTCCATGTTTACCTCTGTACCTCAGTATGTGATGTCTTTGTTGTTGTTCTTTTGCACATGTGGGTCAGGTCAGGACTGCCAGAAACCATCAAAAGCATAAAAACTATAAATTTCAAATAATTTCTAGACAATCAAAACAGTTAATTTCAAATTTTCTGTCGATCCTCAGTGGAAATCACTGCAATGGGTCATTAAAACTATGACCCGTTGCAGTGACATTATCTTTACTATGATGTAGTAAAGATAATGTCCATCCATCCATTATCTTTACACCGCTTAATCCTCATTAGGGTCACGAGTTGCTGGAGCGTATCCCGGACGACTTCGGTCGCCAGTCCATCACAATATAGAGACAAACCGTCACACTCACATTCACACCTACGGACAATTTAGAGTTATCAGTTAACCTCAGCTTGTTTTTGGACCGTGGGAGGAAGCCGGAGTACCTGGAGAAAACCCACACATGCACAGGGAGAACATGCAAACTCCATGCAGAAAGATTCTAGCATGGCAGGGACGTGAAACGGGGATCTTCTAGACCTTCTTGATCTTCTTCAAGGTGACAATGCTAACCACCAAGGCACCGTGCAGCCTCTAGAGATAATGTGAACAGCCAAATGAAAAAACTATCTAATCTGAGCAATAAATCTGAATGAAGCACGGAGGCTTGCATTTCACATGTTTTTCCTGTTGTAAAATGTGTTTCTTAAATCTAATGTAGGATATTAACTCGCCGTCTTTTATGGTGAGTAAAAGTGACACATTCAGAATCCTTCTTAAAAAAACACAAACGTATTGTCAGAAAAATATATTTCAAGCACCTAAAGAAAAAGTACTTTTTCTGATGTGAAATGGGCATCCAGAGTGTTGATTGTGATATTAAATGGTTAGATTTTGAATACTGATTCATCAGTGATAGTATTTTGGACTGATGCTAAAGTAGTTTTAATGTTATACTCTCTACAGTCAGTTCAGTCCTGTGGTTCCCAACCAACATTGAGGGAAAAGCACATTTTGATTTGACAAATCTTTAATCATTGTTTGCATGTTTTCTGATATATTTGATCATCAGACGTCAGCTAGTTACATAATAAAAGCCAATAAAATGGCTTTGAGTAACAACTGTCTTGGAGAAACTGATAAAGTCATCTGCAGCATCATAAGAGGCTTTAACCAGACACTGTTTTTTAGGGGGCCTCAAATGGGATGGGAACTGCTGGTTTTAATCCTAAATAATGAATGTATTTTATGCTGGTACTTTTTTTGCGTAATCTTAATCGAAAATGTGACTACTAAATGCGGGAGCCAAATGTGTAAATGCAGCGGAGGACAGTATTGCCTTCTGAAATGTAGCAGAGTAGAAGAATGGAGTAGAATAAAAATAAAAATGTTCCACAAGTTTACTAAAGTACAGTGTTAGAGGAGCACATAGTTGCTTCTCACTACTGTAGCCAGGTTAACAAAAACTTGTGGCTTTTGTTTTAGACAAATTGAACTGAGGATGTGTTCATACTGCATTGATAATCCCAGTATCATTGGATACTCATCCATTCATACCTCCATGTCTCAGTTAGATGGAATCAGTTTATGTAAAGCGACCTTGGATTTGTGAAAGGCGCTATATAAATTGAACATATTATTATTATTATTATTAATATTTACAATAGTTGGTTGTTCCAGTAAAGTTAGAAAGTGTTTTATTTGAACTATATTCTATGATTTAGGTTTTGTATTTCTCCTGCGATGAGGCAAACACTGAGTTAAACTTAACGTTTCTGACAGATTGTCAAAAATTGGTTTGCATAAGCTTTCAAAAGAAAAGGTCAAGGCAACAAAACACACATACAGCAGTTTTTAGATGTACATGCTCTACACTGTTCACAAAAACAAACCTGCTACTGTTAACAGTAGTCAGGGTTTGAAGGCAGTCAGTGTTTGTCTGATAGGTTTTTAGTAAGTGTAATAGATAATTAGTATAGAGAACAGTGAAGGAAAATTATGGAACAGAAAAATTCATGCATGTAGCGGATATTGAAGAAGACTGGGATTACATTCATTTTGACTTTCTCTCATTGGCAAAATCTCTAAAATCATGGATTTGCAGGTCATAACTCCCAAACTATAATAGTCCAGCTGGTGTTTTTATTAACACTTGACTACGCTGGGCAAACTGCAATAAACCAAATACAAAACTTTAATAAAAGCAAATACATAAATGGTAGATGTAAATCTTTGCCAATGTTGTTCAAGAAAATTACAGAATTCTGTACTGCCGTTTTAAACTAAACATTTCTTTGCTACATTTTTTAATTTTTTTACTTACATTCCAATATAATGAAACAATATTTTCAGGAAGAGCAAAAGAACAACAGGAATATCACATTACTATAAAAAGCCTAGTGGGTCTTGTTTGAATCCCGCGAGATGAACCTGTATTTGATTTACGCTGGTGCTTGACCTTAATAATCCTCTGAGAGCAGCAATCAAGTTAGCATTGTGGTGACGCCAGAGCTTCCCTGTATTACATCAGAGGGGATTACACAAGGCGTTGCTGAGGAGAGGAATACTCAAGGTTATCCTTCTGTCAGCTGAGGGAAACTCCCACAGTCGAGTATCCGAGCTGTCTCCCCAAATACACTTTGCTTCTACTGAACTGTGCGTGGGCAAGCGACTTCCGGCTTTGGACAGATGCTATCTCATTGGAAATGACAGTGCTCTTTTTCCATCTCTTGCGTCTCTTCCTCCCCATCTGTCTCTTTCTGTGTCTGTCCCTCTTGCTCTCTGAGGACCCTCCTCATCCGAGCCTTTAATACCAGTAAGCAGGATTATCACAGCCACATTCCGGCCATAACTCCCTGTTTTTCAACCAGAAAACAGTCTCCGGCCACATATGTGTGCCAGCGTTTTCTGTAAATGCAGCCTCACTGATGATGAATTTCAAATACGTTTAATGTTAGTCCTTCAGGAAGTAAAATTAATTTGAATTTAACCCTCGTGTTGTCCTCTGGGTCAAAACTGACCCGTTATAAAGTTTGAAAATGTGGAAAAAAAAATACATATTTTCACAGTGAAACGTCTGATGTCCACATTTTCAACATTTTTGGGACATCTTTGAACGTTTTTTGGTGGGAAAAAAGAAATGTTAAAAATGTTTGCTAAGAAAATATTTCTTTAATTCTTAAAGAAAATATTAGCAATTTTACTGATGTATATGCAATCACTTTAGATATTTTTTTTGAAAGATTTTTGCTCATTTTTTGAAAATATTTACAAGAATTTTCTTGCCAAATTTGTTTTTTTTTTAAATTAAACTTTCAAGGGAAGCTTTTAAGGAATTATTGGAATTTTCTTTCTGAAAGTTTTGAAAATTTTCAGAAATTTGGGGATTTTTTTGGATTTTTTTTCAGACAAGGAAGCAATATTTTTTGGTGCCCATAAATGAGGACAACAGGACGGCTAAACATGAAAATGACTGATTGGGACTTCTCCAATGAAAATGAAGTTGTTATTCTTGATGACGTGTCTATATGCTGGGTTTTTTTAATATGTTAGAGTACATATCATGAGCCAAATCAGAGCACCTCTGTCTTGAAACTGTCGTGTAGACTACCGACATCAACAAACCTAAGGTACCCATGCTGTCAACTTGCAGAGTGGAGCTTTGTGTATCATTATTTTTCTTCAGATTCAGTTTCCAGATTGAACATGTGTGACTAAATTACCACAATATTACAAGAGTGGAGCAGTTTTAACGTGTTTGAGCAGAGTTGAAGGTGAGCAGCGGTGGAGAGGTGGGTGGAGATAGAGATGGGAACCAATTTTCAAATTCATAGATCTGCAATTACTGTGCCATTTTTATGCATGAAGGCATTATTTTTTCATGTAAACACCTTCTAATTATGTAAATTTGATGGTTAGAGGTGAGTTTTTAGCAATTTGGCTCGTTTCAGGATAAGAATTTAAAATAATTTCATGGCATTTTTGCCTCTTATCATCAAGTACTGAACTCATAAGGAAGCCATCGACACTGACATGCCGTCAGCACAGCTTCCTCTTCTCTGTGCAGGCTTCACACAAAATTTTGGAATCAGGCTATGGGGATTTGCACTGACAGGAAGACCTGCCTCACTCAAATTTATCATAAAAGTGACGCATGCTGTTAAAATTAGACCCTGGAATAGATCATTTATTTCCTCTGCACTAAGCGTTTTTATGGATTTCACTTCTCATGCTGAAACAGAAAGAGCCTCCCACAAACTTCCAAATTATCAGATTGATTTCATAGCATGCTTCACACCAGAAGAAGCAGCACAGATAATCACCTTCAACAAAGTGTTGTTAGTTTGCTGCTGTTGCATCTATTGCGTTCTCAGTCAAATTCAACCTGCCACAGAAAATGAATTTCTGAGAATGAGGAAACACAAAACACACACACACACACACACACACACACGCACACACGCACACATGTAACATCTGCTGTCTAGACTCCTGCTCCCACACAAACTGAACCTTTCATGCAAAACATTTGTGATTAAAAATAGATGAAATTCTCACATCTGACAGTAACACGTTTACCGCAGCAACGATTTCCTTTTTTTCCTATTCTATATTTCCCAACTACTGGGATGAAACATTCCAATCCAAACTTTACATTAGTTAGTTGTTGGACCGGACACGATGTTGTAGTTTATCTAGAACAGAAGTGTCAAACATGCGGCCTGTGGGCCAAAACCAGCACACCAAACGGTCTAATCCAGCCTGCGGGATTTCTAGACCATGACAAATTGTTTTGATCATAAAGTAAAAAAAAAAAAAATTGAAATATTTTGTCTTGTTGTTGTTGTTTTTTATAGTTTGCCTCATGTTTTGGTCATTTTTTTTCTTTTTTTGTCATTTTGTCTTTCCTTTTTGTCTTGCTTGTGTTTTTGTCATATTTTTGTCAATTATTCGTCTAATTTTTTTTTTACCATTTTTGTCACTTTGTAACTTTTCTGTCTAATTTTTGTCTCTTTTGTTTTGTCTCATTTGTCATTTTGTGTCTCATCATTATAATATTTTGCCTTGTTTCACAGCTTTTTTGTCAGATTGTTGTTGTTTCGATCATAAAGTAAAATACAAAATCATTCAGTTGCAGATATCTGAGACTAAAAGTTTTGTGCCTTTTTGGAGATAAACTGATCTGGAAGTTGTAATACACAAATGATAAACTGAGACATAATGTTGTTGAAATTGAATTAATATTCAGGTTGTTCATACTGCTTTGTAAAAAGAGTTCATTAAATGTGAACATTTTCAGAATGTACTTTTTGCTCAATAACAAAGGAAAAATTTGAATTGGCGGTGTTTATATGTTGTTATGCTCTGATTTTACTGATTTGGCCCACTGGAGATAAAACTGGGCTGAATGTGGCCACTGAACTGAAATGAGTTTGACACCTCTGATCAAGAACAGTGCAGCAGAGACCAGTTCTCATATCTTCCATCTACAGATAAAGTTGCTTAGGTCATTTCGTGGTAGCACTACTATGAGAAAGCAACTCACTGTGAATAATTACCCAGTCACAGCTCGAAGGAAGGCGACACTGTCAAACCTGAAGAAGAGGTAGAACAAGAAATGACGGAAACAAAAAAAATAAAGACATTTTTGTCTTTAATAGAGTAAAAAAGAAAAAAGAATGTGCTTGTTAATGCAGGAAACATCGAGGTAATTCATAGCATAGATGAGCTTCATTCTATTTTAGTGTCACTCTGCTGAGCCACACAACAACATCAGTCACGCATCTATTTTAAGGTAAAATGTCCATTTTGACACAAAATCTCATTCATAATTCAGCCAAAATACACACTGCAAAATGTGTGTTGGTGAACAAGTGTTTTTGGGATGCATGCAAAGACACATTCACACAAAACAGCAGCATCCCTATGCTGTACGCTTTAAAGACACCAGTAGTTTCATGTTTGGAAGTTCCGTTAGTTTGCTAAATAAATTAAAGGGTTTTCTCTGTATGCACATTTTTACTAACTTCCTTATCAGTTTTATGGTGTTAATCAATCATAATCAATATTACATGCTCTACAAATCAGTCTGTGATTTAGTTGCAGTTGAAGATTCTTTCAGTTTTAAAATGGCGTCAGAGTGCTTTTTGTTGTGCATTTTTAATCAGACGTGGCCACGATTGACCCTGTCGGGAAAGACGTGATTTAACTGCTGAGGTAAACAGAAGGAAGCAGTGGGACGGTAATCTTCAGGTGAGGCCCAGTGCTGCCCCTGGAGTAAACTGCCATCACGTCCCTTTGTGCATGTGCCTCACACACATGCAAACGCACAGGCGTCCGTACACACCGTGCTCCCTCAGTCATTTATCTGAAACGCTGCATTATGTAACAGGATCAACCAGCTAGTCAGTTAGTGAATGATGTCTCGGCTGTATCCCGTGGGATGCTGATCTTCCATGTACATCCTCCAGTTAATTTCACTGGATTTATAGATCTCCTTCTCTTGTAGCTGTTGCTGTAGTACTCTCTATCTGGGTGAGCACACGCATTTCGATAAGCTCCGTCTTAATCCAAAGTCTGACAAATTATTTAATAGGAAGAGGGAGTCAGATTTATTTGTTTCTCTTTGTGGCTTCTATGAGGTTTCTGTCTCCTTACATTCTGAGACGACTGGCTTTGTTCAAGATGCTCCAATCTTATGGCTCCTTACCTATGCTGTTATTTTTGTTTACACACTGCGTCCACATCAAATAATGTACAACATTGTGGAAAAGCCGTGAACACTGAAAGTAAAGTGAGGCTGCTTTCAAAATTCTGAGTGTTTTTTGCATATATTTTTTGCAGATTGATACGAAATTGCAGTAAAATTCACTTCTTTTCAGCACGTTTGGCATAGATGTTGTTTCAGCATCAGCAGAACTTACTTAGATTTAGACCATCTTTTCAGATACAAGTAAATCCACACCGACTCCATTGTGTAAAGATGAGAGGTCCTGCTGCTGACATAGAAAGTCCAAATGTGTATTTATCCCCCGCAGAAAATAGTCCCCAATGAGTGTACTCCTTTTTTGAGTAGTAATCTCTCTTCTTTCCTTTGCACTTTTCTCCTCTTCGCTCCCTCTTCTTCATCTTCCGTCCTCCTTTACCTCTTTCTGCCTTCAAGGTCCCAACTGAGTCCTACCTGTCACAGCTGTCCTGGCAGGACTCCCCTCTTTATACTGAAATGCAGCCAGAGAAGCGTCAGTCACAGCTGGAGCCACCCAACCCTGCTCCGGGTCAGCAGCCTCTTCAGATCATGGACCTGTGGGAGCAGTACTCTGACCCGGCTACAGGTCGATGCTACTACGTCAACAGCATTAGCAAGGAGAGGTCCTGGAAACCCCCCCGCCGGGCCCGAGGTCAAACCACCAACAAGGTGAAGCCGCCAACACAGCGGGATCGCTGTCAGTTACTGCTCCCGAATCCACATATTTTTATACTTGCACTGAAATTGCCTAAAAATGTGAAAAGGTTGGCATTTTTTTCAGAGCAGGATGAAAGTGTCGTCTCTCCAAGGAGAGGATAGAAAAGGGTCAGAGTGTAGAATGAAAGCGAATGCTCATTTACATGCTCACATGGTTTGACTGTATCAGCACTAAAAGGAACCTTTTCAGCCAAAGAACTTCATAAGACCTAAAGGAGAGCTGCCTGGATGGATATTTTTTCTCTTTACTGAGACACAGAGGGTTAGAGACACATTGATCACAGGACTGATTTTCCACAGCTGTTGTCTGGTTTACGAGGGGAGACCCATGTCTGAGCATTAGATATTCTATACAGTATATTCTGACTTTGGCATCAAGTCACATTGAACTTAAAGTGGTCCAGGGAGGTTATGCTAACCTCCACTGTGGATTCTCGACTTTGACTAGTTGACTCAAACATTTTCAAGTCTATATTGTTTACACTGAGGCTTAGTAGCTTTTGGTTTCTGCTTAAAGCAGCACTAGAAGTGAAAATTCTTCCAAGATCCTTTACAGATCACACAAGGCAGCTTTACAGAAGTACTTGGGCATACTTAGAAAATGTACACTTTCATGTCTAGAGGTGAATTAAAAGCCTAATGCCACTCTCATATCTGTCTGTTAAGTATAAATCTACAGTCAGCTGCTGGTCTGCTTAACTTAGCATAATCACTGTGAAACAGAGTAAAAATGCTTGGATCTGTCCAAAGGTAACTAAATCCAGCCTCCAGCAACTAGAAGCTCGCTAATTATTACATTATGTCTCATTTGTTTTCACAATAAATGAAGATGAAATCATCAGGGTTTAGGACCGTTATTTGCTATTTCTTAGCCTGAATATTTCCTAGATAATAATTATCAGGAAATACTTTGCAGAATGTCCACCTCTTGTTTTTATTGTAACTAAATGGAAGCTCACGATGCAGTGTACTGACACCTGAATGCCCGAATATTATCTTTGTAAAACTTTGAATGTTCACTGTTTGATCCTGTCAGACTGCTGTTAGTTTATCTGAAGCGATGGATTCTTTTGAGGCCATGCTTTGCAATAATAATAATAGCTAAGATGTATTTAAGACCTTCCTGTTTCATAATCTGCGTGTGTTTCTCTGGCAGGCCAATCAAGTACAACCTCAGACGTTACCCAGGGATGCCAGCCATCTGTCTCTACCGCTTTCTGATGCTGGCAATGGAACTATGCACAGGGTAAATATACTGTTCTTCTAAAGAGCTGGTAAAATTCATCTTTCCTGATTCCGTCTGATTTAACTTAAGAGCTACTTCTGAATCAGATTCATTAGATTTTAAAACATCCTTTGTGCTCGTAAGATCACAGGATATGGGAGGATTTGAGAGGCTGAGATCAGGATGAGGATGTTGAGATCACAGATTAATCATTAGCATGATTGATTGGAAGAACACATGATCTGACTCTGCTGTTGTTTTACCCACATTCGCCTGTTTCAAGCACTCGCATGTTAATTTTCTCTATTAACTAAAGTAGAAACTGACTAGAGAGGTGGAAGGAGGGCTTTCTGCGACTGGAGATTTCCTTTGAGGTTCATGTTGGGGCATGTTTAGCATCCACAGGATGTACAGTATTTCCAAGAATGTTTCATTATGTTTTATTTCTTCATTGATTTTCTTGGTTATTTTATATATATTTTTACATTCCTGTTTTTTGACCATCCAAGCCTCAAAACCTGCTGGTGGGTTCGAAACAAAAAAAACATTTATCAGTGCCAGAAACTGTGAAAACAGAGAAGATCACTAGGTTTTCTACCTTGTGTCAGCCCCTGAACTCACTATGCAAGACGTGCTGTTCCATCAGGAAGCAAAATCTACGCTTATAATCACAGTATTTTATCAAAATCATTTTATTCAACGTGCCATTTTAAAATGTATCAAAAAGACATGTTTTGCTCCAACCAGATTCTGCAAAAAAACAAAAATTCTGCTCTCCTCAGAGTGAAAGAGAAGCCATAAGTGACTGAGCTGCATTCTACCGTCACATGCGAAAAATTTAGGGGCCCTTCAGCTAATCTAGGATGAATTGCAGGCTGTGTTTACACACCGCCGATAGGAGACTTGTATGGAAACAAATTCAGAAAATAGTAAACTCTCTGTTGTACTTGGAGTCATCATTGTTCTCCTTTTTTTTTTTTGGTAACACTCTGTGGACACTTTGTTGTTGTACATGCTCTTTCTGGATTTTTTATGTTTATATACAAAAAGTAACCAAAGAAATTCAGCTGCTGTTTTTATTTTTCTCTTTGTCATGCTACACAGAAAATATATTTTGAGTCCTTTCTACTTCTAGCTGTGCTTGTGGTGTTTCTACAGAGGTACAGAACTTCACGACTTAATGTTTATGACATTTCTCGCCAAGCAAGTATTTAGTCTAAGCAGTTGGGTGAGTTTTTGTGATTCATTTGGTTCTTCAGAAGTGTCGAGAATCTTTTATATTCTTAACTTATTGCTCTTTCCTTGGTGTAAATCATGATCAAGAGTATTAATAGCAGTCCTTATGTAACATTTTTAAGTGTGAACAGCTGTGCTTTGACGTCTGTAAACACAAACAGACAGGACGAACCGCAGTGAGACAACGACACACACACACACACACATATATATACACACTCTGCCCACCTCTCTCATATAAATCTGCTGTCAGCTTCTATCTCTCGCAGCAGCACAGAGTTCCAGATTAAAGCAGAGAGAAATGCTGAGGGAGAAAAAATTAAAAAGAAGATTATATCTCTCTAGTTGCCTCATAATTTACTGACAGACTCTTGTACCTTATTTATTTATCTATTGACCGTCCTCTGGCACACAGGTCTAAGGTAATAACAAGCTAATGCCTCTCGGTCTGATGCGGATAAGCAGAAGCCATTAGGGCCACACAGGGGGAGGCAGAGGACTGCGTGTTAAATCCAAAACGTTACAAAACATTTGCTAAATTTAAACCACTCTCTGAAACTTCCCATCCGTCTTCAGCCTCTCCCAGACTCTGCAGATGCCGTCATAGTAAATACTTTATTTCACTTCATTTCTTTTTCATTACCTTCAACTTTTTTCTAAGGTTAATTTTACACGCTTCAGTCGAGCACGTACATGTTGTTTCAGATGTAAAGATTTTTGGAATCCATGCAGCAGCCGTCAGTGAGTGACACTGACCCGTCCGTCGAATCAATGACGACGTCTACGTGGCGACTCTGCGCCAGCTCCCTGATCCAGATTGTTAGAGATAAGCATTTTGCATCTCAAGGCTGCATTGCCTCAATGTTGCATCAGTGTTTCAAATTTAATGTTGCTCATCAAAAAAATACCCACATGATCAAAGTAGTGATTCCCCCATCAAGTCAGTTTCAGATGCGTTCTGTTGACCTATATGTGTCACTTTTTATTCTGTGCTACACGTTTTAACAAACAGGAATTGAAGTGGTTATACATAATGCATACTGCAAGCCACACGGGTTTATGACCCAGGTGTTAAAACACTTGTGGCCCATATTACTTGTTGGCACAACAAATGATCTAGTTTAGATTTTTATTTTACCCTTTAAGCATTTTGATTGTGAGCTAATCTGGAGATCTGCTGCCTTCAGATGCAGTTCTGAGTGCATCACCAGTAGCTGTATTCTTTATTCTACATTGTTATATTTCTAATCTTGATACCTTAACTTACCATATTCAGTATATTTGACAATAGATCTGAGATGATCAATTGATTTATCGACAGAAATCCATCATCAGCTATTTTGACAATTGATTAATGGTTTATTCTTCAGAAGAAAAAGTCAACAGTTTTTCTATTTTCAGCTTGTGAGGATTTTCTGCTTTTGCTTCGTGAACTCTTGGTCAGAAAAAGCAACATATTTGCTGACATCATCCAGGGATTTGGAAAATTTCTTGTCCACTAATCCATCAATCGAGCAGATAATCTGAGGATTAGTCAATAATGAAAACAATCGTTAGCTGCGGTTTCTTTTCATGGATACACTCACTTGCTTTGCATTTCCAAGTTATGCAATACACATAAATGATATATAGGGCATTGTTATCAATTAAATTGGTGGTTCCCAAAGTTTTTTGCTTGATGTACCCTTATAACCCGTCCAAAAAGCTTCATCATGTTCCATGTGTCTTCATTTACATGGATTTAGAGCTGAATATTATTAAATGCTATTGATATGATAAAAGAAGGCGTTGTTGCAGTTACTGGAAGTGTGGATCTCCAGCTCTTTCTCTGATTTTGTTTGTTCAGTGGGATCACTGCTCACTGCTTTTGTTACGCTATGAATTGGCAGAAGTTTCTAACATTTAATCAGTACTTCTCTGCATACTTTAACTTCTCTACTTGCTTGTTTCCGCATAGCCTCGGTTGCCGCATGTAGTTTCACACCTGTGCCAGTTTAGTTGGAGCCAGTTTAAGTTGGCTTATGCTAGCAGCCGGTTTATTGGTTTTTGTGGCAATAATTAAACTGAAAATCAGTCTCTACTTTATAATCCTTTGCTGCTTTTTATTTTTATCCTAAGCACATTCAAATCAAATCTCTTCCCACACGCTGCCTGAGAACAGTTTTTTGGATTCAGCTATTATGCAGCATTTAAAGTAGCACCATCTAACACATTCAAATATTCCTTAGCATTAGTAATAACAGTTCTCCAAAATAATATGGTACCATAAAACTAACTGAGTAATTTTACTTTTGGTGCATTTCTGTCACTATAAAATAAGAATCTGATTTACTTTTACTGTATTAAAGCATCTAAATGCTTCTTCCACCACTGTCTCTGACTACAGATCTCGCAGACAAATGCTGTTGGACAGTGGTTAATGTGGCAATGTGAGCAAGGTTGTGGTATGATTATTCAGTCGAGCACACACCTTCCTGGCTGAGCCGCTGTACATGACACTCGTTGTGTCGCCTGATAAAGTCAGCTTCCCTCTAGAATGGGGAAGTAGACACGAGCTGAGACAGGAGGGAGAGATGAATGGTTTTTACATTTTTACAGTCAGACGAAAGGGTGTCCTGACATGATACGACAGAAGAACGTCAACTCAACGGAAAGCAAGCTCTCGGTCACAAAAGCTGGCCTGGATTGTACGACTGTTTGACCAGTCATAATGAGCACCTTTGCTGTGAGTTCATTTTATTGCCTACTTAGTGCTGTTTACTGAGCTGTGTTGTTGTTGTTGTTGTTCAGTGTCTTTATTGGTGTTGGTTTTTTTGGCAACACATGGGAAATGTCCTGCCAGTGAGCTGAATACGCTTCAATTGACTCTTGCTGTAATATGATTGACTCATATTAGTTTTTATGAGGCTACGGCACTGACGTTGTTAAAAGCTGATTTGACTGAATGTATATGGAGCTGTGTGATGTGTAACCTGGTTCGACTGCTATAAATGATTGTGTTTGAGTCAATTGTGTACTACGCAACACACGTTTCACTCTTACTGAGCAGCAACTGCCTGTCATTAACTTCAGGTAATACTTGTGTGTCCTCCTGTGCGGTGGTAGTCAATCAGAGAGCATGTTTAGCTGACAGGATGTTGGCGAAGCGAGTTTCAGTGCTGGTGTGACTGTCAGGCCTTTCATTTCTTAACTGAAAAAATTTGTCAGCATCCTGTTTTTCATGTGGGCGTGAAATTTGCCTAAATTGCTGCCACTTTGGATCAGACTTAGTGCTGCACAAATACAGAGAAAAGGACCAAAAATGACACATTCTTTAACGTCTTTTGAAGGTCATTTATGCAGAAAATGAAGTGTCTTTTAATGGTAAATGAAATATATGAAGCAACTGTTCATGTGTGTTCCTGCCTTTGTCTTCCTGCCCCCTTCTCTCCTGTCTTCCTTTTCTTCCTCTCCAGCTGTCACCTGATTTCCTCTTTGGGAGCCACCAGAGGAATGCTGACGGTGGCTGGCAGATGAAACAGGTAAAAACTCTGGCCTACCTGCTGCACTCTTTCGTCGACCAGAGGGCATCCAATGCATTTCACCTTGACGTTCACCTTGGAAAAAAACACCAGTCAAAGAATAAAGCGCCATTTATCAGTTTTACATATTCTCTCTGCACAACAGGATGCATTTGCTTAACAAAATGGGACATCAGAGAACCTGGTGACTTTGTCTGCCAGCTTGACTTTGTCACTGCATGAGCTGAAACTCTCCTTCATGCTATGCTTGCGTACTGTATCTTGTACCTCCTGCACATAAATATCTATAGATGCATGGATATTACTTGGACGGCCTACTGTACTTTAAAAAATCTGTAGACACCTTGTCATTTTTGTTTGCGTGCCTGATTGTGAAGGTAATCCTAAGTGTTTTGTCAGCGCTTAAAGAGCTTTTGATGGAGGGTCTTTTCCTCATGAAAAGCAATGAACTCCAGTCGTTAGATTTGCAAAAACTGCATCTCCACTGTAGTACTGTAGAATATATTAAAGTAATGCCAGCTACGCTCTTTAGATTCTCAGAGATCAGCATTTATGCATATTAAGGTGGCGAAATAGCAACTCATGGTGTAAAAAGAAAGGCTGTTACCCAAGCAGTTCTTACTGCAACATGTTGCATCACAGTGGGGTGTGGGTGCACTTGGTTTAAAGCCCTTTTAAAGGCCTCCTCTTAGCAAAGGAGCAGATTTGGCTCTTAGTGCTAATCCTCCTTGCATGAAGAGATGGCAAACATTAGAAGGGATATTTAGTCTGATTGTTGAAACTAGGTTACAGGGATTGGGAAGGGTACTTAATTATGGCTGTTGCTGCATAAAAAGTTGAAGTTGGGTGAACTTGTGCATTTGTATGCGCTCGTGCACACTTGTATATGTGCAAGCAGGCGAGTTGTTAAGCATAAATATGTAGCATGTAAAGTGTAGCTGCACATATCTGTCTATCTTTCAGGTGAAGTTTTACAGGAAACCACCATTTGCCGGTGTGTGAAGTGTTCAGGTCATACAAGTAGATGACATTAATGTTGAAGTAGCACTACTGCTGCATTATTATTCTTCCCCAATGAGGAAATGTTTAAAATACTTATGAAAAAAATTCCGACCTGACTTGATAAGTAAAAATGTTTCCTGATAGCTGCCACTGCGAGAGAGAGAACTGAGAGTAGATAACAAAACCTGTTAAAGCCCTGATAGGGGGGCAGTGAGCTTTGCTGTTGACTAATGGGAGCAAGGATGAATTTAAACAAGCGCGTTAGTGATTTGTTTCATGCCCTGACAGCGGCACTTTTAAATTAAACTTACTCATTTTGTCAAAATATATCAGCAAATACAAGAGAAATAGATCCCACTGGCAAACAGATTACCTCATCATTGGTGTAGCAATGAATGAAAAGCTGGAAGAAAAGAAATGAGAACTAATTTCCTGCTTGTGGTCTAAATACTTACAAGTTACTTATATGCTTAACAAACAGTAGAAATCATATATTATTAAAAAAAAAGAAAGATCAAACATATGATGCAATTAAGTTGAGGTAATTGATGAGCTTTGCATCACTGTTTGTATTGTAATCACGCTTCAAAGCAAATTCATCTCAATCTTGAGCTTTTATAGGAAATAAATAAATAAATGGGGTCCTGACCTCTTTGTTGCTCTTTGCTGTTTTATTGTTTGTGTTTTTAACTGTTGAGGTGTTTGTGCTCATTATGCTGTTGCACTGTTTGCTTAAGGCAGGAGCATCAGCTAAATGCTAAAATATACAATAAATGTGATATAAAGAAAATGACTCCTCTGCAGTTTGCTTCGTTAGAGGAAAACAAACACATCAGTATTCACAGGTTTACACACAACCTGCAGAGACAAAATACAGTGGAAGCATGTTGTATTTCATTTAAATCACTGTCCGCCCCTTTTCCCTTTGTTTTTCTCTTCCACCTTTTGACCACTCGCCCAAACATTTGTCCTTGAAGAGCATGCAGCGTGCCGTCTCCTCTGACACCCTGAGCACGATGGCATTCAGTAGCACTGATGCCCAGAGTCATAACTCTGCCGCCCTGCATGATGCCAAGCAGCAACTCAGCCACTCCCAGTCTATGATCCTGCCTGAGAACGGCAAGGTACTCACCTGCAGAGCACATATACACGCTCACAAGCTCATAAACCGTGTGCACCGTGTTCACAGAGAGGAGAGGAAATGCAGATAGGCTTCGACAAAGACTTATCGTACAAAACACTCTTGATGATCACATTTGCTCTGTGCACATTTGTGGCCAAATGCAATCAACTGAACACAGCAGATGATGCCCGCTTCCTGTTTTTTCAGCTGGTCCAGCAGAGCAGAGATTACTCCTGCAATGTGACCAACATCGTCGTGGAGCCTCCGTCTCCTCAGAGCTCTCCAGACAGCGACGGCTGCACACCGGTGAGAAAACACCTCCTCTTACTTTGGACATGGAGATCCAAGAAGAATTGGATCTCTAGTTTTGGTGATTTCATTTGTTTTTTGGACAAGTATTCCTCCAAGAGTTGGACAGCTCCGCCTCGGCGCATAAAGTGGGATGCCACATTATTATCTATTCTGTTCTATTCTATTCTATTCTATTCTATTCTATTCAGCTATTAGTGCAATGATTTTCCAGAATGTATCCTTTTTTTTGCAGGCATGCGTATTTTGTCTGTGTTTTTAAAGCACAATAAATACAAAAAAATCACAAACACAAAAAACATACACTGCCAGTCCAAAAAAAAAAAAAAAAAAGTCACACACTCTGCTGTTTCATTGGACCACCTTTAGCTTTGAGAACAACACACATTCACTGTGGTATCACTTTGATATGCTTCTGCAAAGTCACAGCATTTATTTCTCTCCAGAGATGCATTAATTTTCTACCAAGATCTTATATTGATGATGGGAGAGTCAGACCGCTGCACAAAGTCTTCTAAAGAACATCCCAAAGATTCTCAACGGGCTGAGGTCTAGATTCTGTGGAGGCCAATCCATGTGTGAAAATGATGCCTCTTGATCCCTGAACCACTCATTCACAGTGTGAGCCCCATGAATCCTGCTATTTTCATCTTGGAACATGTCCATGACATCAGGGAAGAAAAACTCCATTGATAGAGAGACCTGGTCATTCAGTATATTCAGGTAGCCACCTGACCTCATTCTTTGAGAACATAACATTGCTGAATCTGACCAACCCCACATCATAACCCTAACCCCCACAGGCTGGTAGGCACTAGGCATGATGAGTTCATCACTTAATCTGCCTCTTCTTACCCTGATACGCCCATCACTTTAGAACAGGGTAAATCTGGACTCATCAGACCACATGACCTTCTTCCATTGCTCCAGAGTCCGATCTTTATGCTCCATAGCAACCTGAAGCCTTTTTTCTGATCAACCTCACTGATCAGTGGTTTTCTTAGAGCTATACAGCTGTTTAGTCCCAATCCTTTGAGTTCCCTTCGCATTGTACGTGTGGAAATGCTCTTACTTTCATGATTAAACATAGCCGTGAGTCTACTGTTGATTTCCTACAATCGTCTAAGAGTTCCTTCCAACCACATTTCTTCCTCGTAGATGATGGTTCACCACTATCCTTCAGGTTTATTAATGTGTTGGCCGGTTCTTAACCTGATTTCAGTAGTTTCAGAAATCTCCTTAGTTGTTTTCTTTGCTTGATGCATTCCAATAATCTGACCATTCTGAGACAGATCAGCATCCTTTCCATGACCACAGGATATGTCTTCCATCATTGTTGTTTTAGAAATGAGAAGCTCCTGACTGCATTGGCTCGGGTTAAATAAGTTGTTGCAGCTGAAACGTATTCATCACTGCAGTAACTATCCAATGGAAAACTATTGCCTATTTGCTCAGTTAAATTCAGGTGACGACTTTTTTGGGGGACAAGCAGTGTACATTTTCCTATTGATGACATAAAAAATTTACCATAAAACCATGTTAAAGTTGCTTTATGAGTTTTCTAGCTTTACCTGTCTTGGGGACAGTCAGCAGTGAGAGAAAGTAGTGAAAACCACACATTTTTTCCTATCAACAGATTTGGTTTCATTTGCAGATTCCTTAAATTTCCCAGTTATGTTCAACAACATACTTGTAAAAATTCCTAAATTGAAAGCCATGATCATATCTGTGGACCATTCTTTCTGAAAAACCACACAGTAGTTCAGTTTGTTGCGAGTGCTTTACATTTTCTTCACCATGACAATCTTTTAAATAAAAATAATCAGCTCTAAGTACCTCAAATACAAACACCCATATATGTGGCCATATGTTTAGCTTCTCTTTTACTCTTTTAAAGTCATTTCCTTTCTACTTTACTTGAGTTTGTTCCTCGCTGCCTTCATATACTGTACACAAATCTTATAGCTTCATAGTTGGTATTAATTCTGTTCTCCTGCACCTTAAACGGGGCCATACCGCAGTGGGAGATTTTGGAGCAGCCCCCCTCCCGCTACTTTTTGAATGATGCAACAGTCAAGTTAAATGGGTTTGCTCAGGATGCAGTACATTACTCCGAGGAAAAGCCCGCTGTGGTGCTTTACTGTTAAGATTTCAGCTTGTCTTTACATACTCCATACACGCTCTTTTTTTTTTTTTTCCTCCAATCTCTGCCTGTTGTGAGCGATGCTGTCAGCAAGACGGCGTAAATATCAATGACTACTGCAGATTTTATTGTGCTTTAACCCCTTTTAATTTGTTCCTAGGAGCTGGAGAAGGCGGGCCTCTTAAACAAGACTAAGATAGCAGAAGGTGGCAGAAAGCTGAGGTGAGGCAGCTTTCATGAAAAACGGCAAAGTTTAATCTGATTGTATTGTTTCTGTGTATGTTCATATACGTCAGGGCACGTGTGAATAACTAGAATTTGTGTGCTTTTGTATGGTGGCAGGAAAAATTGGAGTCCTTCCTGGGTGGTGTTAGTTGGGAACAGTCTGGTTTTCTTCAAGGATCCTAAATCACAGACACCTTCCAGCTGGGTAAGAGTGAAAACTCTGTTTAATGATTTTAGTCCAGGTAATTTCTCTCAAAAGAAAAAAAAAAATTAGTTTTGTTTTTTCTACTTTTTTTTCTACCAGTATTTACATTTTTAAATGCAAGAAATGTCTTGTTTTCAAATTCCTCCATCAACTCTTCTGACTCATAGTTTTAAAGTGCGGATGTCAGTTTTTCTGCATGGTGGATTCTTTAAATTTCACAATCAGACATTGTGATGTAACATTTAAGGACAGCTGTGTCTCGTCCAGTGCATAATCAACAGTGTCTAATGACACACCCAGACAATGGCCACGTATTTTGATATTTCTGTCTGTTATGTTGCAAGCGTTTATCTGTCATTCTGTCTGCACATCGTCTCATTGTTCACAAAGCCATTGCAGGTGTGTGAAAGTCGGTCATGATGGGTCAAAAAGTGGTGCCCCACAAATGACATCAAACCATTCTTAGAAACATAAATGGGTCGATTCAGCCCATGATGTGAGTATAGACATTATATATGTATTATTCTCTGTTTTTGTCGTACACAGAAACCAGGAAATAGTCGTCCTGAGAGCAGTGTGGATCTGAGAGGAGCTCAGCTGCACTGGGCCAACGAGCTGTCCAGCAAGAAGAACGTCTTCAAGGTGAAAAACAGAAATGACCCAAATAAAAGAACCTTTAGGAAGTTCATAGTTTAAAACACCCTCTTAAATTCCTCTGTTACATATTAACAGTGAACTTAAACAGCTTTTTCAGAATGTTCTGATTTCAATGACTCTTATTTGTTACAACAACACATATATTGTATTTAATATAAAGGTTAATTGTTGTTGTGAGCTCATATAGTGGGAGGACTGTGGGCTGGCAGATGAGAATATCAGTGAGGGAAGTGAGAGTAGGAAGCCTTCTTTCACCCGATCACTTTTCACTGACCCGGTTTGAAAAAGAGGAAGAAGCAGCATAAATAAGATTTTCAGAAAAATGTGGTCAAAGAAAAAGTCTGTGGTCTGGTGTGTCAAACCTCTAGATGTCCAGATGAGTAAACTTAAAACATGACAGAGAAGTGTGGATAAAGAAAGATCGCCATAATTGTGAGATCTGAGAACATGTATTAATATTGTTTCTACTTGTGTTTGGTTCAGCTGAGGACAGTGACGGGAAATGAATTCCTGCTACAGTCGGAGACAGACTCTCTGATTAAAGAGTGGTACAACACCATCCAGAACGTCATCGAAAGGCTGGTGAGACAAACAGTTGTACTTTCAACTTATTGCTTCTCTGTTAGCTGCTAAAATGGTTTCCCTTTGGCTCAAAATAGCAGCATTAGTATATGAAGCTCATAATCTCTGATGCATTTTAACTGAATCTACAGCATTTTCCACAATCTGCTACTTTGCATTTAGAACTTTTTAATTTCTTTTAAACTTTCAAAATCATATGTAAAGCAACTTAAACTTTTAACCGATTTATAAGTTAATTTAAACACAAGACACCTGTGCTCCAAATGAGAAAGAGGCACACTCAATGAAGGACCTAGGATCCCTGACCTACCACTACACACACCAGTGAGCAGGGATTCCTAACACATCTCTGGGGGTCATCAGGTGGAAACTTCCCTTCAGCGGTGTTTCACCTATTTAGTCCCACAACACCTCCAGGCTAGGTGGTGAACTCTGGCGTCCTAGATTCCCTCCTCTTAGTGCCAGTTCACACTGCTCTAACACAATCCAAACCACACTGCCACGTTCAACTGACCCAGGCCCGTTTAGGAGATGCTCCAGTTGGTGACCAGTGCTGGTGCAAGATGCTGAAACTATACTTCTAAACTCTCCAAATCTGCTAGTCTTAATTCTAAATGCTAATGCTAGCTGAAAGATGACTACAGTGTCCAAAGCAAACTTGCCACTGACAAAAACACTATACAAGCCAGCTCACCAAACTGTCTTGTGCTACATGCTAATAAAAACTAAATATGCTCTTAAAAGGCAATGGAGAGGAGTTTATTATAATAGATACAGATGTATATCAACTGAAATTCCATCATATCTACTCGTTGCGCATGGTAATGTGCAACAGCAAGCAATAAAATCCTTTGTTCTCCTTTTGTGTAGTTTTAAAGTGAAAATATTTTCCCAATTGACTGCCGAGAGGTCATTTTGATGTCATGTTTTCAGAAAGTGGTGTAATATGTGCTCATATAAATGCACTCTGGTCACTCTATCTTCCAGGATCGTGAAAACCCGTTAGACAATGTCCTCCTGTACTCTCTGAGGAGAGCGGGCAGCGTGGAGATGCTGGAGCACAGCGGCGACGAGGACGACAGGAGAACGTCTCGTAAGTCTTCACCACATAAAGCCTCTCATCACTCGGCCTCCTTCCTTCACATGACCGCCACAGAAAGCCGTCCCTGCCCTCCACTCCACTTTACTCACTGCCTCCATCATCATCACTCTCTTTTCTAAACTTCCATACAGGCTTGCTGCATCCCTCCATCCTGTCCTCCATCCTCTGCTCCATCCAGCCCTCTTATATTTTCACTCGGCCCCCGTGGCAGATAATCCCCCCGTCTGTCCTGTCTCACCTCCGCCGCCGCCCGGCCCTCCCGCTCTTCATCCTCACCACCATCCCCTCTCATCTGCTCTCCTGCCCCACAGTCGAGCGCCCCGCACTGACCTCCTCCTTCTTCTCTTCCCCCTCCTCTGCCTCCCCGTCTCCTCCCTCCGCAGTCCCCCGCTCTTCATCCAACCTGGAAAACACGGAGAGGAAAAGAGTGAAGACCAGGCTGAAGAAGCTGATCCTAAAGAGACCTCCCCTGCAGGCCCTGCAGGAGAAAGGCCTCATTAAAGGTGAGCTTTCTGTTTGAAGTCGCGCCCTATTTAAATTCAAGTATCCTTTATTCAGCAGTATGTGGGGTGAATCGCGGAAGTGAAGACTTTGGCTGTTGAGTTGTAGAAATTTTTGCCATTAAGCGAACCGCATTAAAGTTCTGATGGCAGGCAGGAAATCTCAGTGTTTATCCTGCAGTGATGCTACGTCCCCCCGGTGAATGCGTGGCGCAATCCTCCTCATCTGTTTAGCAAGAGCTTTTTCACACTCACAAAAATCTTTTATTCATCAATTTCCAGCATTA
Source organism: Acanthochromis polyacanthus (assembly GCF_021347895.1). Taxonomy (NCBI): domain Eukaryota; kingdom Metazoa; phylum Chordata; class Actinopteri; family Pomacentridae; genus Acanthochromis; species Acanthochromis polyacanthus. The sequence continues at coordinate 8,374,218 of NC_067117.1, read as the reverse complement.
AAATGAACCTTTGTTTTTCTCTTTCTATCCAATATAAATTCTAAGCACATCATCATTTTCTCAAGGTGACAAATAAGTTGTATGGTTAAAAAAGTGACTCATGGAGTATAAAGATGATCTTCACGGACTGCAGATGTGCAAGATTTTGAACCAGCGCCCCCCACTGCTATTATCAGACCTTAAGAGGAGGGAATATTTGCTGGAAGAATGGTGTTCATCCCTTCAGTAGAGTGTTTTTGCTTTTGTTTCTTATTAAACTGTGGAGAAGTGGTAGTTTCAGTCAGTGTCTCAGACATAAATTCTGGTAAATGGGAAAGCATATTTGTGAAAGTAGCCCTGCACAAGCTCTCCAAGCTTTTGTGATAGTGTAAAGCAGTGGCCTCTGCTTATGTGGTTAAATGTGGCCCACTCTAGAGAGAGATATGATGGTGCCATGCTCTGTAAAGCAGCAAAGGGTGGCTCATGACGCTTTTCACCTATAATCTGTACAGTACAGTGCATGGGTTACATTGCATCATCTAGTGTGAGCCTACATGTCTGCAGGGAGCAGAATGAAACGTGGAGGTTTTCTCCCATAGTGAACAGAAAACTTATGAGTAGATTAACTTAAGCTTGAAGCTCTTACATCATGTCTTGGTAAAATAAAAAGCATGTGCAGTTATCTGTGAGAGAGGTGGAAAAAAAGCAAACTTCTAAACACACATTAAAAGTGTTTTTGTGTCCGTCTGTCATCGCCCCTCAGATCAGGTGTTTGGCTGTAGTCTGGAGATGCTCTGTGAGAGAGAGAAGAGCACCGTCCCTCGCTTCGTCAGGCTTTGTACCGAGGCTGTGGAGAGGAGAGGTACGCACGCCGCAAACACAGCTCCAGCTAATGCGATTCCCGGCTCAAAGCGGACACTTGAGAAAACACCCTCAACCCCTGTTTTGAGCATCGCCTGACAGCAGCTCTGAGCTCGCTGTTCTCTCAGCTCTGTGACAGAAATCATCAAACAGAAATTTACCGAGAACTGTTTGTGATTGCCCGACTGAAAGCAGACTGAAACATTCTGATTCTGAAGAGAAGCCGTGACAGCTGCCAGCTAGAAACGGGTCTAAATGAGAGAAAATTGAGTTGTTTAGAAACAGTTTAAAACCAATGCAGCAGTAAATATTTAATACACATGAGGGAAAACTCTTTTCAAACCTGGTTTTGATGAATTAAATATATCTCAGCAGTAGTAATTTTAGATGAAGATATTTTCATTTAGACTACAGCACACTGAAAAACTTTCAGGACGGAGTTAAATACATTTTTTGGATCATTCTCATAGTTATCATATGTAATTACTGCAGTTACATGGAAGAAGGTAGAAGAATACAGAGTGTTTCACTGTATGTTACACAGATTAGGGCTGTGATTAGACATTATCATGACGATTAATGGGAATTTGTAATCTATTACAAGTCAGAGAAGAGTGAAAAATCAAATTCAACGTCCCACAGTCTCATTTTTTGCATATTGTTCCTTATTGTTTTTCTGGCAGCAGTCAAAAATGTAAAGGCATTCAGTGTACTGTCTTGGAAGGACTAGAAAAACAGCAAATATCCTCATCAGAGAAGCTGAAACCAGGGAACTTTTGGCATTTTTGCTAAATTGCTGCTGATTTAATTTTCTTAGCCTTAATTGCTTTATTTTTGTTTCCTAACACAGACCGTAAAGCCTCTGGTGACAGATTTTATAATTAAGATTAACCTGATCCAGTACATATCAAAACATCCGTCAGGAGGCAGCATCAGTGAGAGATTTTTGCAAGTCGAGTGAAGGCTGTATAATTAATGCAAGCGGCTGGAACATTAAATATCTATCAGAGACTCCTGACGTTCTGTGTTTTAAACTGAAGCGATCTGTTGGATACTAACATGTTTCACCTGACCTGTTCTGTTGCTGAAGGACCTTTTCGTGACATTTGTTTACTAGTTTCAGGATATTCATAACCAGAGAGTCACAGATCCTGGCTTGTAATCCACGTCAAAAAAGCAGAAACTCAGTCTCACAATAAAACTTTGTCTATGCGTCATCATGCGACACAGAATGAAATGTTAAGAGACAGGAAGAGGAAGTATTTTATAGGCCATGTGATCAAGCAAAATGTTATTTATTTATTTTTAGATCTTCTAAAAGTGGCAAACTGTGCTTTTGCTCTACTTTACTCTCACATCTTTGGGCACTTACACAACTTCCTGGGCACACTGAATTATTGATTTGTAGGAAAATGCGACTGCCATGATCAACAAAACAAAGAAATCAGCTTAGACTGCCTTCAGATCTGAGGGAACCTTCCATTCATGAAATGTTAAATGATACCTAATTTTGATTGTGGAGTTCACCTGTGCTGACCTGCTCTGTGCTGGCATGTTGCAGGTCTGGATACTGATGGCATCTACAGGGTATCAGGAAACCTGGCAGTGATTCAGAAACTACGCTTCCTGGTGAACCACGGTGAGGACGAAGGGCAGAAGGGGAAACAAGTACTGATGACTGTTGTTGATTTTATCTCTGGCACTGAAAGCCCAGAGAGAAAATATCAGTGGATTAAGCAGAGCCGTGAATGCAGATAGAACATTTCCTGCATTTTTTTCATGAAACACTCACATGATTCCTCTTTTCCAGCTTCTTCAAATCAAGATAAATGTGACTTGATTTTGTTTGAGAGTACATAACAGTCAAACTATAGAACGCCATTCACTGTTAGCCTGTTTGAAATCTGTCTCCCTCCAACTACACGACGCAGCAGAAGGAAACGCATATCTGAGTAACTGTTGGTTTTTGCAGAGCGAGCGGTGACTACAGATGGCCGTTACATGTTCCCAGCGGAGTTGGTACAAGGTAGATTCAGGCGGACGAGGACAGCAGCCGCTTTCACGTCTTACTCAGCCTGCTTTGTTTTGTTTTTTTGTGCATCATGTGTTGCATAATGATAACACCTCGGTCAAAAACGCCCCTAAAAATACCCACCTACTGGCAGACTGACACGCAGAGCTGAGCTGCCACCAAACCAGCCTCTTTTTTTGTGTGTGTGTGTTGTCGCTGTTGTGCCACCGTTTGCTTAATGTACGTGTGTCCCTTCGGTTTTTGTGCTTTAAGTTTTCTGATGTAATAACATGCAGCAGGTTGTACAGCGACTCCTCACGCGGTCCGTGGCTGCCACCAAGTGGATGACGTGGAGAATCAGCTGCCTGTGAAGCTCTCTAATCCCACAGCAGGATCTCACTGACTGACGCTTCTCATCAGGAGATGCCAGAGATTGTGCATGAATTCTGACCTTATTGACACCGAGATCAAATTAAATCCTTTACTCTGGCGCGTATGATCCAATTTGAGAAGCATTAGTCAGGCCTGTGTTTAAAAAAAGAAGTGTGCTTTATCCTTTAGAGTGTATGCGAGCTGCTGCTGCTGCTGCGCTTCTGTGTCTTCTCTGATTTTCACAGACCATCTCTATCTCCCTCCTGCAGCTACAAGCCTTCATGTTCCGCCCAAAGTGAATTCATACTTATGCTAAATGATGCCGTGACTGTAACCCCACTGTTTCGACTCTAAATTCCCTATTTTTTTTTCATCTTCCCTCTCCCTTCATTCACTTCCTCTGACCCCATCTGCCCTGATTTCTCCCCGTTGCTCCTCTCCTCTCCCTCCTCCCTCTCCTCCCTACCCTCAGAGGAGAAGCTGAATTTGGACGAGAGCGAGTGGGAGGACATCCATGTCATCACGGGAGCTTTGAAACTTTTCTTTCGCGAGCTTCCCGAGCCCCTGGTGCCCTTCGGCTTCTTCACCGACATCGTGGAGACAGTCAGTGAGTGACCAGTTCCAGCCCCATTCCCATTATTGATTTCATACTACGAGGATATACTGTATTTACAGGTTAAAGTGAAGTGCTTTATGTCACTTTATACAGAGTGACAGAGATACAAAGTGAAACCATTAATGTTCATGATATTATTATGATCTGAAAAATCCATAATTTTGTAAAATGTAAATCATATGATGTTATTGTTTGTATTTAACTTGATAAATTTGCTTGGAGTGATGCAACTGCACAATCAGAGTCCTAACATCTCGACCACCAGGACGCCTGCGCAGGAAATATTTAAATTTTCCGTTTAATATTTTTCTTTTTTTTTTTTAAATACTCACAAAGTCAAAACCAGGTCAGATTTGGTTAAAGATTTTATTCCTTTTTACTTTGTCAGATGGCGGTAAAAGTAATTTTCACCCTTGCAGAGAGCAGTTTATTAACAAGACATTCTTTGCACTTGTAGAAAATGCTGTACAAGATGTTTAAATGCAATACAAGAGGGAAAAAAAAACATGATTTGCAAGGCGAGAGACAAATAATTACATACTGACAAAAAGCTGGGATTTATTGAGCTGTGGTGAATTAAAATGAAGTGACGGGTTCACTGGGAACAATCTTTACATATAAATCTTTACTTTTTATTTGTGCTTTTTTGCACAGCTGCTATATAATCTTCATGCTTGAATCATATTTGAACTTTGACACCATCATTTAAAGGAGTGTTTTTACTTTGCTTCTCGTCTGAAAACGCTAGAAAATAATGAAAAACAAACCCAACAATTGTTAATCTCCTTTTCATGGTCGTCCATTCTTTCCCACTGAGGATGTAAATCTTTAAAAACAGTCCACAAATATATAGAAGTTGAAATATTTTCCTATAACAGCAGAGCGCTGTAAGTTCAAGCAAAATACAAGGACGTTGTGCATTTTTTGGTGCTTTGGGGAGTATTTACTGCTGTAGGATGGTGTGTGGGGGTTTGTTTCAGCATAATAAAGGTCATTTAGTGCAGCAGTGTGCACGTTCATTTCTTTAATAGTTTTTAACAGTTATATAGGCTTGATATGAAGTCACTGATTACAGCTGCGATTTCTTCCTGACATTTGCTGGGACTTAAAAATACAGAGAATATTAGCAGCATTTTCCTCTAACTGTATTAAGTTAATTTGCCTCAACCTCTGACTTATCCTTAAAGACAGTAGATAGTCTGGCATTTTAAAATAAATTGCACACAGTGAGACAATTTGCATAATAAAGTATTGATAATAAATGTAGATACATTATGCATGACACCCTGTTTTGTTTTGTTTTTATCAGTTCATGGGACATTTTTCGCAAAGTGTGAGCACATGCAAGATCAGCAGCTCGATGTTTGTCAAACCACTGTGGTGATAGTCGATAATTGGATGCAGATTAAATCGTGGATGCTTATAGAGAGCATGTGATATCAGTTACTGGGCATGTAAATCAGGTTTTGGATGCTGATAAAGTGCTTGGAATCTGACGCGTCTCTCTGTGTTGCAGAGATGTCAGACTACATGGACAAAGTGGATCGCTTGAAGTGTCTGGTGCTGAACATGCCTCCTCCGAACCACGATACGCTGCAGTTCATGTGCCGCCATCTCAAACGGTGAGATGATGGGAACGACACATCTCTACTGATGCGATGGTTCCACTGCCCTGACACTGGCAGAGTTCATAATGCAGAATATTTTGGTACCCTGGTAGGAAAAAATCTCTTCCTCCTAACTTTTCGTTTTTGAATCCGACCACAAGAGGGGGCAGTTTCCTTGTGAGTCTCAGTCGTTTTCTGTCGGGGATTCTTTGGCCACAGCTCTCAAAGTATGCCAGCACTGTACCAGGATCACGCTGTTGTTAAGTTTGGGTCCCTGTGAAGATGAAAAGGCTGGAGGAAGATGAATGGTGTACAATGTTCTGCGAGCCAGTTCCTTTTACAGTACATAAAATGTGTGTTTTTTACCGCCTATGGTTTTTCCTTCCACTCCAGGGGTGAGCGTTCGTGTTCGGAGGCCGATGTTTGTGCCAGGGTGTGGTGGGCCCCATGAATTTGTCAACTCTGTGTCTTTTCTCTCATTTTCTCTCCGCTGTCATTCCTTTCTCCCCTCTTTCTGTTTCTCATTTATTATCTCCCAGCCCAATCGCCCCCTCGCCTCCTCTCCTCCTCGCTCTCTGCCTTTTCCTTACTTTCTCTTCCTAATCTGTTCATTCTCCCTTTCCTCTTCCTCCCTTCTTTTTCATCCCTCTCTCTTTTTTCCTCCCTCCCTGCTCCCTCCCGCTCTCCTCCTTGCCTCGAAGGTCCCATGGGAGCCTTGTGGTTCGTCTGCTGGAAGGCATACCAACACCACCGCCGCCACCACTGGAACCTCTCTCTTTTCTCTCTCTTCGCCCTCTTCCTCGCTCACTTCTTTTTTTCTCTTCCCTCTCCTCTCTCCCTTTTTTCCTCCTCTCTTTTTAATGTGGAAGTTTTGAGCAATTGCTGGCTGCTTCTGTGGCTTGGTGGGAATGGCATTTTTAGAAGAATGCCTCATGCTGTGGCTTTAACCCATTCCTGAGTCCCCCCCAGTCGCACACACTCAAACATAGGTGGATAAATGGTGTTTAAATGCTATACTGCACAATTGTACAGCGTCAAACCCAGATGGAAGTGTGTGAACATGTACGCAAAAACAAGATGCCACTGGAGGATTTGCAAACTGAAGTATAAAGATCCTGTAGACGAGCATGAGACTGTTTCAACATTTAGCAGTTATTTATATGTCTTCAATCCCCAAGAAGAATTTTACAAGTCTAATAGTCTAATGACAGCGTTTGCCATGTACACCCGCTTAGTGAATGTTTTAGCTTGCTAACATTTGCTATTTATACAGATATTTAGTCATGAACCAAAGAATTAGGCAAACCTCTGACCTAATAATGGCTGAAAACATCATTAAAGTTATTTTTATTTCTTCTGAGGGGGGCATGACTTGACTGTGTAGCAGATTTCACGGCGCTCCATCCAACAGTGGTTGAAACATTTCACTCAAAACCACAAATGCCAGCCTCATGGAAGACCTTTAGGGAATGTCAGGGATCCCCAAAGTCGTCAAAGTCCACCAGTTGCTGAGATATTTCAGTCTGGACCAAAGTGGTGGACTTGCTGGCACTCAAGCTCTCCAGCGAGTGACTAAAAATTAAATTTTACCAGCTGCAGCAGTTCAAAATGAGTCACTTTTGTTGTTTTGACTTTCACTTTTCGTTGCTATTTAAGGTGGTATTAAGCTTGCATCTTGTACTCTCATTTCCTGCAGAGTGCTGGAACATTCGGACGCCAACAGAATGACCACCCAGAACATTGGCATCGTGTTCGGGCCGACGCTGATGCGCCCGGAGCGAGATAACGGCAACATGGCAGTGAATATGGTCTACCAGAACCAGGCGGTGGAGCTCATCCTCAGCGAGTTTGACCACATCTTCGGAACAAGAGGCCTCTCTTGATCTTTTCACATGACGGGAGGGAGGGTGGCGGAGGGGCAGGGGGGGGATGAGCCAGATCAGACGAAAGCACAAGTATTGCAGCATTTTGTCCTCTTTGCCTGTTGACTCATATGGTGTAAAATGGATTTCACATCAAAAGATAATTACAGGATGAAAAGAACCGGGACAGAAAGCTGCTAATCATGACATCTGGCCTCCATATAAAGCCATGCTAAAACAATAATAGTAAAACAAGCCAATTTTAGCTGCAGTACTTGTGCCTTTGACTGCAGATGTGGAGCCCGGCCCCTGTGTGGCTCGCTGCTGGAACAGACGCCTCCTTGTCACTTTTCCTTGATGTTTCAGGATAAATAAAAAGCCATAAAAGTGATAAATCTCGTTCAGCCTGTTCAGCTAGCTGCGTATTATTCGGTTATTGATCAAGGAATGCGAGGAGGGATGCGTCTTAACGTAGCACTGAAGAAAAACTTAGCAGAACCATCTCACTGTGAAAACACATGCACCAGCACCTCTTGCAACAAGGATGGACAGAACCCACCTGCAGTTTTGGCGTGGGCAGACTGTTGGGTTTCAAATCAAGAAGGAAGCAAGCTGGCTGTGTAAATGTGCCCACATCTCCACTGACATTTAAACAGAGAGTGCGAGGGTTTATTTGAGAGAACTCTTTCAAGACAAAAGCATGATTTCAGTGATGGGATGAATGTGCCAACAGGGCAGCAAATGTACCTTTGTACCAAATAGTTCTTTGTAGTGTGTGGACCTTCAGAACTTCCCATATTGTACAATTTTAAATCTGTCCCCTATTTTTATTAGTACAAATTCCTCATATTAAGTTAAAAATATTAAGTTGTAAATATGTGAAATACTGTCTTTTGTCATCTCGTAGCACTTTGCATACAGTGTGTAACCTAAACATTATATATTAGCCAAATTCAGATGGATACATTTGCTTTGCAATCAACAGTGTTGTTAAAATATGACTTGGGCCTGATTGTTAATTCTCCTGCAATAAAAACATGTAAACAAAGCAGACTTGATCTGCTTTATGGTGTTTGGTCAGGATGTGCCTGTCAGGTTGTTTGTGCCGAGCGGTGGGTTGCGTGAGAGATAATAGAAGCGTGTGGAGGTATGTTGGCCTCGGAGTCTCGGCGGGTGGAGACATGCCCTGTGATTGGTGCGAATGCTGCTTTTAATAACAGAACAAAAGGGGAACTGGAAATGCATATGTTTTAAAAATGTGGATTTTCCCCCCAAACCCTCTCAGTCTCTCACTCTGTGGCTTGGGTAATTTTATATTGACTGTGGGTTTGGCAAAAGACAAAAAAGAGCAGAAAAGAGGCGCTGCTGCTGGGGGGGGCTCATGGATTCTGCAAAGTTTTTATTAGATGTATTTATTCATTTTTATGTTTGCATTATTTCAAGTTATGTGAGCTCGTTGGGAGGCACTAAAATCAAGTGTAGCTGACTGATCAAACCTGATCCTGCACTTCCAAGGACGTCCTTTCATGTGATTAAATAGCCAAACCTCACTTGTTTATCTGATTCAGATGCATGTGCGCACAGTCATCTATATGTTTACTCCAACTAATATCAGAATTAATCGCGTATCCCGCAGTCAGTAGTACAGTTTCTCTGGTTTATTGGTCTTTCTTTAGGCAGCAGTGTACCAGAGTCTCCTCATATTATATGCTTCCATCTATTGGATTATTCAAAGAAAATCCCAAAGCATTGATCTATTCAATATTTCATCAAGTATTTTTTGCCCTATGTTTTGTTCTCTCTCCAAATTCTGAAACTAAAAGGACTTTTCTTTCAATAAAACCTCAGTGGCATTAAAGAGCCATAGTCTGAGCTCTGTGATGTGTTCTGTTTCACTTTGGTGTGACGGTGCTAATCACCCCTTAAAATTAGAATCAGTCCATCAGAGACGCAATCAAACACCCCTCCCTCTTAATCAGCAGTTTGTTGGCAGTAAAAGTCAGAATCTATTACTTCATCCTTTAATGCTGTCTTTATTTTTTTTTCCTTTTAGTCTTTTTTTCATTGACTTGATGAAATGTGACGTAATGACGGTACATCAGCATTTAAAATGATGCACAAGACAAATAGTGCCTCTGTATAATTACTTAAAATGCAACCAAAACAGCAGAAGCACTGCAAACCTTTGGAAAAATTTGCTTACAATGAGAGACTTTTGACACATGTACTGAGGAAATGGAGCGACCCGATAATATTTCAAAACCACTTTGCATCTGTAGGTGGTTATTTTGTTTGCTGCATCACTAAAACAAAATGGTTTTCAGTTTGTGTAAATTGTGGAAAGAAGACAATCATAAAGTCATTTCATCTGTTGCTTGTGTTTCATTCAGTCAACTCTCGAAACTATACAAATTTAATGAACCCCTCTGGAGAGCGTATCATCAGATCTAATGCAGATTTGAGATACATTTAGTCCACCACTGACTGTTTCTGTATCAACAACAGATTAGAGTGAAATGTAGATATCAGGTTAACATGGCTTATATTCAAATTCAGTGGATTCAGATATTGATACCAGTTTACGCTCCTGTTTTTGGCTTTATCCTCTGTAAATTTTCAGTTTATCTAACCAAAGGCAGAATTAAGGAACTCTTAAGGACTCTTTAGGAGGATAACGGTTTATAAAGGTGAGCTTGTTGTTAGAACAATACTTTGTCTACTCACCAGTGCAGTACATCTGTATTCATTCTAAAGCCGGCTTGCACTGTGACATGGTTTTTACAGTAAACTGAAACTTAAAAACACTCAGCAGCCAATCTGGCAACCGGTTGTTCGTGTACGAAACTTGCCGCAAGGGACTGGACCGACGTGTGCTGTACATCGCAAATACCTTTAAGTCAAACCGGTGTTTTAATGAATGTTGTATTAGTCACAGTCAAGCTTTCATACAAACCTCATAACATCACTGACTGTTGATGCTACAGTTGACTAAATGCTGCTGATGCATGGCCCCAAAAAGTATCTAACCTGCAAGGCAAGGTTTGTTAATGTTGCGGTTGGCTGATTGTTTACTCACTGTACCGTTAACCTAAAGCTCAGTGTATCGCATATCAGGGGAGCTGCTCTGAGTTGACACACACACACACACACACACACAGGTTCACAAGAGCAAAGCCGGCACCTCTGATGAATCATCATGCAAATAGACTGAGTGCAACAAGGCGGTCTGGAGATGGTGGTGATGGAAACTGTTTACTGCGATGGGAAACTGAGCAGCCCAGGCCACAGCCCAGCTTCAAAACTTTCTTATGAATATGTCTGTGCTCACAGTGGAAATTCAAAGGCATCATTTCAGGCCCTTTCTGACTTGAAATAACTCAATAATTCAAAGTTTGGACACACCTCCACATTCACTGCTTTTTCTTTATTTGCATTATTTTCTACATTGTAGATTAATACTGAAGATTAACACTTTTTTGTTTCCGTGTGCATCCTTTTTAGTTCTGATGTCTTCAGTATTAATTTACAATGTAGAAAACAATTAAATAACAACCATTGAATGAGAAGATGTGTCCAAATGTTTTGTCTGTCTTTAAAAGCTGCATAAAAAGCTATTAGCCTGATTTTTTTTATGCATAAATCTATGTCCAACATATTGGATTAACCATAGTTCATTTATTTTCCATCTCATAAACTGTGCGCCACAAAGTTATTTAGTAGAACAAGATTAAATGAAATATTTAATTAGAAAAATAAATGAATTACAAGATTCCGGGGACAAAATATGTACATTTTTATTACAAATATCCACAAACATGCAAAGAAATATATAAAAAGTTGATACAAAAGTTGCATTGGTGTGAGGAGGAAATACAAAACTGTAGCTAATATTAAAAAAAAAGAAGTGTGCAGATATTGAATGAAACCGTTTGGGTTTTTTTTGTTTTGCATATTCTTTGAGCCCAAAAATAACAGGTGAGGAACAATACAAGTGAAGTGTGGCAGTTGGCATATCTTTGGTGACAGACACACACACACAAACACACGCACACAGACACGCACATACGTACACACAAACATGGTATGACCAAGAATTGTCTTTGGCGCACATGCATGAATGCTGCAAGCTTAGTCACACCTCATGCATCACCATCTTATCGTATTGTACCAAGGCTTTTTTTTTTGTCAGATTACTCACAGTACATCTGAGGCACTTTTCACGTTGACTACACTGCAGTCAGAAAGAGGAAGTTAAAACCGATGTATGTGTCCTGAGTCTTGACCGTCTTGCCACACCTCAACAGACAAGCCCAAATGTGTGACACATTAGTATTCCTGGGGTGCGAAAATAGATTGCACGCATGTAAATTAGTGCGAGAAATAGCAGACGTTTTAGCATTAAGTGAGATCAAGCAGCTCCGAGTGATTAATACACAAACAGCGAGACAGTGCAAATTGTATTTGCTCCCTCAAGGGAAAAACCCCCAAAGCCTGACTTCATCTGTTGCCCGCTTTTAACATCCCGTACAGAAAACGCAGAAATGTTCGTCCCCCAGCAAGGCATGTCGTTAAAAAGGTGCAGTCCACCGCTTTTTGTTTAAAAAATAAATAAACAACCCACTTCCAGTTCTTCCTCATTTCACTGCTCACTCTAAACATTAAACAGATTGCTAGTTAATTAAAGCCACTGAGCACCATAGTTGACCTGAAGAGACAAGTTGGTTGTACCTTGTGATTTCACAGCATAAATGACAAAAGTCCTGCAATGATAGCTTCTACTCTACATACTCAAGCACTCACTGGCTTTGGGACAAAGTGATAGCTGCATGTGCATTTTAGTTGAAAACATCTGACAGGTTTTGGTAATTGTTATGAGATTTGTACACCATAAGAATTTAAAGGAATAAATATACTAAGTAGGCATCTGGTGACTCTGGTAATACGACCTTTAACCTTTAACCTCTGGCCTTGATGGCACATTAAATTAAGACGAGATGTGTTTCCATCCTGCAAACATTTCCTTCACGGCCTAGTTTCTCTGCCCACTTACTGATGTAAAATGTGATCAGTCAAAACAAAGCAAATAGGAAAATTCTATTGAATTCGGGACATGAAAATACAAAAAAAAATCTGTGTTGTGCAACAGGCAGCAGCAGCAAGCATGTAAAACATAGATATCTGCAGTGTCACATCTGGAAATGTGACATAAACTCAGACCAGTCAACCCACATGTTTTAGCTGTCTTGGAAAACAACAAAACAAACAAACAAACAAACAAACAAAATACTGTCGGTAAATCAAGTCTATTGTACATGATAAAAATACTGTAATTTGTATTGTCACATATATTTTGTTTGCATGGCTTCATCCACTTTAAGGCCATGAATCCTTTGGCAGTTCTGTGCATTGTTTCTTGTTTTAAAATGAATAAAAAGAAAAAAAACTCAGCTGAGCTGTTATATATGAGAAAATAAGGATCAAAAGTTGTAATGTGTACAGTATATGCATTGTAATGGCTTGTTTACGGCCTCTTAAGTTTTTATTCTGGGTAACTCTGTTATATCCAGGCTCAATTCACATTTGTCCAAGTCTCCATTCTGGTCCTCAGTATCTCGGTCCCAGATGTGGCTCTCATTATTGTCAATATGGTTTCCGACGTCATAACTGTTTCTCTCATGTTGCATTCCGTTCTCTCCTGCAGGTGATTTTTGGATTGGACTTCCTCCAAGCTCCTCTGCTGCCTCTGACAAACCTACATGTGCCTCATCCATGTGGCCGTCAGTAACTCTCGCCTCCTCTTCCTCCTCCTCTTTGAGGGCATCCGGACCTCCATCCAGACTGGAGTCACTGAGGAAGGAGTGGGGAGTTTGGGTGTCATCCATGGACAGAGGGGTGTCTTCGGCAAGACGGCCCACCAGGTTGTTACCTACGTCTGGGGTGAGGGGCATCTCCTCGTGGTCTTGGTCTGGATCTTGGTCTTTGCTGCAGTAGGCGTAGCGGTGGTTCATGTGCTGGGAGTAAGAGCCTGAGTGCGAGAAGCGTTTTCCGCACTTGTCACATTGGTAGGGTTTCTCTCCAGAGTGTAGCCGGCTGTGTTCAATCAGGTGATGCTTGTGCTTGAAGGCCTTGTTGCAGATCTTGCACTCATGAGGACGCTTGCCTGTAATGAATACAGAAAAGTGGTCTCTGTTATTCTATAAAAGACCACGTATGAGCTTTTCTTTTTTATATCAAAGAGACATTTACGACTTGCTAAATCCCTTAAAAAAGGTACGTTTTTCTTTGACATAAACATTCTCAAAGGAGTTGTTTGACATTTTGGGAAATACACTTAAAAGCAATATAAAGCTTCTGCCAGCACGCAAAGACTGGAAACGTGGAAAGACCAAGCCTGGCTCTGTCCAAAGGTAATAAAATCTGCCCACCAGCACCTCTAAAGCTCACATTAACACATTATATCTCATTTGTCAAGAAAAACAACGTGCTGGACTCTGTCTTTCCTATGTTTATCCGACAAGAAACAGTCTGACACATAAGCCCACACAAAACCACACTGTTATTTTAGGCTTTAACCTTTATACTGATTAAACCAACAAGATACAACATGTTAATTATTGAGCTTTAGAGGTGTTAGCAGTTGGATTTTGTTACTTTTGGACACTGTCATGTCAGCTGTTTCTCCACTTCTGCCTTTGAGTTACTTAGCCAACCATCTGTTAGCCGTAGCTTCACATTAAGCGAACAGACATGAGAGCTGTCTCCTCATTTATCTGTCAGCAAGACATTTAATATGAATATTTCACAAAATGTCAAACTATTTCAACTATTTTAAAGAATTGTACTGTAGCTATCTATAAACTGTAGGAAATGTCACATAACCACATGCAGACTCTGTGAGAGTTACAGACCTGTGTGTTCGTATTTGTGTCGGAGCAGAGAGCTGCTCTTCTGGAAGGTTTTTTCACAGATGTCACAAGCATAAAGCCCCTCGTCTGTCTTCTTCAGTCTCTTCCTCCCCGGCCCTCCTTCTCCCTCAAACCCTTCGTCGATCAGAGAGAGGTAGTCCAGAGCACCACGGCTTAATGCCTCACCCTGCAGGTAAAACATGACGATTAGAGTTATATTCATTGTTTACATTCAGTTCCATGTATTTTTACAGCAACTCCTTGTTTTGTAATATACAATAACTTCGCCTTACTCACCATCAGGCCTTGTCTGTCCTGGTAGATCTTCTTCAATGCAGCCTCTGCATCGGCCTCCATCATGTAAGCCATAGGAGAGAGAAACCCAGGACTGTTAGCCGTCTGGCTGAACGGAATCGGTGAGATGCCTTCATGCCCTGAAAGCCCGACACCAGACTGGCTGAAGATAGGAAACCCATTGTATAAGGAGCCTGGAAACACAGGAGCTCCAGCTCCACTGAAGACTGAGTGCTGGTGCAGGGGAAGGTGTGAAGTCGGACTTGGTCTTCTGAGTTGCTGGGACCCGAACTCCCTCCTCTCTCTCCTGGGTGACATGCCATTGACCGTTTTGTTCCTCCCCCCTTGGTTTGAGAGCTGCTTGGGCAGGGAGAGGTCCAGAGGTTCATTCTGTGCAGACCAGGGACTGCTGGTTTCTTTCTGGGGCGAGGAGAGCTCAGGAGGACAGCTGGTGAGGTCGAGGCAGGCGGGGGGACTGAACCCTGAGGAGGGAACTCTCCTTCTGCCTCGAGGTGATGACAGTTCGGGGGAATGGTGAATCATCTGACTTGGGCTGCCTTTCTCCTGGCTGGACCAGAACACTCGTGAAGACAGGGTGTCATGGCGGGGCTGAGGGGGAGAGTGTACCGCAACCAGAAGCTGTTGCGGTACAGAGTGCCAGTTGGGCTTCTGTAACGGTGACTTGTTTCCAGAGAGGCCGTTATTTACCTCGCTAAGTTTGCTGTTCTCCAACTGAAGAGCAGGTCTGGGGAAGAATAAAGGCGGTGAGGAATGGTCTTTCCTTCGAAAACCCTCTGGCACCTCCACTGCCTCTCTGTTGACTTTACAGAGGTAGCGCTCGTGCTGCAGGAGAACTGCTACATTGGGGAAAAGCTGTGAGCACCAGCGACATGTCACCCCAAGATTTCCTCTCTCTGCTTCACCTGATCTCACTGCTTCTCTCCTCCTGTCTGGTGAAACCTTCCTCTCAGGCCCTCCTCCATTGTGAATCCTCCTTTCCTCGACCTCTCCTCCTTCTCTGTCCTTCTCCTCGTCTTTCTTCATATCCTTGTGGAGCATCTCCTGCAGCATCTGCTCAAATTTGTTCCCGGAGTGGATATAAGGCAACAGAGTAGTCCCTTTCAGGATAGTGGACCTCAGAGAGAGCTCTGCTGAGGGGTCCCAAAGCCTCGCCAGGTCCGATGCACCGGGGAAGCTCGTGTTTTGGTTGATTTCCTGCAGTGAAAGCTGGTGAGGATCCGCTGGTACTCGACCCAGAAGCCTAGCATTGTCTTGGTTTTGTGAGGCCAACAAAGAGCCCTTGTCATTACTGGTCATTACCCCACCAGCAGAGGGAGACGTTGGAAATGAGTGGTGGTACGAGCTTTGGCTATGTCCATTAAAAGCCCCACTGGCTCCTGCTGTGTTTCCCCCTCCAAGCCCTCCACCACTAAGGCACTTTTTGCTACTTAAATGGGAACTGTAGGAGCCAGAATGAGAGAAACGTTTCTTGCAGTTGGAGCACTCATAAGGTTTCTCACCTAAAGGATGAGACACACAGAGGACATAAGTGGGAAAAAAGATGCCAAGAGTAAGTTCAAAATACCTTCTGGTGGATGTGATCTTTTCACATTTTTCATAATTTGCTTGTTCTGCGATGAATTATTTTAACTTGTTTCCTGTCAACACATCAATCTGGGTATAATTTCAGACCATGTAATTTACACGATAAGTAAGGGTTGGCGATACAGTGAAACAATAGCAAATTGATGGGTGAGCACAGCTGTTTTGATGTTATTTTGTCTCACCGCTGTGGATGCGCAGATGCTCTTTGAGGTGGTGTTTGTACTTGAACGCTTTCCCACACTGCAGACATTTGAACTTCCTGGTCTCCATGCCTTGGTCCAACGAGATGGCACTCTAGGAAGACAGCACACTGTCATCAGTTTTCTGCTGCAACACATTTAGGGAGCAATTTCAGGGTGTGAAGAAGTGTGGCTATCGCTATCATCAACACAAAATGCTGCACGTAAATCACCTTGTAGCCCAGAATAGGACATCATGCAATTATGTTTTCAAACACCTCTTGGAAGATGTGACAGAGATTGTAAATTCAGTTTCTTTTTGTTGGATATGTCACCTTGTCCTGCACTTGGTTGTGAAGTGCCAGGTGCCGCTCCATCTGCGACCTAAGGGTGGCAGTGTATCCACAGAGCGGACAGACCATGTGGGCCCCCTCCCTCTCCTGACAGTATTTGATGTGGTCCCTCAAAGAAGCTCCTCGCTGATAACCCCTGTGGCAAAATGGACAGGCCTGCTGGCTCCTGCCTGCATCTGGAGTCCAAAGAGAGGCGATGCTTAAACAGAGGAGTTACACTTTTACATGTCCATTAAATATATACTTTTTCTAATCCATAGTATACTTGTGATGGTTGTGAAAGTAACAGAGGATGCATTGAGCAGAACCTGGATGGTTTGTCACCATATTAAAGAACTGCAGTAGAGACAGAAAGGCACCTGCATTCAGATTAACATTCCTGTTAATCCTTGTGTTTTTCTGCGGGTCAAAAGTTTTAGTTTGAAAATGTGGGGGAAAAAATATTCTCACAGTGAAACTTCTGATGTCCGCCTTTTTCAACATTTTTGGGAAATCTTTGAACATTTTTTGGTGGGAAAAAAAGAAATGTTAAAAATGTTTCTTAAGAACATTCACAAAAAATCAACCAAAATCCAGTGAAATTCGCTGAATTTTGGTTGATTTTTTACTGATATATATGTAATCACTTTAGATATTTTAGGATTTTTTTTGGAAGATATTTACTCATTTTTTGAAAATATTTACATCCATTTTCTGGCCAAATTAGTTTTTTTTCCAAATAAAAACTTTAAGGGAAACTTTTAAGGAATTATTGGATTTTTCTTCATCAAGGTTTTTGCAAATTTTCAGAAATTTGAGGAATTTTTGTTCTGAATTTTTTGATTTTTTTCAGACAAGGAAACTATATTTTTTGGTGCCCGTAAATAAGGACACCAGGAGGGCTAATTATAACTATTCTACAGTGTGGGCCATACGTTTCCATAAATAAGAAAATGTATAATGTATATTTTTTTAGGTTTCAGATACCCTGGAAGATGTGTTTCACGCTATCTTTGGGGGTACTTGAAGGCCATGATGCATCAGGTGAAGATATGCGACATAAATCATCTCAAGGAACGTATCACCAACGCCATCACAAGCACAACTTCAACTGTATTAATGCAAGTTCATCATAAGTGGAAAACACGTATTAACATGTGTTTTCAATACAAAGGTAATCATATAGAGCACATTATATAAATAAAAATGTCTGTCCAACATAAAATGTTTATTTTTCCTATGAATGGAAACTTATGGCCCACCCTGTATATGAATTCATGCATCACACAGGTTGTGTATTATACCAGAAAGATCATCTGAATAACTATAGATCTGCAGAAATTCACTACAACTGATCATAATCCACTTTGTACTGTTGTACACCAGAGATTTACGTTGTAGAACTGACATCAATTAGTGATTTTATTTCTGTTAACATAATTATATTTCTTTTATTTGAGTTAAAATATATATTTGGATTGCAATTTGTAGGCCAAAAAAATAATTGCATATAATAAAATCTTGGTGTATTTATTAGAAAATGCTGAACAACAATCAAACATGAATTTACCCCATGCCCTAATGCATCCTCTTTGTCAGACCATCAACAGTCGACAAGCTGATATGTAAAAACCACTGTTTCCATTTCTCATTTTCTCAGAATGTCATTAGCATATCAAATCTGATCAGTAAATTATCACCGCTGTTTACCGTCAGCCTGCAGCTGAACACTCCACTAAAATTAACAACACGCTCCCTGGCTCAAGAGCAAAAATTCAGCCGAGATTATCACTTTTGTTGATTTTTTTTCTATTCAGCTCTCACACATCAGTCTACCTGTTCCCTCAGGAGAGCAGTGCTGAGCTCCCGGTGACCAGATGGCAGGAGGCAGCTCATCGTGTCGACTGCTCGGGTGGTAAACGGCCGCCGTGCCATTGTGGTTCAGGTGGTCCAGGAGGCTGGCTGAGGTAGAGGCCTTCCTCAACTGGGCCAGGAATTCATAGTGGGCAAGGTCCTCTAAGGCATTCTGGGAGCCTGAGTTCTTACCTGGGCGACGGAGAAACAGAAAATGAAACATCTGCATGTGAAAAACAGACGCACACTACTGGTACATGCACACACTCAGGTTTGCACAAAAACAGCAGCACCGCCGCAAGATTAGTTTTTCATTTATTCAACAGATTAAGTGTCCATGAGTCCAAAGGTGTGATTAAAATGGAAACATAAAGGCTGTTTAAAGACAATTTATCCAATTAACATATAACACAGTGCACAAAGGAGCAGTACGCAGTGAAAAAGCAGACTGAAAGATCTATTGCTTCGTCACTTTTACAACCTCTGAGTTATCCTAAAGCCTTTTGAATGAAGCATTTCCAGTGATGACCAGTGTTTTTGTCAGTCGGTGCATCATTGCCACTGATTCTTGGCTGCTGTCATTTTTTCATCAACTGTTTGTTCAGTCAAATTCTTGAGAGAGTGTTCACTCTCTGCCTCTGCATGCGACTGAATCTAATGGGACTAAATTGTTTATGTTAAAGCTGACAGATAAAACAATGAATTCAGGGAACTGGTGGGCCAGATATGAAACTAGATTTAAGAATTCTGTCTCGTTCGTGCCCTTGACTGCAGTGAGAGGCAGACGGAGAGAGAGAGAGAGAGAGAGAGAGAGAGAGAGAGAGAAAGCCACAAATGTACATGAAGAAGAGAGGGCGCCTCCTATCACAACTTAAGCCAATCAGCTCTGCTTACAGCTACTTTGAGGAAGATTTTTCAAATGTTTGCAGATGTTGGCATATTTTGAGCTGTTTTTTTATGTGGCGAAGGGAAGAGCCTGTGTGGTTGAGTGTTGTAAAAACTCAGCTTTGCCTTCATCAGGCAAGGCCAAATCACACGAGGCGAGGGAGCTAAGTGATTGTTAGTAGGCAAGCCGCGTGAGCCTTTGATCTCTCCTAAATAAAAGGGAAAGCCTCACGTCGCGCAGTGCTGATTTCAGTACCGTAACGTCACCTCTTTGATGCATGGAAATATTGTGACATTGTGTGGGATGAGTTCTTTTGTCATGCTTTCAGAAGGCTGCCTTTTCAAAGAGAAGAGCGAGAAAAAGGAACAGCTTGTAGGGAAGGCATGGTTTCACAAGGAGCCGATATGAAGGTGTATCTAGAGGGCCCTGAGAGGCATCATGAGGGAGGCTGGCGGTGTCTTGCATCAGAAAAACACTACAAACTTGTTTACGCATACAGTAGTGTCATACACAGCTCTCTCCTTTATATGTATGTATATATGACATTTTACCTACATATTGCTTTGCTGCTGTCTTAGCCAGGCTTTGTTTTGTTTTTTTTTAACAAATGCGGGAACGTTTTATAGTCCAGAAAATAAGGGCTTAACTTAAAATAGCTAAAGGGTCACAGTTTTTCTGACAAGGCAGTGCTATGCTTTAGTTTATGACTTACAGTACATCCTCAGTGGTTCCTGGTCTCCCTCCCTGTCCGTGGATGCGTAGGCAGCGTCCTCAGCAGCTTTGGCCTCCGACTCCACCTGGCCCCAGCAGTTCCTGCTGCCGGGGCTGAGGCTGTGCGGCCGTGTGGGGTGAGCAGGGCTGCCGGGCTCCTCTGTCCCCTCGCTGGGCGTCAGGCTCGTCTTGTCCAGGCTCTCCTGGCAGTCCTGGGGCTCCAGGCTCCACAAACCCACCTCATCCTCGCCCTCAGATCCCAGTGAACTCACTTGCTCAGCATCCACTGCGACAAGAGAAAATAAAACAAACATTAAAACCGGAAACTATTGGCTCACGCTGAATAGTCATTTCAAAATGCTGATTAAAGATGTGATTTTGAAGTGTTATGTTGTAATTTAAGCTTAAATTTTAATTTATGAATGTGCATCTTTGCTCTATATTTAAACAGAGATGTTATTTATAATTTTTTTGTCCAAATCGATAAATACAATTTTTAGCATGACTCAGAATGCATTGACATGTGTTCCTTATCATTTATATAGCATTCACTGGCATGAGCTATAGATTAGAACCAATGCAAACCAGAGACAACAGCAAGCAATAAAATGTAAAATACATGACAAACTGAAACCAAACAGAGACAAAAACACAGCCAGAAATTAAACACTAAAATGCTTTATAAAATCTAGACATAAAAAGAAGTTTAAAGAGAACTGTATTATTGTTTTAGTTTTCATGTATTTCTTTTTCGGTGTTGTTGCTCTGTAAGTAGGACGAGTACTGTGTTCTTCATGGTGAAACTGTTTCTCATCTGCGTTTTTCATGACGGGTTACTTCATATGGCTTTGTGGGGTTTGATGTTCAAATTATGATCAATACGAACACAACAAATTTCTGAACAATTTCCAAGCAGGCTGGTTTTACTCTGACGGTGCTGAGAGTGAAGTGTGGCTTTCATTTTGAAAGTGATTGAAAAGAAAAACATGACCTGTTTTTGAAAAATAGGAACAAAATAAATATGCATTTAGTTAAGTCAAGGCGATGATTGAAAAAAAAAAAGCTTTTAGACAAGGAAAATACAGCTTGCTGCTTTAATGTCTGGATTAATCACTGCATTTTACATTTTACTGTTTGTCAAATAGAGGATTTTGAAGTTTCTTTTCTTTTTTGTTGTTTTCAACTTAAACTGTTTAACTTGCTGTTAAAGAACATGACTATGACCGTGGGGCAGGATTGTAGTGCAGCAGTACGAAGGAAAGGCTCATATCGTATTGTAACTTAAAAATGTACCCTCTGTGCCCAGACTGCAACAACGCTGGAAAGGCGCATTACTTTTTCCCATGGCAAAGACAATAAATGACAATCACAAACACATGCCTGGGATTTCAGCTGTAGGCTCTGATTTCCAAGGCTTTTTCTGAGGACGCTCTGTTTTCCCCTCGCTGATTGGCAATATCTAATCACGACCAAGTAATGACCATTTAAGAACACAAATAGACCCTTTGAAATATGTCATCAGAGAAAGCCAAACCATTGTCGAGGGGGGGAACGTGGACTGTGCCAACATACTGAGGGATATATCTTCTTTTCTACTAGGGTGTTGTGAAAATACGGTTTCTGATTAGTACAGTATCTGAATAAAGTAATTAGTTTTAAATACTTTCTTTTTAGCCCTCAGAATGTTTCTCTTTCATCAGGTCAGTGGGAGAATAAAGTTTTACAGCTTATTAAATTGAAGGAAACACAAATTTTATTCATTAAAATGTGAAAACAACACTCAGTCACTCTTGGAAAGATTTTAATTTTTTTGTTTGAGCCGTTCCAGCTACACCCTGACAGGCTGGCGGACACCATAATTGATGAGGACTTTGTTTTCTACTCATCTGCGCCTCCACTTATGGCTCACAGCAACAAAAAGCCAGTGACTGCACACAGCATGAGATTTAATGGAAGATCTATCTCCTCATCTTCACGTCTTTTGGAGACACAAACAGACACAGATAACACACACAGTCACATTGTTACCGAAAGCGCAAGCGGGGGCTCGGTGCGGCTGAGGGGGCAGTCCGCAATCACAAACACCTAAAACGCTTGCTACTCACAGTTTACACACATCCTCCTGATTGATATGTATAGCTAATGATAAAAACTAACACCTACATGCGTATCTGTTTGTATCAGCAACTCATGTGTCCTGCCCCAGCTCCACTGCACCCCGGTTTAAAGTGCACTCATGCAAAATTGTGATTCACCCGAGGCTAGTCACCCATTACGTGCTTCAAACAGCGTTGCTCTACAAACTTGGGGCAGGAATGAATTGCTCTTATGGGGGATGAAATTGGTCATCAAATGTGCTTTACTGCAGCGGGCAGCTATGAAGTTATGCGACGCAGTTGAGGTTGAGCTATCGTCCCTGCAGGAGATTCCTAGGATGATAGGACATACCGCTGGGATGAAAAAAGAGGGAAATCTGGTCCGGATTAGCGTCAAATTGGCTCTAATTTTCTCTCTCATGACAGTGAGTGACACTGAGTCTACATGTGCTGTCATTAAAGCCCACCGAGCTGGAATGGCTTTCATTATCTGGCCTGTTGATTTATTTATTTGGATAGCGACTGCATCCTTCAAATAGGCCTTTTTTGATTTCTTTCTTTATTTTTTAGGAGCATGACAGCAGAGGACTTTTGGGATTTCCTGCATGTGAAGGTAAAGATGAGGTTAAGACTGAAGAATTCATGCAAAGTTTTAGGAGAGTTTGTGGAAAGACGGCGAACACAAAACAACACGGCAGAGTAGAAAACAGCACAGCGCTGCCGTGCATGCACCGTAGTGTGAGTGGGAAGTGTGTGACTCATAGCCAGAGAGGACTAACCGAACTGTGCTGCATCATGCTTGACAATGTCGATCACTCAGTCTTCTGGGGACTGTTTCTGATAGTTTGACAACAACAGTGTGTTCAGATCAAACACGGCAGCAATATTATAATGTGTCTGCCTGACAGTGACGGAATATGTGAAAGATTGATGGTGTGTCTGCCAGAAACAAGTCTGCATTTTAGCTTGGGACACCAGTCAGAAGTGCAGAGTTGTAGCCTGCGAATACACGGAGCTGCTCTGGCTTTCTGGGGACGTGCAATCCACCTTAAATCTGATGTGAAACCTAAAAACCCATTATTTACATGGTCAAGTCAGTTTCCTACAGACAGACAGACAGAGAAGGAAAGATAAACTTTACACAAGCAACAAAAAACAAAGGGCACGAAAAAGTAAACAAAAAAATTCAGATATATATGTATGTATGTATATATATATCTGCATTTCTTTGTACACAAGCTCACAGCGGTGCAGAGACGATGGTTTCAGAGCCGGTCTAATTCGGCACTGTTTATAAACCAGAGGGCATCTACTGTACAGCAACACGCTAAGCTGCAGTTTATTTTACGATGAACACATGTGATCTGGTATTGGCCCAGCAATTATGTGGCTAAATGGTAAGCACGCAATAATTACCTTGAAATTACCTTGTTTGTTTCTTTTGGTTTTAAATGGCAACAAACAAGGCCAGGCCCAATTTACCACACAGTGTCACCCGTTCTGTCGAATATGTTTTTTTTTTTTTTTTTACAATTCAAGATCGTTACACCAAAGCCAGAACAACGGAGATATAATACCGTCAGTGACATTTAGTAGATTTATCTTCCTCAGATGGCATTAAGACAATCAATGGACTGCTGCAAATAATAATAAATAACTTTTTAAGCAAATATTAGTTTGAAACAGGAGCTGTCAGAAATGTATTTTGAGCAACACTCAAATTAAAACGCTTTCTCACACTCTCATTAAGAGTGTAAAAGGTTATTTGTGTCTGAATTTAAAATAAATTTGTCTGGTTGTATGCGAAAAAGCTGCACTGTAGTTCTGTCATATACAAAGACAAAAGCAATTCTATATATATCATATGCTTTAAAACATAAATAGCAATTCATTCAAAATGATGCTTGAAGGATCCAAGTTTAGCCCTGAAATGTGAATATATTTATACATTTCTTTCAGGCTGCAACTATGCTTTGGACACTATTCCTTTTAAAATCACTTTTGAAACGTTTCAGCTACTCAGAAAAAATACTCCATTCGACAAAAAGCAAACCAGTATGATACGACACAAGCATGCGGAGCACAATGTGCACCATTACAGCAACACCTGATGCATTTCATGCAGTACAGCATGTAGGTGGTAAAACTGTCAGAAACAGGCAAAGAATTATTGTACTTGAAAACACTGAGCCATCATTAAAAACCGACTGCGTCATCGTATTTTTGCAACAGAAAACACTTCGGTATTATCAAAAAAACACATCCTAAATAGTATTTTAAATGCATTTGGTCATCTGCTGGAGGTAAAAATTTCAAATAATGCTTTCATGCTGGTAAAACTGCGCTGGTTTCACAGGTGTCAGAAGAAACGCAACACTTGCTATTTTGAACTCAGTAAATTACCACATAAGGGTCATGGACGCCCACATGCTGAACAAAAAGCAAGAGCAGGAAGACATGTTCAGTGTTATTTTACAGTACCTATGAGAGCAGTTCAGAGACGAGGTAGATCCATATTCATCTGTAGAGTGCACTCGCGTCGACAACGATTAGCTCCCATTAAATATATCGCAGAAATCAAACATGCCATTTAAAAAATTGTCACTGTGGCAGCTCTCCTATTCATACCTGCTGTGTGACATTCGTACAATGAGTCAGGGGAGGACCGCAACCAAGAACAAACGCCTCCCACCTGATCTCCTTTATCTTAACAGCAGCTCACACTCTTTGACTCTCAGGGTGATAGTTCCTTCTGATTTTGGCACCTTGGCCTGCTGTTTGACTTCACCTGCTTTAACAACACTGAGAGTGAAAATGCACACCGATGCCGGCGTGCAAGTCATGTTTTATCGACTTGTTCTGGCACCAAATACAGAGTAAAAACCCCCAAAACGTGATCTGCAACAAGGAAACCGAAATGATGCCATATTTGTAAAGCTCGTAACACAGTATTTTATATGAGTAATATGTGACTATATTTATTAATCAGCAAAATTGGTGCCGGGGTCGCCTCATTTTCAAATCCAACTTCTAACTCCTAATTTTTCCAAATTCCTTACAGATCATATCACGAATGCTGACAGCAAATTGAGAATTAAACGCGGCAAATTACATGTTAACCAACAGGAATGGTGGTAATGTGATGTTTTCTGCACTTTAACTGCATTTCTGTGGTAAGTCAAAAGGAAATGAAAACATTTTTGCCTAATGATGGTGAAAATAACCACCAACACACTGATATGAAAGCTTGATTTCAACTGACTGCAGTTGTTTCTTAACCGATTAGCACTTGGCCACACACACACACACACACAAAGTTGCAAACAGCTTTTGGCGAGACTAAATGAGACTGAAAGTGTGACACTGATGGGGACCGTAAAGGTCATATCAGCGTGGAGGAAGAGATGCTGAAATGCGATGTGTGGTGCAGTTTGTGATTTTGCATTCTTGCAGTGTGTTTTGTACACAGCATTGTGGTGCGTAAAGAAATGGGGTGACAATAGTGAGACAAAGGTAAACAGACATCGGTGCATAAAGAATTCTGCAAAGAGCACAAACTACGCTAAGAGCAAGGGAGAAAGGAAAAATTATGCTCAAGTGTGAGATAAGAAAGGAGTGAGGAATCCGAGAAGAAAAGGGGAGAAATATGCAGAAAGCAACATTGTCAAACTGTCCCTGACACGAATCCTCTGACTGATGTCGAACTGTGAAAAACACGTTACAGAGGGAAATTCCCTCAACACACACTCGCATACACACCCACAAACTAGGGTATAGAGAAATGCAGAAAAACAAACAAACATGACTTGTGGGCAAAAATAAAAAAAAACGGGGAGCAAGACCAGCTAGCTGGAACAGAGGACTACGGTCTGATCAAACACAGCAAAGAAATACATGACAATAAGCGCGCGGGTGTGTGTGCGTGTTTGTGTTTGTGTGTGTTTGTGCTCAAAGCTCCAAGAATATCTGAACTGCAGCCAGAGATAGAAAAGTGGGAACCCGTGTGGTGCCACAGCAGCAAAGTCACGGCTCTGTGCCTTCAGATGTCCCGCTCATTAGGAGACACCACCCTGTCAGAGCATTTAAACCACCACCACAGAATGTGCAGCCGAGGGGCGACATCTGCACTTTAAAAAGACACAGAGGCGCGCAAAACAATCAGCGGGAGAAATAAACACCAGGCTAATTTCCTCATATTGATTAAGTCCCCGCAAAGAGACAGTCGCAGCAGCAATTCTGCACATTACGCAGTGATCTTTAACAACAAAGACACCATATTGAAACTATTTCGCCTTTGTTCAGTGTGGGCTTTTAATGATTCGCCTCAATTAGGGCCCTTGTGACACAAAAGCAGAATCCCTTTTGGCGTTTTATTAGCTACAAAGCCACCGAGCCTTTCACTGATACTCACAAAGTTGATTTGTCAACGAGTTACGCTCTTAGTGTGACTGCGCTGGTGTTAGTTTCATTATTCACATATGAGCTCTCAGTGCGATTTCAGAGGATGCTGGGCGAATCAAAGTGCAGCCCCCTGGAAGACGGCGACTCTAACGTCGTGTGGTGTTGCGTACAGCTTCCATGGCCATTCTGAAAGGGCAGAGGCATTTGAGAATCGATTGAAATCAGCATTACTGATCTGCTATTCTCTATCGGCGTGTCACATCAGTGCACTCGACAGTGAGCCACATATGCTCAGTGGAAACCTGCTGCGATGTGACTTCAAAAGGCTAACAGAGTCAACTAGCAACAAACGAGCTCTAATAACGTACAGCAAACCCATCAGACAAAGAGTTAACAAAGCTGTAACTTACTGTACAGTCTGTATGTTGCAGTAGAAGATATTCTACCTCATGATGAAACTGCTACCATCTTTGTCTCTGTCCTTCTTTCTTCTTCGATACTAAATTTGTTTTTTACTTCTGATATGTCAAACCTCCTCCCACTCAATGTACTCATGCACATCTTCGCTTAGCAATAGCACACTCTAAATAACTTTCAGCACGTGTGAAGTGGCTTAATGGATTTTCAAGTCTTAAAAGGTGGCATTGTTGATACATGTGGGATTTCTAAGTGTGTGAACTGAATGGAATTTAAAACATTTCGGCGGTGCAGCCAAGGAGGCCGCGATACAGCATCAAACTCACAGACATCTTCTCTCCTGCAACGTCTGTGTTTGCTTAGAGAAGTGAGAACCAACAGGGGACAGGGAAGGTGGCCGAACAGCTCGTGGCCCCACAAAGGTGCATATATGTGCCAGTGAAGCAGCTACAAAACTGTGACTCACATGGAGGTGCAACATGAAAGGCAGCGCTAAGATGGAGAAAACATCCCCTCACGCCGATTCCCACCCCAGCTATGTATTCTTAGATTGTGGTGAGTCAACTCGAGACATCCATGATATATTTTTGTAGCCTATAATGATGTTAACTGATGCTGAGCGCCGAGCTGACAGCTGACTCAAGAGGAAGTTCAGAATGAAGCTTTTCTCGCAGGTAGTTTCAGGAGGGGAGGATAATTAGCTTATCATTCAGTAAATCTACCCTCATCTCGTCACAGACAGACATATGTCACACATGCTTTGTCTCAGACATGTAGCTTCTCGACCAAGAGACAAAAAGTGAGCGCTAAAAACAACATGAAAGGCGCACTGCTCTGTGACTGTTAGCAGCTTATCAAACAGAATCATCAATTTGTTTGCAAAAAAAAAAATGTAGCAATCAGTTTTTCTCTTTGCAAAAATGGAGGCAAGGTGTGAGTGAAGAGGTGTGCAGAAAGCCTTTGTGGTTGCCTGTCTTCTTCCTTCAGGGGTTTCCTGTATGCTGCTGTCTGCATGTTTGCCACCGTGTTTACCTGTCCTGCCGACCACCACAGTGACGTTTTTCGAACAAATGCTACCCTGAATGACACCGACCTTTACCTTCAAAGCAAGCCCATGTGGGTGTGTGCATTAGCGTCACTTTTGAACTTCACGGACGGCTTGCAACACTCACACTGCAGAGAGGAGTTAAGATAACTGCTGTTACAACTTGCAAGTATGTAGCATGTTGTGCTGTATACTGAAATTATTTTAACAAAATCCTACGAAAAGAATGTTTTTTGTACATTGACTCTTCTCACTGCATCTGACTGCTTTCATCGTCCTTATTACGCGGCTATCATAAATTCTCACACAAAATGCAATTTCCACAGACCAAAGTTAACCCTCGTGTTGTCCTGTGGGTCAAATTGACCCGTTTTGAAGTTTGAAAATGTGGAAAAAATACATATTTTCACAGTGAAATTTCTGATGTTCACATTTTCAACACTTTTGGGAAATCTTTGGACATTTTTTGGTGGAAAAAAGACATCTTATAAATGTTTCTTTAAAAATATTCACATAAAAATCAACCAAAATCCAGCGAATTTCACTGGATTTTGGTTGATTTTTATGTGAATGTTCTTAAAGAAAATAGAAGTTTTACTGATATATATGTAATCACTTTACATATTTTTAGGATTTTTTTTGGAAGATTTTTACTCATTTTTGGAAAATATTTACAAGAATTTTCTTGCAAAATTTGTTTGTTTTTTTTTAAATAAAATTTTAAGGAAAATTTTTTAAGGAATTATTGAAATTTTCTTTCTGAAGGTTTTGCAAATTTTCAGAAATTTGGGGGATTTTTTGCTGAATTTTTGGATTTTTTTCAGACAAGGAAACAATATCTTTTGGTGCCTGTAAATGAGGACAACAGGAGGGTTAAGACACGCTGCCAGCATCATTCTGGACTTCCCTACTATGTCATGCTGAATTGTGCTATTTGAGTCACTTAATGTGCCAGTGACTCACCAGCAGTGACAAATTGACTTAACAACTGTATGCATACTGTGCGAGAGAGTGCGTGTACACAAATGAAGGAGGCCTCGCTGCCATATTTGAACACACTGTCGGTGCCATCGTGCATCTGCAGCCATGCAAGCACGCCTAGCACTGGTGAGAAAGGTTAGCTCGGTTAGAAAACACGTTATTTCGAGTTGGCCCTCAGCCTCCTCCTGTGGCCCGCGCTGGTTTCCGTGTACCGAGGGATCTGTGCTGGAATGCAGTAACGGTCACAGAGGGACCCACGCACTCACCACATTGTGAATCAAAACCCAAACTCCACTTCATTAGGCTCCTGTCATTGCAAAGACTCTCACACCACTCTATAAATACCCCTGTCTCCCCCCTCCAAATTTGTTTTCCCTCTTTTTTCTTACACATGAAAATGCTCAGGGACCGTTCCAGCCTTCTGATGTGGCTCTTTATTTTGTACGTTGGCGCAAGAAACCACACAATAGTGGCTCCTTTTGAATATTAAAACATTCTCTGACAGGGTACAAAGGTTCTGAAGCTTTTTAATAGGGGTATACGCTAAATAAAACTTCTCTTTGAGCTTAACAGTAATGCAATGTGGGATTTGGTTGGTTGAGCTCAAGCTAAAACTCTCTGTTACTTACTACAGGAGATTTGTTTTGAGAGTGAAACAAATGTGACTGGTGTCCCACTGACTCTACTTCAAGCATCCACATATAGGATCTGTTAGAGGTGTATTTAGTGGCGCAGTGATCCTGCAAAGGACAGCTAACCGTATTAAATGCAAAAATGCCTTAATCTACGCGCTTGAAGCAGATTTAAAACAGAAGATAAAATAATTTTGAGGAACCCACATCGAGATATAAAAGATCAGAGCCAACCACACGAAGGTATTCACCACACATGACGGCACGCAAACACACTAAACTGCTGCTACAGCTGACAGTAGTCATAACGCTGCTTCTTCAAGCATAACTTTCACAAAGTGATCAAACACTTTGCTTTGTAACAAAACATTTTATTCGATGGGACGCAGAAACCTGGAATTCCTGTCTGTGTAACATACAGATGTGGCGCCATCCTCTGGCCCATGTCGACATTACACCCCCCCTTAAGTGAAAGATGATGATACACTGAAACATTTCTAGTGACCACATGTGACCTCGAAGTCTTTGAAACATAGAAAACATGCCTTTCCAATGTGTCACTGTGCTTTTATTTTCTTTGTCTTCCCCTCAGTTGTTCCTCACATGCCTGCACGCCCAATCTACACTCCGTCTGTCCGTCTTCTCTGCTTCCCTTTGTCACTTTTTCTGTCCTTTGAGCGTGCACACATTAATAAAAGCAGGCCAGAAAACGCGCACGCTATTAAACTGGCCTTCTTGTGGTTACACAGCTCTCATTAGGAAGACGTATGAATCATGCTGCATATTAATTTACACACATTCACATATCACTTAGCCTGATGTACGCGTTGAGGGTGTGCACGTTGAAGCCTAAAACCAACGCCTTGAAAAAGAAACTAATTAAAGTCACGGAGGAAAAAATGCAAAGGCAGCAGAACCGCACGAGAAAGTGTGTGCATGTCATTACTGACCTGGCCCATGTTGAAGTAAAAAAAAAAAAAGAGATCGTTTAGAAGAGAGAGAGAGAGAAAGAAAAGAGAAAGAGAGAGTGTGTAAAACCTCAACCAGTGAAATAATGTATATAAAAAAGACTCAACAAGAAAAACGTTTAAAAAGCAAACTTGGGGAGTTTAAGAGGATCTTTGATGTGTATCAGAAGAGGAAAGCAGCCTTTGCGACTGGGACGACAGTAATTTTAAGTCAAAGCAGAAGGCTGGCTGACTGGCTGCCTTACTGGCTGGCTGGCTGACTGCCTGGCTGACTGACTGTGGTCTTTGATGGCGCTGGCTGTTTGAAGTGGTTTTCGGGGGGATGGGAGCAGCGTGTGGTGTCAGTGGGACAGGGGAGGCGCTCAGGGAGGAGAGGGGGGCATGATGGCGACCGTACAGGGCGGCTGGGGTGGAGGGGAGAGTAGAGGACGGATGGATGGATGGATGGATGGAAGGAAAGAGAGGAAAAGAAGCAATGGATAAAAATGGAAAAACAGTGCAAGGCAGAAGAGAGTCGAGATGTACGGAAACAGAGATAAAGAGGGATCAAAGGGATGATAAAGAAAGAGGAAGACGACATAAGAGAAGGAGAGAGTCGAGCAAAAAAAGAGGCAGAGAAGAAAGGAAACAGATGATAGCCAGAAAAGTTTGAGAAGTGAATCGAAATAGATGCGACAATGAATGAAGTGAAGGAAGTAAAGTGCGTCTGACAGGGCCCCGTCCCAGTATGAGGCCTGGACACATTCACACCTACCTATTACTTGTATCATTTAGATGATGTCACCTCCCTCTGATTTGCTGCCAGGCTGCCTTATGACTTATTTCCCTTCCATCCCTCCTGCAATGCTGGACACATGCACTGTGTAATCATAAGTACGCTGTTTCCTTAAAGTACCACAGAGCTGAAAAGGGAAAAAAAAAATTTTGATTCCGTGCAACTGCAGAATGTTTTTTTGCCCTCCTTGCCTGTTCAGGATTTTTTTTTTTAAATATTAGTGTCTCTATAGTCTCTATATGTCATTTTGCAATACTAAACCTGTTATGTCCCATGAGAAATTCTTTTAAAAAGATGAGATAAGACTATCTATTAGATTGCTACGTGGTGATAAATGACGGAGTGGACCAGTGCTGCTTCCTCTCTAGCACAAAATACTTCCGGTGTATGGATCCTGTTCTTTATCATACCTGAGCTAAAGATTTATTCACATGATCTCATGTTGTATAATGCTAGCAAACAACTGAACTCTGTCTGAGGTAATAGTTGGAGTTGTTTCATAGTAATCAGGCCTGAAAAGGATTAACTTTTAAAGGCATAAGTCACTGCAACGATGACATTACTTTCCAAAAACTGTTCTTCACTCTCATTATGACAATTTCGACCTGTGATGCTGCAGAGGTATTATGAGGAAGATACTTTCTAAGGATATGTATGGATTATTTGCCTCACAGAATAAATTAATGTGAATTTTTGTCTGCAGAACAATGCATTTACTGTCCCCCAAAAGCCTCTGATTGTCTCAAAGTGGAAATATCCGACGATTAGACAGCAGCACCTCACACTAGCTGCTTTGGCTTCAAATAAAAAAACAAGAAAAGCTTTTTAAAAATTGAATGTTATTGAATGCGACCTTTCTGTACTTTTGTGTTCTTGAATTGTGCATAATAAGTTAATTCACAGGCTTTGAACGGGGCAGGTTTAGATCAAAGTTTAGGTGCTTTATCTGGTCCAGATTTGTATTGAAGATGAGGCTGTAAATGCTCACAGAGTCTAAGAATCAGACTAAATCCTTGGTGGGTTTTCTGTGGGTCTGACGAGGGAGAATCTGGGGTGTCAATGAAATCACAATGTGAGGGATGACCTCCTTAACCCCTTGACATCTGAATTTATTTACTTTACATGCTAAAATAAGTGGAGATTGTTAATTTGTCTATTATACATAGAACTTTATAACATAATAAGAGATACATAATAATTAGGTCCCACTCTGACCGATCCGACGAGAAGCCAGTGCTTGCAAAAGGTTCTGAGGTGCATATTGAATATGCACAAACCGGCACTGGGGGAACGGATACGCTATCTCGGCTGCAGTCTGAATGAAAGTGGTATAATGCCAGTTCACAACAATAGGCATCAAGAGGTTAAACAGTATTAATTTTTGACAGTTTGGTCAATATTTGTGCAACACTTCAGTCGCTGAAATAGGAAATGCCCTTTAAAGATGCATTTTACATTGATTTTTTTGCACAAAGTTACTTTTTTAATGTTGAATTCAATCTTTTTAATTTTTCCCCTTATGATTATTGCCATAAGTCAATAGGAAAATGAGAAAGAGGATTGATAGAGATGTTATTAACACTTAAAGCCTTGACCATTATAGGTAGGCTGAAAAATCCAACGTGTTCTCTCCATGAGGGAACGTGTTTACTCCCTACTAACTAGTAACTATGTGTATGTACATTATGTGTGTGTGTGGAGCAGGCTGTGAAGGTGGTACCAGGTGATCACAGGTACAAGGAGACAGAGGGAGGCAGAGGGAGAGAGAAGGAGTTGGCTGCCTGACCTCTTCTGTGCCTCTCTTGTTGTTAGTCAAAGTTGCATTTTTTTCTCACCTAGCAGATAGAAGTAAGAACTAGAAAGGTGGTGGACTGGGCACTTTGTGTTGGACTAGACAGACAGAATACGTATTTTGTTGAGTATGGCACAGTGACATAATAAAATATACCGCGAGAGGCTGTGTAGGCAGTTTTTTTTGGGCAGAAATTCCTTAATAACCCTTCAACATAGTGTAATTCAAATGGTCTGAGATGAAACAAAACTTTTGCATCTCCTTGTAGATTGTTTTTCAGGGTTTAGATCGTTGAACTTATGACTCGAGACCAATGCCACTCACAGGTCTTTCCAGAAAGTGGGTGTTTCTGTTTGTTGTTTTACGAATGCAGATGTTCACACGTCCCATAAGATGATGATTCAGTTGGGCAAAATCCTGCAGGAAAAGCTGTTATTCCAGCACTGGCAGCCACTTCCTGCACTGTAAAGCAACCCCAAAAAGGAAGATGGACAGAAAAGAGACTAAAAATGCACTAACTCATATATCAGTCAGCAATGGTGAAGGGGATGCAAAGTCATTGTTTTTATACCACTTTTGTATTCCACTTGCACAACATGTTTGATAAACGCGCAGTAAATGGGCATCTACGTATTTCACACATGCATT
Source organism: Acanthochromis polyacanthus (assembly GCF_021347895.1). Lineage (NCBI taxonomy): Eukaryota > Metazoa > Chordata > Actinopteri > Pomacentridae > Acanthochromis > Acanthochromis polyacanthus. Next base: position 8,340,389 of record NC_067117.1, on the reverse strand, counting down.
TCACTGCTGAGGCTGCACGCTACTGTCCTCGTAGAATAATTTTAGGCTGCATGTGGGTGTCTCGCCGACTTGGGGCAATGACAAAAATGTATGTCAGTCAGACCGTAGCGGACGCTCGTGTTCTCACAGACGCAGAAAGTATATCACTGGCCAAATTCTATGACTTCTGAGGGGTTTTTTTTAACATCTGATTGGATCCAACAAGTTAAGTCAGCGAGGCAGAAGTAGACCAGCACCTCCCATGTTCTTTAAAATGACTGTTTTTGTCTGGTGGCTTTAAAAAGGAAGGGATATAAGAGGAATCAGTTCACCGTATAGTAAAGAGTTGTCTGACGGCAACATAAAGTGATGAAAATATTCTAAATATAACTCAGAGTGATATGTTATATGTTGTGTTGTTTAGATGGCTAAAACATGTTTTGCTGGTGCTTGGGTACTGTGCTGTTGTAGTGGGTTGTGAAGGAATTTACCATGAGAGCACACGTATGAAACACAGGCACATACCTGTGCTCATATGTTGGGTTTGAAGTCACATAACTCTGCCGCATTCCTTGGTGGAGTTGTGTGACGATCGGTGTACGTTTGTCTGTCTGTGCCCAAAATTACTCAAAAATGGATAAATGGATTTTGATGAATTTTTCAGGGAAGGTCAGAAATGACACAAGGACCCCCTCATTAGATTCTAGCAGTGATGCGGCTTATAGTCTGGTTCCACGGATTTGTTAAAGATTTTCCTATTACTGCAAGATAACGGCACAGCCTCACAGTAACAACAAGCTAATGCTACATCAGCTGCCTGCTGACGATCATGATTGCGATCCTACTAAAAATCAACGGACTCACCGGGACGTATTCATAGGAAATCATACAAGGAGTAATTGATTAAATTGTGGGAGTGTTTCTGAGTCCCTTCACTTCCACTACATATTTAGGTCACGTGATTTGGTATCTGTACATAACGTACACATGCATAACACACGCCTATGTGTAATGCAAAGTCATTTTTATTAAAGATTTAAGCTGTCGGAAATGATATGACTGAGCAGCCTTGGTGGAATACGACAATCTCTGAGTGCTTTTCTTGTATTTTCTGCCTCTTCCAGATTTCTGTCTACCACGGCTTTGACTGAGATTTTGGTAAGCTGTTCTTACCACAGTGGCTAGCTCTTTAATTTCCCTGGTTGCAATAGATGATTGGGATCAACGGCAATGATAACTAACTGAAAATATCTTACTGCAATATTTGTTAGATTCGCCAAAAACAGATATTACCATCTGGAACAATGACGGCTTAATGTGATTTGCGGCTTTTCTCAGTTTGTAAACACAATAACTTTGTCTTTGTATTCCTAATTGGACAAATATGGCAGTTCCAAGTTGTCACCCTGGACTCTGGGAACGTGTAATAGATTGATACTGACATTGTATTGCCTAAATAATTAATTGGTTAATTGAAAATATTATTCACAGACAAAAACAACCCTGAGTTGCACATTTAGTCTGATTGTTTCATCTGTGAGCCATTCTTGAGCAGGATTTTCCACAACATGTTCTGTCTTCTTCCATATACTGCAGTATATAGTACTACTGTATTATGAACCATGAATATCATGCACCACATGATTAATCTATCTAGTGACATGCTATGGTTTTGAGAAACAGGATGCAATTCTTTTTCATTCTTCCAAAAGTCCACACAATGCAGAGCTAAAAAAAAAAATCATTTTCTTTCAACCAATAACACAATATTTTCAGGGAGCTGCAGTGGTCGGGGCATGCTGTGCTAATGATAAGTGGAAGGACAGATGTAGATGAGACTAGAGGTTCAGCTCAGACTCATGTTTGGTTCTAAAGCATTAACCCTCATGCTGTCCTGCAGGTCAAATTGACCCGTTTTAAAGTTTGAAAATGTGGAAAAGCAAAATATTTTGCTGTACACATTTCCAAAATTTTGGGGAATTTTTTGAACAAAAAAAAAAGAAATGTTAAAAAAAATGTTTCTTAAGAACGTTCACAAAAAAATCAACCAAAATCCAGCGAAATTCGCTGGATTTTGGTTGATTTTTTTTGCGAATGTTCTTAAAGAATATATTAGAAGTTCTACTGACATATGTGAAATCACTTCAGATATTTTTAGGATTTTTTTGGAAGATTTGAACTCAATATTTACAGGAATTTTCTTGCCAAATTTGAGGGATTTTTTTAATATATATGTAAAACTTTGAAGGAAACTCTTAAGGAATTATTTGAATTTTGTCCTGAAGGTTTTGTACATTTTCAGAAATTTGGGGATTTTTTTGCTGAATTTTTGGATTTTTTTTCAGACAAGGAAACAATATTTTTTGGTGCCCATAAATGAAGACAACAGGAGGGTTAAAATGAAAGAAGAAGACAAAGTCAGAGATAGTTATAAAAGTTTTTTTTTTTAAAGGCAGGAATGAGATAAAAGCAAGTAAAAAACATAGCGTTACATGGTCTTTACACACCTGAAAGTCCGAACAAACCAAAAAATAAAAAACTGATCCATGGTTCAGTTTGATTTGTAATGAGACCAAATCTTTTGTGTCTGAGCCGAAACATTTGGTTTATATCAAACTAAAAAGACAAAAAGGCCCAGCCCTAAGTCATTTGGTTCCACAAACTAATGACTCCACAAACGCTGCTTCCTGGCAGGTGTGATGTGAGCTAAATAAACGCAGCCCTTCTCTTGACCGTCGCTGCCACATCTCAGACTTGTTTCTCGTTCATCGTGCTGCTACATCCAGCTCCTCCGCTGGCAAACACTGGCACTCTCTCCTCCAGCTGAGTGGGCCTTGCTGCCTGCCAGGCTGTCTCCTTCTCTGCCTCTCCTCTCTCTCACTGCCACCCATCTGGCCCTTGTAATACATGACAGCTGAAGCAGGGTTTCCAAATTTAATTTGAGGTGTGATAAAACAGCACATATCTATAAATTGTGTGTGGAGAGCCTGCCTATCTGGATGGTTTTAAGCTCTTTCTTCTGTCAAACATGTGCAGCATATCAAACACACAAACCCAGGCTGTCTGCAATAAAGAAGAATCCCCAAATAGACTTAATGGTGAGGACTATTTCCAACGCAATGACAAAGAACATAATAATAGGACCGTAAATGGAATATGTCAGAAAGGTAGGGGATTAATTTGCAACATGAGGCTGTACAGCACGCACACCTAATCCGTCAGATAAAGAGCCCTTGGTGTAAAAAACAGAAATGTCTCATGATTAGAAGGTGCAAGAAATGTAGTTGGTGTTAAGTATGTGAAACGACCAAACCTAGCCACCTATAAACACACACACACACACACACACACACACACACACACACACACACACACACACACACACACACACCACACACACACACACACACACACACACACACACCTCATGAGCTCTGTGGCTTCACGTGTTATCTTGCTATGAGGCATTCTCAATCATTTCTACACTCACTGGATTCGGCCTTCACCTATGAAGAGATTAAGACTGATGTGAATGTTAGTCTCTGTGAGCATTACATACATTTCACTGCAAATGAAAGGATGTTTATCTGTACAGTCTTGACCTAAGAAGCCAAGGCTGTGCAAGACCCCACTGTATTCCTTAACCCTGCAGTGAGAAAATGTTCCAAAAATTCCCCCCGGAGAGGATCACCAGAGCGGCATCAGTGCAGCGGGAACGTACCGTACGACATGGGCTACATCAGAATGAGCAATAATTGAATAAACATGTGAAAATACCAGAGGGACTCAATCAAGGGATTCCCCGTTACTGCTGTGTAGCTCTGGCATCAAACACACTGAGCGAGGATGGGAGAAATCTGTGACACTTGGAACTGTGGGAACGCTGAGGAACAAATGAGGAAGCACTTAGATTATCCCACGTTCTGTCACCCGTCCTGTCCCTCTTCTGTCTCTTTCTACCCCACAAACCCCCTCAGCCCCTCTTGTCTTCTCACGGCGGCGAGCTGTTTTCGCCGTCTCCAGTCCTGTCAGCCCCATCAGCTCCCCACCTCTGTCATCCTCCTCTCTTCTCTGCTCCACCCGCTGGTTCTGACGCCTGAGCTGAGCCCCTTGAGAGTCCCGGTAATAAACTGTGGTGCCTGGGCTCTTCATTGCTGTCTCGCTCTCCCCACCCCTCATCCCCGAGCGCCGATACATCTGCCGTTAAAGCAGGCCCGGTCCAAAAGGGCCCAGCCCCTCCGCTCTGTACAGTACAAGCGATCAGTCTTTCAACGTTCCAATGCTTTTCCCCCTATTCTCTCTCTTTTCTCCGTTTCCCCCTCTTTTTTCTTTTTTTGTGCTCGGAGTCCTTTGTGTACAGTGTGCTATGCTCACTGTGCAGCACTGTGCCAGAAAACCCACACACACACACACACATACACACACACACGTATGCACGCACGCACACACACAGTCACAGACACACAGCTGGCCCCAGCTGCATACAAAGACTGGGGTTTGGAAATCAATGAAGGAGAAAGAAGAAAAGGGGAAAGGAGTTTAAATAAATTGGCACTTGAAAAAGAAGAAAAATGAGAAAGGGAGTGAGGGAACAGAGAGAGAAAGCTCTCTCTTAAAAAGGCACATCCACTCAACAACAGAGTTAGGTTTGAAATGAGCTAACAGAACATAAAGTGCACGGCAACAGAAGTAGATATGTGTTGAGGGTGCACGTGAAACGCAGTCCCTACATCTGATTCCAGAGCAAAGTTTGAAGGATCAGTTGTGTCTGGATGTCAATCTGGCAAAGATGCTTCGGGCAAAATGGAAACTAGACATTTAAGAGTCATTTGATCAAAGCTGTCTTGCAAAAAACTGAGCTAAACTGTCACTGATTTTCTTCAATTTCTCCATGAATGTACTCCACAAATATCATGACATATTTTTTGTTCACTGTATGTGTGTAGTTTCTGGCTCCTGTGCCAAAAAGCTCAGGTACAGCTGTGCCAGAAACACTTTTAATAGTAAAAATCTCTTCTTTAAAATCTGAAAAAGTGCATTCAACTATCAGATGACCCCCACGGAGGCAGAAATCATTTGGTTTATCCGACTGTGTGCAGAGGCCTGAAGGGAGGGTGCCGAAGTACTGGCTATCAGTGCTCCGCTAATTAATTCACACACTTTGAAACCCAAAGTCTCTCTCTTACAGCCAGTAAAACGGCCGTCATTTCATATGTATCTGTTCCCTGCTTGATCCCTGGGACTGTTTTCAATCTGCAGGAATGAAGAGTTGTAATTTCCTCACATTGCTTGATATTGCTGAACATTGACGGTTTTATTGGGGAGACAGAGACATTAATCAATAGGCGCCTTGGAGAGAAAAAGAAAAGTCAGCCTATGTTTTTCCCTCTTTCTTCTGGTTTGGAAAAGATCCCAAAGTCCGCTGTCTTATGACTCGGGCCTGCAAATTCATTTGTTTATCAAGGACCTTTAACTCCCTGCTCACACGGCCGCCCTCCAGCCCAGCGCATTCCAGATCTACACAGCTTCAACACACACATTTCTACAGCGACACGAGGATGCGGCGAGCCACACACACTTTCACACGCACGGATGCACGTGTGACATATGCTGCTAGCAGGCAAAGTCACCTGACAATTCATAAAGTAATGCTAAATAATGCAAAAGATTTAAAAAGTAGTCTGACTAAAATCAAAGATGTCATTCATCAACGTGACATTACAAACTGCTTCACATTCTCCGCTCAATAAAGGTTTATCATCAGTTCCCTTTTTATCTCCCTCATTCACTCTAAACCGCCTTCATTCTATAATCCCACCATTATATCATGCATCTTGTGAGAAACTGGTCGCAAGTGTGCTTATCTGTCCTCTGAGGTCGCCGCAGGAATTAAAGGGACTGGACTGTTTCTGCTCTGTGCTGATAAATGACAGTCCTTGTCAGTAAGTGTGCTTTCTGGCTGATAGATTTCACAGCAGCGTGATGCTGTTGATTTGTGAAATAGGCTGGAGCCGGTCGACAAACTGCTACGTGACAGTCAAAGGTGACAGTGTGTGTGCGTGCGTACACAAGCACACACCAGCACCCGTTCACGCTGAGCAGTCAGAGGGGCTCTCACCCGGGTGACACTTTGCTTTGCTTCACACCTTTTCTGAAATAAATGAGGAAACACTTTGAGAAAACTATTAAACACGCCAACCGACTCCTCACAGCAGATAGGTTTGTGGAGGCTGCATGACAAATTAGGAGCAAACATTTTGTGGTCTGTGATGGCCTTCGTGAAGCGAGTTATGAGAAAAGACGTGTGTGTGTGTTGCTTATGGATTGCTATCTTTTTGAGCACTAAATAGCTTCTCGGTGACAAAGATGACAACAAAAGCAAACTTCCCTCTGGTTTTTGAGAGCTTCATTTACTTTTAGAGTCCCACAATAAAGAGAAACCAGAAAGGCACAAGCTGGCACTCACCACTCACACAGTCTCACAGATTAAGTCTATTATTATTAGCATAATTCAAAATAAGTTGATTATATGGCTTTAAGGCTCGGTTTACATTTTAGATTTTTAGAAGGGGTTGCAAGTTGTATTTAGGGTCAGAGAAGCAACCAGTGTTGTGCATAATTTTAGAGTTCGGGGTTTAGGGAAGCAGGGTTTGATTCTAACATATATTTTCAGGCCTCATTAGAAGGTTGGAAGAACAAATGTTGTTGAATGTGTGTCTCAGTCTGCAGGTGTGTGTGTTCTTACTTCTGTTTGTAAGTTCAGAGGCACACACAAAACAAGACAGCGGCTGATGCATGCAGAACAAAGTCTCAACAAAATCTCTCAGTTCAGCATGTTGTCTAGAAGTTCCTCTCAGAGCTGCAGTAGGAAGTGCATTCACAGAACCGATAACTGACATCATCTAAAGCTTTAAAGTCTACCGAAGCTTCCCTCTACTTGTTGATAAGGTGATTGATAATCATGTCGAATAGAGATAAGACTAGAAATGAGCACAAGTAGGCAGCTTTAAATCCATTTTAAATCATCTATATTCAACTAAATGTGCTATCAGTGGACATATTTGAAAGATTTCTATTAATAATTCTTATTCAAACTGAAAGTGGTGTAGAATTTGAGAAATAAAGTTTTAAAATGTATAAAATGTAGTTAAAGAAAAAAGAACTTTAGCAGCATCGAGGCGTTTCTTCATTACCCCTCGTGGAACAATTTTAACAATAAAAATAGTATCTATAACCTCATATCACGTTGCACACAAGCCACAGGATATAGAGAATAAAGGAAGGAGAGTCTGGAAAGTTTCAGTCTCAGAGCAGGTTAACCTTCAGCGTCAACAGCAACACAACTAAAGAATATAGACAAAAGACGCACTGAATGTAAGAAGTCTTATGTTTGACAAAAATGGTTTCCTATTTAAAAAAAACTAAATTAGTGTTAGATTATGGCTTCATTTGAAGGTTAATACAGCAAAGATACGTTTGTTCGGCGTTTATTTAGAGAAGATTTACATTATGTTCAGGCTGTAAAACACTCTAAACTTTTGTCAAAAACGCGTGCAGCCGCAGGTTGTGGATTTCACGCGGATTGCTTCGCACCTTATTGCGCGTCTGTGCAGGTAGATGTGTCCAGGTAGAATAATCCCAGCGGCTCCTAACTTGACCCAAGCTGACAGCTCATCTCAGCAGTTTGTGCTGCAAGGCAACCGCGAGCCGTGGGAAAAAACTGAAATATCGAAGTACTGCGCAGCAAACTGCAACACACTGATAACGCGAAATGTTCAAAGTTCCCGAAGAACTCCGCTCGGTTCGCATGAGGGCTTCATTCCGCTGCAGCAACATCTGCCCCGCATCATTCACACAACTTCTCCAAAACTTTCCAGCGGTGCACGTTTTCTTACCTCGATTCTCCTCGGGTTGGCTTGTTTCCTGCGCTTCCCCTGCTTTCTTCTGTCATCATCACGCTTTAGTTGTGCTCAAATAAAAGTTGTCCGGGGAAGCGGTGCGAGCGCGCGCGTGTGTGTGTGTCCTGAGTGGCTGCCTGAGAATGAATGGTGTTGAGGCATCGCCTTCGGTCACAGCGGGAGACTCAGACCTTGATGGGACTCCAAGCAGAGGCGACGAGCCGTGAGGAGTGATGTCAGCAGCAGAGGTTGGCCCTGAGGTCAGTCTTGGCATCGTTAACGCGCACCTTCCCCAAAGTAGTAATGCGAGTAGGACCTGCATGCTCGTACAGCACGACCGTAAAAAACCCCGTTTTACTTTGACAATATAGCCTATTATCCCGAAGTCCCTTGCACCTCCTCTCCAGTGAGGGAATCCCGAGAGCGGCCCGTGTTCTTGCTTCCTCCATCTAATGGAGAAATATAGTGTCTAACTTTTCTTCCATGTTTTACGCACAGACAACTAATGAAATGCATGAATGTAATTAATGGCTCCTGTTGTAAACATTAGAATCTTATTATTTATTACTTACTGATAAGAAACTATCCTCACAATGTCTAATTGTCATGCTAAAACTGATTGTGCTTCATCCACGCTTTTGCGTAAACGCTTTACGCACGGAGACCCGTCTAAAGTTGACTCTATTCACGAGGTGCAAATGAGGCTAACTCCAGCGGCTCATCCTGACACATTTTCACCCAACTAGAGATTATACTAACCGCAGGTTAATGAGAACAGGTATGTGTCTTCCCCCTCCTCCTCCTCCTCTCCCTCTCCCCTCTCCCCTCCCCTTCATCGTTTTATGGCTTCGACTGTTATGCATGTCGCACCTGCGCTCTTGTACCCCGGAGTGGACCCCCGTCCTGCGCCCCATTCACGCCTGGATGGCTGTAGGAAGTGGTGCATTGACGGTCCCTTTGTGCTCCAACCTGGACCGTAATCTGTTTTGCAACTGAAAAAAACGCATCCGAAATAAAACTCTAACGTAGCGTTCAGGACCCCCACCTTGGCTTTCTCGTGCCCCCCACCTTCAAGCAGCTCATAGAGAATAGGAGCGAGCCGGGTAGCTTTCACAGCACATAATGTGTCCCTCTATAGAGCCTATGCGGACTAAACAAACAGGGATCTGACACAGTGACACAGATTAAGTCAATTAAAGACAGAGAGGTAAAAAAAAAAGAAAAAAAAGCAGATTACCCACATGGAGCTTTTTACAGACCTGGAGAAAATTCTAAGAATAAAACGATTACTAAGGTCTAAATACTTTATAACAGCATTGTGAAACCAACACTGGCAGAGCAGATTCACACATCATACACTAATTGTCCCTTTAGGAATATTAGAAAAGAAGAAAAGTTATCCAAAACTACAATACTGCACATATAAGAGCAGATAGATGCACTAGAATTTAAAGAGGTCTCTATTTTAATATATCCATGCATATATACTTCCATTTTACATTCTCCAACACTGCATGAGCTCAAGTTCACATTTCACCAAAACATTTGTCCCTACATTATCATTCAGCTCATGCCAAAGTGAATAAACAAATAAAAATAGCACATGGCCATATATTCCCTCAGCCATCAGGACTGCTGGGGGTTTGTCTCTTAATGGATTCTGGAAGAGAAAGCATCCTGAAGGTGGGGAGGGAGCAGAGGTTCTGAAGAAAGAGAGGGACAGAAGGGTCATCACGGCCCTTTGTGGTGGGATGGATGGAGGAGAGGGAGGAGAAAAAGAGGGAGGACAGGAGGTGGATGAGGAGGGGGCAATAAAGTTTGCTACAGATGAGGGTCACCAAGGAGCAGAGGTGCCTCAGAGGTCCTGGGAGCTGCTTTCTAAACTGTCTTCATATGTGTCCGTCCACATAGAGGCAGATATATTTCATTCAAAATTTCAAGTGATTTTCTTTAATTACAAATTTTGTCCTGGAGCTGAATTTGTTTCGATGTCGGGCCATAGATGGACATTAGAGGCTGACATCTAAAGCTGTTATAGTTGTAGGTGTTGGTGTTGACTCATCTTTAATTGAAAAGAGCCGTGCTATTCTTGTTTTGATGAAACAGCTGCACCGCGATGCACTTTTACTGAGAGACTAGAGCTAAGCTTGGTATGTTGAATGTCTGTGTTGATTCTAAACTTGGTTTAACAGTTGTGCGGTGTAATAAGGACGCAGCAGTGGTGTGGTGGTAACGTTTGAGTCTTCTACTGTCTTGTTAAAACAACTACTTACCCTTTTCTCTCTCAAACACACACACACACACACACACACACACACACACACACACACACACACACACACACACACACACACACACACACACACACACACACACACACACACACACATTGAGGAAGCAGTCCCACTGGGGTTTTGTCCCAGCCTGTGGTCTACGGGTTCAAAGCTTCTTGCATGGGGAGGAAAGCCCTTACACAGCATATTAAGCAGGAGTTAATTATATGCCAACCTTAGTGACAAAAGGAAAGAAAAGCCTCCTTCTGAATGGCAAGACAAGAAAAGAGAAAAGTCATTATGCTGCCCACTTCTTTGCATTTGAAAAACTCAGTTCTTATTTTGGCATTTCCATTTGTAACGCTACACAGAAAAATGGAGATCGCATTGCAGAGGGGCAACAGTTCTATCTTTGCAAACTTTTTACATTAGATATTTAGGAATATACCTGCTTACCAACAAACACACACACGTGCACTCTCTACTTTTGTGAAAGAAGAGCTATGGATATTTAGCATCACAAATACTTTGACCTAAGGCAAGAGACAAGATAATGTTTCCAAAATGTCATTGTTTAGGAGAAAAATGAGTGTTGAACGCAGATGTAAACATTAAACGAATGCAGTGAGTTTAATAAATAATTAGATCATTAAATATGTTTTCAAAAAAGGAAAGCTGACCTCTGATTTGATGGGTGCACAATGCAAAGGTGATGGTTAACATGTGTTGTTTAGATTTTAAATAACTCAATATGATGCACCTAAAGAATAACCTCTTTAAAGATTACAGTTAATGGGCCAGCAGTGATGGTAACAATAGCTGTTTCTTGCACTGATCTTTCCTCGTGTGTGTATTCAACGTGTGGCCATACGATTGTGGATTGTAACCGTCCTTTTCCTCTTCTGTCAGCTTCCCCCCTTCTGCAAACAACCGACGTGACTCCTTTGTGGAAACCGAGCGATTGTTTCAAATCACAAATCTGGATATGCCAGATTGCAGATCAGTAGTCCGTCAGGAAAACTTCCCCTTTGCCTCGGAGCAAATGAGTCACCTTTAGCATCACTGCCAGGCTGTAGTGGCTGCCGTGAGTCTACTGCGCCATGCCACAACACCACAATGCCAATATAGTCTAAGCACACTGGGGCCCCTGAACCAAAATGAGCCAACACTGTAGAAAGTAAAGGTGGAGGCAGCATTTTAAAAAGCTAGCTTTTCAACAGCAGTGATAGCTACTTTATTTACACCAGGACATTCTAATATAAGTATCATAATATTTGAGTGTCTTGTCACTTACACAGACATATTCAGATATCCACTAAATTTTAAACAAAGTTAAGTGAGTTAAAAGTCAGACTTGTGGTTGCACAAAGCTGGAGCAGATACTGTTGCTATGGTTACTGTGGATTATTCAGCCTGCGCACTTATTTAGAAACGTGATAACTTGAGTTTTGATGGGAACTAGCTATGTTTACACACTGTTTTCGATGGACAACTGAAAAGCAAGACGTGAAAAAATATTTTCAGTAACCCAAGTTTCATGTACGGTTTAATAATTACTTGTAAGTAAACTACCAGGTTTGCAGCAGTGGATCTGAACCTGATGGAGAAACACCTAAAAGAAACATAAAGGGTGATTTAGAGACTGATTTAAAGAGATGAGATGGAAGAAACACGCTTTTGTTTACCTTTTCAGATTTTCCCCTTATCTAGCGGCGAAAAGAACATTTTTTTTGCTTGAACTGCTCATGAGTTGTGTTCACACCACTGTCACCTCTGATGTTGATGCACAAATTAGCATGACTTCATTTTAAAGGGTCACAAGCCGAAAGAAATGGGGAACCACTTTCGTACCGCATCATGCTTATAAATGTTTGCATGCTCCTGTTTCTGTGCCTAGTTTTGCCATCACTATTTTTATATGATGTCTTTAAAGCACAGATTGCTGTTGATAATATTTTACAAGCAAGATTTGTGTAGTTTTTCTTTCTTACAGCATTCAGCAGCCCACAGTGCCAGTCCCCACTGACCACAGAGAGCCCGTCCAGGCACTGATGTCACCAAGAACAGCCACGTTTAAAGCTCATTCACTTAATCTTAGCAGATCACTGCAGCCATAACGGGGTGCCATGAGGTCTAAATCATATTCATAACTAGGGGTTTTCCAATTTGCCTGTGGGACAAACACAAAAGGAAGGAAGATTTAGGATGAATGTCTTCTGCTTGGCCATTTGGATATAATTTGGAAGTGCAGACTATACTGTAGTTTAACTGTTTGAGGAGTTACAGACTATGAGAGAAAGTATGCCGCCTTCATGTAACGCTATGGCTGCTTCATTTGTAGTGAATGAAATTGAAGCGCTGCGTCTGTGCTCCTTGTCAGGCTGTACTGCACTCTGTTGGAGAAAAGGAGTCACTGCATTAATCCAACAGGCACAGGAACAGATGTCATCGAGAGAGCAGTAATTACATCCTCCTGTTTACCTGAAAACTTAAGTCACGGATCACCGACACTTCATCCTAAAATTAAAATATCACATGAGCCTAAAACCAACCTCGCCAGTATCACTTTTCAACAACAAAAGTATAAAAAAAGAGAAAGAAAACTTTGACAAACATTCTGCATCCATCCAAAACTGAACAAGTTTATTCATAAAATGGTAAAATATAGCACATATGTATAAAAATGTAGAAAATTGTACACAAAATATAACACTTGGCTTTTATCTATTATAGTTATTGCTACTATTATAGCTTTCTGTTGCTAAAGGTGATATTCTTTTGCCAGCAAAAAAGTCAGAATGAAGGATGACAGTTATAAAAATACACACACACACATAGAAGGCAACATCCATAAAGTTCATTAATATAAAAAGATAACTTTATACAAAAAAAATCTCATACATTCTAAAGAACAGCACTATCAGTCAAAGTTCATGCCCTTATTGCTAGTGTTAGTGTTGTGTTAAAAATAGACTATCTGTGCATCTTTTTGTCATTTTTTGATGTCTTTGGTAGGTTGTACACTTTTTTTAAAATCTGAAATGAAGAAATGTTTATTCCTGGTAATGCTTAGCAAACTCTGAAGTGAAGCTACTATTTTATTCTGAAAAGTCACACAAACTGCTTTAGTAATACTCTAACGTGGCCTTACTGAGCACAAATGTGCTCAAACGTGTCCTTGAATGACCGTCTAAGAATACTGTCATAATTTTTTGTTGTCATCAAAATGAGGTTTATATGGATAGTCATAAGAGACAGAGACCGTTCCACACAGTGCCGCAGTCAGTGCAAAGCCACAGTACAAAATTAGTTCTTCTACAAAGAGCTGAAGCTTACTTCTGTGTGATACAGCTCAATAGTTGCACAAAAGTACCTCAGTGTACCCAAACGTTGTATATTTTACTACATCGGTCGCCGATCCATGCTTCTTGATGCCCTATCCTGAGTTACTAATGCAGAATTTTCCATATAACTCCTCTTTGGGATTAGAGCCAAAGTGCGGCAGCACTGCACTATGAATGTACCTCAGTCTCTCAAATATAGGCAACTATTATAGACCTGTTAACAGACACAAACCGGCTAAGCTGACTTTCATTCAATAACCTCAACAGCCATCATCCTCAGCTGAGTCGTGTGTGAGTCGCAGCTTAGGTTAATGTTGAGCAAAGGCATTATGTTTAACTATATTAACCATACCGCCATGTAGAGGGGACTGTTTTAATATTATATTTGAGCTTTGCTCCTGATATGTACCTTAGAAAAGGTAGGGCACTTTCTGCTTTGCGGTTATAGAAAAAACTGAAAGAATAAGTACACAGCTGCTTTACGAACACGTACAGTAAACATGTGGAGTGCAAACTCTCTGTCTGGAAAAGGTAATTACAACATACATGTAATGTGAACACCAACGATTCAAACAAGTCCTGAGTGTCTGTGTGTGGGCACATGTGCGGGGGTGCTATGTGTGTGCCGGTGTCTGCATCTGCGCATATGTGGAAATACTGATATGCCACTAGTACAGATTCTGTTGTTCCTGACAAGGAGGAAATCCCTACAAATACAGATGATTTTTAGTAGCACCGAGAAATTATTTCTCAATTGCTAAAAGTGTGTCTTTCTCCTCTCTTCAAACAACTGTTTAACCAACATCCCACCCCAAGAACACTTGCCTTCAGAATCCAAGCAGTTTATCAAAAGATGAGGGATGATTATCCAATGTCATATTCACAACATACTGTATATATAAAACTTATTTACATGTATCCTTCTCTGCTCCACTCTTGCCAAAGCCCTGTGAGACCGAAATGCCTGTTCAGAGAAATTTCAGTATCATCATTTCATGTCAGGCAAAAGAGCTCTGTATCTTACAGTAAGGCACAGAAAAATACAAAGTACCAAGGCAGCAGGGGAACAATACAGTGAGGCAGGCTGATCAGGCACCTTTGGTTTTAAGGTTTTTGGGTGGGGATTTGAAGAATTTTTGAATCTGTGATGGGACGACATTAGTAGCTCAGTCTCAACTTGCAGCCAGAACACGATATGATATGTCATTATTCCTTTTATATGGGTAACCAGTAGCCACAGACCCCTTACTCCTAGGACCTGGCACAGGCAAGGTTTAATGTGCTGGGTTTACATATGAAGGCATATAGGGCTTATGCAAACAACAGAACATACTACTGAGCCATTACATCAAGTGTTCTATTGAAAATGTGTCGGTTTTAACACTACAAGTGGATCTGAGCTTTTTAAACCTCAGGCTGGTTACACGGAAACCAGGCCAAGGCCACTGTTTGATTGTTAGCCCAAATGTATGCTTAGCTGCCCAAGAGTCTTCTTCTAAGACAGTGTATTCAGATATTTATTCTCCCCAGCCAGTGAGGTAAGCATGGATGTCATGTCACCCACAGCCATGTTAGACAGGCCAGAGCCTGCAGCAAGGCTGACAGAAGTCTGGGGTGTGGTGAGGCGGGACGAGGCCTGGGAGGAAGACCCCGGCTGACCCTGAAGGGGATTGTTGACTGGGCTGAATGAAGAAGACTCAGCATCATCGATAATGGAAGTGAAGTCGATGCGAGCATTGTCCAGGTCCAGGTTTTCTAAGGCATTTGAAATGGGGCCAGACTCAGGATAAGGAGCCATGGGGGCAGATTTTGTGCCACCTGCTGGGTCCAGATTGGACCCCATATTGTGCTGCTGGTTAAGACAGGGCCCGTTCTGGGGGTCAATGTGTTTCTCCATATCCATGGTTATCTGGCCAGAGTAGTACATGTTGTTGTTGTTGGAAGGAGAGAACATTTCATTTTGTGGATGCTGGACTGGAGGAAGACGAACCCCTCGTCTGGGGCTGGAAGTGGAGTGAACGGGGCTGAGTTGAGGCGAGCTACCAAGATAACCTCCAACCTGCGACAGGCTGTTCTGGCGGCTGAGAGGTTTCCGTCCTTGAGGAGGCCTTGGGACCACCATCTCCTGATTATAGCATGAACCTTGGACACCTGCTAGCTGCTGGTCTTTAGGTGTCACTGAGCCAGGTCCTCGGCTGTGGGCAGGAGGGCTCATGACCAGGTTCTGGTTGGGGAAGGAAGGATAGCTCTGGTTGGGGTAAAGGTTCTGGTTTTGGTGCTGTGGACTGTGCTGCATCATTGCATTGTCAGAAAGAGGAGGCGGTTTTATCCCACTCTGCTGCTGTTGCTGCTGTTCTTGTTGCTGCTCCCACATGAGTGCTTGCTGGGACTGTACATAGTTCCTCACCATCATCTGCTTCACCTGCATCATCGGGGTTTCTGACCTCTGACCATCAGAAAGCGCTGAGCCAGCACAACCCAAGCTCAAACCCCCTCCACTGGGGAAAGAGTTCTGGTTCGGCCCTTGAAAGTCACAGCTGGGATTGTTAGAGTTCCTCATCATTACCTGGCCACTCTGTTGTGGGTAACCCTGTGTCTGCTGCAGGAGCATCCGCTGCTGATGGAGCTTAGCACTTTGACAGGCATCTCCAGTTCCCATCCCAGGGTGGAACTGCTGCTCAGGCTTGATGATAAGTTTGTGGGTTCCATCAGAATTGTTGTAGAGGCCTGTCTGATTGTTGAAGTGGGCCTGTCCCTGCTGAGGTGGCAGGCCAGAGCCTGAATACTGCATTGCTCGCTGGTTCTGGAGGGCATGGCTGGAAGTTTGGACTTGGCTGTGGGAATTATTCCATGGGCCTCCAGCATCACCACCCTGGCCTATGTTAGGGTAATGGGGGCCTGAGGGACTGAGCTGGCAGGTGCTCATACTGTACTCAGCCTGTTGGAGCAGTGAGTTTGACATGCCCTCTGGCTGAATAGGTCTTGCTTGACCCATTTGATTCCCGTCAGACCTTGAAGTGACGTCTGCTCCTTGGCCCTGGTAGTGCCGCTGCATGTAACCCTGGTCTGGGCAGTTAAGAGAGTCATGACTCGGGGACAGTTGGTTTGAAATAGGACCTCCACCTCCGACTCCACCGAGGGTCTGATTCTGTTGCTGGTATCCCATGAAATTTCTCTCTCCAGGGGTCATCATCATGGAACGATCCCTGGCATCAAGAGGAGCAAGATGGGGCTCCATACCCATAGCCTCCATCATTACATTCTCTGTAATGCTAGGTGGCCGAGGAGAGTACATGTGGCGGGCCAGACTGGTGTCGGAGCCACGGTGCGGCAGTGCATTCCTTCGGCCCATCATGGCTACATTATTAAGGCTATTGAAGCGCTTGGGAAGGGCTTGAGGATCTGCTACTGATCGAACCGGGTCACTAGCTCGCCTGTTGTTGTTACCTGGAGCCTGGTGAGGGTAGATGACACCAGTACCATACTCGGTGTTAGCGCTGTGCCGACGAGGACCACCTTGCTGAAGAAAAGGAGGCAGAGGTTGCCCCTGGTACTCACTCAGGAGACCCCTTCTGCCTGGAGTTCCTGACTGCTCCATATTAGGTAAAGGAGTAGGTGGTGGTCCGCCAGTGGCCGCAGCATATTTGGCCTTCAGGCTGTACTGCTGAGCAGGTGTTAAATTAGGCAGACCTGGTAACCCTCCTCCACCTCCAGGACATGGAGCTCCTCTGCGATTGGTCTCAGGAGAGAGAGGGTCTCCTCCAGCCTGCTCTGGACCCAGGAGGTGACATCCTCCCCCTGCTGTTCCTCCCATCTGTGAGACTTCGCTGGAGCGCCGGCTGGACAGGTAAGGAGACACCATAGAGGAGCGCCGGCTCACAGTATAGGCAGAGCTCAGGCTGCTGGTACCACTTCCTCTTCTGTCATGAGTGGAGCAGGCAATGGTTCCTCCTCCCAGCTCATGGTTTGACAGCTCCATAACACGTCGATTTGAGAGGAGCGGTGAAGGTGCACACATTCCCATATTCTCTCCTGAACCTGAAAAAAACAGAATTCTTCAGAAGTTCTGTTTTTGTGCAATAGCTTTGAATCTCAGGTTATTTTTTATCACGATACGTACCAGGAAGGGCGGGAAGCTTGTTACTGGCGCAGCGGCCAGGGGGAGTTGGCCTGCGGATTTGCTTCAGCTTGTCAATCTTCAGGTTTTCCAGCCTCTTCAGAGCCTGTGCTGACATCCCCATTGTTCCTGGCTCTCCTCCTCCACCTCCTCCTCCCCCACCTGCAACTCCATCTTCCAACGCTGTGAGATCCTCCAGACTGCCTGCTGCATTTAGGTTCATTTCCACACCGCTGTCGTTGTTGTTGGCGCTCCCCAGTGGAGAACGCTCGCTACTGCAGGACGATTGACCACCGGGGCTTGGCTGAGATTTCTAGAAGGAAGAAAAGAGAGAGTTGAGTGTCTATGACCCACATTCTTTTAAATCAGTGTTTATTCACACAAGAATCAAACACTGTGTCGGAGTTCTGCTTCAGCAACCCTACTAACTTCAGTAAACTCACCAGAGCAGTCTCAGGCGCCAGCAGTTTGCAGTCCTCTCTGCGGGTCTCCTCCTTCTCCAGCAGCAGCTCAGAGTTTGGGCCTCCAGGAGTCAGAGCTGATCCGGGGGGTCGAGGGCCAGTGTCTCCACGGTGCTTCTTGGTGATGTGGGCTTCAGGGCCATGTACCGTCTTCACGTGTTTACGTAGAGAGCTTGGATCGGTGTATCGCTTAGTGCAACCAGGGATCTTACAAACATAAGGTTTCTGTGAAGAAGAAAAGCATCCGTCAGTACACAAAGTCTTGGTTGTGTTTAGAATCTTGTGTATCAAAATATACTTTACTGTACTGTTACTGCTACTGAGTGTCCCTCACATATAACATTTTATCATTTTTAATCATTATAATTCAGACTACTGTTGATATGTGTTAATATATGTTCTTGTTGTTTTGCTCTACCTGGCATCTTGGACAAGGAAACCTGATAATATTTGCAGAAATGTGAATCTCTACAATACTCCTATGTATATTAACTCATGAAATAATTTTATTAAACACTAAATGTGTTTTTCTTAGAAAAAACAGTTTACGACAATATTGCTGTTAATACAAACCCAAGACAGCATATGAGTTTAGCTGTCTCATTCATTACTTTCAGCAGATGTACTACAGTACCTCATTGGAATGAGTTCGGTTTTGGTGCTTAGCACGATCTGAAGCGTTGGAGAAGGCTTTGTTGCAGCCCTCATGTTCACACACGTATGGTTTCTCCCCGGTGTGCGAGCGCAGGTGGGTCTTTAAATTCTCCAGGCGAGAGTAGGCCTTATTACAGCCTTCAAACTAAAACAGAAACGATACATAACAGCTTTATAATAGTAATACAACAATGTGCAAGTTGCAATAAATAGAGCAACAGAAATAACCAGTATTTTAACAGGCATACAGTCCCACACAAATACTATAATTGAGCTACAGTACATTAAGTGTACTCAAAACAATTTTTTAAAGGATTGTTCTCTGCTTCCCATGAAAGCTCTTTGTTAATGAGCCATACTGAAGCTAAAATAGAGGCATTATTGTGCTCCTCTGAGGTAAAAAAAGATGTTCTTCAACACTGCCTAATGAGACTAATGAGCAGGGTATGATGTTATCTACATTGTTGGACAGACTCCTCACTGAGTTCACCCTGATCTGCCACCTGATAGCGGAGCTCCAGTGGGGCTATTTCTTGTAAATGTGCATCAGAGTGGTGCAAAAAAGGCATCAATCATTTTTCTTTTGTCCAGCTAACCTTCATATAGGGACACTTGTATATTAACCAGCTGACTGTGGAAGCATTTTTGTGTTTCTGCTAATTGTTATGCCTCTGATGATTTTTTGCTTACAAGTGTGACTATCTAAATAAGATCAAACAGAGAAGCGGCACAAATACACAAGTCAGACACTTCAGATCCACTCACAGTGCACTTGTGTGGCTTCTCTCCTGTGTGTCTGCGCATGTGAACCACCAGCATGTACTGGGCTTTGAAAGGCCTCTGTTCTCGAGAGCACTCCTGCCAGTGACACACAAACTCCTTCTTCTCTCCATGGATGTGCTCGTTGTTGATGTGCTGCACAGCAAACAGATAAAGAAGGACACTCAGTAAAAGCAGACTGTAGATACTTGGATGTTTTCAGATGGAGGATAAAGTGAGATATGCAGATCCAAAGCTCACTTCATCCTCCTCAGTTTGTCTCTGCATTTTACACTGTCTAACAGATTCTGTGTTGTATGTCTTACGTGAACTAGCTGGTCCTGTGTGTCAAACTCCTTGTTGCAGCTCTCCCAGTGACAGTTGGTCTCATAGATGGCCTCGGGTTCAGGCTTCCCGTCCTCCTTGTCCAAGTCATCTCTACCATCCAGGAGGCCCAGGAGAGGATCCTGATAACAAACGGCATATGTGTGCAAACCAAAGTCAACTTAGCTCGAGTTTATTCTGTGCATTTACCTTCTATTACAAATCAAAAATCATATCATCCACTGCTAATATGATTGAAGTTACTCAGCAATCACAACAATACAAACTGCTTGGAAAAGCTGCAAAATGTGCATCTCCACAACCTTCTGTTTCAGCTTAACTCACTGTTCTTGAATCCATTTCTCTTTGACACAACACACGCACACATTCCTTTACATCCCTGCATGTGCACATGACGACTCTCAGGCCAGAACTAAAATGTGAATAATTGTGAAAACGTCATTACTGTACCTGAGTGCCGGTAGAAGATGGACTGGCTACATCTCCCTCTGACCTCTCCTCCAGGCTCTTCACATTCATGCCATCCATCACACCTCCCAGCCCCGGCTCTGTCTTCAGCTGCTAAATAACCCACACAAAATGTCACCGTTATCGTTGTCAAGCTGTTAACTTATTCATAAATTTGCTGTATTTTCAAAATGTACATGATTTCTGTCTTCCATTTATCCCCAGAGGTTTCTTTTACCATCTTTTACCATCTCTTTTACCTTACACCTACTCCCTCCCAGCTGTCTGAACCCGAAGGCGCTACTGAATTACTCTGAGTGCTTGGCGAAGTGAGTGAAAGAGCCGTCTTACATGTCCATGCTTAGGCGGAGCGTGGAGCCGAGGATTGTGGGGAGGTAATCGGGAAGCTTGGCAGGGACCTGGCGTGTGTCCACCTAAAGGTGTCCCCCCGCCTCCTCCATACATGGAGCCTTGCTGTCTGGATTGGCAATTTATATTACTGGAATACCCCAACGAAGGACTGTGGAGTAAGAGTAGAAACAAAAAGGTGGAAAAGCGGTCAATTTTTTTGCTTTGCCAATACCTGTAGGGATGCCATCACAAAACCAAACCTTACAATCTGATATTACTTTGAACACAGGGAACATGATGATTACTTTGCACTCGTACCTTCAAATTGGATTATATTTAAGCTAGATAGATATTTGTAGTGGCTTTCAAATGCTTTTGTGAGCTTAACAAACAGAAAACACCGATATCTGACCTCATGGCGCTCACTGAGAGATGACCATATGAGCTGGCACCGTTGGGGTTGCAGCGTGAGTTGACAAAGGCCACCAGGGAGTTGGGTGAGGTCCGTATGACCGTCTGTAGGTCCACACTAGCATCAGACAGAGGTGAGATGGACAGAGCTCTCTTTTTACTCAGCTTCAGCATGGAACGAGGAGTGGAGAATCTCGAGCCTAAAGGGGACAGAAGAAAATGAGAGGAGGAGGGTTGGATTTTATCATGCAAAATATTCTCGTGACTACATTCGTTGAAATTTTAAATTCAACAGTGAATGTGAGTGTTTCCTTACCATCACCAGAGCCAATCTGATCAGAGCCAGGCTGAACCTGGCAGAAGTTGTGATGAGAGGACATCATGTTGTTCTGGTTGCAGTAGAGGGTGCTGTTGCCACCTGTAGGACATTACAGAAGGAGGATCCACCTTATTTTATTTATTAAGGAGGGGCACAGCTCAGAAAGTCAGAAAGGAGCCAAAATGCACATGGTTAAAATCTCAGCATGTTGGCCTGCAGTCCTGTGCTTCTATAACAATGGGAAGGAAGCTGAAGTTTTAGGGACAGTTGAAAGTATGTCTGTGCATTTTATTTTCTGCTATGAAAAAGGAAAATTCATTCCCCTATGAAGTTGTCTCATCTGGACTCTTTCCTCTTTGATTTTTAGAGAAAATGAGACAAAATAGTACAAACGTGACGTTAAAACACACCAACATCATCATTTACACTCGTCTTTTATTTGACCGTTTTGAATTCACTCCAGACATAATTGTGCATGTAATAAGCATCTGGTATTACTACCTACATACATTATTATCCAAAAACCACATTACCACATTAACCAGTAATCAGAGCTTCTCTTTTATTATATCAATCCATTTTATCTTCACTTTAGCTAAAGTTAACTGAGTAATTTAGTCCAACCTGCTGTTTTACTGCAGTTCCACACTGCAGACTAACAGGCGCATTTATATCTCCATAAAACAACCAGTCAGCTCTTCACTTCTGATCATTCCCTTTTCTCGGAATCTGCCGAGCTTCAGTTTCATTCGCTCAGGTATCCTTAAGTCCAAATCAATAGCAGCTGTGAGATTAAGGAGATGTAAAAGATACTCTGACTCACCCTCCGTGGGCGGCATGCCCCTGTGGCCCATCATACTGTGTGGTGGGGGTACTTGAGGGGGCCTCATATATTGATCCATGCAGTGGCCAATCCCCTGCCCTGGTCCTGATCCATGAGTCATGCTGGGAGTCATTGGGTTATACATGGCGTGGCAGTCTTGAGGGGGTCCGTCGAGGAGCGGGGCACGTAGCGAAGACACATCACTGTAGGGAGACTGGTCTGATGGGACTAGGCTACAAATATCAAAGAAACACGCAGCTATAAATGATGAGAAAGAATCTCAAATTAACATGTAAACATGCACTGCTAAAGGCAGAATGGTAAAAGTAGATACAGAACATAAGATCAACTGTATCTTGGGCACACACAGTAACGTCTGTTAAAATACATCTTACAATGAAGAAATATGTCACTCTTTCACACGCACACAATGCCAACATAACATGCACGGACTGCTGTAAACCCACAAATGATGATTAATTATCTGTTTTGGAAGAGTTTAAGAAGCTAATTGGAATTTCTAGCTGTCAGTGTCTTGTAGTACCAATAAACATTAACTTTTAGGATTTCTGTTCCTCTAAACCTAATAATTAAATGATTTAGACTTTAAATTGTGCCCTTTTATTTAAAATTGCTAGCAATTAGTAATGCTGAAAGTCCCTGAGAGTCAGAGAGCCTCACAGTAAGAGGTCGCAAGTGAGTAATATTTTACAAATATTAATACACGTATGTTATATATTAGAGTATATTCTGTTTCTTGTGTCATTTTTGGACCATGAAAGATAAGAGAAACTCATGGTCAACGAAAATTTGCTGGTAAATCACACTCTATAAGCTAATGTATTCATAGAAACTGCTTTTTTGGTTTGTTTTTTGCACTTGTGAGGTGACATGTTGAAGCTCAGAAATCCTGAAGTTAATCGCTGATTTGCGGCGATGCCTCTTTCCCACCACTAGATGGTGCGTAGCTCTCATCTTGGTCTAAACTGTGGAAACTTACTCATCTGGGTTTTCCCCTAGACCAAACTACAAAAGTGAAGCCTCATTGGAACTTTCCAGTCTTGTCACGAATTTCAATGGATTCTCTGACATTTCGTCAGTCACCCTGGTTAGTTCAAAATCTGTCTCCTGTTCTTTTCCTTTTCCCTCTGTCCCCTTCGCTCCTCTTCCAAAAGGGACAGACTTCATCTATCCACCTTCGCCTAAGTCGCCCTTTCAGTTCTTTAATTCTTTCACCACGACGTGTATTCCACACAGGAGCTTAATCTGTCCTCTCTAATCCACTGTGCTGGTTCCCCCCTGGTTTACCTCCCTCCTATTCTTACTTTTTTCCCATTCACCCCTTCTGTTGCACTGTTTCTCCCTCTCTCTCCCTCTCTCTCTCACCCCCCCTCTATCCTTTCTATCTCTTTCTATCTCCTCTTCCTCTCTCCCTCCTCCTTGTCTGTTTCTCTCTGTCCCGCCCAGCCACCTTTCTCTCCAACTCTCTCTGCTTCTCCCTCACTCTGGGTAACCTGAGTGGGGCGCGAGGCAGTCATGCAGAGCGCAGCAGGGCCTGGTCAGCCTGTAATTAGCAGCTGTCAGAGAGAGGCCGAGTCCACCCTCAACCTGGGTGGCATGGGGGAGAGAGGGAGGGAAGGAGGGGGAGGAGGGTGAGCAGGAGGATAGAGGAGGAGTGAGGGGCTGAGCGAGCACTGTGACCACAACAATTGTAGGGAGGACCTCGGCTTGTGCATCCTCAGAATATCAGCGTGATTAAATTAAGAACAAGTTTTTGGAGCTTGGATATGAGCATCATGACCGCTGTGAGGTCTGCTTGTTCAAAAAAAGAACAACATGTCGGCAAGATAAACCGATCATGGTGGAGACTGCATAACATTTAAAAGGAAAAAAATTACCCATTTGATTTCTTTCTGAAGGGAGAATTTTTTTTAAAAAAGTGTCATTCTTTGCAAAAAAAAAAAAAGGACTGGAAAGAAAATCTAGTCCACAGCTCCAAAATGTGTCAACCAACACCCAAAAACCTTATTTATTTACACATCTCCCAAACATAAAAAGAAACGTAAATGTATAAAAATCTGTGGTTTTAAGGGGATTTTAGCCATTGCACTCTAAGTGTTGCCATGACAATGAGGCTGCCACGTGTAATAACTTTATGCCTGTCTGGCTGTGGCTTGAAAAAGTTGTACAGGAGTGCTAAGAAGTGTAGTCAGTCATAAGAATAGCTCAAACATGGACACGTTTCTATGGGGTTTGACTGATAAATGAGCAAGATTGATATATTTGATGACTTTTTTTTTTTGCAGGTATGCTGCTATCAGCATGAAAGTGGGCTGATGCGGAACAGAAATGTCAAATTATACGTGAAAATGACGCTACAAGTAACACTCCCTGAAACTTCAAATGTCAATGTTGGATTAAGCAAGCAAGATACAACTTGTATATATGTACGCTTACACTGTAGTCGCCAGTAAGTCTGTGTTTTATTGAATTTTATTGATTGACAATGTTGAACTATTCTTTTAAGTTTCTCCTCATGTTACATAGTTGTGGTGATTCCAACGGAGCTGCAGAGTAATGAATGAGGAGAGGTTAACCACTGTCTTACCCTCTGGAGGGCTGGCTGGGTGAGGTCTCGTAGTAGTACAGCCCTTGGTGTGGCTGCATGTCCACTGGCATTGGAGCTCCGAGACCTACTGCTCCCCTGGCACCCTGGACCTGACACCGGGAGACAAGGACACGGTGAGGGTGCTGAGAGGCAAACCAAACAATCCCAACCCGACCAAACTAAACTAAACTCCACCAGAAGAGTAAAAAGCCAAATACACAAGAACAATTGTGGTTGGAGGGGGAGAAGAGAACACGTAGGATGTTAATAACAGACCAAACAAAACCAAGCAAAACAGTTTAAGGCCAAATAAGCTCTCTGAAAAGCTTGAGTCATACTTATTTTAAATGGTGTTAGTTCAAAGTGCTGAATCCATTACTTAAGGAATAGCAGCAAGTAGAGGGTTGGAAGTAAAATGTTCTTTAGAATCTGAGGGGAAAGCACTCGTAGTGGATTGGTTTAAGTGGAAATAATATGAAAAGAGAGAAACACTCGAATGAGAAAGCAGCATTTTGACATTAAAAGTAATAAGATGAAATAGAAACATATTGACCAAAAATGTGATTTAAAGCTCAGTAAAGTCTCGAGTTGAGTCTTAGAATCATTGATTTCTCACTGTAAGCACAGATAAACAACTGGAGAAGGCAATCATGAGCATTTATTGCTCTGAAGTAAAAATGTGTTTGTCCTGTAAATCTGGGCTGAAAAAATATGATCCCTGAGCAAATTGAAGGGGTGAATCCTTCAGCAGCCACACAAAGACAGAAATGAAAGCACTTGGATTTACTTGGATGAATAAAAAAAGGGCAGAATGATAACTGAAAATTGAACAATTAGTCATCTAATGTAAATTTAATGGCTCACACAGACTCTGAGGTCTGGAGTTTAGACTCTTTGCAGTAATGTGGTTTTTTTCAGAATTTATTTTTGCAGTGCTGTTAGCTTGGATCTCAGATTTTAAACATGCGACCGAGGCGACCGCATAGGTTACAGATATTTCAGTGGCAGGTCGTGTGGTGGTGCCCAAAACACACTCGTACAGATTAGACAAAAAGCTGGTGACACAAACAGTGGGCTTGGCTGTAATCTCTCTTCTCTAAACACACTCGCGCATCTCAAACTCGGCTGACGGATGCAGGAAAAACGTGTTGGACCTTCCTTGCAGAGAGGTGATCAGCGAGGAAGAGGCACACAGAGGAGGAAAATCTGGCTTTTGCCTTAAAGCTAAAAGGACAAAAGTTTGAGGGATGCTAGCAACACAAACAGAGAAAAATGAGAGGGGAACAAGGCAGGCTTTTGTGTGAAACCCATACTGAGAAGGTATCTTTCAGCAGCAGTGTATGCATAAGGTAATTCTAGCTGAGAGATCCCAGGAGCAAGCACCTGCTCATTACATCCAACCACATCAGCGCAGGTACTAATAGTTGGAAATGTGGGTTCTTACAAGTTTGGAGAGGTAATGAGGACCAAAAAAATGAAATAAATTAGGACCAATGCCTGAGTTATGACAGTAAAAAAAAAGACCAAAAAAGTGTTGGTATCAGAATTTATCTTTAGTTAAAACCGCTTAATCAGTCATATACTACTTATATCTTATATGAGAGGATGCCCTGTTGACTACAAAAACTGCTATATATATTTTGAACCATTTATTACAAATATCTTTGTGTAGTTGTGTCTTTTTACCTCGATTTCTCTTCATCCATTCATGCCCCCTTGGATACAATTATTTAAACATGCTAAATTGACATTTTGATGTTTATATTTTATACCATTTATAGCTACCACTTAAGCCGCTCTATGCAGAATAATATTCAATACCATGTATAACTGTCCCCTACGCTATACTATGTATAATTAGCACAATAATTGATCATTCAGGACTCCTGTACATTATTCTGTGCACAATAACAGATTACTAGTCGCATTAACTTCACCCATTATCACCCCAGTAGCGAGTATGATTGTGTCTGATGTATGCTTGTGTTTTTTAGTTTAGTCTTTTTTCATTTGCCTTATATTTATTCAGAATTTTTCATCGTGTCAACACTTTTATTTCTGCACTGTGAAATAGATGACAGAAACGTCATTTTGTTTAACTGTGTGCTACATATACAGCTGAATGACAATAAAGCTGAAGTTTAATACCAGTCATTACAAATCTGACTTCTGTATGCTGCATCTTTGCCTTGTATGTAAAATCAAAATATCACATTGCTTCTGTTTATGTGACAATTTCTCAAACCCAGAGCAGGAGAGCTCCTGTCCGCTGCACATGAAAGCGCTACGGTTTCAGTGCAACAGGTTGCCAGGCCTGTTATGCAGTAGCACAAGTGTTAAAAGGGCAGCAGGGACCTATTTAAGCCCACAAGTCACCAGGGGGGATTTGGTACGCAAAGTTAGCGAGTAGCTAAATTATGTGGGCGGTCCGGGGGCTAATTGCATATATTCAGCACAGGCTTCAGATGTGTGCATGATAATTAGCCGGAAGTGCTAAATAGAGATCTTGCCGAGCACCTCAGCTGTCCAGGACCAATAAATACCAAGAAGGGGGTCCCCCAGACAGCCTGACACACACATACACACACATACACACACACATATACATATACACTCGCACACAAACTGCCACACCTGTCAGTCTCGCCAGGGGGTAGCATAATAATCCAACGGCCACCAAGGCTGTGAGCGAAAGAGTGAGTGTGACAGTGAGTGTACTGAAGCAGTTTATACAGCGTCAGCCCAGTAGCAAGTGTGTATGAGAAGAGAGTTTTGGAGACAAGTGCATTTGCATCAGAGTGTGTGTGTGTGTGTGTGCATGTTTAAATATGTGCGGGCTGGAGAGTGTGTTCGACATGATAAATGGTGGTGGTGGATCTCAGAGGGAGAGTGAATAATGTATGAGCCCACCTGCACATAAGCAAGCTGGAATGTTTTTTGAAAAAAAAAATGTTTGCAAGTGTTTCCCCAGGAAGCGAGGAAGGCAGCGAGTGAGTGAGTGAGTGAGTGGTGCTGCTGTAGCTCCTTGTACACACACTAAACCATGTCTTGGGTAATTATTTTGCACACTACATAGCTTACTCTCTTATTCTGAAAAAGTCAGCAGCTTAAATGTTTACTGAGTCTGAGCAAAACTCCCTTGATAGATGTTTCCATACAGAAATTGGTGGTCAAAATATTGGAAACACCTGTTAGTTGAACACAATGCAGTTCAACAACAACACAAACTATAGAATAAAAAATTATCATAGAGTTGAATAAACATGTTTCAGAAAAAACTGAACATTATATTACAGAAGAATGTAGGATTTATTGCTTTCCTTCAAGGTAGTAAAGTCTATTGAAGCTTTACAGTCATCATGACAGAATAGCCTGCATATACGAATCTATCTAGCATGTGTGTGCATGTTTGTGTGAATACACTACCATTCAAAAGTCTGGGTTCACCCAGACAATTTCATGTTTTCCATGAAAACTCACACTTTCATTCATGTGCTAACATAATTCAGATAAGATAGACTAAGATCTGTTTTATTCATCTCGGAGGAAATTATTTTTCCAGAGCACAATAAACAATAAACAAAGGTTAGTGGAATATACATAACTACACAGAGGTGAGTAGTAAAATAGAAATAACAAAAAGTACAAAAAACAAAGTGCAAAATTCAAATACAAGATGCAAGTGTTTGTGTGAAGTGTCTAATGTAAAGTGTCTGAAGTGTGTAAAGTGTCTTGAAAAAGCAAGAATGAAAATAAGAAAAACAAAATATGACAACCCAAGTACAAGATGTAAACTGTATACTAATACTAATAACAAGAAAGAATAACAGAAAATTAAGTGAAGAAAGAGGAAACAGATGTATTACACTTGAACAATGACAATACATATTGGAAGTCTGCTCGGAAAGAGTCCGATTATATTGCACATGGAAAGTTTTATTGATTATGTATCCCTTCTGCAGAATGGGGAGGAATTGCACAAAGGTTTTCTAATTATCAATGAGCCTTTCAACACCATTAGCTAACACAATGTAGCATTAGAACACAGGAGTGATGGTTGCTGGAAATGTTCCTCTACACCCCTATGGAGATATTCCATTAAAAATCAGCTGTTTCCAGCTAGAATAGTCATTTACCACATTAACAATGTCTAGACCAGGCATTTTCAATCCGGCCCACGAAATAATTTTGTCAATATTAGAATTGACGAAATTACAGTAAAGACCACATTCATTTGGCCTTCCCCTGCAGTACCCGACGTTTCTGTTGATCCCACTAGATGGCGCACTCCAGACACAAGTGACCTTTGTAGGTTTATTTTCTCTTCTTCTACTTTGCAACTGCATTGAGCCCTGCCATAACAATGAGTGGACCAAAGAAAAGTCGAGTGTTTCAGAAGGAGTGGACTGCTAAATATTGTCTTATTTGCAATGAAACCGTTGCGGTTTTTAGAGAATACAATATCAGCCGACACTCCAAGAAGCATGCTAACTACACTATTAAACCATCAGCGCAGGAACGGACAGCTACAGCTCAGAGGCTGGCAGCCAGTTTACACACTCAGCAAAATACGTTTTTTCGGCAAACTACGATTCAAGAGTCAAGCACGAAGGCAAGTTATTTGCTCGCATTCAAAATAGCAAAGGCTGGCAAGCCTTTCTAGGAAGGGGAGTTTTTGAAAGAATGCACGGTAGAGAATTTGAAAAAAATGACAAGACACTTCAGCTGGTATCACGTCCCTTGTCACAAGAGCCAGAACAGCGCCTCAGGAGTTGCAGTTGGAACTGATCGATCTTCAAAGTGACTCGGTCTTAAAGGAGAAGTTCAGCTCCCTTAAACTGAATGACTTTTACTCTTCACTAAGTAAAGCCAAGTTTCCAAACATTCAGAAGATGGCACAGAGGATGCTGGTGTTGTTCGGATCTACCTACGTGTGTGAGCAGATGTTTAGCGTGATGAACATCACCAAAGCACACCACAGATCCCAGTTAACTGATGAACACCTCAGATCCATCCTGAGAATTGCCACAACCAAACTGACACCAGACTTTGATGCACTGGCAAATAAAAAAAAAGGGTGACCAACAACACTGTTCCCACTGAAACTGAATGTGAGTATTATTTACTTTGTCAGTAATGTCTTTAACATGTAATTCATATTAGTTTGCACAATCTCCAACCATCTGATGCTGGTCTGGCCCGTCTGTCAAATTTCAAAAGTCAATGTGGCCCCTGAGCCAGAAAGTTTGCCCACTCCAGTTGTAGACTGTATTTCTGATTAATTTAATGTTGCCTTCATTGGGGAAAAAATGGTTTTCTTTCAAAAATAAGGACATTTCTAAGTGACCCCAAGCTTTTAGGGTAGTGTATACGGCCATATGTTCTGAAGCACAGATAGAAGGATGACTTCCTGCCCATGTGGTGCTGACACAGGTGTCGTGGCATTGTGCTATTTTAGGTCAGTATTTTGTGAGAAACTCTGAGGGAGTTTGCTCCTCAGTGTAATTTTGTGGTGCTGGGTTTGAGAGGGATGGGGCAGCAGCATATTAAAAACCCCAAGGCCATAAATCAAGCGGCTAACTAAACAAGTCTGCTCTGCTGCGGCACAGCAAGCTGGGCAAGAACCAAGGAGCTGAGGATGAGGACAGGATGTCCAGCCACTTTCTACACCCAGAAAACCTCCACATTCAAACACTCCAGGTTCACTAACCCCGCAACATCAAAACCTCACACAACCCCAAACATCTGTAACCTCACACAGTGACTTCGATATCACCAACCATACGCAGGAATCCAAGTAAACCAGGACATAAACACAGCATTTAGGGCAAACAATTGTATGTAATGAATCGTACTATAAAAGAAAAGTTAAAGATCATAAAGTTGAGAGAACCCTAGGATGTGAAATCAGTTAAATGAACAATCTAGTTTTAAGTGTGTTTCCCTGGTGTACAGATGGATCCTGGTTGTAAAAAAGCGGAAGCATTTTTTAAAACCATAATTTGGGGTTGTTACGCTACTTTTTTCCAGTGTGAGACAAATTCATGAATGGCTTTTGGAAGTACCTGCTTGCAGCTGGATGCTGATATTAGCCGAGCTTACCTCAATTACTGGATATTTTTAAACAACCCCGAGAAGTCCTGACAGCGGTGTAACGTAATAAATTTCCATTCCGGCTTACCTACTTACTCAAACCAACACAGCTGACCACCAATAAATAAAATACGGTTTTGTGTCCTCAGTGGGCCGTTACTCATTGACTGTCAGAAACACGACCACTTGCACATTAAACAGCGACCAGGCAGCAAAAGCTGATGTTTTTAAATACAACAGCAGATCTGGCCGCAGGTCTTCTGTGAGTGCAATAAGAAATTTTCAGAAAAAAGCAGATTTAAAGCCACATCATGTGAGTTTAGAAGACAAAACACCACACTGTGTTTATCAATGATTATTTGAATTCATGCACAGAACTTTGTACACTAAGAGGTTTTGCTTGTTTGTTGTGGTATGAACAGGAGCTTATCATTACTAAAGTGAGTTTATTTGGCAAACTTTGCATCGATAATGGCCTATAATGGACATTTTGCTGATCTTATTACTCTTCTTTGCTGTTGTACTATATTTTGGCAGTACTATTGTCCTGCACATGTCATTTCTGGCCGTAGTGAAACCAGTCTTGTGGACTCATTTTTCACTGAAACGTTAAGTCCTGCACCTCAGTGGAAAAAGCACAACGTGGCTAGAGGTAGAGAGGAGTCAATAAATGGCTTTAGTGCAGTACCAGACCATTATAATGACATAAAATAACTGTAAAGACGCTTGAATCAACACAAATGTTACCAATACAGGAAAAACGGTGGCTCTACATACTATAGACATTTTACTACTTACAATTTAATTTGTTTTCATACTTGTTTTCTATCTACTCTGTGTATACACCGCCTGCAGTTCAACCCAGTGCAGCCAAAATGACAAACTTGATGTAATCAAACAGACACAGAGTTTGTGAATGAGAAATATAGCATGAATTTATTTTGATTATCACAATTCTGGGCTTAGATTGTGTGACAGCAGCAGTGGGAACCAGAAAGTTAAAGTTTCTGGCTTTGATAAATAAATTGTCTATCTTTTGTGATTATTTAAAAAAAGATAACATGATTTTCAAATCCAGTGGTGGGTTTTGGGATTCAGGTGTTTAAGCAATATATGACACATCTGTAACTTAACTCAGATTGACAAATATGGGACAAAATAATGTCCAAATGTTGAACTGTGCAACAACATTAATCACTTTTCAGTACATTGAGGAAAAAAGTGCTGTTTCCTCTTTAAGCTAAACAGTCTAACTGTAAGAAGGTGAGGCAATATACTACAATAGAGTGCACTCGTTGCAGGGATTTGACCGTACTTCAATGACTTTTTTACGCTAATGGCTTGCGGTGCATATTTGTCCCATTAGACTCAGCTCTCAGGTGATAGTTTGTGTTTGTGGTACACAAAGAACAACATTGTTTAGTCTTGCCCAGTTTGGCCGCTTGTGACATTCCCATAAAGTGCTGATCCTCCTCCCTCTGAGGAAGTCTCCGGAGAGGACAGACATTTCCACAGGTCACTGCTCATGTCAGACAAAAGGTCTGATCCGGCCTTTGCTCCGCTCTACTTCTGCACTCGTCTCCTCTTGGGTGTAACACTAAACTGGGGCTAACCAACACCCCCCCTCCTCCTCCCCACGTCCCTCCTCAGCCAATATAAAAAGCAACATCTAATGACAGCCCCTCTTCCTCTTAGCCTCCTTTCTGCTCTACTCTCAGAAGGGAATGTGAGTATACAGTATGTGCGCTTGTGTTTTGCAGGATGATCTATGACTTGGACAGCATTTGCACGCACAAAACAACCTAAATTAAACCTTAACATCTCTGGAACATGATGCACGGAGTATAAACAGCCATCTGAAAGTATTTGCGCTGCTCTTTCTCCCTCCACCCTCTGATTCAGTCCCTGCCGTCCTCCCCTCTCCTTCTGCCTTTTCCATTGCTCTGTATCTCCAACTATCTCCGTCTTCTCCCCCACTGCCTCCACCCTCATTCCCTCTCTCTCTCTCTCTCTCCCTGCTCATTCCTGCTCTTGCGACCTCTCCCTCGCCCCTCCCCATCCCTGCTGGCGGAGCTGCAGTCGAGGTGGGTGTTCTCTGGCTGTTATGACTTGAGAGACGATAATGGCAGCTATAATGTAGCCAGCCGTTCCTGATGTGGCTGGGCTTGTGGGGGATTCTGTTGTGTTAGGGCTGGAGACGACGGAGCGAGGGGAGGGGAGAGGGGGGAGAGCGGAGGCGGGACTGGGGCCCTCAGCCAACCACAGTGCAGATTCTACCTCATTTTCTTCTTCGTTTTTTTTCTTCCCCCCTCCTCTTCTTTCTCTTCTCTCCTCTCACACCATCTTTTTCTAGCCCCGTTGTTTTCCTTCGGTGGTAAACTTTGTTTTTAAATTCTGCCTTTGTTTTTGTAACCCCCACCACCCCACCCAACGCAGACTCTCCTCCTTTCCTGCTTTTCTCCCCCCTCCCACCACCCTCCCCTGTGTTTTTTACCCCTTTTACCCAGACTCTGTGAATTCCTCACAGCTGCTGTAATGTGATGGGGGCCGATGGTGTGACCGCTGAAAGGCCACAGGGCTGGAGACATCACTGTAATGTACAATAAGCTCTACTCACTGACCTGCTGCGGGGAAGATTAATGTCATATCTACTTATGAACACACATTTTGAGTTGGTGTGCATTAAAACTATTTTAATCCAAGTCTAAAGACTGAAACTTTCAACAGACACCAAACTTAAATGAGAAAAGCAAACGGGTGGGGCTTGAAAATAATTGAATATTTTTGTTAGTATCGTGGTCAGACAGAATTATGTTTTTTCGATGTTTTTTATGTAATATGCAGACATTTTTAGCACTTGTTGCTGCAATTAAACTCTGTGAATAAGTGCAACATGTCAGTCATGCTTTGACCAAAAGATTTTCCATTAATCGAGATCTAAAAATCGAGTTCTGCTTGATCTATAGCATCATAATGTTAAATCACACAATACAGTTCACTGCACTGCCAATCAGAGTGACTGTTTAGTCTGATCAAATATTACAATTCATACTGAGACTGATTCCAACCGTAAAGCCTGAGCTTATACAAAACACATAGATAAGGTGTATACTACTGTTCAGTTTGGGGTCGCCCAGACAATTTCATGTTCTCCATGAAAACTCACACTAAACGTTTCAGCTCTGCTTCAAGGTAGTAAAGTCTATTGAAGCTTTACAGTCATCATGACAGAATAGACAGCATATATGAATGCATATGTGTGCATGTTTATGTGAATACACCACCATTCAAAAGTTTGGGGTCACTCAGGCAATTTCATGTTTTCCAATAAACTCACACTTTTATTCATGTGCTAACATAACTGCACAAGGCATTTCTAATCATCAACGAGCCTTTCAACACCCTTACCTAACACAATGTAGCATTAGAACACAGGAGTGATGGTTGCTGGAAATGTTCCTCTGTACCTCTATGGAGATATTCCATTAAAAATCAGCCGTTTCCAGCTAGAAAAGTCATTAACACTGTCTAAACAATGTCTAGGCTGGATATCTGATTAATTTAATGTTATCTTCGTTGAACAAAACTGCTTTTCTTTCAAAAATAAAGCCATTTCTAAATGACCCCAAACTTTTGAACGGTAGTGTAGATAGTCTTCAAAGTCTAATCAACTTTTTCTTGCAATGGTTTGAAAGGAATTTGAAAAACAAAGTAGTAACGGAATGATAAAATTCTATTTCTTTTTCTTTGCACTAAACATTCAACAGTGTAACAATGTCAGAAATGTGGTTCCACGGTGAAAACTGAAAAAAACTTGAGTGCTGCACATAGTTGAACCTCCTTCACGTTACAGAAACACTGATGATGATCTACAGCGTAACAACTGGAGACTACAAAGCTATAAGCAGCTTCCGTGTCTAGAAAGCAGAATCCCTGAAACCCTTTACTAAACTGGCAGTGTTGTTTAATACAGTCGACACCATAACCCCAGCTTCAGCCCCACTGATTCACACCTCGCATGCTCCTGTACTGTAAACTGCGGTGAGGGAAGCTGTGGTGGTGATGTCTCACTGCCGGGGTTCTCACCTTGTCGAAATGGCAGAATGAAACGTTGATCCCTTGTTGCTACACCGCCGGAGTGACTGATGACAGACATAAGGGCACCAGAGGGCTCCTGAACATGACTGAAAAGAGTAGAAGCAGAAAGGAGTGGAGCAAACCGAGCAAAACCTATAAAGTACCGAGGCTTTAGTGAACTTTTTTTTAATGTTCAGGCAAGCTGAAAGCCATATTTTTATGATGAAAAGTTATGGTAAGCTGCACAAGTTAAGAGGGGAATGCACATAAAGCATAACTATGACGGAGAAACACAGAGAAGGTTAAAATCTACCTTTACACAAAGAAATAATCTCAGTGCAGAAAATACTGCCTTTACTGTCACATAAACAGTAAATAGCACCTCGGCTGCACAGTCATAATTACTGTGTTATCACCTTTGTAACTGTTGGCTTGATCAGTCAGTGACTTGGTAGTGTTTGTTTTAGGATTAGGAGTGGTTCACCTCTCCTTGTTTTCATTTGCCTGTACAAGCACCGTTTTGTACTGCCGGCCACTGAGCGTTTCTTAAGGCAGTTCGATTTTTTTTTTTTTTTTTATCAGTTCGAGCAAGCTTAAACAGCAACTCTAAGTCGACAGATGTGGTGCTACGAACACATGTGAGTGTGTTTCCTTCATCTTCAGTCCCCCCTTTAACTCGCTGCTCCTCCACTCTTTCACAATCCCACTTTTTTCTCTGTCCTCTCTCTCTGGGCCACCCACCCGCCATCCTGCACATACCTGTGGTTTCCTGCACCCCGCTCCTCGCTCACCCTCCTCTCTTTTTACCTCCAGCCTCTCTTACTCCCCTCACACACACACACACACACACACACACATACACATACACACATACACAGACACCTATACACATGCAAACACACACACACTCATTCGCTGTCTACCAAGTATTGAACTTTGTCTTGTCTTTCCCCGCTACCTTCTTCTTCTCCTACTTTCTGCATGTCTGCGTATCAGATAGGTAATGCGCCGACCACAAGTATGTCTTTGAACTCCTTTTAAGGAGGAGAAGCAGAGGAAACAGGGGGAGGAAAAAAGGAGGGAGAGAAGGAAGGATGGATAAAGCAGATGAGGAAAGGTTGATTCACGCAGCTGGCTCCCAGCTGTAGAGCGAGCCAGCTCACAGAACTGCTCCATCTATAAACAAGCAGGAGCCCAACCCCCCAATTTCAAGAAAAAAAAAAGCCAACAGAGCTTTGTCATTGTAAATCCAACACTCCTCTTCACCTTCACCAGTGCTCCTGAACATCACCCGGCTGCTTGTTGCTCTTGTCCGTCCTTCCTTCCTGCAGCTCATTTTGCTATACTGTCACTGTGGCATTTAAAGGACATTTTATTCTATCATCTTCCTGATATCAGCAACAGGAACATGTCCTGTGTAGAAATCCACTGAAGCTGCCAGCTAGCGTCTGACACGGGGAACAAAAACCAGATAATAATCTGTTCGGTTTATAGAAAGACCGCAGTGATTATAAGAAAAATAATAATCCTAACAGTCTTGGGTGGGCAGGCAATATTTATAGCCGGCCTGCTGCTACTTATATTCCTTAGCTGTATAACACAGCTGGACGCGAGGGAGGAGAGAGAGTAGGTGGAAAACTCATGAGGAAAAAGACAGAAAAGAGAGACACAACGGCTCAGGGGATGGAAGTGGAGAGTATGTGTGTGAAGGGGCGGATACTCGCTGCATGTGTGTGGCTGAGAGCAAGACAGACAAAAGACAGACAGACAGACGGACCGACACACGGCGCTAAGCATGCCTTCGTGTGTTTGTGTTCGGTGTGTGGGAGAAACCGCGGCTCGGTCCCTCCAAAAAATACGACAGCAGCAGACGAGAGCTGCAGGCCACCAGACGAACACAGTGACCACAGCTCTGAGAGCCTCTCACAGAGAGGAAACAAGGAGATATATGACACAGACAACACAGCCATAAAACTCAACAGACAGGATTAATCAAGAGGAAGCCAAGGGAAATGTGTTGAGTGCTCATTTTTCTATCCTGAGCTCTTGTTTTAGGGGTCTGAATGGTCTTTCCTCTTTCCTGTGCAGGTGATCATGGAAGACAACAGTATGGAGGGGTAGGAAGGGAGAAGTAAAGGCAGGGTCAACCTCTGAAAGGTAGGCACTGTCAATGTAAAGACTGGTAAATGTTAGACCCTTCTTTTTCCCAGGGCATCAAAAACTGATGCTTTGTCGAAGGTTCTGGCGTCTGAGAAATACGCACAAAGTGTCTTTCAGAGTCGGTGCCACCTGCATCAATATTTAGCACCGAGAGACGTCTAGGAGTTTTTCCAGTTTGAAAGAGTCTCATAAGGCAGCTGGGTAAGACTTTCTTCCACTAGACTGAAGTCGGGTGTGTGTCAGACCATTATTTTATCATAACAGTTTCATTTTCAAGTTTGGACAGAAAAACAACTTTAAGTTCAGATAGAGATCATTGTTTTGATTTAAAATACACCATTTTCATAACAGTCACCTCATTACAAACTCCTTCTAACCTGAAAAGTAGCGATAGGGACGACATCAGTGGAGAAAATTAGGCTATGGACTCATGACTACCCAGTGTGGTGAGAAAGGTGTTCAAAATAAAACAGCACTATGTGACAAACTGGTCGTGAAAATGTAGAGTCAAACAAAGAACAAGAAAAGCACTCAGAGAGCGCATTACTCCGCCAAGGCTGGTTGGCCGTGTGATGTCCAACGGCTGAAATTTTAAAAAATTTGTGGCAGAAATCACAGCAACAAAGAATGTGACAATTTAATATAGATGTACCCACAAACAAAATGACCTTGCGCTGAGCACAAGTATGTGTTATGCATGTGTACGTTATGTACGGATCCCTAAATCACATGACCTAAATATGTAGCGGGTGGTGGGAATTGATGGGACTCAGAAACACCCCCACAATTTAATCAATTACTCCTTGCATGACTTCCGACGGATTAGTCCCAATAAGTCCGCAGCAGTCGATCTGTAGTAGGATCGCAATCGTGAACGTCATCAGGCAGCTTACGTACTGTTCACTTGTTGTCATAGTTACAGTGATGTCGTGCAGCTATCTCGCAGTTACACAAAATTCTTTAACAAATCCGTGGATCCAGACTAAGCTGCATCGCTGCCAAAATCTAATCACTTGGTCCTTTTCTCATTTCTGACCTTCCCTGAAAATTTCATCCAAATCCGTTTGTCCATTTTTGAGTAATGTTTTGACGGACAGATGGACATACGTTCACCGTTCCCTGGGCGGAGTTATTAGAAGTTCAAGCAAATGGAGAAGACAGTTTAGCAGCAACAGATGAAAACACAGTCTTTCTTCAACTGAAGCTGCAGTATCATTTATGGCATTCTTGAATGCAGATTTGAATTAGCCAACAGATGAATGTCAGTATCCCTTTTTCTAGCCAAGATATTGTAGATTTGTTTTATGTGGTCAGATGAAACTCTGCATGGTGACTGTCTTTGCCAAAAAAAGCAAGGACCAAACTTATGCATTTAAAAATGTTGTGAGAATTAAAAATCTTGCTACAAGAGACAATTATGTAAGAACTTTTTAAAGTTGTTACAAGAGCGCTTCATGGCGTTAGCATTGCGCTACTATGGCATGAGATATGAGCCCTTTCTACACGCAGATTATAATATCGCCAAGAAGACCCCTCATTGTACCACCTTTGCTCATTCACACTGAACATTACAAAGGTGCTGTAATGCCGCCTTCGTGTGTGTTTTCATATAGCACGATGGCGTCCTGGAATCAGAGGCGTAACACAACAGTTTAATATCGCATGTTCCGCCATGCCAGCTCTCCTTTTCACGCAGATGATAACTCGGCTCTGTGATTAGTCCACCGCTGTTTAAAGCCATGAAGGAAATCTCATTCTGTCTCAGGAGCTTTCACACAGAACAGTGAGGTGGAATAACGGTGGAACGATCCATCCTTGACAGAGGCTATTGTCATTTTTATTCCACGTATTCTTCTTCTTTGTTAAGACTTGGTGCCTACATTACCCACAATCCATCCCGACAATCAGTCAAAATCCCAGCAGTTGAGCTCACATGTGGAAACTTGTCTTCATCAGTTCGCAGACTAAATGTGCACACACGAGCGTGTCTGTGTGGAGGTTTGTGTGTGCGCTGTGATAGGAGTCGTAGTGTTATACGGTGTTATATCATCACTTTTACGCTTGTGCTTCCCCCCAACACACACATGCAGACACACACTTCTTTTTTTAGTATCTCTTCACCTTGCAATATAAAAAGAAAAAAACCCTTTTCACATTTTTACAGCTGCTTTTTTTGGTTAAAAGAATTCACAAAAATGTCAACATGTGAAAAACATGATCTTCTCTGGAGAAAATGTGCTTACACTGGTCTCAGTCCACAACTTATCTTCCTCGTGTGCCCACAGGGAGTAAGGAGTAAACTATAAATCATACGAAAATGGATGACTGGTGCAATCTTGATGAAGAATTTGTTGACGCAAAAGAGTAGGGATGAAAACAAAGTTCTTCTTTTTTATTCTTCTTGCCATTTAGCTGAACAAAGCTCATCAATTTGCACGGTGAACAAGTTACAGAGCGATACTGTAAGCTGAAATGTTCTCTTGTGTGGTCCTCCTCATAGCTGCTGACTTCATAACTAATATATTGCAGGCGTTTAGTTTAATACCCAGATGTTGGTAGGAGAAAGGCATCCGGGCCTGCATTAGCTTTTAATTGGCTGGGATCCCTGAGCTGATGTTTGGGGCTTAGCATGTGACTCAGGGTGACACACACAAAGAAGCAAAAGCGCCCACACACACACACACACACACACACACACACACACACACAGTCGCATACACACTTTCCCTGAACGAATGAAAGGCTTGGCCCGGCCGTGACAGGGCGGGAGTCTCATATGCTGTCAGGAAGAGACGAGTCATGGCTGTCCAGATGAGTCTGCAAACTAAACAAACACAGACAACGCACGTGCACGGACACATAAACACACTCACATGTACACACACACATACTGAGTTACATCTTTGAGATCCCAGGACTGACTGACGCCATGCTGCTGACGGTTTGAGCCAAGCAGCAGCCATGATTTCTGTCGAGCACGTTATGACAGCGTGAAATAAACAAAAAATACATAGTGGAGAAAGGCAGAGAGACGGTTAGGAAGAGAACAAAAAGTACAGAATGGTCATGCTATGTCACATTTCTTGGTCACTAATAACAAACCCACACGAGTCAGGTTGATTGTCAGTGTGTGTGTTGGTTTGTTTCCGTGTGTGTGTGTGTGTGTGTGTGTGTGTGTGTGTGTGTGTGTGTGTGTGTGTGTGTGTGTGTGTGTGTGTGTGTGTGTGTGTGTGTGTGTGTGTGTGAGACAGACAGAGTCTTGAGTTCCCACCAGGCCTGTAATTAAGTGGCATTAACATAACTAAAAGGCAACAAATCAGCTAATCAGCTGGCTGTGAATTTGGGTGAGGAGCTTAAAAACACACACACACACTCACACACACACTCATGCACGCACACACGAAAACACACTTATTGCAGCCACATTTTAAGTTTTGCTCTCAGATAAATCTAGACACACAAACTTGTAAAAATCAAAAGCATATGAGGAATTCCACCAATTTAAACTGCAGCTCATTTAAATCGATTGTGAAATCAATCCTTAAGTTGGGAACACATTTTACAAGATTCTCTCATTTGTCGTTGTGGGCGACCCCACACATAAAGAATGTTTTCACCGTTGTTGGCACTTATCGTTTCTCAATAAAGCACAAGCACCACACATTGCACGCTAGCAAGCATTTAGGCTGACCTCAGAGTTGTCACTCAGACTTTTCTTTCGATTGTTTATGTCTGCTGACACTTGTTTAGTGATTAATATTAGAAAATTAAGAACAACAAACAGAATCTTGGAAAAAATGGTAGAACGAGTGAACTTAAGGAAAGCCTTTCTTGTATTTTTGCTCAGATCAGTAAGCGTCATGATAAATCAACAGGTAAAAATGATTTGCATGTTTATGTAAGAGAATATTATCGATCATTTTGACTACTGTTTACCAGTGTACACATGGTCTGATGTCAATGCCATTTGAAAATGTAAAGGCTGACTGAAGCAAACTGGGGAAGACCTTTGTTGTGCCCTCAGCTGTACCTTCTTGCAAGTCTTTCTCAGCTGACTTCTCGACTGCCCTCCGTCCGCTAAATTTCAAGCTCCAGGTACTCACCGGCCTGTCGCTTATGACTGGTCAAGCGACTGCTGCTTGTGATTCATCACACAGATCTGCCGCCACATCTCAGCGATTAGCGAGCTTTACAGTACATCTTTATACAACACACCAGTTTTGTGCGTTAAGAGGGGGAAGCGAGTTGACTCCAGAGGAAGCAGTGAAACGTGCTACATTTCTCGAGTTTGTATTCTGCTTGTTCAACAAGCGTTTGGCAAATTGGCCACATGAGCAGCTTGTTGGTAGCAGCAGCAGCTCCACGTTTGTGTGAAGTTCATATGAATGCCATAGTTTAGCACAAAGGCCACTTTACATTGATGCTATTTATGCATTCATCACCTTGATCTCTTTCAGCTGACTTGAGGTCAGATATGGAAAACGTCTATGTGTCACCAGTAGATATCTGTAGCTGTTACAACATATTCTAGCTCCAAGTTTCCAACCCTCTTGTAGAGTTTCAATGTGTATGCAGAGCAGTATGTGTGGCTCAATCCAACGGATGCAATTTGGGGACTAAAAGGCTACTAATGCTTGTTCAGGTTGACAATCGGGCATCTAGGAGAGTTACTGTTTTAAACCAATAGATGGTAGCTGTAGTGGCCCCTTTATGAAACTAGTACTGAGGTAGTTGCTTAACTAACCATAGAATGGGCCACATGCAGATTCAACACGGATCTATATCCACTTATTTAGAGTAGAATTCCTTTGCTAACCCATACCAGGACCAGTAGACATGTGTGGACTTTTTTTTCTTTCTTAAGGGCAGAAAGTGTGGTTTTGTATTCATTTTTGATTTCTTTTGGAAAAGATACGTGTAGCTCCTAAACCACGAGTCCTCTTTTGGTAAGATTTATACAAGATCTTTTCACATAGTTTTGTTTGTGTCAGTTTCTAAGGTTCATTGCTAATGAATAATGTAATATTACCAAAAACATCTGGTTTTATGTTGCTTTCCTTCCCCCTCAATGAGTTAGATTAAAACAGTGACTCTGAGGCGTGTATTTCAGAAGACATGAAAATAAAGAGCACGAATCCAGAGCTGCTCCTAACTTTTACTCTAGTCTCCACGATTCTTCAGTTTCTGGTTAACACATGCTGTGTGAAGAAGGAAACTGCAGAAGCATATAGACAGTAATGTGTTGGAAAAAGCAGCTGTAAACAACGAGGTTTCAAAAGCATTTAAATTCTTGCAAATGTTTCATGTAATGCATTCAACATGTTACACAGGCATTAAGGGTACATGCACTGCGTTCTGGTGAGACATGTTCAATGTAAACTATGTAGTATTCGTTTACAACGAATACTCTGCAGGGTACATTTAAGATAGAGTATGTGAAGTGTAAGAATGGGAGCCAGACAGCAGTTATCTAACTACTACAAAGAGCTTCTAAGCTGGAACCCACATCAAATCTTAAATGGTTCATCGTAAAAAAAAAAAACTAAAAAAAAACACCGGGGCACTGTAAAGTTGTAAAGGTTTGCATGGAAACAAGAGATTCACAACAGTTTGTAAAGCTTAATACAGAGAATTACCTCAAATAAAACAGTCTAAATAAAGGAGCTAATTCTTTGCTACATTGCTAGAATCCGAGATTTGACACTTTCACACACATAAGGCAACTTAAACGGTGTTGGAACGCAGCATGTGAGATCCACCAGGTTTGTTTCTACATTTTTTTGATCTGTATGAATAAAAGTGGATCATATTCTAATCATAATCTGAAATCCATCCTTTTCAATGTATACAGAACAAAACTGCTGGCCATTTTAAAGCAGCACTGTGTCCAATCACAGTCGCTGCTGTCCATGTACATTTAGGGGGAAGAGTGGCCACGAAAGAAGATTCACCATCTGCCAAATGCTGTAGTTTACATCAGAAAAATGTTGGAGATGTTTTGCAATCGCAGCAGCTTTCTGCCATTTGTGCATGTAAACACAGATCCTATCTCATGCATGAGGAAGGGGCTCCCTTTCACCGCGTCTCAGCTCTAAATTCCAGCTTGCATCTCTGTGCAGTGCTCAGTGATGCGCAGGAAGCACTAGCATGCATGCACATGAAACTCATGCACAAACACTCACTTGCTCTATTACGCACTCGATTATACGCATACTGTACGCTATGCACAAATATTTACATGTGAACTGTCACATATACGTTGAGAAGGGACACAGGTAGAGATATACAAGTTTACAAACAGACACAGAGCACACAGAGAGAGTGGCTGTTGGCCCTGATGACCCAAAGACCTGATGTGACAAACACAATAAGAAGGGCACAGTTTACGTCAGCAGCTACTGAATGGCTCACTAAAGACACACACACACACATACACACACACACACATGTTTGTACTTCTATCTTAGTGAGGACATCCATAGGCGTAATGCATTTCCTAGAGCCTTACCCTAACCTTAACCATCACAACTGATCGCCTAACCCTAATCCTTACCCTAACCCTAACCAAACCTCAATTCATACCTGTTCTCTAAAAACAAGTCTTCACCCTCAAACATGGCTGTTTCAAAGTGAGGACAGGCCAAAATGTCCTCACTTTGTAAAAATGTCCTCACTTTGATAGTTAAATGCAGAAAATGGTTCTCACAATGTAGCAAGTACAAGAACACACACACACACACACACACACACACACACACACACACACACACACACACACACACACACACACACACACACACACACACACACACACACAAGGATTTTTCAAGCAGTTCTTGCAGGAGCTTCCCCACACTATATAAAAAAACTACACTTTTTAAAATGTATGTGTGAAAATTTAAGATAAGACAAGATCTACTTTGTTCATCCCAGAGGAAACTATTTTGCTTGACTACAACAAACAATAAACAAAGGTTAGTGGAATCTACACAATTACACAGAGGCACAGAGGTTAGTTGTAAAATAGAAATAAAGAATACAAAGTACAAAATGTAAATTTGTAAACATGTTTGTGTGAAGTGTCACAGTGTGTCAAATGTCTTAAGTGTGAAAAGTGTCCAGACAAATAAGAATTAAAATAAATAAGAAAAATAAAATACCACAAGACCAAGGTGTAAACTGTATACGAATACTAAAAACTAGAATTTACTGTTATCTTACAGATTTTCTCTGTTTTGTTCAACTACAGGTAACCTAGTAAAATCACAGAAGAATTATTTAGGAATGTATTTTTCCTAAATGTTAATGGGAGAATAAACTGGCCAAAACTGCAAATAGCGTCCACATCAAAAATCTGTATTATTTTTAAATGATAATTAATTTGGTTACATTTGACCGTAAAATGACACAATTTTCTTGCTGTATTTAAATCAGCAACAACATTGTTCGCGTTAGATATTTGAGAGAAACATTATGAATGTTAAGAACTGAAGGATGGTAAATCCAGCTGTTATTTTACATAGATCCTATCTAGAGAAATCACAGGGAAAAAAGTATTTATTGATATGCTGACTGTCAAAAACAAAACAAAACTGTAAATTAACCACATCAAGAATGAGATATTCTAGGAGTAGTTCATCATTGTGATGATAAAATTACACTGTTTTTTTTACTGTTTCTAAAATCTGATCAAATACATACACTATTATTGTTAT
Source organism: Acanthochromis polyacanthus (assembly GCF_021347895.1). Classification (NCBI taxonomy): domain Eukaryota; kingdom Metazoa; phylum Chordata; class Actinopteri; family Pomacentridae; genus Acanthochromis; species Acanthochromis polyacanthus. The sequence goes on along the minus strand of NC_067117.1, from coordinate 8,295,555 downwards.
TATTATTATAACAGACGTTGCTTTATTCACAGATTTCCAATATTACAGTATTCCACCATTTTTTTAATACATATTTTTTTCTGACACTCTTGCTGCAAAATATTCACCTTTTTTTCTCTAAAGACTTTTGTTTTTACAGTGCAGAGTTTTCGTCCCTTATTGGCTTTTCTTCTTTCATATTTGAAAACCACAGCTGTATCTCCAAAAGTCAGAAGATTCAAACCAGCAGCTCATGTTTTAAAGTCACTACATGTACATTTTGCAGAGCAGTGACCAAACTGGATTTTTTTCCCCCATTTTCAAACTTGATCAAAAGGCAACGTAATAGCAGTTGTAGATGCTCAAATAACTTTCACACCTTGCTTCAATCAAAAGTCCACTTTCATCTGCTCCTTCCATCCCACATGACATCAAAGTTTAGATGTAAAATGGCAAATGATACCAAATTAATAAATATGGAATCAGTTACACGACACCAGACTGAACTCAACTATGATGTTTTTTTCCCCCAAATTAAATAGTAATAGTTGTCTTATGTAACTATTTAATTGCTGTGAGTCAAATTTTCCTTGTTCAAATTTAGAATACATCTTGATCTTATCTGGAGTAATTAAAACAGGTTCACAAAAACTAAACAAAAACTCATCACACAAACTCCATAAAAACCTGAGCTTTTAGATTCGATGTAGGGGAGTACACTTTTACCACCGTGTCCTGTAGCGAGGGGGGAAAAAAGGAGCTAGAGTGATTCAGTTGAGATGGAAAAAATCTGGCGGCAGTAATGTTGCTGTGCAGCGGGTGACTCAAAGTCTGTGTGTGGTATTCAAGCCCTCCTCTCTGTTTTATAATGAGGGAACGGGGGGAAATCGGAAGGGATGGAACGACAGGGACGGAGAGGTAGAGAAAATGAGAGTGACAAAAAGAAACAACAGAAGAAAACCAAGTTGATGGAAGAAGAGGAACTGAAAAAGAAAGAGAGGGAGAAAGAGAGCGAGCAGCGTTGAGCGGCACTATGCTTGAGCAGTCCTTTTGACGGACAAAAGAAGGACCACAGACCTATTGTTGAAATCCCATTCCTCACTGTATTGTCCGACCTTATCAATGGAGGGTCACCGGCGACAATGGTGAACGTTCCCATAAGTTCTCATTTGTTATGTGTCACAGAATTAGCTCAAAATGTCATTCCTATAAAACTTTTTACTCGTCAAGACAATGCATCTGATATCATTGAGGAAGTAGGTTGAGCATTATTAATAATGCAAAATCATTTAGTGCTCAGTCCCAGCTTTGGCAAACATTTTTAGTGTGTAGGAGATAAACATTTAATTTAAAAAAAATGCATCGTTTTCATTTAACGGAATGAAATTTGTCAGTTTATCTGCATATTACCCCAACAGGTAAATTAAATACATGAATTATACTTCACTTGGCTTTTTAGAAAAAGAACCAGAATAATGAAATGGACATTTTATAAAGGGAGTACAATCTGGGAAGACATTCTTGCAGTGAGTTAGAGGAGAAGATTGACACCACTTTATGGCAGAGTCTCAGTTCAGGAGCTGAATCCTTCCAAAGACGCAAAGGTCAAACGGACTGCGGTTAATTTAGAGGATATGGCGTATGAAGGACTTCCAATTTGCATCAGCAGCTGCTCCCGCCCTTATCCTTGTGCCTCGCAGCATCTCTCCTGTCACCTAGCAACCCTGACAACCAAAGCTGAGAGTCAGAACAAAAGTGGAGACTTCAGTCATTTGTCAAGATGGATCCAGAATTTTTTTAATTTATTTTTTGTTGTCGTTTTATGATATACTGAAGGAAGTGAGATGGCCGCATACTTAGATTTAAAAGTATAATTTTCCTCCATATGCATGCAATAAATCTTGGGATAGATAGAGTTCAGAAAAATAGAACGGATTTCTAGACTTTGAAATAGGCAACCTTCAATGCACCATTGGAACAAGCAGCGTTAGAAGAATGTAGCTCCTGAATTATGACAGTTTACGCGTGGCTCTAAAATATCAAGCCACAGTCAGCAGCCTGTTAGCTTAGCTTAGCATGCTAACTGAAAACAGGGAAACAGTTAGCCAGGCACCATCTAAAGAAAGCAAAATATATATCCCAGCACCCCGGAATTTCTAGAGTTTAAACATGATCTTTATTTAATTCGGAGGTACAAAAAAGTAGCATTTTTTGAGAATTGCTTGTCAGACTATTTCTTGGCTGTGTGCTCTTGCTTCCTGCAGTCTTTGCTATTTAAGGCTTCTGATGGAAAGTTAGTCAGTCCCCTTTTAAATCTACAATTTAATATTTTTCAAAATAACATTTTAATCAGTGAGCTTTAGAGCTACTGGGGTTTTAACCTCAGGATAAAGCAGAGCAAGCGGTTTGCTAAGCTAAGTTCACTGGTCGCTGCCTGAACTACTGCATGTACTTGATAAATATGAAAACTATATCAAGCTCAGCCTCTAACTCAAGAACACAGCTGAGAACTTCCTCCAAAATGTCAAAGGATTCCAGAACTCACATTGGAAATCATGTTAAATGTGTCAAAGTAACTTAAACTAAATTGAGAATTGAATAATAAAGTGGTAAACATGATGAAACCAAACTACAAAACGGTAAAAACACAACTGTAATAACCACCAAATTTTGTGGATTTGATCCAAACTGCCAGAAACAGAAACTCTCTACGTAAAAATCTGTTTTATATGCGATGCAGTTAATAATAAAATAACACTACGGCTTGAATAGTAAAGAATGTAATCAAAACCTATGTGTAAAATTCCTTGTTTATGTTTTTATATTACTGTTGAATCTGTCCACCTGTGCAATTGACCAAAAAAAAACACCTCCTCTTGGGTCACCAGACGTTTCTTATTCATTATAAGCTATAAAGGATTACAAAGAGAAGGCTTCTAGCCCTTCATCTGCCTCTTCATTCCCTTACTCCCTCTCTCCCTCCAGCTCTTCATGGAGAACAGAAAGGGGAATCATTCAGTGGCTGAAAAGGTTAAAGTCTAGCAGTAGGCTGGAGTTCCTGCGTCTGCCAGGGGCACCTGAAGAGGGGCAAACATTTACTGGCAAAGAAAAGAGGGGGAGAAAAAAAAATCAACAGCCTGCCCGAGAGCTGCAGGGTCCACGGTGAGTGGTAATGTAGGGCCCTTGGAGAGTTTGTCTTGTAATTGAGTCAATTGTTGACCCCCTGTTCAGGCTGCCTCTGCAAATCTTGGGAGGAAAAGCCTGCCGAATAATTAATGTCCTCTCTCCTTCTCTCCCTCTTGCTCTTCATCTATCCATCTCCTACTCCTCTTCACTTTCCCCCTCGGCTTCCCTCGCTTTCCGTTGTCTCAGAGGATAATTGTGCTGCGAGTAAAAGGCAGTCATTTAGGGAGGGGGGGACTGTTCAGGGATCTGCTGAGGCTTACAATCTTCTTTTCACCCCAAATCTTTCTTACCCCCAACACTCACTCTCTCTCCTCTCCTGCATTCTCTCCCTTTTTCATTCCTCCTTTTGTTTGCACCGTGGGATGAATTTTAATCACTCCGCTCTCCACCTCCAATCTCAGTCCCCCCTCATTTTTTTCCCTCTCTTTCCCCAGTCTGGCGACTCCCTGCTTCCAACTTATATATCCAGCACTGTAGCACCTTCTCTCCTCAGCACTCCTCCACTGATCGTCCCCTCGAAAGTGAAAACAAGAACGCAGACGTGGTCCTTTGATGACAACAAGAAGGGAGTACTCGTCGCTGCAGGTTTAGCACAGGCCAAATGTCTTCAACAGATGAGAACTGGGAGACAGAAGGGGGGAAAGGAGGCAGGGATGACAAAAAGAGTGGGGGGTTGAGAGGGAGGTGTGCTGGGCGAGCGGGACAGAGGGAGGAGGATCACATTCTGTTTGTGAAGAGCGATCATTTTTAAATGCCTCCTTCATTTGAGGACACTTTGTTTGCACAAGGGCTCTAGGGTTGTGCTCCTATTGTGGCGGCTTATCCCGAGGGACAGTGGAGGCCAGGGACACTGTTGTTATTCACATTTCACTCATTTACTAATTAGCAGTTGCTCTTAACAGGAAGAGTGCATGCCTTTAAAAGTAGTAAAAGCACATTAGAATAAGAGCTGCATGTGCAATATCTACCAAAATTAGTAAATCAAGATCAAGTTCACAGCAGTCAACGTTTGCTAAGCTTCCCGAGAAGCCAAACGGTAACACTTACATCTCTCTCTTTCTCTCACTTTATTTTACAAGTTCTACTTCACTTCCTTCCTCGGCTTACACATTTGTCCCGGTCTCACTGGCCCGTACCAGCTGCACACATTTACAAGATGACATGAGAAGGTCAGACACCTCCTTGAGTCTTTATGGTTGATGTTTGGATGTCATCTGTGCCTCTCATAGCTAACAAGTTTATTAACACACAGACAGCGTGAACTCTTGATCCCTGTGGCAACATTATGACTACATGTTTGCAGAAGTCAGGCGTAAATGAGTACATTTACAATTTAGAGGTGCTTGTGCTTTGTAAAAGTATGCAAAACAGCTACGGTATCTCCCATTACTTCAGTTCTGACTTTTAGCGATTTATCTGACGGATGTAGTTACGATTTCAAAAAACACATGATGATCTAAATTGATTTTCAGTTGTCCTGTCAAAGCTTATTTATTAACTAAAGTGGCATTACTGAATCCATAAAGAATCAGCTTTCATTTATTTATTCTTTTATTATTCTATAATTCAAAATACAAAAAAAGCATATGTAAAAGTCCATAACAGGGGTGGTTGTTTAAGATGCCATCCTGTTTAATCCTATGCATCTAAAAGCAGTAAGTCTCACTACTCTGTGATGGTAAAGGTTCAACTGCAGAAGACATTTTATTTGGAGCTTGAAGCATTGCCTAAAAATGTCAGAATGGATGAATGAAAGAATGGTTTATTTCAGTTACAATCTACAGTACAAGAATTGAATTTTATTGTGCATTTATCTGACAAAGAATTAATATACAGGCTTACAAGAAATATTTTTTCTCACAAAAAAGAAAAAATTAACAAGCTGTGTAACTGAATAAGGAATAGGCTGAAGTGGACGGTTATTTTTGCCTATCCTGTACAATTGGGATGTAGTATTGGGGTAATTTTTAGTCCTTTAAGCCCAAGTGAAGCTTCAGTATGTTCTGTGATATGGTACCGAGCCCAATTACATAAAGTGTTGTGTAAATTTTGTATAACGTGATTCCCTTTACCATACTGAATACAGATTTTTTTGTTTATAATAGATGACTTCCACCTTCAGTCTTGGATTTCAATAAGTTTTTTAACCGTTGTACTGCTTGTGTGTTTATATAGATATCAGCATCTAGTCACCGTCATCATTTACTTCTCTTTCATCTGTCGTTCCACATGAAGAGTCAGATCCTCACTGCCGTTCTCGGACTCTCTCTTTCCTTCCCTCTGCACTATCCCTGGTCCTCCTTGTGGACTGTTTGTTAGGAAATCCTGAACAAACCGCGGCTGTTTGTCCTCTCTTTGTCAATGACGGGTTTTTATAGACTTCTACTATTGACAATCGTGTGACTCCTGTTGGCCTCACACAAGCTGGATAACACTGTGCAAATAGGTGTATGTACACACACATTCACAGTCTGTCCGAAACACGCTCACGACCTGTGTCCGAATCACCCAGAGCGCACTGAGGGGAGATGAGGGAAAATAAAGAGAAGAATTTATGTTATAGCAATGCAAATGGCCAGAAAAGCTACAATAATATTGTGTGGAATTATCCTCCAGGCTTTAAATCAAGTAGTGTAAGAGTGGGATTTAACAGATGCCTTAAAGCGATCTAAATGACACACAGCATGTCAATAATGATGCATATTAAGAGTGACCAACATGCAACAGCTTCTCCTCCTTTAGTAAGTCTTTCAGCAGGGTTTTAGCTGCAGGGATTTGCTCATTTTCAATGTAATGAGGTTGGGTGCTGATGTGGGTTGACGAGGCCTGAATAGCGTTGACATCATCATGTGCACAAGGACTTCATGCTGAAACAGGTGCTGCAGCATAATTGAAAGCACATCATTGCCTAAAATATCATTGCATGCAGTGGAATTAAGATTTTTAGAATTAAAAGGCTGATTTTTAGTTGATTCTAATGTTTTCCAGGCTAAATATCCAAATTAAATATCCTAAAATCGTTTTTTAAGCATTTACAGTAATATATGAGAGTTGCACACAAGATTAGACAGTATTTTGGAGAGGAAAAGGAGATAAAAACAACGGCTAAGCAGTTTTTAAAAAGTTTATTTAAATTCTTGGAAATAGTGTAAAGAGTTTGGTGAGTGATGGGTGATAATCTTCTGCAAAAATGCTGGTTCATCTCAGTGGAAAATACTAAGCACTGCCCACACAGTGTGTCCATAGCCTTGACTATGGGGCTTCTAAATTACATGCATACAGTAGCAGTTGACACTACGATGAAATGCAACCATGCCGGCCTGTCATCATCGCCATTCCCTGCTATTACTCTGAGTCCAGTTAACTCAAACAGGAGGGAGAAGGACTCTCCAGATTCTTTGGCCGTGACTCAGAGCAAGCAAGAAAAAGCTGCAAAAGGGAGGTAGAGAGACAGCGGGTGTAAGCGAGTGAGAGAAAGCGAGAGAGCGAGAAAGAGGTTGACAAAAACACACACAGGGAGCAGAGCAGAGCTGCTGTGTCAATGGAGGAGATCATGGATGCCAGTAGGGGGCTCAGCCTTCAGCACAATAGACCCCCAACCGAGCCAAGACCCTTAATACCCATACTCCCATTTCACACACCTTTTCAAAGCACCCATCCAGCCCACGTCCATCTCCCCCCACCCCTGCCTCCACACTCCGGCCGTGCCCTGTGATTGCAGCCCGGCGACAATAGCGTGAAAGTCTCAGTGGTGCAACTAGGGGCCATCCGGGGACTCACACAGGGGCCATCGGGACACCTTGCCTTTGTGTATTGTAAAACAATGGCGACATCTCAGGAGCAGCAGTAAAAGCTTCCTCTGTCCTGGCAGGGAGCTGTTAAGAATGACAGTGGCATCAAGTGTCAGTGATAAATGGATCATTAACATCTGATCTAAGGTGAAGTGTGGAGCTGATAATGAGGGGCTGCGTCAAAATCACAGTTACCGGTGTGAGCCTGTTGTGCCGCCACAGAAATGATTGCGGCTGACGCAAAATTGCATGATGACAGCTGGTGTTGGGTATATCAAAGGATTTTCCTGCAGTAAGTGGAGGTTAATCTTTAAAATTTAAACGAAAACTGTACAAAATGCTATGGCTATTTGCTTGGGATTCCACTGACACTAAAACATGAAACAAGGGATAAATGAGTTGCTCTCGTTCTTGTTACTACAATACTCAAAATTGGCAGCAGACAAGGATCTTTAAGACTTTTGAGTGTGATCTGGTCGGTGCAATGAGAGAGACATGCAAATATTAGTCTTATGCAAAAAGAAAACATCTTGAAAAAACTAATAGTTGGGCGCGGGGAGGAAAAATATACCTCAACATCCTGGGCAGTTCCAAGGGAATTCTGGCTCAGACCCAAACACTGGAAACAGGGTGAAGAAGGCCAGGCTTTGTGGAGTAACGTGGTAGGGAGCATAGAGGGGCGTTCGGTAACTAAGACAGAATTTACATTGGCAAATGGGCCCGTTTGCAAAAAGGATCATCTCTCTAATGTTACATTTTTCACACACCTTTAATAAATGAATATTTGTGTGTGCAAGCAAACATAATTTGTCTGCAAGTCAGACTTTAATTTACTAAAACTAAGCCTGCATCAAGAGATTTTTGTATGAGCCTTTTCTGCTGCTGAGAGAGCTCATTGCATCAATAGCCTGAAGGCATTATCGGGCTGACAAACTAGCCTTTAGTCATGACCTAGCTTAGCTCCACTAGCCTCTCAACTCGGCTACTGGCCTCCACTCAAGCAGACCCCCTCCTCCATTTACAAGGCCCTTCAGTAGTCGGCTGGTTGCTAGACAATGCGCTTGGTTATGTGGGTTATGTAAAGACCCTCCTGCACACAAAAGCCAATGTGGGCGCCTGTTATGTGCAGCTCTTCAGAGCCCCGGGTCAGTTAGCAGAAGAGCTCTGGCGCTAACACTCCAAGTTAAAAACGTTTGCTCTTCACTGTGTTTACTGAGAGGAGAGGAGAGGAGAGGAGAGGAGAGGAGAGGAGAGGAGAGGAGAGGAGAGGAGAGGAGAGGAGAGGAGGAATGGATCTATAAATTATCATCTATTTGTTGGTTTCACTTCCCCTCAATTTCCAAACCCCACTTGGCTGAGGTTAAAACAACTCTCTTGTTGACTTGTGGGCATCTTAGAGGTTGCATTAGGAAAGGTCAACATGTACACATACGTGTGTTTATGCATGTGTGTGTGTGTGTGTGTGTGTATACATACTGTGAGATATTCATACTGCATGTATCTCATCTTCTTACATATCTCACAACAGTGGTAGCCCAGATTCCTAAGAATTACTACAAATTCGGAAGTCAAATCCTTTGCACGGCCCATCTCAGTGATGTATGTCATTGTCACCTGTTTCTATATAACCATTCAGTTACTTTTATATAAAAGTGAAAACAGATAGGTCAGACATGGTAATACTTCCTTAAGACTTCAGTCATGTCACCAGTAAGAGGCTGTAGCAGCATAAAGTAAAATCAGCCACAGACCAGCACTTCTACCTTATACGACACCTGTATGGATGAAATTATGAATATAGCAAAATCCTTCACACACAGCATGTGTGGTCAGGAATTAAATGTAAAGAATGAACAAAAAAAGAAAACAAAAACAGCAACAAAAAAAAATAATATTTTTGGCTTGTGCACTGTGGGATTTTATAAAATTTGCAGAAGAATCAATCATGTGTAAAAGAAGCTATAGGGAACACAATATTGCAGGAACACATAGAGAACAAAAAAAAAAACTCACTGCCTTTACAGAAAGGAGGGCTGATCAAAAAGTCTGACTACTATGAGTCAGCCAGTTATCTGCAAACCTGCTGAACTGTAATTTAGTGATGCTACTGAACCAGCCATGTGGTTAGATTAGCGCAAACTGTGTGTGTTGTGTTGCCATGGAAATCTACATGCATTTAGTTGGTGATGCAGAAATGTGTTTTTTTATGTTTGGTCCTAATTTGCTACCAAATTTGATTACACTACTGGTGCTGCAGCTAGTAGAATATCATTTTAAAAAAAGATGGTATTTACTGGTATTTAGCAGAGAGTATTCAATCTATCACATTAGAAATAACCAGTAGGATACAGTGAGTGGCAAAATAAATATACTAACTTGCATGACTAACAGTTTTTTGCATCAATGCTTTTTACCAGAATAAACTTTGATATTCCTCAATGCTTGCCAAAAAATCATCAAATGACACCTTAAATGCACCATTCTATGGGTTCGACTGTGAGCCTGGGGAAAATGACCTGATTACCACAGAAAGTTGTCTTTAGGTTTGAGTTTTAGGTTTTGTTTAGCCAGCTATCCCAAAGAAAGCTTGAATATGTCGAACGTGCTTTAGAGTAAACCCGTTCAGGGCATGTTCGTCATTTTCTTCAACTTTTATATGATTGTACACCGTGAATTAGTCCCCCAGGGTTGGGTGTCAAAGGCAGAGTTGTGCTGTAATGTCCTAAAGCGTCAGAGTGGCAACATTCATCTCAAAGAGCTGAACTGCAACGTGATAGCATATGAATGCTCCAACAGTTTTTGGCTACAATGATGCAATCACTGCTCCCCACTCACCCTACTTATTAGATCTGTCACTTCTTCTTCTTCCCCAAATTACAATTAGGTTTAAAGGGCCACCACTTTGACACAATTTTTGTAATTCAGCGCTTTTCTAAGATGACTTAGCACAATGACATAGTGGAATTTCCAGGAAGTTTTAAAAGTGTTAGCTGGGAGCAGTACATCACTGCACAAGGAGACTACTTCAACAGAGAGGACGACCTAATCGAAATCCGCTACGGTTTTTGCTGTATGTCGGCATGATCCGACCAACCCTCACAGCCAAATAGATGTCACGCATTACATGATGGACGTTTCTCCTCCATTTGTTTGCTTGCACTTTCTCTTATTTCAATGCAAAACCCTGCTTTGGTTCAGTCCATGTTGTTCGCACTTAGCTTAAAGTTTTCATTTCATACAAATAAGCATGAATGGCTTACAGGGCTGGTTTTACATTTGAGGTGGCTGTCAAAGTGTGTACTTGTGTTTTTTGCATTTACATGTGAGTGGTTGGATTTTCTTCATTTTAGATCAATCAGAGGAGGGAAACACAACCCATGTCTGTGCGCAAAGGTGACAACAGACAGCCGGAGCCCTCCAGGCAGTGACGTGGTGGTAAGCCACACGCCTCAGACACACCACCAGCCCGCTCTGATGGCCCACCAGCAGGGGAAGAAGGACCGAGGTAAAGCATGCCGCTGTGTGTGTGCAGGTTCAACTTAAAGACATGCAGTTTTTGCTTACGCAGAAACACACACATATCCAGTGAATGTTTGCACACCGCAGAGTGTCTCCTAACGCACTGCCAGAGAATGATCAGACAGGATGTGGAACCACATAAACATGGCAAAACCCTGACTATGTGAAATACAAAACACAGAATTAGTTTTAAAAATCGAGTGTTTAAAATATGATTTGAAACTTGTTTTTGAGAAGAACAGAGAACAAGAATGTAATGTACCTCTCATGGACTGTAATTTCACAATCCCTTTCCTCAAGATGGAGTTCAGTGTAGCTGAAACTATTATTATTTTTTAAATTATTACTTGTTTTATGCAGTTTTAAAAGTTAAACAGTTGCAGCAATTTTGAGTTGTAGTGTTTTTGGTCCTATATGATACTACGTAAATCAACAATCGGATGGGTTGGGAGTGTTGAAAAGGCAAAACAAGCGAATTAAAGTCATGATAATGATGACAAAATTGCAGTTTTGCATATTTTTTCTCATGATGAAAATTTACTTTATTTAAGTTGGTGCCAAATTGTGCAACGTTTCTTCGATTCTAATTACAAACACTGATATCTCTAAGATCTTCTTCTCTCTTTCTCCCAGTTAGGAGAGTTAGCAGTCGTACACTAATGGAAAAAAAACCTCGTGCAAATGTCATGTGCACACGCTGTTTATTTTCCATTGAAACAGGAGACAGTAAATGTTTTACAGTCTTTCAAATTTTAGACACTTTTCCGCTGCCGTCCCACCAATAAAGCTCACAAAGACAAAGTGTGTTTAGGCAACCTGAGATGAACCTGCACTGCCGTGAACTCCTTCTAATTGAATTTTTCATCATGTCCTAGACAGTCGCCTCCACCCACAGAGAGAAAACACCCATATCTCTGAACATCTAAACACACACACTTGCACAACGAGACGGCCGGAGACCCATATAGGAACACTTCCATACACGCACTCACTCTGACACCCCATCGCCCTCACACAAACTCAGTCTGACAAGCCGGAGCATGTGTGACAGAGCTCGTTGGTTGGAAACAGACATCCCTCTGCCCCGAGGCTCGGCTCTATCCCACAGGAAGCTGGAGTGTGAGCCGGGACACACAAGACGAGGGAGGGAGCAGCCACAAGGATTCAGCTCACCATTAACTGGAACATATTTTGTTTGTAATTACAGCGTTAGAGCATTGATTTGTTGGAGCAATTCCAGTTAGTTAAAGTTAAAAATACCTAAATTTTGATTAAAGAAACAGATGTGCATGAAATGAGAGAGAAGAGCGTGCGACGTTAAGGGCAAAGATAACTGATTTATGACAACAAGTGTTTGCCTTTTGCTCTAAAGTCTGAGTGCTGCATCCTTTTGAAACACAGAGAGGAATAGACTTTGTTTAAATCGACGTATTCTACTCGTTTTTAGGGAAAAGTTACGATTTCTCAGATTCACCCTCCTTTTTTTTAAAAATCTGAAACTATAATTTCCAAAATAATGGAATGCAGTGATTATTCCCAGCCAGAGAACTCCAGTTGCCCAATATTCACTCTTGAAGCCAAGTGATGTAACTCCTCTATTAAGGATCTATCCAAGGAGAACGTCTTGGAGAACATTCACACAAATCAAGACATGTGACTTCCAGTATTGGGGGCTGATTACATAAAGATTCAAGTTTCTCCCACAGCTGCTATTTAAAGTTGCTGATCACTACCAGTAACCCCGTGATTATTTTATTGCATTCTTCAGATATACATGTTTTTATACTGTATACTGAAGTCCGTTGACCAATAAAAGATCCACAGCAACTCATTTAAAAGCCAAAGCAGCACATGACAAAGCATCTAAGTAGTAGTTTTGCACACTTCAGATACTTTTTTGGATTTCTGGACTAGCTTGGTGTTGTCCCAATTCATCATACTTCATTTAACAACTGATATTAGGACACAGGTTATCAAGCAAGAGAATGGAATTTCCATATCCCTTGCCAATTTCACACTACATAAAACACACTAAAATACAATATTGTTGTGTAACTGACATTTAAGAGAGAGCTTGCCAAGTTTCTGACTCTACTCCACTGTTTTTTTTTAAATAAAATATTGCATACAAGGCTTGAAGCACAGCAAAGTTGGCACCAATCAAATCGTAGTATGAGACAAAATTGGACCTAAAAGTTCAGCTAATCACCAACAACTTCCTCTCTTTGCACAACATCCACATCTGGGACCCTTCGCCCACTGTACGCCCAAGCATGTGCGCACAACGCTCAACATTCAGACAGACGCACTGACACGCACTGAACGCACAAGTGCTCACCACATTTCTGCTCCACAGCTGCACGAGAAGACAAGAGTCGATAAATAACCCCTTTGAATGGGATCCTGTGGGTTTCGGCGCTTGAAACTTTGAACATCCAGCGATTGTTCTCTACAGCATAACAAATTTCCGTTCATATCCCAAATGAAGTGCTGCTCTCACCGCACTGAGAACACAAAGACTGCATGTATCTGTCAGTCTGTCAGCTGACCGCAGCTTTTAATGGACTACAGGTGTCAGCTAATAAGGGCCAATAAATGTGCCATAGCAGAGCAACTGCCTGTCCCATCCAGAATAGAAATAACGGGAACAAATCGGTGGACAAGAGGTTTAACTGCTGGGGAAATAATCAGCAGTTGGGAAAGTCCAACAATTTGCTGCAGAGTCATCAGATTAGGAGAAACTGAGGCGAGACTGTATGCTTTTGTGTTGCTGGGGAGATATTCTTTATCTGATTAGAGAATAAAAGGATTATAGGATCACACAGATTGTAAACTACCGTGTCTTATTGTTTTAACACTACAAATAGTATTACATCAAACTGAACATCTAAACCAACAGCTTACCTAAGAAATGACCAAAATACTGTCACCTGACCTAACCTGCTGCAAGGAAAACAAAATGTGACGCAAAAATGATCACACAGGTGCAGAAAAACCATTCATATTCCAACAAACAGATCCCACTTGAATGCCACGATTGATCTGTATTAGCAGGTGAAACTGTGCTCTCCATTTTCACTGCTTTACCGCAAGTTCAGTCACTTCAGCGAAAAACATTAAACAAACAACAGACATCCCCAACTGTCAGAGACGAGAGACAGACTGATATACAGTCCGCGTTTCACAACCTTTCTGACCTGTTGCCCTCGTTTTTTTTGAATAACGGTTTGGGTCTCAAACAGGTGACTTTACAACTGGTCATCCCACCTGCTCTCAGTCTTAGAATATAAAAGTACAACAGTCCAGTTTGTGTGGTGTGTAAAGAACTTTGTATACGGTGAACAAATATGTTAGGGCTGCAACTAATGATTGTTTTCATTATTGGTTAATCTACTGATCATTTTCTTAATTAATTAGTAATTTTTCTGGTTTTAAAAAAAGGCAAAATATGGTGAAAAGTGGTTTCCAAAGCCCAACGTGACATTGTTAGTTGTGTCCATAAGCCAAAGGGGTAAAGAAACCAGATAATATTCAGATTTAACAAGCTGAAGCATACATCTGAACCAATTATTTAAGTATCAAAATAGTTGGCAGTTAATTTAAAACTTGGAAACTCATTGATTAATTAGTGCAACGCTAAAGTATGTTCACCCTGGCCGTGTTTTTCATCCGTTCTACGCCACTTTTCAGGGTCTGGAGGGGGAGCAGTAGCATTTCCCAGCATGCACTGTGTGAAAAGAAGGGAACCTCCCTGCACAGGTCGCCAGTCTATCGCGGCATGAACACACAGTGTTGTACATTTGGTGTGAAAAGAAAAGTGAGCGTGGATCCCTGTTGTCCCTCTGTGTATTCAGCTGAGTCTGGTCCCATAAGCCCGACATAAATGCCCAGCATGGTACCGCGATCCTCCCCGCAGCCCAAAGACCAAGCAACTCAGTCCCACAGCCTCTTCCTTTCACTGTATGCTGCCCTCTCGCCGTCCCTCCCCGACACCCACAGAAAGACAGTGTCTCTCCCCCACCAGCCGCTCTTCCGTCGTCTCACGCTCTCCTCAAACTTCTGCTAGCAGGTGCATTACTGTGCGAGCTCCTCACCCACAGGCTAACCCCGCTCTGCAACCCCACTGGCATAAAGACAGTGAAAAGACAGTGATGAGGACAAGAAGAGCATCAGGACACAGAAGTACAGGAGGAGGAGGAGGAGGAGGAGGAGGAGGAGAGGACAACAGCTCCGGACCTGAAAAAACAACAGCTGCGACAGCCGCATTGTCATTCCAACATTTGTTTCACGCTGAGTGCAGCAGCAGGTCAGTTCACGGCATGGGAACCGCAGGACTAACACCATTTTGAATCCTCACATGCACCATTCTGCATCCTCGACTCAAATGATGAATCAAATATTATTCAGGGGGTTCTGAATTTTGTAGATTATTGGTATTTTATTGACCATAAGTTATGATACATTGAACATTTGGAAGGTTTGGTCCATTGGTTGAACTAAATCAAATGTTAAAAGATGCTAGAATCGATTATGAAAAATGATAATTGCTATTCTTTTTTTACTCTTTTATTGTATTTTTTCCTATTTTCTAGCATTTTTAAACGCAAAACAACTAACTGACAGACTGATTAATCCAGAAAATAACTGGATTAGAGACTGTTGTTTCAAATTTATGTGTTACTGTTTACTGTCATGCACTAAAACATCAAGTCAGTTTCCTCATTTGTGAAAGCCTAATTGACTAGAAATCACAATCAGAAATAGATTTCTTGTTAGTTATTGCTGTAGGACAGGATCTATTTGAATCCAACGTGAGCAAGGAAGAGTAACATCGACTTGTCGGTTTTTCAGCATACATGTGACCATATGACTATTATCAAATGTGAACTCCTCCTTCGACATATTGAATTCTGAAAGATGGACATTTGGAAATCTAGTATTAAGGGAAAAAAGATCCTTTTTAAATTATTCCTCACACCCTCTACTCTCATGTTGAAGCTCTGTGGTAAACTTTTATTCCACCCTGACAGCAGCTCTCCTCAGGAGCACTGACTTGGTGTGAAACCCACCAAAGCATCACACCTGCGTCCATCCAGTCACGACACGTATTCATCAGCCATTCCTCTAGCAGGTCCTCTCCAGGAGCAATGACCTGCAGGGAGCTTTGTGTGTGGCCAACAACAATGGCTACTGATGCTGAGGAAACAACAAACTCTACTGTAGATTGTAACTGTCGAACTAACAGCTGTGTTGCTCCTGATTTCCTTTGAAATTCTATTCTAACAAATAAGACGGAAATTTCCGCAAGCCTCATGGAAAAAACGCAGACACTCCACTCAACAAAACGCTGGAAATCCAGTATACTATGTGGCTTTTCAACCTTGGGCTGCTTTTATACATGGGAGGCCATGTTTTGTGTTTCACCACACTCACTATAATCATGTGTGTCTTAGAGTCCTTATTTACTGGCTCTCTTCTTGTTAGTTATTGGCTACCAGGAAATGAAGGCCCTCCTCATGTAATTAATGGGCACAATTATGTAATTGAGGAGTGGTCTGCAGTTTGCAGCAAACGGCACCAGATGGCCCGCGGGCCTGGCGCTCCAAGGAATTTCGCCGTTCTGATCACTTACAGTGGGGTCAGCGCCCGTACCAAGGCCTAGCTCGCCCCCACACAGTTACTCAGACCCTCTTTTCTTTCTCTTGTAAATAAAGACTTAATGGTTTACAAGCCTTCCAATAACCATAATACCTTCAGAGCGAATTAGCTCGCAAAGCAGCCAGACACACAGGCTGGAATGAACCAAGAGTGCAGGGCAGAAGAAACACACCCACACACATTTCTTTTCTTTTCAATCAAGGAATTTTTGTGTTTGATCTTCGAGGATAATGTGTGTTTGATTTTTTTTTTTATCAGAATGTGCATTTTTTGGTTTTAAAGCCTTTGAGAAGATTTTAAAGAAGTGATCCTATTTCATACAAAAGCTTTTTTTTGTTTCGAACCTGTATCTGTCTCCTATTGTTGGCAGCGGCCATCGTGAAGATGCACGTCTGTGTGTGTCTGTGTGTCAGCACATTGTCGTGGTGAACCAGCCAGCCAACCAACCTCTATATTTAAGATTACTGCTGTGCTGCGAGCTGATTTACATGCTGCTGATGTCATCCCCTCGCTGTGTATTCAGTCCTGCGCCGTTACTGAGGCAGGAAAAAAAACCCCGTTTTCAAAAGTTACACAAACTCAGCACTAAACAGGCCTTTCAGTGTAAAAGTAGGACACAACGTGAGGAAGAACTTCAATTGATGCTGAATTAGTTTGTTGTTTTGTTTTTTTACTACTTCTTAGTGTATGTATAATTTGAATCAGCTTTACTATGAGCAGCTCATATCCTCCCTGAATCACAACTGTGAAAAAGGCTTTCTTGATAGCTGGTTGTTGAGTGAGTTACTCTCCCTCATCTTAAACATCAGGGAATCTATTTGTAGGCTAGATGTGGGCCCGGATCTTTCTCATGCTGAGCAAAACAAACAGTCACTGCTGGCACGAAATACAGAGGACACAGAATTATGCCTTATCTGATCCAAGTTCTCGGGCTGAGATGTGAATTGTTTCTGTCATTTCTCGAGTGCGAGCTCCTTCAGTTTAAGCAAAGAATGTCTTTTTATCATGATGTAAACATGTGATTTTTGAAAACTACAAAATACAATAATAATTTCTCACTTAGGAAAACTTCTCTCAACAGTTATGCTGCGGCTTCCAGTGACTATTCCAGCGTTAAAGACATTGTTAAAGCTAGAAATGCCATCAAACACACGGGGGAAAAAAGCCCTGGTTGCTCAATAAGCGTTAGAAAAGTCAAGTCAGTGTAGTTCAGTCAGTTAGGGCAGGGCCAGGCAGTCAGTCAGCCAGTCAGGACGGTTGAGTTGTAAATGTGTTCCAGCAGGAAAAGCTTCAGAGCAAGGCGAGCAGTCTGGAGTCGGCAACTTTCCCCTGCTCCAGCTAGCGCACCGCCCTCCCTGCAGCCCACCCAAGAAGCAGCCCATGGGCATAAATTTGAGAGCCTGACTCGCTGCGGATTTAAAACAATCTGCATCTCTCTCTCTTTCTCCCTCTCTCTCTCTCACTCCTCCACATTCACTACGAAACGTTTTACTCGTTCACCCTTTACTCTCGTTCGCTCTTCTTTGCTTTCCAACAAATTCCACTGTTAATGAAAATGGAAAGTTCCCTCTCAGCGTGTGCCAATAATATTATTTTTCTTAAAGCTTAATTAAGTTAGAAAATATGTACCAAATGCACAGGAACTGTATTATTCCACGTTACTACAGAGTTCACTTAAAGGATTCTTCTTCTTTGTCTCTACTGTTGCGGAGAACAGCAAGGGCTTTGTTGAAATTAAGTTAATTACATCTTACAAAACATTATCTTTCTATAGTTTGTTGTTTCCTGAAGGGAATTATTTTCTCAATAACAACTCTGACACAAAGTAGACTGCTAGTTTCCATTTATGTTTTATGGCTGTGGACCACAGAGAACATGGCTGTAAACAATATTTGATGCTATAGAAGAAAACATGCAGTCAGTTTAGGCTATCGCAAAACAAGCACACCGCATCATTTTTGGTAATCATGCGCTGCCGTGCCATTTAGCCTGATTGGGTTCGGTTTGGTTGCAGATGCTTGTCTTTGATGGAGCATTCATCATCCAGTTTCTGCTACAAAAACAATCAACAGATGTTAGTTATAAGTTTAAAAGAAGGTGCAGAGTTTTTTTCTGAATCATCTGCGAGAGTCCGACAAAGTTCTCTGCAGTCTAAATGTCTCGTCAGATGTGTTGTAGTAAATATGAGGCTGTTTGACGGAAGGCAGAGTTACCTTTGACCCACAGCAGATTCATGTCAGTGTATCGGTCACAGCTCGGCCTGCATTTGGCTTGCAGTGGCACTAAGTCATGTGTGTGCCACCGTTCCGCATCCATGAATGTGGACGGACTTCCTGTTATGGCATCTGATCTGGTTAACGTGGCATCAGCAAGCCACTGTAGCTTCTCACAACTGTCATTTACTTACAGAACGGGGAAACAGGAATAGAAAAAGACGCAAGAGGCTGAGCAGCAGAGACAGAGCAATGGGAGAAAGAATGAGGCGAGGGAGGAGGATTTATTTATACAGAACTGGAACATTTGGAGGAGAGGTAGCAAAAAAGAGAGAAAAACACACAGACAAAGAGAAAGAATCTTCATCTTTCTATGTGGGTCTGAAAAGACTGACCACACTACTCCCCTCTCATAAACATGCAGTTTAAAGCAACGACGCCAATGCGGTTTAAGCCGTCCATTGTTTAAAATTTTGCTTTGAGGCTCTATAAACCTGGAACACATTGAAATTTTCTTCATTTAATACAAAAATACAAACAAGAGGGTGAATTTACGTACATTCTTTTTCAAAAATTTTACTTTGTGCGCATATTTTAAGCAGAATTTCTTTTGGCGAGAATGCACTGTTGCACTTTTTCTCACACAAACCCTCCTCGACACTGATGTTCGTAAGGCTGTGACACTTTTCAGTAACAGCTGAAAAGTGTAACTAACCTCAAATATCAAAAGATGAGATGAGATAATTGGGCAAATATTTCATGAGTTAATTTCACTAAAACATGAGACTTGACTCCAGTTCACAACATATTTGTTCTTCAGTTTTAACACTGATGGAAAAATGGTTAAAACATGTTCTTCAAACTTAAAACTAAAATGAATGCTTTAGTAAATCCATTCTTAAGATGAGATATTGTACTCACGAGTGCCAAATAATAACATACCGACTAAAAAATCTAGTAGCTGTCAGTGTCCATGTGCCTCTACATCTCACAGCACGTCTAAACATATGAAACGTGCTGCATACCACTGCGTGATTAATCACAAATCTATTTCTGCTGCTTTATGGAGGAATACCTACATACTTGCTGCATATGCATTAAGCAGAGTGTGTGGTATGTGGTACTGCAAGTTGCCCCAGAACATACGCCAAGCCAAGAATCTTAGAACATTATCTCATCTCAGATAACAGAGTTGTTGTCCAGAAAGACTCATCAGAAACACACGCAACACGAATATGCCTCTGCACTTTCTCTCAACTCGTCTTCTCTCGCTCTGTCTCCCTCTGTCTCTCACTTTGTGGAAGTCGGAAATAATCATTCCAGCAGTAAAATGTAATAGCTTCTCACATAAAACTGCGCTGGAAATTTTGTTACTTACATATGAAGTGCTAAGACGGAGTGATCCGACCTGTCTACGGACTGAACTTAAAATGAGAGATTGCAGTTCTGTTGGTGACAGAATAAAGAGAGGGAAGGAAGAGAGTTTTGCACAGATGTTTTTTTTTTTGCTCCTTTTGAAGAACTCAAAGACCTTCAAAGATGCACACTAACTCTCAGGACGACCCTGGCCTGCCGTCTGACAGCACAGGGGAGCACAGGTCTGACAGTCATGTTCTAATTGGCCGACGTCAGAGAGACGCATGTAGTGAGGAGGGCGACCGTCAGACGCTGCGTAGTAATTACGCTGATCATGGCAGCACCCGAATGCATCGTGGCTATGGCAACCTGGTGAAATAATAAACACAACCTCCTCTTCACTTTCTGCCTGCCAATAGGACAGCATGACATGAGTCATCAGCGGCTGAGAACACACACATTGAAACACACAAGGTCAAAGACACTTACACGTACATGCACCTAATCTTTCAAAAACATAAATCCAAATACTGGGAACAAACTTGAATGCACATTTGTAAACAAAAAAATTCATCCAGTTATCATCACCAGTGCCCAGTTTAAAAAGGAGTTCAACCAACTTTTATTGACCTGATCAGACGACTCGTGCTGAGAAATTACAAGATCAGGTTTTCCCTGCCTCCCCCACAGACGCCACTACTGTTTTGCTTTTGTGATCCACAGCCGACCACCATCCCTCAAAGAAACCCCAACCACAGGCCCATTGTTACAAACCGAGCTAGTGTAGCCGTGGGAAATGAGTGACTATCAGGGTGAGTTGTTTGTGCATACAAAAGCCATTCACAGTCTCACCTGGATCCTATTAGCAGTAGTTTGATTTCTAATATCAACCACATGAGATGATAGTTAACAGTCGCTGTATCTAACTGCTTGTGCACACACACACACTTGCAGAAATGCTTAAAAAAAAAACACCACCCAAATTCAAAGAGGAGGGACGGATGAAGGGGAAGGCACCAGCTTCAGCATTTACTGTCAGCAGCGGGCTCAAATCTATATCACATGCGTACACATATTCCCCGAGGCTCTCACCAAAACACTGCATTTGCTGTAAACCAGAAAAACATCACTCCTATTGGTGCCTGCTGCGCCCCAACAGCGACTGCAGCTTTCTCGTCTCGTAAACAGCAATATTTCCACATTAGAACCAGTCTTGATTTTGATTTAATGAGGGAACAGCTGATGAGCCTCTTGACACAACAACATTACAACTAATTGAAACACATGTACGTCTAAAATTAGATTAGAGCTGCCACTAGCAGCTACTTTCATCACTGATTAAGGAGTAAACTTATGAAATCAGTTATGGAATCACCACAGAGTCGACACTATAGCTTACATTTCCCATCATTGGTCGGCTAAAGTAATTATACTCGTCCTAGCCAACCTTCTGTCTCATATTTCTAATGCTTTGAACTGACTGTCTATGTAAAACTTTTTTTTTTTTAAATCTCCACTGCTGCAATTTGTCCGATACGCCTTGTAACGGGTGGGAAAGCTCCAAGTGACCATGAACAATGATTTTCGGAATATTTCCCATGACTGCAACATTTCCCCTTTCTATTATGTGTGCCCTTTGGCTAATGCGATTCAAGCTTTCTAAGTGTCTAATGCCTTTGCCCTCTGGTGTCAGCCCACTACTTAGTAACAACCCCCCCTTCTCATTCCTCTGCCTCATTTCAGTGTTATTTGATGTATTCAGTGTCTTATTTCTAGGAAGAGAGGATCACAGTGATGTGGCTCTATGCAACAGTTGTCCGACGGCGACGGCAGATTTTCGAGTTGCATAATTGAGGCTTCTTGTTGTGATATTCAGATGACTCCGAGGGGACGAGGTTTGGCCTAATAATGACCAAAACAGCCACCAAAAGTCTCTTCACGCTCAGTGTCAATAAATGACGACACACAAAGTGAATAAAGAATCAAAAACAAAAGCAACTCAGTCTAATGAACCAAAATAACCTCTAAATACCAGACCCTATCATCGGAGATCTAAGGGAGGGGACCATCTCCTCATAATCCAACAAGAAAAAGGGAGGAAAGTAGAATATGAGAAAAGAGTAGCAGGGGATAAGGACAGAAAAAAAGGAGCGTGCCTTTGCTCATGTGTCCTTTGGCGCATCCCAGGCCTGTCTGCTCGGCTTCTGTCTGCAGCCAAAGCTGATGGGCTGTGCGCTGTGAGCCTACATGGTTTTAGCCGGGGCCGCCACAGACAGACAGCTGCTATTAAACCCTGATTGTTTCAGGTTCACAGGGTGTGAAAGGGTCTGATTGAGGGGCTGTGATCCCAGTGAGGGTGGTCTTTCTCCCCCTCTCTCTCCCTCAACCTTACCTCCCTCCCTCTCTCTCTCTCTCTCTCTCTCCCTGGAAGGTGGGAGGAGGGTGTCGGGGAGGAGGAGGATTGTGTGTGTGTGTGTGGTGGGGGGGTTGCAGGCATCACGTGACGCATGTTTCTTGCTGAGCGGACTAAAATGGAATCTGGACAAAAACACACCACTTGTTGCTGCCTGCCTCTGGTTACGTGCGAGTCACATGACCGGCGGCCCATGGCGCCAACAGAAATTTGATGTTGTTTACATCTTTAATGAAACGGAGAGCGATAAAGAGTCCGTGCTGAGATATGTCCTCATCCAGACTCTGACCTTGATGAAAAACTCTTGTTGCTTAAATGACTTCTGCTTCACATGTGGCTTAATGGACATTAGGAAACACACAATTCCCATTCAAATAATCCAGCTTTCTTCCCATTCCCCTGAATCCAATTGTATTCGGGCTGACACAGACTTATCACTGCTCAGATATGCTCTGATAAAGCAGGTCAGCCCTCACCTGTGGCGGGCTGCAGGAGGACAGTTGCTTCCTGTATGGTTTATTTGTTTAGCGGCATTCCCATTAAGGAGTCTTTTGGTCTTAACACACTTGATAAAAACCAGAGAGGGTGAGGAAGCTCCCCTGCAGAGCTTTTCACACGTGGCCAAAGGACAAGTGCACTTTCCTCCCCTCAGACTCTCCCCCTCATCTCAACTTTGAGAAGGGTCCGAGCTGCATGTCCGCTGTGGATTACATTCAAAAAGCTGCACCCATGCTCCAAAGAAACGTAATCGAGAACAATGCAAACTAACTATTTTCACCAAAAACCCCACAAAATAACTTTTTTTGTCTTTTATCCTGTGTTATATAGCAGCTTGTGTACAATCCTTTCACTCCTAACCTCCCCAAATCCTATAAATTGTCTCCCCCTAGCATGCCACTGAAGTCTACATCCTCTCTCTATGTGTGTGTGTGTGTGTGTGTGTGTGTGTGTGTGTGTCTGTGCAAATACTGTTAGGCAAGGTTGTGAGTTTGTGTGCTTAGCACTTCTCACTGTCACTTTTGAATAAATAAGTGTTTGGCTCCTCTATTGAGTCCAGTGTTGACGCTCTTCAGTCCAGGGCCACTACATGAAGACCAGCAGCCTAATCTTCCCACATTAGCTGCTACAGTCAATTCTGGCACTGATAATTAGACGACAATCCATAATCTATCTCAGATTAGATTTAGATAATGGCAGGATTCAATGCATGCTTTTGTTTCCAATCAAAAGAAAGAGTCAAAAAGCTACAGAATTATATAGAAAAGCACGTCAGGAAATCAATAAGTGACTGGAGCAGTTATCAATCAGGCCACTTGCATGAGCTGTGTGTGCCTTAAAGCCTCACACAGGGCTCAGTGATGGTGTTGTTCTGTGGGTGCCCTGGCAGTAACTCGCATTTGGAAAAGATATTGGCACCTCAAGTATTTCAGGTTACAAGAAACAGCTGTTCTCGGGTGGCCCTGCTACCCTCCTCAGTGCCGGATGAGCGTAAACCGTGCAGGCAGTCAGAGCCCTAAAAGCAGCTCTTCCAGGACACATGGACACACACAGGCAGGAAAAAGTCACATTTTCTCAAGTCTGAACTCTGTCAGAGCTCAGTTTGTGTCGGCAGACTCTCCCCATCTCCACAAATGACTGAATAAAAGGGCAGAACAAACGGCAAATTACGCAGGAGAGGAACCCAGTGAATGGATCCACGAAGCCGGCGTTTGATCGGTTCTTACAAATATTATGCAACCGGGTTAGTGAAATTTGGAGTGAGTACAGAAATTGGAAAGTAGCTCAATTAATTAACTCCCAGCGAGGAAAAGTCACGCACCTTCAACAGAACAGATTCGGCCGAAACAGAAGTTAGTACACAACCAGAAAATCTCATGTTTACAGTTTTTTTAATCACTTCCAAAAACACAACAGTAATTAAAGTGCTGCGTAAATAAGCGGCAACATTCAAATTATTTATCACTAATCGGTTGTGATTTCAAGCGCGTAAGTGAACCATCAGCACGGCTTACCTCAGGTTAACGCAGGAATCTTCAGCATGAAACTTTCTGACTCGGTTCCCAGAGTCCTTGGAAGAGCTCAGAGGGTCCAAGGACTGTGGAAGTCTGCGTCTCCAGTAAAGCCTCCTTTTCTCTTTCTTCTCTCTTACTTTCTGCTTTAAGCGCGCTCGGATGAAGATGACTTGAGTTGTTCACAGAAACCGACGCATTGTCCCTTTTCCTTCAGGAGCACGTTTCCATACTTCTCTTTTTTTTCAGAGTCGCTTTGCGCAAACGGGGACAAAATTGAACCCCATGTTCGGCTATGGAGTCCCGCAAAGCGCCCTGGAGCTGGTTGCACAGCCAATGCGGGAATGCGCACCCCCTTCTCCCCCTCTCTCCCTCCTCCCTCCCTTTCTCCACAGTCTGTGGACCACCCCGAAACAGGAAGTTCACTTTTTGTTTTTCTTAAAAAAAAGGGACCACGCTGCCTCAGTTTTCCCCTCGAAGTTAACATGCACCCCACAAAGTCCAACCGAGCCGAGAGTTTTGCAACTCCTCGCTCTTGTTTTGCGCGCTGTAAGTAAATGCCATAAAGCATTTCTAGCAATATAGTTAGTTATAAAAAGACATTACAGCATGCACATGTTTATAAAATACTTGCATGGACATGGCTGAGTCTATATAAAGTGCACTCCGATCTAGTAATTGGGATAATCTATCTATAAATGTTTGTGTTTACTTTAATGGTGTAACTTCATAGCAGCTCCTCGGACAGCGTGTGTGGCTGGCTACGTGTGGGGATGCTGCAGATTGCTGCGCCTTGCCAGGAAAATCCTCCACAAAACCTGGACTGGACTATCAGTGTGCAGCTCAGGACCAGGACCAGTGCTGAAGGTCCGCAATTCTGTTATTACAAACATATAGGAAACAAAACTGATCATATCAGAAAGAATTACACGTAAAACGTGCAACTAGAAATCTGAAGCTTTTCTATTTTTTTTAAATTCTTGCACTGCTATATCTTTGTACTTTTTAAACCTATTTTTTCAAGCCACTTCATATTGCATTGTCTTACAGTGTGTCAGTACTTTTTCATCCTGATTTCTCATCCCTGCACATATTGTAAATATTATTATTAATATTACTACTATTTTTATTATTATTTTATTTCTATTACTATATTTATTGCTACGTAAGCTGCTGTAACAATGTGAATTTCCCCTGGTGTGGGTAGAAATATAGGACTTACAGTCGAGGTCAAAAGTTTACATACACTTGTAAAGAACATAATGTCATGGCTCTCTTGAGTTTCCAGTTATTTCTACAACTCTGATTTTACTCTGATAGAGTGATTGGAACAGAAACTTCTTTGTCACAAAAACATTCATGAAGTTTGGTTCTTTTATGACTTTATTATGGGTTAACAGAAAAAGTGACCAAATCTGCTTGGTCAAAAATATACATACAGCAATGCTAATATTTGGTTACACGTCCCTTGGCCATTTTCACTTTAATTAGACGCTTTTGGTAGCCATCCACAAGCTTCTGGCAAGCTTCTGGTTGAATCTTTGACCGCTCCTCTTGACAGAATCGGTGCAGTTCAGTTAAATTTGTTGGCTTTCTGACATGGACTTGTTTCTTCAGCATTGTCCACATGTTTTCAATGGGGTTTAAGTCAGGACTTTGGTAAGGCCATTCTAAAACCCTAATTCTAGCCTGATTTCGCCATTCCATTACCACTTTTGATGTGTGTTTTGGGTCATTGTTCTGTTGGAACACCAAACTGTGGCCAAGACCCAACCTTCGGGCTGATCATTTTAGGTTATCTTGCAGAATTTGAAGGTAATCCTCCTTCTTCATTATCCCATTTACTCTCTGTAAAGCACCAGTTCCATGGGCAGCAAAACAACTCCACAGCATAATACTACCATCACCGTGCTTGACGGTAGGCATGGTGTTCTTGGGGTCAAAGGCCTCACCTTTTCTCCTCCAAACATATTGCTCGCCATTGTGGTCAAACAGCTCAATATTTGTTTCGTCTGTAGCCTCATTGATCAGTGGTTTTCTTAGAGCTACACAGCTGTTTAGTCCCAATCCTTGAGTTCTCTTCGCATTGTACATATTGAAAAGCACTTACTTTCAGTATTAAAAATAGCCATGAGTTCTACTGTTGATTTCCTACAATCATCTAAGAGTTTGTTAAAACCACGTTTGTTCCTGGAAGATGATGGTTCACCACTACCTTTCCAGGTTTCAAAAATGCATTGGACAGTTCTTAACCAGATATTAGTAGTTTCAGAAATCTCTCTAGTTGTTTTCTTTGCCTGATGCATTCCAATAATCTGACCGTTCTGAGACGGATTAGCATCCTTTCCATGACCACAGGATACGTCTTCCAACATGGTTGTTTAAGAAATGAGAAGCTCCTGACTGCATCAGCGAGGGTTAAATAACTTGTTGCACCTGAAAAATATTCATCACTGCAGTAACTATCCAATGGAAGGCTTTTACCTATTTGCTCAGTTAAATCCAGGTGGCGACTTTTTTGTTGTTTTTTTTTGGACAGGCAGCATATGATGTGTACTTGGTCTGGAACTGAAGCTTTTTATACTCTATATGAGTTCTACATGGAGGTCTTGCCTGCATGCGACAATAATACAAAAGAGAGATCGACCTGGCCTCAGTAAATTTTCTAAAAATAAAAAAGCCACCCTGATGTGATTGATGGACTCAGCCTGGTCTCCCCTGTAAGTATTGCCTGGTTCTGCCACTGTATATAGAAGTTCTTTGATCTTAAAACCAACAAGAACAAAAAAGCAGAAATAATTAAATGTCACTGTAAAAATGTACCTCTACCATATCATTTGTCATACTGATGTTTTTACACTCCAACAGCTGACGTTGCTCCACGTTGTACCTTTCTTTCACTCTACCTCTGTATGTACCAATTCACCAGAGCCACAAAATAACAAATGACACAGCAGTATCATATTTACAAAGAGTTTTTAATCATGTGCACTACATCACTAAATGTTTTGCTCTTGGACTTAACCTCAGTGCTTTGGATGTAAAAACGTGGCTTTGCTTTCAGGCCTTTTGTTGCAATCGGCATGATCATTTAGTCACACAAAGTGCTGCAAATAAAGGCGCATGAATAAAAAATAGAATCATTTACAATAAGAAAACAGTAGGTACAATATGGAAGGAATGTATAAAGTATGGCTGTTTGTTAAAAAGAAGGAGCTGTAGAATTTGTGCAGGGATTTGCGAAATATGAAGCATGGAAATATGCACAGTATGAAGCCAGGATCATATGTTGACGTAACTTATTGAGACTTTACATGACTGCAGGCCTCTGGATGTCTCTGTAATTGGATGCCGTGACCTTTAGGTTTATCCCAAAGTAAGGAGGCATTCTTGGATCTGCAGTTCCTTATGTGCTCTCTGGTGTGAAAACAGTAGCTCAGATACAGAGCAGATTTTTACTCTAGGCTTGGGTTAAGTGTGGTTTTGAAGAAGCTAGCAGACATCATTACTCTTGCCTCTGTCTGTGTATTTATTCATCATAGATTCCGTGATTTGCAGTGTTGACACATCATTTAGGGATCTTTCTGTTTCTTTAATATAATGTTCACGTTATCAGGAAAGAATCTGATTCAGAGTTTTAATCCTCATTATTCAGCCGTTTGAAGGGATCATCATCTATCACATCATGACAGACAGCATTTGTTATCTTTTGCGTCACAAAGTAACTTCATTCGGGAGTTTTACTTCAAAGCAGTAATGAAAGCTGAGTCAGAGTCTGAACAGTTGGTGACCTGAACCAACGCTGGAGCCCATTGACAACATACGGCCAGTGGTTAAATCAGATTTTGTCAATGAGAGTCGTGGGCTTTACTCCCAATAAATCTGCCACTGTAGCGGCCAAGAAGGGAATTCTTGGCCGGTAATCGGCCCACAGATGCTGGAGCCATATGCTTGAAGGTGAAGAGGCAAATCCAGTGAGAACAAGTAGCTGTGGATGGTCTTAATGGTTTTACAGGATTTTGCAGGTAACGCAAAGCTACCAATCTCTGGAAAAAATGATAGTTTTAAAGAGTAGTTTTACTTAAAAGTACAATGTCCTATATATGAGTGATTTATAGTGTTCAGAAAGATAGTTTGCTCTTAAGACTTCTTATTTTGACCAGAAGGTTTACATGTAAAGCTCTACTCTGACAGGTGACAGACAGCACTTAGTAAGGCTATTTATAATGTTTTGGCCACTTTTTTAGAGCAAGCTGAAAATACACATCTGGCATACAGTATCGTTGGGTTGTAAAGTTTATTTATTGCTGTAGACTTTTTTTGATGGCAGCTCTTACCAAAAATGCCGCTTCCACAGTATGTAGATAAAAAGTTTGAAGGCAACATAGTGTAAAGTCTATGGAGCACAGCAGCAGTCACCTCTGTTTTCCTGTAATTAATCTGCAGCAATGAAAACTAAGAAACACACCATGTAATAAAACCTGCATGTGATAAAGTATGATAAGATATGTTTACAGATAGTTTTGCAAAATCCGAGAGGTCACAGAATTTGACATAAGACTGAAAAAAATCCAATGAAGGATTTAAAATAGACCAAAAAAGTCTGTGGAGACTGCAGAGTTGGTTGATAGTTCTCAGTGGATTCATCAGTAGGCTACCAACTCCTCACTTCTATGTAAGCTCATGATAAGTTCATCTGTTGTTATCTACAACCGCAGACTTTCCCTACAAAATTACAGAAAAGTAATTTTGCTGTGTTTGTCGAAAAACGAAGCCTGTCATTTGTTAAAAAAAAAAAAAGCAGTTCAGTGAACTTTTACTCTCAATGGAGCAAGGAGAGGAAAGGTGAATGGGACAGAAATAAAAGTTACAGATGTCTCCAGTCAAAGCTCATAGAGGGCTTACAGTGCCAGATGGATTACGGACAAGCTTAGTACTGTTGTAGGCGAGCTAGAGCAGAAGCCACTCACCGTGCCGTTCAGTTTAAGTGGACATAAGGACGGAAAGCTGTAAATGAGATGCTGCTTCACTGTTCACTGCTATTTATTCTGGAAAACCTGGCCTAAACATGCTCTCACTGAAGCTGTCCTTAATCAGGACAATCCACTTGGTGGCTATTATGATTACAATTCTGAACTACGCTTTTACTTGATCTACAGTTATTTATACACATTTGTGTGACAAAGTGAAACGTTTCCATAATTCGAGTAGGTTTCTAAGTTACCAAGAACTACTACTTTTAATTCACCTGTAAAAAGAATTATTTTATGTCTTTTGAAGAAACTTTTCTGTGTGTATAGGGTGAAGGAGCATCCAGTTTGTAGTATTTAAGGCCATAGAGGGACACGAAGGGACAAGCTTGTTGGCCAAGTGAGAGGGAGAGAAAGCATCTGTCACTAAGACTCAGGGCATCTGGACGCCATTCCCCCGAGTAGCAAAATCCACCAAATCTTTTACAGGATTTGTTTTTCCATTGCAGATGGTCCTTTGCACATGTTTTCTTCTCATTGGCCCGGGGTCCCAGGCTGACAGTGCTGCAGCTCTGAGGGTGCTGCATATAAGGATGCACTGGACCTGCACTGGACCCTTACACACCGAGAAGAGGAAACTGGACAGGAGAGACTGCAGGAGACAAGCAATACAGGAAGAGGAGCTGCATGTACACCTTTAGTCACTGCAGGGAGAGGAAGTAAGTGCTTCATTTAGTTTATTAAGGGATCTAATGCTCAATGCAGTCAGTGCAACGGTTTTTACACTGCATGCAATAAAATGACTTTTATTCCATTTTTAGTGCAGCTTGCATTTTCGATTTGCAGCATGAGTTTCTGCTGCAGTGGTAGTTTCACTAGAATGTTGCAGTTCATTATTGTGTTGACTTCCAGTATCTCAAAATTGATTTATTTGGATTTGATTTGTGAATTGTGCAGTGATGTCAGCAATTTGTTTTATTGAAATGCATTTGTCGACATTAATAGAATTCACTCAGCTGGGAATGCAGATAATTTGCCTGTATGAATACCAACAGAGATGCATTTAATAGATGTATTGCATGTGCAATAAATGCACTTAAAGAATTTTGCACTGATAATATAATCCAATAAATACATTTCCACTATGATGATAATATTTACATGTTTTTTTTTTCAATTTATTCTCAAGCCATAAGCTGAATGAAAATGCTCCCTAATAGTAAAACACAGATGACTTTTTATTTTTTGGAAGCTCTTTTTTTCATACTTGAAATTACAAAATATTACGAGAAATTGAAAAAAAAACAGTCTGAAATATCTGAGAATAGATGAATCTTAGAACAAGTATTTATGAATACATTAGATCTTCACTATGTGATGAAATCCTGCAAGTTAAAATTAACAGTGGTACTCCATGCTGAGCAGTTATGCACAGTTAGATGCTTTGATACAAGCTAATTACTTATTTAAAATGAAGAACACAGCTTTGTTTTGCTGCACTTTACTGAAATAACCCCCCCTTTTTTTCAAATACCCATTCACCTGTGTTGGAACAGAGTGTTGGAACACTCACTGGGATTAAATTTGTTGTTGTTGTGTTTGTTTTTATTTCAGAAATAATTTCCCATGTAGTCAAAATCATGTTTTTATCCAAAGCAGCCTGTTTGGTGTTTTTGCTGCTGTCCCTCTACTCAACCTTTCTATGTGTGACAGTGGAATATTTAATTCACTACAAATAATACTAAATGTTACTGTGAGTGTGAAGTCAGCTGACAGCATTAACTGATACTGTCACTACTTGCTGACTAGTGGTCAGTCATTGTAATCCACTGTACTGATTTGAATGGATTATGTACATTAGAGTGTAAGACAATTTAGTCAAGTGATAGGTTAAATAAGGGTACTATACCCTAGTGCTTTTTAAAAAATCTACATACTTAATGATGAATTAAAAACAGCATACCCATAGTGTATTTAAAGTAGTGTAGAAAATTAAAGAATAACTTTATGTAGGTCTCTTTTTTGCATTTTCATTGTAACTTTGATCAGTTTTGCAAATGAGAAAAAAACTACAGAAATTGACATGTGATAAAGTCACATAGATGAGTAGAGGCAAAAAAGAAACATTCGTATGATGACGTACATATGCAGTAGTTTCATTTGTATAATGAGCAGCAGCTAATGTCTTTTAGTAAAAATGTGTCACAGCTTTTTGAAAAATTCAAATTGCATTTGTCATTATTATCAGATTACAGTTGCAATGTTTTGCCAATCAAATTAAAGCATCTTAAACTGTGAGAATACAATCTGATGTGCCTTCTTGTGATATGTGCTCAAGTAATGCAATAGATATATCCTCATGTATAAACACAATTCATAACTCTGTGTTCTGGCTGCCAGTGCAAATTACGATAAAAAAATGTTTGCTTATTTTTTTATCTTTATGCATCGACTTTTTTTCCTCAAGTACCTTTTTTATTATTAACTTAAGTCCTGATCACCAGAGGGCAGTATAATACAAGCTGAAAACTTGGCAAACCAAAACACAATAGAAACACTGTTGTCCTATATGCAGTCTTCACTGTTAGAGAGGAGCAAACACAGGATAATATTATATTTAATGGTAAATTTTACTGTGTGTGCACATTTTCTACTATTCTAAATATTTTAAATTTACTCATTAGAAGCATATGTATGTGTATGTGTGTGTGTAATCATTTAACATCAATATTTAACACATTCACATCTCCCATATTTTCATCTTGGACTCAAATTTCAAAATGTTTACTCATTTACATATGTATTTTTTGTTTACATGACATTCTTGTGTCTGTTGCAGATCTACAACATCTGTCAGTTGGACAGGAGATGCAGCAAATGCAGTTTTATGAGACAGGAGAAGAAAATATGATGTACGCATGTATGTTAGGTATGTACACTACCAGTCAAAAGTAGATTAGTACTGAAAACATCAAAACTGTAAAAGAATGCATATGGAATTATGTTGTAAGCAAAAAAAAAAGTGTTAATCTTCAGTATAATCTACAAAATAGAGAATAATACAAATAAATAAAAAGCACTGAATGAGAAGGTGTGTCCAGACTTTTGATTGGTAGTGTATGCAGTCAAATGCAAATTTGCTACAAGTTAAAATAAACTTTATTTCTCTAAATCATACCAGCTCTTTTAAAACATTTCACTCAGTAGAGTACATCCGCATGTGTGCAGCGTCTACAGTCAAGATCCTGAATACAAGTAGCTGCAAATTCTAATTCAGTAAGTTCAGTCAGTTATAGAAAATAAATGAAAATTGACCTCTTTTCTCTTATATCTGTTGTTGTGGTTTCTATACTACATACATAAGATTTGACATAATTTAATTTTGCTTGTGGTTGTACACAGGTGATGGAGCATTTATATATATATATATATATGTGTGTGTGTGTGTGTGTGTGTGTGTGTGTGTGTGTGTGTGTGTATGTGTATGTATGTGTGTGTGTATATGTAAGTGTGTGTGTGTGTGTGTGTGTATATATATATATATATATATGTGTGTGTGTGTGTGTGTGTGTGTGTGTGTGTGTGTGTGTGTGTGTGTGTGTGTGTGTACATATAGTAAACTTAGTCATTTACACATTTAACCATATCCAGCATGCATTCAAAACTGTGAAGCGTCATGTCACACACATTAGAAGCTGCTGTATCACAACCTGATTGGATAGCTTCTCTTTAGTCGTCTTTGACAGAATTAGGTCCCTACAGGAAACTCTGTGTGGTAAGACCTGAGTGAGGGTTAAGGTGGAACAGCAAGGACTGTGACATTAATTCCCTGAGCTGTGCTGATGCAAGCTCCTGCTGGATCAGTAATCCAGTAGCCCCTGTCCTCATTGAAACACACAACCCACCTGCTTTTCAAAATACTAATAAAGTTTCAATCAGTTTTATTTATTCAAAGAAGGGTCCAGTAAAATTATTCTTAATTCTAACTGCAGAACTTGAGATTCTCGTCTATTTAATTAGTTTCTTTTTATTTCCAGATTGAATTTTCTTAGATTTTTTTCAAACCACTGTGTGCAGAATTTAAAAAAAAGAACAATGATCAAGATTTGGCTCCCTCTAATGGCAATACAGCAAAAACAATTTTGGCAGACTCTCCCTCAGGCCTCCCACCCTCAGATTAGGTCCAGGGACACTGAGATAAATGGTCTGAAAACAACACAAAGTTACAGTTAATGTTTGGACTGTCCCATTTTGCGGTTTCTTAATTTTGGCAAATTGCCACACTTGTCTCTGGCTGTTGCAAAAGAGGTCTTTAAAGCAACTAAAGCATTTCCAACTAGAAAAGCACTCGGAGAGCGCATACCTCTGCCAGGCCATCTGTCTGTCTGTCCGTCTGTGTGTGTGTCTGTCTGTCTGTTAACAGCATAACTCAAAAAGTCATGGACGGATTTTCACCTCCAAAATCTTATCGATTGTTACTTTTGCTCTTCCGGACATTCTGTAAAAATTTGGTGAAAATCCGTCCATAACTTTTTGAGTTATGCTGTTAACAGACAAACAGACAAACAGACAAACAAACTCCGATGATTACATAACCTCCTGGCGGAGGTAATAAGTGGCTCACAGTTTTTATATTCTGACTCTGGATATTTTACTTTGCTACATTATACAGTAGTTGCTGTACACAGAATGAAACCTAAGCTCATATGATCAATCAAAAAGCTCACATTAACAATGAATTATTTTGAGTGCTTGCATGTCCCTTAACTCAATAGTACCTACTGTTTCATTTTGTTTCTTATTTTCTGTAAAAAAGCTCTAAAAACGAATGCACCCTCAACTAGACAGCTTCAGACAACAGAAAAATAACGCCAGCAAAAACCTGATGAACAAAGTAGAGCATTAACTGGCTAAAGAGACAAATCCTTCCCTCAGAAAAAGGTGGAGACCCAGACAGAGTTACAAGGAACTACATTTGCCAGGCAACCAGAGATACAACCCCAAACTGACTGTTCATTGTGTTCCTGTTGGACTTAAATAAAAGCAAAGGTTTGCTATATCAGCTTTAAAGTTACAGAAAGGTAATAAGTTACAGGAAAAGCCAACATGAAGTGTCTTAGTAAGTTGTTGGGCCATCGCATGCCTTTGTAATCACTCCATTGTACCTTGGCGTTGCTTCTTCGTGTCTCTGAAAATCTGCTGTAAGGGTAGAATGCTATTCTTTCAAAACATGTTGGTCCAAAATCTCCCATAGATGTAAACTGGGTTGAGATCTGGTGGATGGAAAGACCACAGGATAGGGCTGGGCGATATGGCCAAAAAATAAAATCTCGATCTTTTTAGTCATCTTGGATGATTACAATTTTAATCGATTTTTGTTGTTTCTTTGCAGTCTGTTTGCTATGGGTTGTGCTAGCCATGCCGCACTCCCGTAGCTGCGAGCACTTTTCCCCATTCTGTAGGGTGCCTCTGCCGGAGGTGCTGAAAGAGGTTAGTTGTCTTGCTACTCTTCATTTTCACAGTACTTTTGCAAACCTTGCACATGACTGTAGTTTGCTCTGTGCCAGTCTTGTCAAAGCCGATCCACTTCCATATAATTGATGTAACATGAGGCCCCAACTCTTCGTCTGCTGTTCTGTCCGCCGTGACGGGGATGTGAGTGTTTTGGCGGAAGGAGATGAGAGGCGGAAGCAAACGTCAGTGCACAAGTCGTAAAAGGCAGAAGAAGAATCTGTATTATTATATATTTAAGCTCACCTCGATTTTACGATTAGTCAAATTTTCAAATCGTCAGGTTTTAAAATGCAAAATAATCAAATTAATTTGATTTATCGCCCAGCCCTACCACAGGATTTGATTAACTTCATCTCAATACTCATCAAACCTTCAGGGATCCCTTGTGCACCCTGTATGGCAGTGGCCAGCAACTGGCGACCCGCGGGCCAAAACTGGCCCATCAGGAATAATATCTGGCCCGCCAGATGATTTTGAAAATTTGATTTGGCACGGAGTCAAGCCAGTCCGTCACCGCAACACACTCGGCTGGTCGGCTGCTGCCGGGCATTTCCGCGTTTGCGCTACTGGTCGGACACGGTTGTCCCAGCCAGATTTCACTGAGCAACAGTGTGTGCAAAACATGTGTGTGTCTCAGGAGTCATTTTTAATACATCTGTGATCAGAATTGAGATGTGTGTCCCAAGCAGACGATCAGCTGTAGAAGCTCCGCTGCTCGTGGTATGCCCCCCCGCGCGGAATTGGAGCGCACCCCACCCCCGCAGGTTGGCCCACTGTTCGGATGTTTACAAACATTTTAGCCCGAAGCCACATCTACTTGCCGACCCCTGCTGTATGGGGTCATTGTCACCCTGGAGGGGGCCACTCCCATTAGAACAGATTTTTTTTTATCCCATGATAAAGGTGGTCACTCGGAACAACGTTGAATTGATTTCCACAGACCCTTCCCTCTAAAGGGACAAGTGGACCCAACCCATGTCAGCAAAATGTCCCCAACAGAGCCACCGTAGTGGTCAGTCATTCAGATTTTTCCTTTTGAGTTGCCATCTGTCTCTATGTGTCAGTGTTATTGCAATTGTTTATTTCTGCTGCCCCCAAGTGGCCCAAAAAATCAAATATTACTTTAAAGTCAATAGTGTATGACTAATCAAATGTCTGTGTAGGTGAAGCGGGGTGGGGAAGCCTGGGATCTGGGAGGAATCTCTGTAGGTGTTCCTTTGGTGATGTTTCTTGCTGTCAGGCAAGTTGAAGCAGCAATCAACTCATTCTGTACGGAAAAGGCAAACTGTAGTCTACATCCTCCTGCTTTCTCTGCCCTACCGTTTGCAAAATCATAAAAGCCAATGGAACAAATTATGCCATTCCTCATACGAATGGCATAACGGTGATGTGGGCTAGGACATACTCTGTTGAATTTGAAGTTGAGCATCAGGCACATTTGCTTGATTTGTTGTTGCAATGTGAGCTGGAGGGTCATATTATTCTACCAGTGAAAAATACTGTCAGCTAGCAATGTGAGATGTACAAAATATGGTTGTTGGATGTAAGGCTCCTGAAGGGATCCTGTAAGGATAGTGGACTGATAGCATCTATTCCCAAGCTTGGGAATAGATGGCTGGTTCCTGGAACACGTACCAGGTTTCTGCAGTGCCCATCCTCCGCCCAGCCTATTCAGACACAGAATAGACGTAATATTGGCATGTGATTGGCAAGTCTGAAGAAGCAGGGTTGGAGCAAATTGGTCTGTAAATCAATATCTCCTAGCAGCACTCAGACTAGGTTTGCTGTCAGTGTTGGCACCCAAAACAAAGCCGTTGTACCTGAGGTGCTTCAGGCATAACATTCCTTAGCTGAAGTTGAACGAAGTTATTCTGAATTGCTGGGTTGTTGGGCAAGTCCAAAACATGTTTTTAATATGCATTTTTAAGACTTTCTTGTTTTGGCTGTT
Organism: Acanthochromis polyacanthus; assembly: GCF_021347895.1. Taxonomy (NCBI): domain Eukaryota; kingdom Metazoa; phylum Chordata; class Actinopteri; family Pomacentridae; genus Acanthochromis; species Acanthochromis polyacanthus. The sequence continues at coordinate 8,258,999 of NC_067117.1, read as the reverse complement.
TGCAGTGTCTCAAAATAAATCTGGAGACTATTGGTGGATGTTTCTGGAGACATCATCCAAGATTCCATCTGCCAGGACCTCCAGTGCTGTTTACCTGCTGCTTGGAGGGTGTTGGAGAGATGTTCAAGCCAGGTATGTATGCCAGTCAAATAATTTGAGATGTTTGTTACTGTGCCAATTACTATAGCACAAACTCTGCATTTATATAAATACCTTTTGGTCAAATGGCCCAAGATTCAACAAAAAAACACAAGACATTCACAAAGGCAAAGTCTTTTGCCCCTTTAGCCTCTTTAAATCTTCGTTATTGATTACTGTATTGTGTTGTTTTCGACCATATCAAGTCATGAACGGCCCAAACACCAGGTGCACTGATTGTAGCATCTTTTGTGCTCTCCCAGTAGTGTTTCCCCACTGGAATGCCAATTCAAATCATTAGTCATACCCTGATGTTTTGACACCTTATTCATGCAGTATCCTTCCAAATTTGTGTTTCCAAGTGGCTCCCATATATGGCTTTGGGAACTGAGCTGTAAATATGTTACTTTTAATTCCTATTGTGTTGTTAGGAATACATGTGATGTTTCAAATATAGATGGTTCCAAAGACAATCTACAGTTTGGGACTGTCTCTTGAAACTGTGTGTTCTTTTGTAGTCAGAAGAGTAGCACAGGCAAGTACTGCTAACTGGAAGCAGCACAGATCCTTCTCTGGATGACAGGAACCAAATGTTGCATTGACATTGTTGTCAGGTACTTAATGTGCAAGTTTTGATATGTTTAAGGAAGATATTCAGGCGCCAACTCTGACTTGCCTCAGGCTGAGGGCTTAAAAAAGACTCCAAAGATCCTTTTTGATACTTGAGAGAAGTTTGGAAGCTAAATGTTTGAAACCTTTCTGGCAAGGCAAAAGTAGTGTTTTAGTGGCCAAATGTAGCTTTAGTCATAAGTCTAGCTTTTCACACTGACAACATGAATTCCTAATGAGCAGCTGCTTTGCCACACTGATATCTTTGATACCTAACCCACCCCAAACATCTAAAAAGCCTTTAGGCATCACCTATAAACTCTGGCCAGAAAGTACCCCAATAACATTCTTTTGATTTTAGTGTACAGACATTTGCTAGGCAACTGTCACAACCTCTTGATTTTTACCATGTTGTTCTAGTAAGTGTTACTTCTCGAAAAGTCCAATGATGTTTTTAGCAACAAGCAGAGGCTTGGAAATCTGATTCTACTGTGTAAAGACTACTTAAACAAAGTCAACATGTTTGAATAGAAGATCCCATTTTAGCAAGCCCAGACAACCTCTTGAAGTGATGTGCTCGTGACATCCTCAGAAGTCAGTAAGCTGAATGTAGAACCAAATCATCTTCAAGTAAGCTTGTATGTGTTCTTTTGTAGTATAACCAACAAAAAAGGTAAAACATGAACATTTGAACGATGTAGGTTGAATCAGGTGTGTCCAAGGACATTTTTTTTTCACTGAATATTACTGTGAATCAATGAACAGTGGTCCTAAAATGTTGATACAGGAGTTTAGGTTCATTCCATTCTCATTTTTGTTCCTTGCGGCTGGTGGTTTTTCCCAGTATAAGTACTTGCACTTACCATCAGTTGGGTTTCAGCTCAAAAATGAGCTAGACAGCCTGCTTGATGGATGCCAATTAACAACACTGTTACATATCTTAAGTGGTCCAAGGACCCATAATTAACGGTGGGGCTTTTAGAGGCATCAGTAAAGAATTCAGTCACCACATTTTCTACTTCTTGGCATAAAAAACTTTGTGTCCAGAGTTTTAGCTTCAACCTCTAGCCAGCAGTTTTTACTGATGCATACATACAAACAACAAGTCTAGTGCCCTCTGCTGACCAAGCTGTAAACAACTTTAACAACAGACAACACTTCAGCCCTTTCTTTGGTGACAATCTTTGAACTATGTTAAGCAAGAAGAAGCAAAATGATACAGTAATTTGACATCAGTCGTACTTCAGATAAATGTTTGTTCAGATCATTTCAGATTTTTTGATTTCCTTGGACCCCAAGTTTTAAAAGAGAATACCACAGAAATATTCCCTGTCCTTTAAATCTAATTCTTGCACAAGGTGGATGATAATATGAATTTACTGCATGGTCTTTATTTACAGTTCTCAACCCCCCTGTTCAGATAATTGTTTTCCTGTTCTCAAGTTAACAACCTTGGAATTTTAAATTGTTCGAGGTAAACGTGACGGTGTAAATAGCATGATCGCAGTAAAGTAGGAGTCGATTTAATAGGATTTTTCTCTGTAGTAAAGCTGTATGAGTGACCCTCAGTAGTATTACTTAGACAACGCCACCAAGTGGCAAAAACGAAGAAGTCTGAAACTGAGGCTGAATTTTGTTAACACTGGCTGTTTACCAGCAATTGTACGACCAATGTCCTGGGTGGTCCTCTAACAGGTCAACAAATATTTTAAGAGAAGAATATTAGCAATATAAAATAAATAAATTAAAATAAACAGCAATATAAACAAAAACATTTCTGGAATTTGGCAATAATTTGAAATTTGAAAAATCAACACCAATTATTGTTAAATTAGAATTTTTGCTTTACTAAGGGAGTAGGAAGTACCCGTGTTGATAATATTAGTTGCAGGTGTCCAAATCTGAGGAAAATTTGATTTTAAGATAATGTGATTATGTTTATGAGTAAAATGGTGAATGTGTTATTTCTACAGTTCATTTTAAAAACATATTCACAAAGTATTGCTTATGGTTTAAAGATTTATGTGATGCTGATCTCCTTTTGACCAACAGTCAGCAGTACTGAATTCATCATGCATCCATTGTGCTCTTTAATTAGATTTGACAGGTTGTCTGGTAGTTGCTACAATTCTCATTTGTTAATGGGGCTTATAGCTCTGATAGTATGTTCAGAAAAAATATATAATAATAATAATAATAATAATAGTTAGCATTTCCATGTAAAACTTTCATCTCCATTTTTTAACTTAATTTATCTGATGACCTTGTTTACAGTAGTTAACGTCAAGTAGAAAGTAAAGCTCTACCTGAGTTCACACTAAGGATGCAGGATATTCTTCTTTAACACGGAGCTCCTGATGTAACACACAGGGATATAGCAGGTAACTGGGTCTGTCGTAATGGGATCATCCTGTGGATTTAAAAGTTATTTGAAGTACTGCGAACACTGGAGCAAGTATATAGACAACATTGCAGATCTGGGTCTTGTAAAATGACCCTCAAGATAGCACAATGGTTGAACTTCATGCCCTACATTTATACTTTCAAATGATCGCATGGCATTAAATAGGCCAAGCTAATGCATGTATAACAAAATATAGGATGTTCTTTCTCTTAATGTGCTTCATATGCTGTCCTTTTGCAGGTTTTATAGTTTGAGGACAAGTTTATGACCACTGGTGGATTAAAGTAAAATTTGAATATTACTCTTATTAAATCGATGTCAGTTAGTATCAATAGTGATACATGAAAAATGTGCAATTAAATTAAAAAAACACCATGAAGCTGCCAGAGCAATAGCTAAAAGGAAATCCATGCAATCAGATGTATTTCACATTTGCCAGGATACAGTGCATTATATCAGTTCACTCACCTGGCTAGCCTACATTTCTGATTACTAAATTGAATAATTCTTCTGTCCTCTGCAGGGATTTCACTTGACAGAGTCAGCAGTGATTCTCATGGTACTTCTATCACCAAAACTAGGCTCCCTTTTCAAGCATTTTTGTGTCTGAACTTGCTATATATGTGAATTGTACAATTCCCAGAACATACAGACAAACAGTATGCCATGGTATTATTTCTATACGGCAGCATCATTACTGCATGTAGATGTAACTCAAACACCGGTTTCTTCCGCTGTTGTCCCGTCATGACACTACGGGGGATGAGTCTGACTGACACCTTAGCCCTCCCCGGGGGATTTGTGGGATTGTGAGTGGAGTAAAGGATTAGGGTTTTAGTGGCACACGGCAAACAGTGGGTCTGTGGGTCAGTGTGTCAGTATATCAGTGAGTCAGTAGGCTTTTATTTTTCTCAGGGTAGATCACCTAACTGCTTTCCATGAGCTCGGCCAGTCCAGTAGCTTCCTGGTGTTAAAGTGTACTCACCTGCTCACATGGGAAGATCAAACTGTCCCCATGAACATGTTCCAAAACTATGCCATGTGCAGCCACACACTCAGTCTCTATCTACGTTTTTTACCTAATAGAATTAACGGGCCTCTTTTCTAGGTGTTGCTAGATAGAAGAGCTCTGGCTGGCAAAATGCATTTTTATCAGTCACAGCATTATTTGGTTGATTTTGATTATTGATGCCTGATCAGATTCATACAGTGATACCATGTAGTAATGCCTTGTCATCATTAGTTGGTTACTTAGAATTTTAAAGATCACATACCTGCAGAAAAAGCCTTTTTTCAACTGAGCAGTATCTGCAAATCTCGTCAGCTGCAAAGAAAAGGAGGTACCGATGATGTCTGCCGAGACCAGAGTTCACTTTAAGAGGCAGTACAACAAAATTTCAAAACAATATGCATATGCTTCTCACATTTCTTTCTTTTTTCTTGTGATATTGACCCTACTTGTTTTGGTTCTGTTTGACCGAGTTTGCCGGGATATACTGCTAAATCAGCAGTGGTCCCTCAAATACAGTAGAGGTAAATGGAACTTTTCTTGTGTCACTAAAAGCAGTAGAATCTTTTTTTGTGTGCAAAATATCTATGTCTCTTTCCAGACACAATGTCCTGATCGCTGGACAATCCACCGCCATTTGATTAGTATAAAAATCATTTAAAATGAGAGAATTGCTTTATCTTTGGTAGAAAGCATCAGAACTGTTTGAGGTCTGAGGACTGCAACATGTAAATATTAAGCACAGTGTTTCGAGAGACAGTTACTTTTTGCTTTGAACGCAGCAAACCAAATTCAAGGGCTTCCACTGTAACGAAGAATGAAGAATTGCTCCTTTCTGTTCTATTCTATTCAGTTCTACTCTATTCTATTTAGGGTAAGCATTTCCTGTCCAGTTTCATCACAATAGGTGATGCAGCAGTGATGCATGTGACAACAGAACGTCCTGCTACAGTATTGCTCAGTAATCTTTAAGGTGGAGGAGATAAAGGTAATACAAGTTCTCATCTGGAGTCATGTGGTAACAAAATGACGTGCCTGACACTTTCACATTGTTCTCGCACGTCAGTTCACATGCAAAGCGTTGGTCAGACACTTAAGGTAGCGCTCTGTTTTACTGTGAATGCTCTTTTGTGAACTGACTGTTGTATAAATGTCATGTTGTGAGCCATGTGAATACAGGTGACTGGGTTATCATGATTGAGTCTACAGTATGTGCCAGCGACGGGGCTTTGAACCCTGTCATCTAAATCAACAAAATTTCAATCAATGTGTTTTTTCTTTCTTTCTCTCTTGTTTTCCAGTAATACTATGGTCCTTTCTCCACAAGGAATAACGCGCTGTAAGTATTTCAGCATGTAAGTGTTCAGTTATTACTGACAAAGCTGACATTTTATGCAAGTAACTTGGACAGGAATATGTAAAAACAACCTGCAATCTATAAAACATTTTTAGTGCCAGACTACCCTTAGACACTGATTATAGTCCATTTTTTGAATTGATCTGTTGGCTGACTCGCAGGAGTTGGGAAATATTGGCGGGAGTCAGATATTTTGGCATTTGATCTTCAGGACTCTGAATGGTTTTAAAACTCGAACAGAAGTTTGTCTTTTTGTACGGATGCATGTCTTATCTATCGTGCTCAGATTAAGAGTTCAGTATCATTGGTGCAGCTGTGAACACCGAGAAAAGTAGGAATAGGAGCAGTTTATATAATCTTTACAGGTCAGTTAATAATCATGGTGCACCCTTTATGATGTGTGGCTGTGTGCTACTGTAATACCGCTCATTAGAAATAGAAGGGCACGCACTGTCTCTGGCTATGTGTCTGTTTATAGCCCATACTTTTGCTAACATGTAATGTACCATAGATACTTTGTATTGCTGTATATATTCTTCTAAGGAACATATTCTTATTTTTATCTCTCCTCTTTTTAAAAAAACTTAACAAAATAAGCATGATTTTTATGATTCTTCTGATTTACTGCTCCATAAATTACAGATTCCATATTATTCTGTATTAGTATTGCTATTAGATTGCAATCACTTTCAAATGAAAATGCTTGATGTGAAAGTGATAACATGCCAAGGGAATGCGACAACTGTTTACACACCAAATACAGACAGTCCATAAAGCCACTTCCACTGTTTGAATGAGCAAACACACCCTTTGCTTTCTAGACAGTGCCAGTGTGATTACATGGCAGGCACTGTGTTTCTCATGCAGGCTACAGTTAGGAATATGAAGACTGTGTTTTCACAAACAAAAAGATTACATTTCTAACTAACAATGATGCATCAATATAGTTCCAGCCAATGCCTCATCTAAGCACAGTGTTTTCATGATATTACTTTTCCGGCTGTGGACATAATAAGTTCCGCGCCCCAATTCAGTGTGTTCTCACTGAGTCTTAAGGCAAGAGATGCAGTGGTTTAATGAGTAGAATCAAATGTTACAACACAACTTTGTTCAATTTCAAATATTAATTTATTTATTAAAAATATAACTTTGACTGTGATCATGTCATCTCAGCACTTTATATTTTTCCTGACATTTAGTTGCTTTTACAAATCTTTCATTGTGCATAAAATAAAGTATATTATAAAAAAATAAAGACAACAATTATAACTTTAAAGTGAAACAGAATTCAAATCCTGGCTTCATTTCTATACCAGTTACAGCATATATGAATTCTGGCATCATCTGTATGCTCTGCGAATACATATAACATAACTAGAGCTTAAGTAAATAAGCTGATTGACATCTGCTTTCTGTAGGCCTGTTTACATTTTACGCAGCGCCCACCTGAGTTATGAGTACAGTAATAGACCCAGCAAAGTTCAATCTAAAAATACAGTAGGGTGATAAAGTGCTTAGTAAGTTATGATACAATGGCACCTCAATGTCTCTTTGAGTCCTGGGACAGGAAGTGCTTACAAGACAGAGATCACAGGATAAAACACACAATAAACTCCAGCGTTGAAATTGTCTTACACAGGTTTAAACTCTAATGCATGGACACAAGTCTAGCTTTAAGAGGCAACAGAGAGAGGTGAAAACAGTCTGATTACAATGTACAGCTTGAATTTGTATCATGGCGGTACAATCCAGGTCCTTAAGACATATAATTTACCAACACAGTGAGGATAAACTGTTTGACTTCTGCTGTGCTTGGTGTAAATATGGGCGAAAAGTAGACAAGGCCAGGGCCTCACATCTATACTTAAGGTCTTTGGTGTGAGCAGTGTAATATGTTGTACTTGGCATACAATAAAAAGGTTTAACTTTTAATAAAAGGAAAAGACAAAGGGATGTGGTGACAGATGCCAGTCTTTGACTTGACATGGCAGCTGAATCCAATATTTTAAAGTGACCCTGAATGCCTCAGGAGAAGGCAACTGGGTTTGTCCAAGTTGGCGTCTACCTGAGATTCCCATGACCTAGATGACTAAGAATCTACCCAGGCATAGAATCTTGAAATGTTTTTACATAGAATTTGTTACCGTGCTCCTTTGCTTTCTTTTTCCCAGCTGTGAGTAGATCCTCAGTTACTGTTAAGGTTCACATTGTGGGGCATTATTTATTCACTAATGCTTCATATTAAGTGATTTAGGAATTGATGCTGGCATCTTTCAAAACATATTTACAGCTAGATGACCTCAAAATGTGAAGGGTCTAATTTTACAACACCCCTGAACACTTTAGACTTTGAGAGCTATAAATGCCAACGTGCAACACCACATGCTCATTGACCCAACTACCTCACAGACCTTCACATTACCTGACACTGAAGCAATAGCTAAATGTTTGCTCACGCTGCTGAGAAGTGACCTCGGGTTCGTATGCTGTCAGAGCCACAGTTACCCAACTGATTGCTTGTGTAAATAATACAGTGGAGATGCTGATTAAACATAATTCACTGCGTCCAGCATCGGCTGCACTGAGACAGAACTGAGGACAGATTGTACCTGCTCAGACCATTTCAGTTCACTGCTTCTTGCACAGTACTAAGAACTGCTTGCTATCACAACTTTACAATTTAATATAGTGTTTGCTGAATGTGAGGGAAATTTAACTGATCAAAATACAAAGAATTGTCTATATGAAGGTCCACATAAAAAAGTCAATAAAGAGAGACTGAAGGTCAGTTATTTTGACTTCTTTTTGACTTGATATTCAACCTTCGAGTTGCACTTGTCAGAAGAAGGCACACTTTAAATCAAGGGTGTCTTTTAGCGTTTTAAAAGCCTTGCTTTAAAATGGCAACATTTAAGTGGACCAAAGAAAGGTGCAAATTTGCAATGAAAATATAAAAGTTAAATTAAATATAGCATTTAGATTCCACATATATTATACATGTGGACACTGTGACTATAACAAAACATACTGGAAACGATGATATTAAGTTTTGAAAGAGTTAAAATTGGCATCAGTTCTGCTCACAGTTTCCTGAGATCCATTAAACATTTTACTGCATCTTTGAACTGAATCTCAGCAGCAATTGTGAAAAACTAAATTATTGAGCTACATATGACACTTAAATTAACAGTTTACATTGATTTCTCAATAAAATAAGTATACATGTTACCGGTGTACATGTTTTACATTAAAATCACTGCTTTTTTTCATCTGTGTTGAGTCTGCCATATGTTAAGGTTGCTTAGTTTCCATCCACTCTTTGTTTATGCCTCTGACAAATGGAGGAAGATTTGTGACACTATGTATAAACTTATTTAGCTTCACTCACTTCTAGCACTGAAAAATGTTCCAGTCTTTAAAACTGAGTAGTGGGTTTTCTTATTTACAACCTGCTCTTTACTAAAATAAAACAAAAATAAATAAATAAAAATGACTGTGAATGATGAATAGTATTGTTAAAATAGAATTTGAAGTGGTCAGTTTTTTGTTTTTTTGCAACTTTTGTCACTAACATATACTGGACTGCCGTGGCCATACTTAAAATAATGATTTCTTTTTCTTTGTGCCTGTAATTTCCGCAGTCTAATCTTGATTTGGAACAGAATGTGTGCATCATTATTTTCTATCTTTGTGAAAAACACATACTACATACCGTTTAGTGACAAAACAAACTTAGTGCTTCCTATTTTTTTAAAAAGTACTAGTAAAAAAAAAATCGATTCCTTTTTGGGAAAAAAATATGAAATGAAGCATTTAGCATCTATATTGCTCAGAATGTATTTGTTTACAATACTTCTTTCTCATTTTGTAGCCTGTAGTCATGTGTGGAAAAGTACCACAGATGTCTGTAGACGTGTCTACACTGTTCATGTGTGTTTTCCTATGTCTTTAAGTCTACCACACACACACACAAAACATCTAAGTTAACCATGTCTTCTAAATTCTGTCCTTTATGTGCATCCACAGGACTCCACTATCATGTCAGGGACGTCAGTTTTAACAATGCTGTGCTGAGAGTTGAAGTAGACCATGGAAAGTGGTCGGCGCTCTGTGGGAATGCAACATGAAGTTGTAGCTGTGTTAATGCCGTTGACTTTGAGCTGGCTGAAGACGGTGGCATGGAAGGAGGATGCTATTCCTGGGGATCCAGCGAGATGTTGGGGGCACTGGCCCATGCAGTAGTTCATATGGTAGCCTTCAGGTGCAATGATCCACTCATCCCACTGGATATCTTTGAACTTGATGTAGAAGTCTCTCTTGCAGCACACAGTTACATCAGCGCCACAGCGCAGTGAGCGCTTCCTGAGTGAGCGTTTGGAGTGGTCTTCACGGAGACGCACCTGCGCCACCAGGAAGGGCTGGTTGGGGGTGTCTACTGAGGCATCCAGGGAGCAAAGGTTCTTCCCATCTTCTTCGCAGCTGACCTCCAACCGTAGGCGCCGTTGGCCCCCGTCCAGGAAGGTCTGCAGGGTGCGGGTAATGGGGAAAGTGTGCCAATTACTCTCCTGGACATCCAGCATCTTTTCTATCACCAGGGTGCGATTAGAGCCTGAGAGCCCATCATCTGCAGTGAGGAAGACACGGGCAAGGAGACGGGAGTCCCGGTGAGGGTCTTCAGAGGAGCGGGCATAGATCCACAGTGATGATTGGAGGACCTGGATACTTTGGCCATGTTCCTGTAGAAACTGGAAGGTAAGGCTAAGACTTGCCTTATCACCATCCCCTGCCTTATCTATGAAACAGTGACAATGTAAAAGAAAGACACAGACTGTTATTAACGTGAACATTTTAGAATTGTCTCCTTTGCCACTTAGACAAAGGAGAAATCTCTTGAAATCATCCTTGTAAAGTAAAGCTGCAGGTTCTTGAAAAAATAAAGAGCAAGTCCTTTTTCTTCCGCCAATATTAGGAATTTTACAATATGACTGTGCTATGTCTTACCTTTAATTTAAGGTTACAACAAGCCAAATTAATTGGGCAAATTGTATGATTTGTTGCTGTTTGTAGTGAAAAGACACAAATGCAACTCTAACAGTAAGCAGAAATTAGAAAATGAGCTATAAATATTGCTGCACTGTTACTTTACACCCCCTGTCAAAAGTTTTGACAAGGGGTGTATATTACCTCAACTAATAGTAATTGAGGCATGGTGCTGGCACATTTCACAAACACCAGTAAAGAGTCTGGCTTACAAGAGTCAAGTTTACAAGTCTAAGATACCCACAAATTTTCACTCAGGGTGGTTCAAGTCAGGCAACTGCCACTCCAAAGGATTCAGATTATGTTTCTTGAAGTACTGTAAGGTGGACTTGAGGTCTTTTTGGATCATTGCCATGTTGCAGAAGCCAGTCTCTTTTGACAGTAGCACATCTGCCTCTCTTCAGCAGTCATGCAGTCTTATCTGAATTTTTCTTTAGGTCTCCCAGATCTTGCCTAGACTTCTACAGTTTTCCTTCTGGATGTCATCAGACAGTAGAAGCTGCAAGCCTCAATCTGTTTAGAACTTTCTTCTCCTCCATAGTCACCAATTAGTTATATTCTCAGGTTATCAGTTACTTATGAAATGTTACCACAAGGTTACAGCTGACGATAAGTCTCACAGACAGCTGTTGACATTACAAGATCTAATAAGTCGATCTAGTTTTCAGCAGTTAATGAAGTTCTAAGACTACACAAGTAGAGTCCAAAACCCAAACTGCTGCACATGCCACAATTACTGTTTAATCTATTTTCTATGTTTAAGTTAAGTTTATGAAGTAAAAGTTCACTTATTGTAGTAAGATGCAATGACATTCAAAGAAAAAGTAACTTTATGCATGTTTGCTGTATTGGATGTATTTGCCTTGTCTCATTTCAAAAATCAAACATGTAAATTGTCCATCGGTGACCAAACTTTAGTGTATGCAACATTTCAGCAACCGAAAGAAGCTACCAATACACGGGGAAATGCGGACGTAATGTGTGTATTTTACGCACGGACATGCATAAAGCGCACAAAAAATGCGCAGATGTGGCGTTTCAGTGTAATACGAAAATAGTTTTACAATAGAAAAGGTGAATACCAAACTTACTTATATCTGCAAAGCTCACTATTTCATAGCCTTGATCTTTGGCTGGTATGTTATTTTCTAGTTCAAGGGTGCCGTCCTGTCTGACGCGCCCCGAGTGCAGTTTGCGCAGCGCCGTGAGTAGCGCCCCACGGGGAACCGTCTGAGTGATGTTTGGTCTCTCTTTCAGGTGCAGCTTGTCCAAAAGTTGTTGCTTGGCGAACTCTATCATCAGCCGTTCCTCTGCCTCTTTGTCCATCCCCGACAAGCCGCAGGACGCGCAGCCCGGGGAGCCACTGACCCAGAGACCCTTTAGCAGCAAGGGTGTCAAAAAAAGAAAAACCGAGACTGAAAAAGACGACCTGGTCCTTGACTCTGAAGTAAACAAATGCATTGTTGCACTCGACGTGCGTAAACAACGAATAAAAAAATTCTAATCCTCTTCCCTGAGTTCTTCTTTGGGAAACCACAAGTTTCCCAAATGTGTGTTGGCAGCAGCTGGACACCGTGAAGACAGGAGCTGTGAAAACGGAGTGGTGTTTCACTCCTCCTGATGGTGAAGATATCTGTGGTAATCCACCAAAACGGGTGACACGTTGGAGGGATGCACCAATGAACGCACCGGGGCACCGTGGAAATTACTGGCAAAGCATCTGTCTGTCCTCTCACAACACAAGAACTCACAACACACACATAACGCACGCTCGCGCACAGGGTATTGACTCACAATCACTGCGGAAATCCATATAGCCTCATTTGTGCTTCTGGCAGTACATGATCTCACCTGCGGCTTTATATTAATACGTGCGTAAAGTGGCTGGCTCTGATACGTTTTCAGGGAAACTGGATATAGCCGCCGTGCGTTTAATGCCACAGGTAGGTGGTTTCCGTGCCACGTTGCCCTCCTTAGGGCAAGTGAACGGGATACGCAATATGTCATCATTCCAGCAGATCAAAGTTGAGATTCAGTGCCCTTTATCCCACTTGCAAAATACGGAAGACTCACAGGCACCAAACAATTGAATTGTAGGTGAAAACTTGTGCAAAATCGCCCGGGGCTGGGGGTGGAGAGCCTTTACATGGTATTTCCAACATGCTCGGTCATGTTTCCTGCAGCGTCGTATCATGTCATGCTGCATAGTGGTGCGTGCGTAAATGAGTGTGTGCGTGTGTGTGAAGCAGAGAGTGAATAATTGTCATGCCCACAAGACACAAGACCACAACTTCTAGGTTCTCACGGTATTCTATTCATAAAATAAACTTCAAAAATACTAAAAGTCATAAAGAAACGCGGATCTGACTGAAAAGATATAATCATTCACACAATGCCACAATGTAAACCAGGTGCAAATAGTTTCAAAAAAGCTGCTGTAATAAATCAAGTATTTCACCCGATATAAAGTGCACACTACAGTAGACCAAAACAGTTCAAAGGGAGTTCTCAGCAGCCCATGTCATCTCCTATGACTTCACAGTACTGGATAAGGAGTCCTGGCCACGCTTTTGGGACACGTTTTGAGGGTGTACCTGTCTACACTGACACTAAAACAAGCGATATGGATTATCAAATAGAGTCTATCTGTGATAAGCTGCACACAGAGAACATGCATGTGTGTGTTTTTTTCCTTCTGTTCTCAGGGTTGAAGAAGAGATTGCTCGTCAAGCAAGGCCTAGCATGGCAAAGGAGTGCATGCCTGCCCACAAGTGGGAGGTGTTGGGAACTACAGTTAACTTTGCTTAATGCACTGGTGCCTGTGAAAAATGTGCCAAATACAAGAGTATAAGGTAGAAGCAAATGGAGAAATGTGTTCTACTCTAATGAATATGAGTTATTTTATAAGGGGAAGCTCATTCAGTGTCAAACTGCCATTGTGAGTTTAAATGCTCTAGCCTATATTTTAATATTTTACACGCTCGATTAGGCCTGATATGTGAGAGATGTGCAGAGAAATGTCTCTTTTTAAGAAAAAAAAACCTGCATTGGCTTCAACGTTGCAGAATGACAACAAATCTCCATTGATTTCCAACCAAAGAGGACAGTGACCAAAACCGGTAATTGAAAAAATACACTATAATTACACGTGTTCATGGACAAATAACCACTCGATTCGTTTGTTGTTGTTGTTGTTGTTGTTTTACATTTTGCAGCCACTAAGGTTTGATTGTGTATAAACAAGTTTTCTGTACCCTGAACGTCTCCCTGCGACTGTGAAGTACGCCGCTGACGTAAACTGTCGGTGAGGGGAAAAAAGTGACGCTGACACACACACACACAAGCCGGAGCCGAGAAGGGGGAATTGCGTTTTGTTTCTTTTTCTTTAATTTGTGTCCTTTTGTTCTTTGGCGTTTTGTTGTTATTTCGCGGCATTGCAGTGACGGATCCGACTGCCTCGTTCTTCTGCGCTTTGCTGTCTATCATTAGCGTTCATGCCGCTCTCCCCTCACGCGGCGCTATTTTGACAGTCGGGGTCGCAGTGAACCAACTCAAGCTAGCAGCACCATTATATTAGCATTGGTAAGTCATTCGGAAGGCTAGCAAATCGTACCAGCTAGCACCTCCTATTTTGAGACCCGACAGTGCTGGTAGAGCTTTGTAAGGAGGTTCGCTTTGATATAAACGTGTGGCTTTTTGTTGGGTAACCAGTTGTAATATCAGTGCATGTTTTTGTGTACGCTGGGCAGCTAGCTTTCACTGAAAAGAAAAGGCTAGCTAGCGGGCTAACATTAGCTAGGTGGCTAGGTGCTGTAGGTGGCTAATTATACTCGCTGGAGGAAGCAAGCTAATACCGTGAGCTAGCTATTGTTAGCGTGTGGGCAAGCTAATATTCTCAGTGAACTGCACAGCCACGACTCTGACCATACTGCCATCTGTTCTCTACAGACACAACTTGAAGGATTCTCCACACGGACTCAAGACATACGATCAGCAAAACTGTAAGCTCCCCCGCGAAGATGACTTGAGATAACTTATAATCGATTATCCACTGTCTTTAGTCAGATATGTAACGTAGCGTGAAGCACCATCTTTAAAGTCCGCGTTCTCCATGCCAAACACGAGATGGCCATGTTAACATTTTATGCTTCTCATCGTAGCTGAAACTCTGTGGCTGTACGTGAGACTATAGTGATTGTGAATTAAGTGATTAGTTATTTGAATGAATCAGAATGGAGAAGCTAGGAGTCGTTTGTAGCTGTGCTTTGCAGTCATGCTAAAAGCAAACATTGGATGGTGACAACAAGGTGTTATTTATTCCAGCACTCCCTGACGGGTGTATTTTCGTGCATCCACTGATGGTTTCAAACCAGAAAACAAGATGTAACAACAAATTAATCTGAAGTTGCAAATTCATAGTTTGCATTGACAATTAAGTGGCAATTTGACTGCCAGGCAGAATTCAAGTAAGCTGATTGAAAAAGCTGCACACCGTTATACTGCAGTACTAAGTGTTGTTCTTTGGATTATAGCTTTAAAGTTTATATTTTGTTTAATGCATTGCTATGTTTGCTTGCTTTCAGTCAGTGTCAGGCCATAGCTCACTGAGAGGAAATTCTCCATTAAATTCACAGAGATGAATCAGAATTGAGCTTGTCACTGGTTTGTGTTCCAGACAGTATAGCACGCTGTTGAGGAGGATTCATGAAGAAATGGGGTTTGTTAAGAAATACTTGACAAATGGCCATTGTGCTCTGTTTCTTGGGTTTCGCTCCACTTTCTGACACTCATTCTGAAAATAGATAGCAAGACTGTTGTGACAAACTGGTTGGGATCACAGCACAGACTGTCAGAGCTGTGATTCCAACATCTGCTCTGGGAAAACGGCATGTGTGTCTGAAAACAAAAATTCTCACATCAGTTTGCTTTGGCCAGTCATGTGGTGATGAGAACTGGAAAGTGACGGGCAGGGACTGCCAACATAGTCATGTTTGATGTTGAGATTGTCATGAAAATATCACAATTAGTCCCTTCCTTTATGGATTGAGTAAAATAAACGACAGCTTAAGGAGATACCCCTGTAGAACAACATCAATGTTTATGGTTGAAAGCATGGATAGACTCACTGCTCCTTTTTTGCATCATTGCAGGTTTTTCCTCTAAATTTGTGCATTGGGAAACATGTCTTTCCATGGCAACACTGAGTTGAGTTGCTGGTGAAAGGATAGTAACATTGAGAAAAGGTTTATCCATAGTAAGATCTGGTGGAGGTGAGTCATTGAATCAACAGTCTACTGTTGCTAAGGCCACCAAAGAGAAAGATGGAGGATCTTGCCTTCTTGCAAAGTATTTCCCCCCTTACACCCAGCCAGCTGCAGATCTTTATGCATTACAAGGCCTTTGACATTACTTGGCAAATTGTGAAGCATCATTAAATTGTTTTGCTGGTTAATAACAGTGAGAAACTCATGTTTTTGTTTGACAAAGTAGCAAGACCTAATATGTTTGTCTATTTTTCCTTGCAGGATGCATGCCTTTAAATGCATCTTTTTTTTTTATACACCAGTAGGACATTTAGTAGTGATTTTGTGTGTCGGAGGTAACCTCTTTGCTTTTACTGCATTCATTTTCATATTATCAAATAATTACAAAAGCCAAGTTGGTCAGTGTAAGTGTTTTTAATGTTGTACTTCATGCACTGATTTTAAAACAGGCGGCTATTATTCAGTCAGATGTGATATCTGTTTATTTGTCAGCCAGGTATCCATATCTGCTTCTGTCTCTGAATCTCTGTTTGCAGCAGCATAAGTAGAAGAGTGGCTTTTTCTAGAGAGATTTGAAGAGCTATTTATAGATCTCTGCCAGAGCACCAAGCGTGGTGCTGTTGCTGCTGCTGCTTCTATCTGTCTCTTCTCTTAACCACTCCTGCTTCTGTTTCTCTCGCTCTCTCTCCATCGTTATATGTGCCCTCTTCTTTTCCTGTTCTTTTTGTTTTCGGAGCTCCTTTTCTTGCGATGCCTTCCCCTTTTAGTGTCAGTCTTCTTTTTCAACATCGGTTCTTTATTGGTAGCCTTCATGTAAATTATTGATTAAAGCAAAATGGAGGTGACTGGTGTGGCCGTAATCCTGATCTCTGATTGGGTATATTAGCCTGACTGACTTCAGTGCCATTGCTGCATAGTTCAAAACTGTTTTTGAGGTGTTTTTTTGCAGATAAATTGAATGAGTATCCAATGGCTTGCCTTGGTGTATGTGTAGCTTTATTTATTAAAAGATTGGACCCATAGGGAGCGTCACTTAATCCATGTAGAATAAGTTAGCAGGAAGCTGGTTATGTTCATGTTAAGTTGTTTTCAGTAACAGTCTGTTTTGTCCTGTTCCTGGTGTATCTTGATAGATTTTCCTCAGCTGTTTGTTGCATGCAGAAGCTGCAACACCTCTTTAGGTGATTGTGTTAACGGTGTTGTTGGCTCCTGATCTTTGCTGAGCTCCTCCCCTTTCCCTTTCCGTCTATCTAAGCCACACTTTTGCTGTCCTGGAAAAGAAGCTACCTGGCTGCTCAGTGTGCAGAAGAAGTGGCTGTACTTGTTTTGGCGCATTAGGTGGCATTAGTGCATGCCATCCCCTTTATCCCAGTCATGCGGTCAACCTGAGACGGACCTTTTTCCAAGCCCATGCTAAGGATTGCAGAGTCATTGGTTGATTTTGTGTCTTAAGTAGCTAAGTAAGGTTAGAAAACCAATTCTGTGCTAAGCATCTGTCTTTTGTCTCTGCCGGCTTATTTTGTTCAGGGTCCACATATCTCAACTGTTGTGTGGACACAGTGCTAACCACTCGGCTATAAAACTACCTTTATATTGATTGTGTGAAAGTTAAAGTGAAATCCACTATATATTCAAAAACATAATAAACAGAGACTGTTGATATGAACTTGGGCTAATACGTAAACAGAAAAACTCTGTCTAAAAGCAGGAGGAGAGCATTGCCCTATCCATCTTCAAGAGTCAAATCCAAGCTTTACTCCATGTAATATGAATGAAACACTGCCATTGTGGGAAAACTCAGAGCACCTAAGGTGGTGTTATAGGGATGTAGGCCTGTTGTCTGTCCTGGATTGTAGTAGTTAAGAGCAGTGTAGCCTGTTGGAAATAAGCATTGAAAGATTGTCATGCGTCGATATCCTGTATTGGTATTTGGCCCCAGCAACTGAAAATAGTGTTTTGAGAAAACAAGATTAGAGAAGAACCTCAGTGTAACAGTGAACTGCATAATTGGTTAAAGTTTTTCTGCATTTTGATAGTCAGATCCATCAACTAGCAGTCATACCAGAGATATAATGGATTTAAAACGGGGAATAAACACAAGATGGTAAACGTGAAAAATGACTGAGACTTGGTGCAAATGAGCAGCTTATGTGTTTTACAATTAGGACTTGATATCAAGTTTGAGAAATGAACTTAAGTCACCATAGTCACTCTTCAAAGTGAGTTCTGACTTAAATTGATAACCACTATGCTTCCTTCTGCCTTAATGATTATGCACACAATTGGTGCTACAGGACTGCAGCTGTACAATCACCTGAAAAAACAAAGCGCTAGTGTACGCTAGCCTTGACCAATTTCAGTGCTAGAAAATAGGACAGTGTTTTTTCTGTTCCAGTTTGTCCACCTACAGTAAGGGGCACCTTGAAAATAACTGGTCCAGCTGTTTTGATGCAGGCTGTAAATGGTGGACTTCACACATATACCTATGTATCCCATGTGTCTGGCCCGAATAGCAATTTCTGGGCTCCAGATATTTGGGTCTGATTAATGACAACTCTCCAAATATTCGGTTCGGTTCATAACGTCTGACGGGGTGATGACGACCGAATACATGAGTTGAATACCGATCGTGCGACATCATCTGACGGCGGTGGGGGAATTTGAATATTCGGATCTCAAAATAAATATTCCGATACCACCATCTCGACCGAATATTCGGGTCCAGCCCTAGAAGCCTAATTATCACCACTGATATGGTTATTTTGCAAACATTTCCCACTAGTTATCCCAAAGTGGGCTGTTGGCATAGTTTATTGGTCAGTTCAGTGACAGTTACAGCCAAAATGTTCACAACTGTTGATTGAAATATCAAAGACTAGCCTGTTCCCTGCTGCTTAAATCTAATTTTAAACTGGAATACCGCCTAAATTGGCCACACATTTGCTTGTTTATTTTTTCCCAATAGAACCTGGCCACATGCTGTCAACTCAACAACTTAACCATGTATCAGACTGATTCCCACCTTCCCTGCCCTTATGTAAAGTTCCCTGCTGATGTTTCCTTTGATGCTGAACTTTTGACTGCCTCTTTTCCACTGCATCTTTCAGCTGCTGCTTGCAGTTAGGGGGCTGCAGGGAGACCATAATAATATGCAAATATGTTGTCTTGTGGGATTAAGGTTTTTCCTTGATAATGAGGTGGTTTCAATACTCCTCACCACTATCGTCCTTTCAGAATCCCCTCTTTATATTACTTCTTTCTGACCATTGCAGCAGTGCTCCGTTTCACCAGCAGCTGTCAGTACATTTAAGCTCTTTCTGTTTGTCAAGATACAGGCTACGGAGAATGACTTCAGATATTTCCATAAAATGGAGAGTGATGAATGGCGACTAGCATGTGACTGGACTGTGTCCTCTGTCTGCCCACAGATGTAGGCAGTGTTGTTTTTGCAAGTAAGTACCAAACCTTAAATTGTAGCTGTGAAAGGATACATCTATTTATTGGAAGCTCTCGCTGTAGAGCCCTGCTGCTGTATCAAGTGACATACTAGCAGATCCAAGCAGCCCTTTTAGACAGCTGGGCTTCTTGTGTGCCCTGGTTTGGCTGTCATTGCAATTATATTGTTTCACAGAAGCAGAGAGCAAACAAGATATGTAAGAGGGAGAGCGAGAGAATCCACACGAAAGGGAGGGCTGGAGCAGAAGGGAGCGGTGCAAACTGTGCGCATGATAGCATAAGAGTGGAAGGAAGAGAGGGAGCCAGCTAGCAAGCGAGGTTTTCGGTTTCTCTGTTGTGCCTGTGCTTCATTCAGAAAAAGAAAGGGGGCAGTCAAAATAGAGTTTTCTGACCATTTTCATGAAACCCATTAAGAAAACGGTGCTGGTAGTACCTACAGACAGGAACACAGCAAGCATGAAGACGAAGAAAGTAGAGTGAGCTGAGGAGTGAGAGACCTAAACACTCCCGAAACTCCGCTATTTACATGCTGCAGGAAATGGATTTCATTCATTTGTACTACTTAGCAAGATAAAACAAATGCCAGCGTTGTCTTGATCCAGAGCTGCCTCTCCTGCTGCTTCCCCTGCAATAATGTGCTTTTATCTGTGAGACACCTGATCCGACTTGGCTGGAGATCCACAGAGCTGATCTCGAAATACAGTAAGGATGCGCTGTGAGTATGTATGCGTCTGTGTGTCTTTGTCAGTGGGTGTTAATAATTGGAAGGTGAGATGTAGGTTCTTCAGCTTTAGATTTGACTTAAAATGCAGTCCTTGTCTCTGTTATAATTACCTCTTATCGTGGCACATTTCATGATTGCTCTTTGTGAAGTTCCTGCAGCGATCTTTTTAATTATGCCTCAGTAACCGTGCAAAGATCTTATAGTAGATTTTACTGGAAGATTGTTTCATATACTGTGCAGACTTATATAAGTGGAACTTGTTTTTTTTTTTTTATCAGTGTGCCAGAACTGTAAAGACAATCCTGACTGTACTTTGCATAGATGGATTTCACACATTACAGACTGTAAGATGCTATAATGTGTGCTGGTTCTTGTGCCTTGTGGTCAGTTTATGTTGGTATATGTATGTATGGGTGTACACAAAATGTGTTTAGTGAAGCAAATGCTGAGGTAATGAGGAATTCCCTTCCACCGTCCCTGTGTGGGAGGAGGGACGGTGGAGGTGGCCTGGTGGGGTGGAGAGTCACTGAGAAGTAGGCGTACCTCTGCAACACTGTCATATCGAGAGAGGGAGGGAGGGGTGCAGGGGAAAAGGACAACCTATGGGCTTACATAAGGCAATTGAAAAGTTCTGTATTGAGAAACCCTGGAGTTTATCCTCACTGACCCTCTTTACTGGAGGCTGCAGAATCGGGTTGCGATTATGACGTTTATGAATGCACCAGAAATGATAAAACTCTTTTTCCTATCTAAATGTGTTTTGTATTTATACCTGCATGTCTGCGTTTTTCCCCCTTTATGTGTTGAACACGGTGTGCGGGAACAGAGAGAATAGAGGAGGTGAGAGAGAGAGGCAACACAAGCATGAGAGAAAGCACAACAGCAGAGCCCTCTTGAATAAAAATCTGTTGCTATAAATAGCAAGCCATCCTCATGGCCCGAGCACTGTTTCAGGTTTAGAAGACCTGGCTTTCCCCTCTCTTCACTGTTTTCAAGGTTCTAGCAAATCAAACTCACAGTCCTCCTCATCACTTCTTCCTTATATTCTCTTCTTTTTTGTACACTTGGCCCAGATCTGTCTTGTGCTGGATATGGTCTGTTTATATAATATCTGCTTCTTTGTGTACGTGTGCGCATCTCTTTCAGCATTGTAATAAATCAACATGAATCAGTGTCCTAAGTGCTGCGCCATAATTCAAGTAGCATGATTTTCATAAAATGACAATGATCCCATGATTCTACCCTTTTGTCTAACAGAAATACAGAAGACAGAAAGCCACCACTGTAACCCCAAAATAGATAGAAGCTGCCCATTTGGTGTCAGATTTCTAGAGCTACTGCAGTTTTCTTCCTGTTGTCTGTTTGTCAACTTATTAACCCCTTCCTTGAGCAAGAAAAGACGGGTACAGCTGAAGTGAATGAAGCGAACTGCTTAGCTTAGCCTAGACTGTCATCATGAAGTCGACCCCTTCACATTACGAAACTGTGTGTGCATCTTCTTCTGTGACTATGACCAGTACTTTTGTTTGTTTGTGACAGTGGAGTTCAGCTCCCCAGGTAGTTGGTGCTCCTATAGCCTCACTCCTGCATACTAATTGCCAATGCGTGGGAAAAAGACTGAGGATGTGAGAGAGGAAGCATGAGAGGGAGAGGAGGGAAGGAAAAAAAATCAATAGCAAACCTCGAAGAAACTGCTGCTGTAATTGCCTAAGTCAAAAGGTTTACACTTTCTCACCTGGATATTTTTCCTAAAAAGCACGTTATGCTTTTTTTGTTTATTTGTGTAGATAAACCCATAAGAACCCAGACCCATTTTTCCTTAAAGGACTTAATGAGTTAAGGTCAGACATAAAGCTTTACAAGGAATAGACTGGGGCACTCAAAGTGCTTGTTACACTGGTGTCATTGTGGGTTCTTATGGGTTAAAGGATGATGAAATTAGTGACTGAATTTGTGAAAGACAAAAAATGGCATTCAAAGTTATCTGACTAATGAAGCCTCACTTTATATCCTTTTTGTCCCTTCTTCTAGATTCTCATACCTCCATGTTTCTCTACGTTTGAACTTTCTGCTGCCTTGTATTCCATTGGCATTTTTTATGGTTGTAATGCATAATATTGCATGCATCATTTTGTTAATGTAATTTTATCATTCAGTTGCCTCAGACTTGGAAGACTGTGGTGCAAACGGATGTATTTTGCAAGCTAGTTGCATGTGGCTGTTGAACTGTGAATTACATTTTTTTAAAATGGTCAAATAAAGAGAAAAGTTGCATCCGAGTCTGCTTTTGGGCTGGTGTGATAAAGGCAAATTTGACTGGCCCAGTATTTTGCTTAATGTAGGCTCAGATGAGACTGGTTAGGAGGCATACTCAGTTGATGAGGTTTCTAGAGAGATGGAAGGAGCAACCGAGAGAAAGCAGAAGGTGTCAGTAAGAGGCCACTGAGTCCAATAGATTGCCTTTGCAAACGTGCTATATTTAGCAGAACAGGTTTAGGAGTGGTTTTTTTCTGGCCGAATTAGAAGGTGGTGATAATGCATAGGGAATTTGAGGGATAGAGAAGCAAGAAAAACTTGAAGAAGGTGGGGACAAATAAATGACTCTCCTTAGACAGGCAGAAATATTGGGAGTGGTTGGCTTTTACAGGTAAACAGATGGCATCGCACAGCACAACACTGACCTGCCACCATTGTCAGGTCAGCTACGTGATCTAGTGAGTCGCTGCCATGTGCAGTTTCTCTAATTAACGCTACCTCCTAATCAGTGCAGTGTTTCCAGTATCATACTCACTCTCTCTCTCATGCATGAAATATCTATGAATTTAACAATGGGAGCAAATTTTAAATGCAAGGAGCCAACATCTCCCTAATTAAAGATGTGTAACATTAGCATTTTCATGAAGGATTGGTGGAGATATATGGACTTGGGTAGGTGTCTTTTGAATAGGAGTTTGCTGTTATGTGTCATTTTCCAAACATGTAAAGTAGGAGGTTAGTGACTAGATTAGGATCTGCATAACTGTATTCAAATATAGTATATTAGCCTTGCTTAGTTGAGCTTACATGTCTGTCAAAGAATCTGAACAGTGTGCATGTTATTTTGTGCCTATAGCTTGTCCAGCCAACAGTAGGCCTGTCATCATCACCCCATTTTTCTATTTTAGCACGGTGTCATCATTCTTGGAACATTGCAGTTGTCCAATGCCTGTTGTAGTGCTAATGCATAAAGGACAGGCCATGTTTTATCTGTATGACCTGCCTTACTGTTATGGTTGCTGTCATTTCTGCTTGTAGTGCCATTTTAGTGATGGATACTAGAGATCTCATCTGGTGTGTAATAATGAGATCATGTTTGGGATTTGCATCTGGTTTTTAGACCCTGGCCTGTGGAACTGTTGCCAGTGGGGTTTGGTGTTTAGCTGTTCAGGTACCAGGGGAACGAAGGAAGGAGGTGAAACTCTGAAAATGATTTGAAATAGATTTCTTGGTGGTATGCTCACACTGAGCTGAGTGTTAATTAACTGGATATTTACAGGATGGAGTCCTGAATGACTGGTAATGTTGTCTTCCTGCTGGCTATTCGGGAGTGCACAAGTCACATTGTAAGAGCTCACCCTTTGCACTGGCCCAACGGAGACGGTCTGGCAGGTTGATTGGCTAGATGCCTGGCAGCACTCAAGCCTCCATCGTTGTTGTGGCATGGCAGCCTTGAAAGCCAGCTGTCATTAAGTGTGGTTGTTGCAAATAGAGGTGTTTGTGTAGATCTTGGAGAACATTGACTGCCATCTGGACACATCCAGTTATTGGTAATTTTTTAACCTATTCAGCCAAGAGGCTGGTGTTCTGACCCCAAAATAGCACTGTGTTAAAAAATAACACAAGGAGCTTTTTGGGGTGGGTGTGCTGCTACAGACACCACTGAAAACCTGACATCTAGGAAGTTCAGTTTGGATCTTTCCGATGCCAAAACACTGCACAGCACTTTATAATACTGTGATCTATCTGGGATATATGTCACTGTCCAACAAAATGGATACTGACTAATGGATGACATTGCATTGCTTTGATGAAGAAGCCAGATGCAGCTACCTGGCATATAACTGACCAAGGGATCTTGCAAAACAGTTGTCGTTTTTTTTTAAAACTATAGCAGCAGTGGGATGGCTCACTTAACTTTTACTAACTTTAACTTAACTTTTATCATTGAATTAGACACTTGATTGAAAATATTGTGCACACTTGGGCTGAATGACTTGGGGAAAATATCGAGCAATATATAATATGTTTTTACTATCTACAAATATTCCAGATTTTGATGAGTCCATTAGCATCAAACTTAAGTCATTTTTGCTTAGATTTCACAAGATTTTATCCCCCTTTTTCTTATCTCTTCCCACTTCAGTTTGTCACCAAGTATTTACACTTGGGCAGAGATCAGCTCATGAGCAAAGGAATGCTAGATTTGATGCCACTTAACATCAACAGACAAACTGTACCTAAAAAAAATAATGTCATGTTAGAGCAGATGTGGAGGTTATCATGAGCTGGGTTGCCTCCCCAAATTAAAAGTTTTGATTTTAGACTTTTATTCAAGAAGTGCAGATATTGTGTGCAGGGAAGCATTCAATCCACTGACCCAGCCATCTAAAGTTGTTCCTCAAATCCTCTTCAGTTGTCGTGTGATTTCCTTTAGTTTTTTCTTTTTAGTTGGCCATCCATCACACTTGGCTATTCCACAGCATGTGCGTCAGTCATGGCAACTGATTGAGCCTGTATTGATCTCAAGACTACAGTTATGAAGAGTGGGCAGTTTGCAACTGTGTCCTAGTGTGGTTAATCATTTTGGCAACTGAGCTTTGAACTTTACATTTCTGCTACAACAGCATGCTTATGAGTTTTGCGTAATTTTTCCAGTTTCATGATCTATTTCGATCAGGCCAGAAATGATAGCGGACTTAAAATATTGATATGCTTTTTATGCGTTTGATATTGCCTTATCATGTTTGCGTAGCTGTTTAAGCCAAAGAACAGGAAAATGTTTGTTCCACTAACTTGTTTTTAGTAATTAACACTAATGACTATGCTGAGTTGTCTTTGTGTTTATTGTCATATCAGGAACAAGTGGGAGGAAGTTGCTACTGCTAAACTGCTTTAGGACGTGTGTTTTGCTTTTGCTTTATTTGTGGGAAATTGATTTATTTTGCGGTTAAAAGGACATATTCCAAGTTTTCGTGCAATATGCAATGTGCTCGCTTATCTTCCTCTACACTTGTTTTGCACTTTCCTTTGTTTATTAATAAAATTGTGGTTAATATAATTGGGATACCAGCAACATTTTTTAAGGGTTTAAGCTTTTTCTTAACAGTTTTCGGTGAGACATTTGTGGTTCCTTTCTAAAATTTTGTTTCTGATGTATGGAAAGACTGGACTTGCCATATTTTTTTCTCAGTTGATAAGTGAAAAGTATACCAGAGAACAAAGGTGTATTTAGGGTCTGTCTGAACTGCATTTTGGTCAGCTGGAAACCCTACCAACCACGCATGGACAGCAACACGTATGCAAAATTTTCTAGGGCTGCAACTAATGATGAATCAGTGAATCATCTGAGCACGATACGTCATCAAAAGCAGAAGTGAGCACGCAGTGCAACAGAAATCACCGTCCGAGCGGAGCACAGAACACGGACTCATCAATTCATCGTTAGTTGCAGCCCTACAATTTTCCAAAACCCACAATCCAACATTCGCACCGGCTTGATGCTGTCATTGGCCAGCTGTGCGTAGGTAAACAAGGCACTGTACCCCTCTTTCTAGATCTTTTTCATTTGTTTCTCAACTAGTTGTGGCACTCCTCAGGTGTTCACTCCAATGCAACACTATCAGTGTCTCCTGGGAGTGATTGCCTGAAAATGTGCACCATGATCTCAGAGACAAATGTGGGAGGAAAAAGTAAAAAAAATCTAATTTCTCCAAGGTTTTTGAGCTGTCAACTTGTGACAAATTCCCGACCAATGACTTTATCCGCACTCTAGTCAGGTGTGGTTTTACAGGACAATGATCAGATAGCATGACCAATGAACAGACACTCCTTTTACCAGAGACTACCAAAGTCCACCCTAAAATTCCAGTTTAAATAGAATGACACAATGGCCCAGACGACAAGAGAAAGTCAAGAACTGGCTGTAGACACACTGGCATGCCTTATAGGGCTGTAGCCAGGGACTTAAATGTTCACAACGCCACTGTTTGTTGGCTAAGAAATCGTTAAAGACAGCATGGTACAGCAGACAATCTGCCACATGATGCTCCCGATCGATGTGTGTATGAATGTGGAATTATGCAATCCTGTCCTCCAAAATGCCCATCAGCTTTGCCAAGCCCTTCAGGAAGAGTGGGACAACATTTCAGCATCAACATCATAAAATGCAGACATTATTTGACTTATTATCTGACTGACTATTTCTGGTATATGACCCCACTCTTGTTCTGCCCATCATCATTTACAGTATAGTGTGTATTTGGTTGTTTCATGTCGTCCGTTCTGTTGTAGAGATGCCGTGTGATGGAACAACATATTTCAGCTATGTTCGAAAGTATTAATATTGCATGCTGAGTTTATATTTTTATTCAGTGCATTCCCTTTGCTGCACGTAGTTGCCACCTGTTGGCAAAAATGGCATGTACCTCTTTGGCATGCTGAATTGAAACGGAGTGGAAACAATATCCAACAGTCTATTATCTGGTACTGTGTCTGTGAGGATCTGAGATGTACAACGCTTGAATCTCACACTGAACCCGAGGAATTTCACTATAGATCTGAATTATGTGTCTTAATTTAATTTACTCAAGCTAAATTATATTGCTTTAGTCTGTCTAAAAGTTTTGTAAAAGGATTTTTAATTATGGCAAACAACAGGACTTTAGTAGAATATTTGGCAGTATGGATAAATGTAATGCTGAAAAATTCTCACTTGTTTTAATATTTATCTTTGTCATTATGGGAACAGTGTTGTCTTCCCTATGTTTATTCAACTTAAGATAAATCTGCCTGCAAGGGCTGTGAACCCAACGATTTTCGTCTGTGTGCTTTAGGATGTCAGACTGTTTCTGTGAGACAGGATGCATTGTTTGCATTTTCCATTGATTAAAGTGACAGTAGTTGAGCAGCAGTTTGTCACCATTAGCTTTTAGTACATTTTTATTGAATAACTCAATGTCTTCAACCTGTAGAACTAGCTTAGTCTGGTACAGAAGGGTCTGTACATAACAATAATACCCTCTAATCGATGCAGACTTCTCATTGTGCATATGGACGTCTGTGTTTAAAGGGCAGTGTCTATCTGCTGGGGCCTGCTTACTTATTCTGGAGGCCTGTTCTTGTGTCTGCGAGCTCAATCTGTTTAGTTCAAGGTTCGGCTCCACCAGACCTCATAGTTAGTCACTGCTCTCATCAGGATGGAGTGGAACAGAACTGTCTGCAGTCAGACAGTGTGTGAGGGAAGTCATAGCCAATCTGCACATTTAAATAACTGTGTGTGTGTGTGTGTGAATGACTCAGATTCTGATGATTTTGTAAGCCCCATTAAGTCTGTGTGTACATCTGCAAGCCTTGTTTGGTCGTGTGTGTGTTTGTGTTTGTTGTGTCTGTGCGATGGAGCTCCAGCTATAAGTAACCCATGATGCTGCTGTGTATTTTGTATGCGTGTTTATGCGTCTGTGCTGTTTTATTTGTCTTTATGCGAATTCCCAATGGTAAATACATTGGGTCTTGTAATTGGGGAAAGGAAGGGGGTCGTGTGAGAGAAAAGGAGAGAAAAATATGGGGGTGTTGAGGGATATGGCTGCTTTTCTCTTGGTGACAGAGCCTGTTGCCATGGAGCTGGTCCTCCCATTGGTGGAAGCCTGGTCCAATCGCTAAACAGTGCAGATTGTTTCATCATTGAGAAGTTTTTCCTGTCTTCCTGTCTCACTAGCCACCCCTTGCTCCTCTATCTTTCTCTCTCCTTTTTTCCTCCCTATCTCTCTCACACCCTCTTCCACACTGCTTCTCACACCAAAAGAAGCTGATAAATTACATAAGGTATAATGAGTGCCGGAGCTGCCACCCAGTTTCATTTTGACACAGTTATTTGTTTAAATTAGCAGCTCAAGTGTAGCATTCAGAATCGTTGTCATATCTCCTTAAGGTAATTGACGGGAGAACACTTGAGTATACACAATATTTTCTTATTTTACACCTAAGAAATAACATTATTTTGAATTATGTTTCTGATTGTCCAGAAGGTTTTACAATTGTGAGATGTTTACTTTATGGACAGGCAGACTTCTTTGTTGCTGATGTTTCACTATTGCTGTTAAAATGCTAGTGTGTCTAAATCCTTAGCGGGCAATAGACATTTGGAGAGTTTGTGGCGAGTCAGGTCATTCAAAGTGAGGGAACTGCCTCAGCTCTGAAGCATGACAAGCTTTTAACAGAGCACTGTTTAATTAAAAATGTTTTTCATCTGAGCAGGTTTGTCCTAAATTTTGAGTGAATGTAGAATTCTTTTGAACTTTTCCTTCCCAAAGCTCAAGGATTAATATAAGTTAGTCTGCTATAATCTAAGGCACAAATGAGAAAGTAATTTGTGAGTTGAGTACTTCCACTGAAAGTTATTCATGTGGAGTTTGAATTATACTGAGCATTGAGTGTGTTATGTAGACCCTCCAGAAAAACGCGATTATGCGATTGCATGAATTCTCGCATTAATCCCCAAAATGCCGCTGATTATGCAGGGGTCAGTTATTTCCCAAAAGGTCGCATAATCCCCGCAAAACAGCGCATAATTCCCGCAAGAATCTCACATTTCCACGAAAAAAAGAGAAATATGCGGGTCCCGCTTGATTTCACAATTTCCGCCAAACTATAACCAATATAAATGGAGTTGAGTGAGTTTTTATGCGACGCCCGGCCTGACGTCATCAGTTCGTGCATTCACACACACACTGGAAGCACGAGCTGATGCGGAGCGCGGCGCCAGTGTTGCCAATTTAGCGACTTTCTCGCTAAATCTAGCGACTTTCCAAAGCGTCCTAGCGACTTTTTTTTTTGTCAAAATCGACTAGCCACAAATCTAGCGACTTTTTCTGCCGTTTTGGAGACTGACAGGAAAACTCGGATTATTCTGCAGATACTGTTTTCAACGAGCAGCAGATGCTGCTGTGAGCTTCTCCCCCTCCCAAAGCACAGGCTGTCAGTCCAGTAACCCTGCAGCAGTCCCAGTGTATGATTAGAGGACACATCCCTCCGCGGCCAGACGGCAGGTGAATCGTGCATATTTTTTTTCCATATTTCACAACTATTCGCATACTTTCCAACTTTCTGCAATTTCCCCGCATAAAATGGCATAAAAACCCTGCATATTTATTCGCATAATCAAGGATTTTAGCCCGTATAATCAAGGATTTTGCCCGCGTTTTTCTGGAGGGTCTAGTTATGGTAATGCACTATTAAAAATATTTTTGCCATTGCCCCTTTTGCATGGTGCAATTGTGAATTTTGCTGTACTGCTGTTTATTTATGGTCTCCTTAAACCCATGTTTTTGATATACATGCCAGTAAAAAGATGTCTTACAGGCCCAGCAGGCTCCAAAACGTTGCATTTTTTTTTTTTTTTTTTGATGGGCTGTTATGTAAAACTGTAGCTGCAAAAAAAACCAAACTATTTTTAGTTCTCATAGTACTTGTTTATTCTGAAAGTTACCTTCCACACAACATAGTCCTGATAAGGTGGTAATGTAATGTGTATTTGAACACCGGAATCAGACAAATATATTTCCGTATCTTCAACATCACCATTGAGGTGTTTTCGGTTGTGATTCATTTTTTCTCTCCAGTTGTTCCTCAGAAGTGCTTTCTTTTGTAATGGTTGTTCACACATTAGATTTGTTTCTGCCTCCACTTGTCTGTGCACAGTTTATCACATCTTTAAACGTGTCATTTGTCAGTTTTTTTCTACATAAAGCATTATCTGGTGCCTACCCAAAAAACTAGCACAATAGGAAAATCACCAGCGCTAAAATGATTTTTGAAGAATTATGAATTAAAATAGCCATTCAGTAGAATTTGGGTTTCATCTGCTGAAGTATTGTGAATATTTTTCTATTTATGAAATGGTCAAAAATGCCATGAAAATGCATAGATTTATATAAACTAGGATGCCACAGTGATTGCAACTTTGTCTTTACTGCAAGTTAAGGATGAGAAGGAGTGCTTGGTTAGATGCAGTGGATCACCCTGATGATGCAAATAGGGCATTATTGTCACATGAGACTGAAATTGTATCTGGAAAACTTCTTCTTACCTTAAAGCAGAGCAAGTGAGTGTAAATAAACACTCTACCCAGTTAATATCGTACATATTTTTGTTAATGTGTTGCTAAACCAGATCCTTGGTATCTCATTGGTTCATAATTGAGAGCTTACTGAGATGCGCCAATACCTGTTGTTACAGGAAATGCATTATTTCAAAGTAAAGATGCTATTTCAACATGTTATTGCCACAAAAAAAAAAAACTTTGTGCAGGTGATCAATATGAAATACAAGAGAGAAAGCTAATTAAATCATTTATACTGAGTTGCTTTTTTTTTCTTGCTTTTTCATTTTACACAATAAAGGGGGTTATGTACTTGTTTAATTTTGGCCCACATAGAATTCAATATTTCTCTCTGTCACCTACATTCCTGCACTCTTGCTTTCATCAATAATGCATCCAAGATCAGGATCCCCTCTCTCTCTCTCCGCTGGCATTCATTCATTATGCAGAGGAGAGACTGTCGTTCACTTGGCCAACAGATTGTTCTCTCTATCACCCACTTTCTCCATCTGATTTATTCTGTCCGTCCTTCCTCTGTATGTGCCTTCACACACAGCATAAAGCGTTGCAGAGCTTCTAACTAGCGAGAGCAACCGAGAGAAAGAGCTGCTTAAAGGTAGGTAGGTAACTAGGCAGGGAGAGGAGGGAAGGAGGGAGAGAATGAGTCATAGCTCGTCCCACAGGACTGAGTGGGCTGGCTGAGTGGAGGAGGATGGCGTCAGCAGTAGGCCTGACAATTTAAGAAGACACATTAAAAGAGGAAGAAAAAGAGAGGGAGAGAAAGCTAACACTTCGCAGTGGGTGGATGGAGAGAGAGATATTGATGGGAGGGGTTGACGTGGAGGGGGCGGAAGGTAGGAAGGGGTATCCTCGTAGCACTGAAAGAGACGCGAGGAGGGGGAGGCGGGGAGAAGGACAGAAAGAGACATAGATGGAAGAAGAGAAACCCTGTCTTCCGCTGCGTTTGACCATTTATGTTTCCATCATCAGTGTTTTGTCCCTCCAGGATGTTATTTTGTCTGCGGATCTTTGATGCTGTCGTTATCTAAGTTCCTGGCTTCCGTTTTCTAAGCCATACAGTCACCCTGTTCCTTTGTTATATAACCAACACTCCAGAAAATTGTATTCTGGAGTATTGACCAGTGATGTATCTGTCTATATTATGTTTGTCAGTGAAGCGCAGTCTCTGCTTTAATGCAAATGTGCCAGGACTGTTCCTCTACAATCCATAGTGCTCTGCCAGCCCCCTTGTCCCCTCCCTGTGCGAGATTGTGCAACTGACGCAAAGGGGAATCCTCTCTGACACAGGAGAGCACTGCTGCGCACCCACTGCGAGTGCTGCTGATATATAATATGTGCAGGCACTGAGCTTGCACAAACTCTGCCATTAGTACGCACACATCAGCCTCCGCGCTGCGAAGACATAACCTTGCTGCCTTTTGCGAAATGGGTTCTCTCTGACGTCAAATGGGCGAGGTGCGCAGCAGAATACAGAGGAGCTGAATTGGGTCGAGCTGCCTGTGTATGTCTCTCCCACTGCCGTCTGTGGGTTTGTACGTGCTCGCTCACTCCTGTTTGCGGCGTTCCGTGCTTCCATTCACCTTCGTCTTTCATTCAGCCTCTGCTGAGAAAATGGAGAGGCATGTTTGCTACGCATGCTTACCCATTATGAAATCTGAAATGATGCAGTGAATGAAATAAATAATTGATCATAGTAGCAGCTCTTAATAATTACCCACACAGAATTGTAGCAATATACGGTGCTTATTCTCTGTTCACTTGCACTCTGGCTGCCATTCATGAAAACACACCGTGATGAGAGAGAACAGATGGCCTCTATAGATTCAGCTGTCCATTTGTGCTCCGTCTGTGCTATGGTTTTTACATTGTGATTTAAACAGTGAGAATTGATCAACTACTGTCTATTTTTATTATAAACTATGATGTAATCATTGAGATGCTATCTGGTGGATGGTAGTTACATGTTCTTCATGTATAGTTCTGTACATGTTGTGTGTAGTCTTATTGAGTGTATTAGCCAGGTAAATCTGGTGGGGGAGATGGGTTTGATGTGAGGAGATAGTGGGAATGGTATGGTCTAGAATGATTAGGTGACAGGTGTGAGTGTGAGTAAGGGAGAGGGTGTGTGAGAGGGGTCAGGCGTGTGCTCTGCTGAAAGGAATGCTGCCACATGTTCTCCATGTATTGTTTGTCGCCTCTTCATGATCTTTTATTGTAAGTTTTGATAGGATTAATTAAAACCCCAAAAAATATCAGAGCTCTGAAGAAAAAGAACTCCGGTCTGCTGTGGCTCTTTTACCATCACACTCCATACCTCAACACCACTTGGCATTTCCATCTGGTTTGTGAGGTTCCCAACATCTGAAACCTTACAAGGAAAAAGTTAGTTTAAAAAAAAAATCCAGTTGTACTAATGAGTTGGAGGAAAAACTGCGAATCCCTGTACTGAATGATCTGGAACCTACTTAGAGCACAGTTCTTATTTTTTTACAATTGTTGATTGATTATTAAGATTGCTTTGATCCACAATTGTTTAATTTTGTGTCAAAGGTAACATTTGCCCAAATGTCCCCTGTAATAAAAAAATAAATACTCAAACTGTGGATTCTGGCTCTCCATTTGATGTCTGTCACTTAGTCAGACATTAGTTGTCTGATAGGTTAATAAGTCAATAAGACTTGCCGCAGACAGTCTCTCTGGTCTTAGCAGCTGCCATGCGGTAGAATTCCTCTCATTTCTCCGGCTTGCCCTGCGGCTAACTATTGCTGAGACCCTGACCCGGCTCGACCCGGGGCTGCTAAATTTGACAGTGAGCTCAAACCTGTGGGAAATTTTTAGTCCAGCTCACCTCCTGTCTGAACCATATGCATTCTGTCTGCCTTAAGACAAACACACACTTAAACACACAGTGTTGTCCAGGCAGACAGCTCTCTCTGTGTCTTTCACTCACACGGCTCAGTCGGAGCTCCCCTCCATGATCAGTTTTTGATGAGGTAACCTGACCCAGTGGGCAGGGCAGTGTACGGCCTGTGTCTCAGCTGGTTGCCTGTCATCAGGAGGGCCTGTGTAAGGCTGCAAGGCAGGAAATGCACATGATGGAGTGCCCTGATGTTCGTTTCATATTTTCACGTTGTCAGATAGAATCATCTGCAAAGTTAAATTATTGTCCTAAGCACAGCTGAATTCATAGTGACACCTGAAGCTGTAAAATTGTGTCAGAGTTGAAAGAAAGTGTCTCATGTGGTTGTCAGTAATGCCATTCGATTGTTCAACTAGCTTGTGATAATTCCGAGTGGCATGCAGAAAGTGGGGATGTGTACAGAATTTTGAATGTTAGGAAGAAATTTAGAAAAGAAAAACTTCCAAAATAAGAAACTAGATATACATAGGACTGATTTCACATTGTGTAATAGTGAGACTAGTCTGAAAATTGCATCAGTTATCTTTTAAGCGTTTGATTAAAGCATCCGTATCCTGCTGTATTTCACCAGTGAGTCAGTTAATGGCTTTATTAGGCCAGCTTGATGGGAATAACTCTTTTGCCATGATGTAACTGACCCAAGTCCTGTGTGAATCAGCTACTCTGCTGCATATCTGCAGCCACATGTGATGATGCACACAGTTGCCAGAGAGATGTCAGCATCAGGCCTACCAGCACACTGACTGAACTGGGACACAGCAGGCAGAGAGCAGTGCTGCTGCTGGTATTGTAGTTGTTGAGTCTGCTTTGTGCAACTCGTATTATGACACAATGTAGTTAAATTTGTATGCCTGGTTAACCATTTGTAATACCACCATGTAAGAACAAGGATGCCAGCAACAATTATAGTAGTACATACTGTGGGTTAGTTACTACAGTACTATTGCAGCATCAGGCCTTACTACTGCTTTGACCTAATTACCATCAGCACTTCTTTCCAACAGCATTCAGAGCAATACTCATAGAAATAAATTCTGGAGGTGTAGTGGTGTGGTTTGGAAAGTTTTGTTCAGTGTGAAACTTCTGTTTGGTACACCCTGTGAGCCAAACGGTTAGTGTAAGAAGTCTATTTATGCCTGTGCACTTGAGATTCAAGAGTGAGTTCTACCCTGAACTTTTTGTCTGAGCAGTCTATCAGCTAAGTTGCCTGCTACTATGATTAACCTTGAAGGATCAGACGGTCATTAATCTTGTACGTTGATAATTATTAATCTTGTATGACGTAACTGGCCTTCCTGCATGGCTAGAACCTTCAGCTTCTCTTCTGGCGCTGTACACGTCAATCAACCACAATTAACATAGCTAACTGTGTGGCTCTTGTCTCAATAAACCTTTTTATTATTTATTTTATACTTGAGTTTTGAAGTGGTGCATGAATAAAATTTTTTTTTTTAAATGATACTGCAGCGTACACCGAGTCTGGAATTTTGTGTCACATCCCTAGCCAGTAATGTTTCCTCATCTGCGGTGCTTAGAGCTGTCCTTCATATTTTTTGTTGATTGATACATTATAGCAATGCAAGTTTTAAACATTTTCCTTTACCAGGTCGGCCATGTTAATGAAAGAAAAAAAAAAAGCTTGACGAAATCAAATGTATTAAACAGCAAATGAGCTACAATCCTCCACAGTAAATAACCTGTAATGTTAATAACATCTTTACAGCAGTTTGATTTTAAAATGATTTTCATAATTGAGCGCCAGTTGCTGAAAACAGCTGCTCAGCTGGAGCAGCCGTTCACAAATGCTGTCGCACAAACTTTATCCATGCAAGAAACATGTCTGCATTTACAGCCATCTCTAAAATGTATTTATACTGAGAGCAGAGCGTCGCTGATACACTTCATCACTTCAGTTTTGTTGTTGTTAGAAGCTTGTAATCAGAGTTCTGCTGAGGCCTTCAGAGTGACAGAGGAGCAAGGCATTGTATTTCTGTTGGTAACTCTCTTTTTATATTGTTGGTCAACTAATAGCGACACTTTTAATTATACAACCCAGTGCAATAATATAAATGGCTTTTAGGAGGGATTGTCTGACTATATGTACCATTATTCCCATATTAAAAGGACATCATGCCTCCTCTACTGCTAGCTTTTCTCTTCACCTTCCACTTTTGCCATTTGGATTGACTACAAACATGTTTAATGTTTAGTATGGTTGGATCGTGGGTCCTAAAACCTAGTCCATCATGCATGGGGCTTATTCATAAGATGCATGAATCAGTGCATTGGGCTATTTGTCGTGGTCCTTGAGCTGGCAGTTTTTGCCATGTGCAAGAGTGCATTGTCTGATCATTTACCACTGTTGCAATGCTTGGTCTGCAAAAATGTTTAGCTGAATGCTAGGACCCAAGTTTTCTGAGCAGAACATGCCATTATAATGAGAGAAGTGATGTAAACCTCACCTGTCATTGGTTTCAATGTCACAGCTGATGAGCATATATTTTATTGTGTTTTAAAGTGTCATCGGTATTTATCTAATTTTAGCCAGTCAGAGGTAACTGGAGACAGTATTTGAAGAGGCCTCAGAACTCCTCTCAGAGATTTTATCTGTCCACAGCACTAATTTGACTTTTTAATATTCGATATCCCATGATCTGAATATAAAAGCCCACATTGTTGTATTGCATTCTAAGCTTGTCGGAGTTTGAGAGAAACTGGAGCACACACTGCAGTCACACATCCTAGTCTCTCACCTTTTCCTTTTCACCATACTCTGTTCTCTCTGCTTCTCTCTTTCCTTTTCTCTCTGTCTGTGCACACTGCAATCCATGTATTTATTTTTAATATCATTCTTCTCCCTTCCCTTCTCGCTGGTGCTCGCTCAACACAAATGGCAGCAGTTGAGAATGACGTTGCCATCTCCTTGGCAACCCTGTGGGCTGGTGTGTGTGTGTTGAGGGAAGCTGGGGGGGAGGTGTTGATGACAGAGCTGAGGGAACATGAGAGAGAAATGGGTGGATGAGGAGAGAATAGGTAAAGCTGGTTGGTTTATTCATAAGCACACTGTTACTGGCTCTGATTCACAAATTTTCCTGTAGCGCCTCCCTACCATTAAGCCAGGACAGTCTGCTCAGCCATGAGATTTGCGGTTGACACTTGCGTTAAATGATTGTCTTTGCTTTCGAATCCAAATTTACACCTTGTGCGCAAGAATACACTGTAAGCAAGTAAATGAGAGAGATCATTTTGAAAGGAGTCAGGCCTCCATTGCAGTGTGGCTGTATCCTGTGCTGCTGTGTGGTCGGCTTGTGTAAGCAGAGTGGGGCTGGGGCATGTGGGTGTCCTTGTCAATGATGTAGTGCAATGCTGCTGATGCTGCTGCTGATGACGCCTTTGCTGTTGCATTGCCTGGGTCTTTCCCACACTGGGAATCCCTGCCTCGTTTGTTCACTCATCTTATCTATTCAACAGCACAGCATTGTGGTACAGGCAGGGACACGCATGAACGACACTCATCCACACCACATGCATACATGCTAGCAGTTCCATTTCTGAGGCCTGTGCCCGCTTGTGCTTATATCACTACTGCATATATGTATGCATGCAGGACTAGATATGTGCTTTTCATTTTTATTTCAACAAGAGTGCACAGATTATGCTGTTTTTGACCCTGTGACACAGAAAACATATACTTGTAGGACCAGTGTATTGTTGTTCAGCAGTGACTAGGTGCCTGTATGTTTGTAAGACACCAGCATTCACCAAAAAGCAATTTTTGGTTCTGTTTTTGTTGCAAATGTGGATTTGTTTGATGTAATTAGAGGATTTAAATGTAGTCAAAATCATCAGAATTATTTCTATCATTTTTATTGCTGATCATTAACCCCAATATATGTTTTTTGGTGTGATGAAAGTTAAATTAAGAGGAGTTTTCAATGCAGCAATGGAGAAAAAGGGATTTTTGAAAAGCTAATGCATGCATATATTTTGTGTGTTTTAACCAAAGGTGATGAGTTGATACAGAGAAGGTCAGACTGACGGCTGTGATCTGGTTCTAAGTCAGCACTGCATTCTTAGTTGTGTGGTGAAATGCCAATATGATGGCTGGCCTCATTAGGGTATTGGCAAGGGTGTTTGTACCCAGAATGCTAAGGGCATTTGCAGTACATTTCCGTATAGTTCTTGGCTGTTAATAGTACTAGCGACAGTTGAAATTTCAGTAGTTTTCTGGCTCTGCTAGATGGTACAGCTTTATGCTAGGGTGAATTTTTGAAGGGGAAACCACATCTTTACCATGCTCTCTCTCAATGGTGCTCACACCATAGTTGTAGTTTAACCAGTGCCAAAGTCAAATAATGAACGATTTATCAGATTAAACCTTGTTTTAAATGGTAGCGTTTCACCAGTCGACTCTGAGCTTTCGGCTGCTTTGTCCCCCACCCTGCTAGAATTAGGAGCAGCAGCAGCAGCAGCGATGAGTCACTCAGTGTGTGAAACATGACGTCATCCGTGTCTTCCTCTTCTGCTCTTGGTGTTCAGGGCTCCTGACTGGAGGACAGACCATGCTGCTGCACTAAGCCGGAGGGAGAGAGGAGAGAAGAGAGAGAGGCCCCAGAGGACCGCTGAGGTGGTGGCTGGCCTGTTGGTGTGCCCCTCCCCCTTGTCTGGCTGGCTAACTGCTGCCTCGTCAGTTCACCTGATCACTGTAAATATTATGTTTCTTCACATGTGCATGTTTTTTTTGTAATCTTGTCTTACTAAAGATGTGTATTTTGGAACATATTTGTACTCATGTTGGTAAAAGTGAACTTCAGAATCTTTAAATGTTTGTTTTATGAGAAAATGTATCTTTGGAAAAGTGTGTTTTATAACAGTTTTATGAATGGAATGATGTAGTTACAGCTTACACTTAAATGCGTTATTGACTAAAAAGTCAAAGTGATGAAACCGTCTTCCTGGGTATGATTTTTCTTGTTCAAGACCTTCTGTTTTCATTTCCCCACTAGCCCTCATCTCAATTTATCCTGTTGGATAAAAACATCATCCGTTAGAGTTGAGTTGCCACTAGGGCCAGTGTAAATGTAATATTGAGTCATGTTACGATCTGACTGTCGTTTACTTTTTGTTCTTACATTCAAAGTAAAATAACTTTCAATACTGGTTTTAAATTGCTGCCAATAACTCTTAATTAGTAGACGACCATGTAGGTACATGCACTGCATTATTTCTAGATTTTTCTTACCAAATGGCTTTTTCTGAATGTGTGGTAAAACAAACACGATAAAGAGTTAAATATTTATGTTGCAGGGCACAATAATTACTACCTGTAATAACTCAGTACACTTACTGTTTTTCAAATTGTTTTGCCTTTTTTTCCCATTTTTATGTTTCTTTCCCTGCAGCACCACCCTAAAATCTAAGGCTTGCTATGGACTGCACTTCGCCCCCTGCTGCAGCCCAGCCCAACACACTACCTTAGTGGTTTCCCCTCAACTTTCTGTGTGTGGTTCCTATCCAGACTCACAGGATAGAGTCCAGCACAGATCTGGTACCACCTACAGGTAGGTGGTGTAAATGTATACTTGCACACAACAAATTTATATGTCTTTGGGTTTTTTTCCTCAGCATTCTCTTTGGTGTTTATTGTCATAATATACAAAAGTTCTGTCAGAGCTTTGAATTATTTTCTCTTATCCCCTCCCTCTTTTATCTCAGCCACTCCTGGGTCCTCCACCCAACCCCCTCCCCACTCCCACCCTCTCCCCCTCCCTTAAGAAGATGTCAGTGAGCCTGACAACAGACATTCAGCAGGAGGGAGAGAGTGGGCCACTTATCGAGCCCTGCAGTCGAGGCAAGACCTCCCCTCAACCACAGGGCACAAAGGAAGGGACAGGAGAGGGCCTGGAGCCTGACGATAGCGCCCCACAGGATGCACAGGTACGAGGAAGTGACCATGTGTGAGTGTTGGTGCTAGATATATTGAAAAGTAACAAAGGCATAGAGATTGGCGGTGGCGAAAGCAGATGCAGCAACAGGTCTCCTGCAGCTTGTGGTAATAATCCAGGCTGGATTCTGCAAGATGGCCAAAGCGAGTAATGCTTCTACAGGAACTGGATTCTTCTGAATGTGAAAGCTGATAAATTCAACTCAACTTTACTTTCAAACTACCTGTGTTGTGGCATTGTAGCCAAGTTTCCTCACTGTGGGTTCTCTGTGCACAGCACTGCAGCCACCGAGCTAGCTTCTACCGTAACCTGCAATGATAGGTATTTTGGGAACATTAGTTAATTATAGTGTCTTAATAATTTGCAGATTTGCAGCAGGCAAGATATTTTGAGTACAATTTTATTTATATTCTGCTTGTTCTAAGATTTAAAGGCAAATTGGCTTTACGCCTTAGACAGACCCCATCAACGTCCATTTTTAAATCTCATCTTAAAACTCACTTTTATTCCCCGGCTTTCCATCCAGCATGAGACATTGATTTTAATTGTTTTCAGCGCCTTTATTGTGTATTTCCGATTTTATTTGTTTTTAGTGCCTTTATTGTGTTTTTCTGATTTTCTTTGCCTTATTCTGGATGTACTTTGTTTCAATCTGTGGTTCTTTAAAGTGCTGTATGAATAAAATTGGATTGGATTCTAGGAGATGCACTGAATTTAAACGAAGAACCATCTTATTTTAACTATTATTTTAATGCAGATTTGTGCATTAGCAGACATGTAGTACAACATGAAAATGAAAGCGGTGCTATGTGGAAGCGCAGTAAATATATTTTGACTCTAAAAGTATGAATAACCCTAATTGTGATCTCAATATTGATTAGCATATTTGTGTTTACCGTTGTGGCCACAGTTATCATAGTCATATTTTGGCTACACAAAGTGTGCTGTTGACTAAAGGGAGATACTGTCGGCAGGGCCCTGCAATTGTTGTCACTACACAAGGCAACTTCACTACCTTGAGTGAAAAATTTGAATTTTATATAAATGCAAAGCTTGAATTGAATAACACGGAAAGCAAAAACCGGTTTTGGATGCTTAGAAACATTCTAAATGGTTTACGTTCAAAATAAGTCTTCACAGTAAACTAAAATGTCATTATTCAGCTTTAGTTTTTTCCTTTGCAGGTGCATTCACCTCCTAAATAGCCCTAATCATTCTGGAATTATTAATTCTTTTCAAATAGATGTGTTAAAGTCATTAGATGACAATTCCTGTGTTTTTTCATATTCATTATATATATGTATAGCAGAAAAGCAAAATGTCACCTTGTCAGCTGTTGTGAAGCATTAGTTTACAGTTCAAGTCATTGCATTAGTTTAGGATTTTGTATTGACGTTTTTATCAAATTGTGTAATTTCAGTGGTAATGGTACCAACTACCTCATTCCTGATATCGTGACATCCCTACTCTGAAGTCGCATTTTTTTTCTGCTCTGTGTGTGATGAGCCCCACCCTCGTTCAACCAGGCAGCAACACAGAGATCAAAGACTTGGAGAGAGAAGCAGAGATCTAAAAATTACCACTGACACCCTGGTTTCAAGTGGCGTCCCTTGTCAGCAACATGGATCACGTTATTGTATTTATCAGAATGATAACGATATTTTACATTTTCTTGTTTACCTGGTGATAACATTTCAGCCACAAATAGATGATCTCTCTGTCAATGTCTTTAAAAATGATTTTAGACAGAAGTGCTTTTATATTGATGGATGTGCATCTTGAGAAACCCCATCAGCCCAACCCTGCTGACACTTAAGCAACCTGTAATCTGTCAGATGTCTTTAAACCCACTTGTTTGAGCATTTACTAGATCAACAAGTCTGATTTCTGTGTGTGCACATTAGTATTATTATTACATTTAGTAAAATAACTTTTTTTTTTTTTGCAGAAGCGGGCTCCTAACCACAGCCATGGCAGGAAAAGAGCCAAGGTAAGTCATTTTTAGACAATAATGTATCATTTTGGTTATTTTATACTCAGGAAGATGAGTATGTGATTTTGCAAACTCGCCCAAATAACTTCATGGTCTTGCTCCTTGAGTTAACCCTGTTGCTGGTTGGTTGTATAAGATGACCTTACATTATTAACGTTCTAATCCTCTTATCGACTCTGGACCACCTGCTTTTTAATCATTGGCATAAAATTTTTAATCCGACAAAAGGGTTAAGAGTAGGTGTGTTGGAATGACTGAAGTTATTACATTATAACCAGTGAAATTAGTTCAATAGATGTTGTTTTTTGCTAAATAAGATTTAGAATTTGGGTCATATGTCTCATCAGCAGCGTGAGTGAGTTAAGTAGACACAGTAGAACTGCACCTTTATCAAGACTTCAGTTGTAGGTTTGCTAAATATTCATCACTGTATAAATGAATTATTAACTAGAGCTGGTCAATTATTGCATTTATTAAGACCGACAATTATTTTATCACACGTTAAATGATTATTATGAAAGTCCGTTGCTCACTAGCTTTCAATACACAGACAGACAAACCATGGGTGACAGGAGGGCTAGATGTTAATCAGTACTTGGATGGGCATCATCACATCTAAACTAGCAGTGGAGGGAAGCTTCAGCAGACTGGTTGGATGCAGCGCATGGTAGAAATGGAGAAACACTAATACAAGACAAACTAACAAAGGCAGGCTGCATTCAGATTAGTATTGTGGAAGATGTCGGTCTGAGGAACGTTGTTGGGAACACAATGAATGACGGCACGTATGAGCCTCAACTTGCATCACTGGAAGGTTTTTTTATGAGTGTGACGATATAAACTGGGACTATAGTCCCCGACGCAGTGGTCATGGGTTCGAGTCCGTCCCACAGCCATTTGCTCTCCGCCCCACGTTTCCTGTCGCTATCCGCTGTCCTATATATTAAACCCTAAAAGGCCAAAAAAATAAATACAGATATGGACTTGACAGACTAAAACGTCTTCTGCACAGTCAGTCCCAGCTGTGTACTTTGCTGTGCTGGACCACTTCACCTCACTCTAACAGGGACAGCTGCTACTGAACATAGACTGTTTCTGCTGCTCCCTGATGAAAGAAAAATGTTTCTGCTGGTACCCGTTCAGAGAAAAAATAAGAATCCAGATATATAAATGTTGCTATTATTGGAAAGGTTACTGTTCTAACGTTATGATTGTGTCTCTGGACTCTGAGGGTAACTCATTTTTCTATTACAGACCAGATAAAACGTTAATGCCTTTTCCATGGCAAATAGCTTTGATTTAATTACATTAATGTTTAGGTTCAGATTTACAAGAAATATTTTAGCTGCTACTGTGTGAAAGGAAGACTGCTGTTAAAAAGCACTTTGTTTAAAGTGTTTACAAATCAAATGTTACTGTATTTATGTTCATATAGCAGTACTTTAAGAATAAAAGTGCAGAAATCATTACTTTTAAATTCATTACTTAATTCTATGCATAACAATGCAAGTAATCATAATTAATCACAATTTAAAAATGTATTCGTTGCGCAGCACTATTATTATCCCCCGCCTCCATGAAGTGGAAAAGGGGGATATAGGTTTGGCCTCCGTCCGTCTGTCTGTGCTTCCGTCCGTCCGAGATGAAGGGGACAGCTTTTCTCGGAAACTATTACAGATAGGAATACGAAATTTAGTGTGTACCTTCACACCATGGACACCTTGATCAGGTTCGAAAATGAGACCTGTGTGATAATATTTAACAGAGTTATGGCCCTTGATCACTATTTTGGATATAGACTCATAGACATACATAGACATAGACATCACATGTGGCGGGGGATATTGATGACCATGTCGTCTTGTTAACATTAACTTTGTCATGAGTTGCTGTTATTTGACTTTCACTGAAGAAGTTTACAATTATTTCTTAACATCTATGTAGATGTCAAGGCAGCGGTTGGTTGTACTTGATCATGAGAGTTTGACACGTCCTGCTTAACTCGCCCAAAATGTCACTTGTAAAAAGGATTAAATCAAATTACTTTTGTCACATTGAAACCATTTTCTTGAATTTGGCTCAGCCATCTTTGTTTGCTCTTGGTTTTAGTACATAATCCACAAAGGGACAGTGTACGCATCAGCTATGATGTATTGAAGCTCTGTGTGTTCTCTGTGTCTCAGTTCAGCTCCTCCTCCATTCCTCTGAGAATGCTATTACCAGTCATTATTCCAGGATTTATGTAACCTTTACACTCTTGCAAGGGCTTGAGACATATTTAGGCCTGTGTTTATGCCCCGGAAACACAAAGGAATAGCAAGATGTTGTGAGCTGCAGCAATAGACTTAACTTTTAAAACTGAGTAAAGAGATTTTCTCTCCCTCGTAAAACATCAGGTGATCTCACACAAAGCTACATATGA
The DNA here is from genome assembly GCF_021347895.1 of Acanthochromis polyacanthus. Taxonomy (NCBI): domain Eukaryota; kingdom Metazoa; phylum Chordata; class Actinopteri; family Pomacentridae; genus Acanthochromis; species Acanthochromis polyacanthus. Next base: position 8,215,343 of record NC_067117.1, on the reverse strand, counting down.
GATTACGCCTGTTTCACCTCTGGTGTCGAGAGTGATGAAATAGAATATCTGTTTTTTTTCAGTAACAATTCTGACTTAGAGTTTTTGCAGGAAATAGATTTTTAAAAATATCAAAAATTTAAATGCAAGCACATCATCGTTTACTGTTACTATTGCTCATTTTTTATGTTGAGGAATAGAAATGATTAGCGTTAGCATTGTCTGCCTATATTTTGTCTTGCGTTTACTAGAAGTTATGAGCTGTACTGTTTCCTGCTGTACCACAAATCATTGTAGTTTACAGGGAACAGTTTTGTGCATGTCGACATTAAATCTGTCTGTTTCAGTCTAATGCCAAACTGAAGCTGGTACGGAGTCTGGCAGTGTGCGAGGAGTCCTCTGGTCCGTTCTCCAATGATGGACCTCCAGAATCGGTACCTTTCCTCTTTTCTAACCATAACCATTTACGATAACCTTTGTCCATAACACGCTGTCATCCCAGCATTTAATTTTTTTCCTTGTCTGCAACACTGATTTTTGTAGGATTAACAATCCGTAATAGCCTAAACAAAGTTAGAATGATAAAACTGGCCATCTTTTCTTATTGGAATGTGGTCCATGTCCAGGATATCATCCAACTTCACATCAGCTGTCCATCAGACAAAGAGGAGGAAAAGTCCTCAAAAGACGAATATGAAAATGAAGAGAAGGAAAAGAAGGACAAGACTCCCCGAAAGATGCTGTCACGTGGTAAGATGCTCATTTTTCTGGTTACATTTGTTTTGTAGCTTGCTGTGCTTGTCCTCGTATCAAGTGTGAATATCGGCTTTGATGTCATGTTAAATTCTACGCAAGACTGAAGATACTGTACACAAATACCCTCTGTGTCAGCTGTCTGTTACGCATTAGTACATTTTAAAAAGGCTTTGCTGTGTAATGACTATTCCATGCAAATGCAATGGCTGCTGTTTGTTTGATATCCAAACTCATTTTAAACTCTTTTTTATATATAATTACCTAACGACCTCTCTCTCTGCTGAGGCCCTCAGGTGTCATTAGACTGAGAGCAGTAGAGATGAAATGGCTAGCCCAACTGTCTGGTGTTGTGGAAAATAGTGGAAAATGATCCCCTGGAGGGTGTGTTTGTGTGTGTGTGTGGGGTAGCATAGAAGAACTGCTCGATGGCCTCTAACGCTATTTGCTTCGAATGTTTATCCTTCCTGAACAACCTTGAATGTCGTTGCTGATGTGTTTTGGTACCATTTTAGGAGCTCTGCGCTGAGTTTGCTCTTTCTTCTTCACCTGCACTTTGTGAAAGTGTCACACTCTCTTTCTCTACACATTTTTTTCAACTTTTTCTCCCACTCACCTGCTTGTTTTCTGTTTTTTCCTCATTCTTGCAGACTCCAGTCAAGAGTACACTGACTCCACGGGCATCGATGTTCACGAGTTTCTGGTCAACACACTGAAAAACAATCCCAGGTATGAAAATACTGAACGCAGCAGTACGAATAAGAGGAGCACAACAGTAAATTAAGTAGCTGGGATAGAGTTGTCTTGTTTATATTCAGTGATTTAATAATTTACTTATTTAAATATAGTTTGAACTAAATGGTTTTTGGGGTACCAAACTATGCATTTTAATTCTTTATTTTTCATTAAAAATGAGATCTTTTATGTTCATTTATTAAGTAATTGCAGTAAATCCATATTTACTGCAGATGCATCGACATAACGTCGAATCGTTTAATTTTCCAAAAGAACCTCTATGTAGAACAGTGTTGAAGAGAAAGATCACAAGGGTACTTGCATTTGCTGTCAAGTAAGAGAAGTGGCAGTTAAAGTCCTGACTTTTATCCTGTCTAAACATTTGTACATAAATTGTTGATAAAAGTTGTCATGTACCTGCAGAAAACGTCAAATTCCTGCATTCAGATGTTAAAAGACAAATAAAAAATGCAGGAAGTACTTAGGAGACATCTTTGCAAAGTTTTGTATGATATCATCATAATGGCACAGCGGCGGTATGTTTATTGCACTCTAGTCACTGAGTCACTCCCCCCTCTGATCTCTCTTCCTCACTCTCTCTCCCCCCTTTGGCCCACCAGGGATCGAATGATGCTGCTCAAACTAGAACAAGATATCCTGGAGTTCATTAATGACGACAAGTAAGCCACGTCCTTCGTAACACTCACTTGTGTTTAAATTTAGCTCTCCTGCATCCATTCCTTGTTATTTATAGATTGCTTAGCTAATGCAATCAATATGTCAAGTTGTAGTTGACGCTCTGTATTTATCCCTTATGGACAGGTTTAGGCTGACTGTCTCTTGCTGTAGCCTTGTAGTGTTGTTAGACTTAGGTCTTTTGATTTGAAGTCATTCTAAAAGTGAAAATTGAAAAATAAATAAGGAGGACAACAAGTCAACAAAATGTATTACAGTCATGACAAAAATGGTAGAACTGAAGTATTTATCATTGTTCAGAAAATCTCTAGAAAATGGTTTTGTTTGATTGAGAAAGCCCAGGGAAACAGCTGTTTTAATGTATTAATTTATATGTAGAATTAAAACCCTATTTATCATCATTTTAGATGTTAAAGAAATGAGAATAAACAGAACAGAAAGAAAAAAGCATCGTAGTAATTTAGCAGTTAAGAATTCTTTGCAGTGCTATGTTGAAATAACATGCTTTTATCTTTTTTTTTTGTCAGTAACCAGTATAAGAAGTTTCCTCAGATGACTTCTTATCACCGTATGCTGCTGCATCGTGTGGCTGCCTACTTCGGCATGGACCACAATGTGGATCAGACGGGCAAGGCTGTCATTATCAACAAGACCGGCAACACACGCATGTGAGTGTGCACTCTGATTTTAGTTCAAACTAAGAATGATGTAGTTACTCAGAAAGCGAGCCTACCAACCTGGTTACAGTTGGATGCAAAAAGAGAAAACATGAAAAGCTGGTAGTGAAACACACTTAATACAGACTTTTCTCATAGAAGTGTAATACGTTGTGTCAAGGGAACACACAGTAGGAAAATACCGACTTTTTACCCTGCTCCTAATTAAAAACTGTGGATTTTTATGGTGAAAAGTAATACCAAATTTACTGATCTTACCATAGCAGTCATTGCTTTTAGCAAAGGCAGAGTCCCAAGGTACCAGAAAAACATATTTTGAAACTTTCTTTTCAACTGCTCAATACCATCATTTGAACCAGGAAAAAAAAGTCGAGAAATTTCTAATTTAAAGCGGTAAGAAAGTCAGTGTACAGTCACTGATGTATATCTATGGGCTGATGGGAAAACCATCCACACAAATTGAAAATGTTCAGTCACAAATTCATGATTTGAACTCTGACATCCAAACCATCAGCTACATGTGCCATTTAAAAAAAAAGAAAAAAAAAAAAAAGGATGGTACAAGCTTCATGTGCTCTTGTCTTAATTTTGGTAACTCCTGAGTAAAATTTAAAACCATACAGCCATGGCCATAAGTTTGGACACAAGTACCATGACGCTTGTGAATCTTAGAAAATACCACAAAATTGTCACTGACGTAATTCCTGGTCTTGGCCATTTTGCTGCAGTCAATTGTCTGTTCAGCCCTCAGAATTAAGTACACTCCAAGAAAACAAATGCTAATGGTGTTCTTATATGAAAAACTTTCGTCAGTCAATGACAAAATTTGTGCAACAATTTGCAGTTAATATTCCAATGTCAATATTTGCTGTCAAACATCAAATTTATGCACTGGAAATATCTGTATTTCATTTTGGTTGATGGCTATGACTGGTATTTATATTGTACGTAAGTGACAATTTTGTGGTATTTTCTAAGATTCACAAGCGTCATGGTACTTGTGTCCAAACTTATGGCCATGGCTGTACACACGTCCTTTCACTAATTGTTGTCAACTGTATTCATTTTCTGAGGGACAGCTTTTTATTTTTCCCACAAAGTGTGTCTTAAGCTGAAATAGTAATGATGTATGGATGGTACAACAGAGGCCAGACGTGCCTTACAACTTAGTTACCCAAATTAATCTGTAAGAATGTGTTTCGGCACAGGCTAAAAAACAAAATGAGAGAAGGTTTAACCCTTTAAGCTGCAGTCAATTCCAGCCATTTTTAGTACAAAAAACCGCTAATATTCTATTTGTAAATAAAAAATATGACGAGAAATACAGGGAATATTGGACGAGCATCGCGCGGTGCATTTCCTTGAAAACGACCTATTCGTGGATTTTATACCGACTTCAAGACATGTTTTGGACAAAATATGTTACTGGCTTGTTTCGTCTGGATGTCCAAGGTTGGATTATGGCCGTTTTTTGTGGAATATTTTCATCTGTGTGTAATAATGAACCCGGAAATGTGAGTCGCGCTGTGTGCGTTAAAGCCGTGTACAGAGAACGGATGGATGGATCTTCGTTGTTTGTCGGACAAATGTGTTTATATTACCCGCTGTGGTAATCACATCTGAAAGTGGTTTATACCGGCGGATTCATGAGAATCTAAGCTTTCCATCGGCGCATAGTGTTATAATCGCGTTTGCAGTTTCAGAATTTAGCAAATTGCTTATGCAGATCTCAAAGTGTACCGCGGGCGGAACACTGAAGCGCAACTGAAGTGCAACGGGTTAATATTTGGATTTAGAATGACAAACATTACCATATTTACAGACGGTGTCAAGTCATTTTTTGCTCTCATCTCGCTTTTGTTTTTGTTTACACCAGTCAAATGTTTTATCTCGTTGTGTTTAATATGTTAAAAGCATGTCTTTTGTCTTCTAACTGCTCTACAGCCCAGAACAAAGGTTCTCTGAACACATCAAGGATGAACGTAACATGGACTTCCAGAAGAAATTCATCCTTAAGAGAGATGATGCCAGCATGGACAAAGATGATAATCAGGTAGGCTGATTAGAAATACTTGGAAGTTTGATAGCTGCAACTATCAGTTGTTTTTGTCATTGAGTCACAAAAACCTCGTCGTGCGGTCTTTCAGAATGACCTTATAAGCAACAAGTATCCCAGAGGTGTTAGTTGAACAAAAGTAGAGGGTCTCAGTTGGATTTGATAGCATATTGTCTGCTACCTTTCCCAGATCAGATTAAATGAGGAATGGTCTACTTTTGATGGCAGCTGATCTGTCAGTCAACTACTCGGTCTGAGACCACACACAGTTTAGGCATCTGGATGTGGGAGCTGTAGTTCTACAGCATAATCTTGGCCCGATCCCTGTGTTAATGATTGTAAAGAACCCTTTAATTGTTTTAAATAACTGACAAGAAATAACCAAGGAGTCTAACTGTATTTGTCAGTGGTAGTGATGTGTAAAAGAGGGTTTGATTAGTTTACATTGTTGTAGTTACACAGTTGGCAGGCGGGTACAAAACAGCATTAATTCAACCAGTGATAAAAGCTGGCACATAAAAGACATTTAATGATCTGTAAGACCTGGGGAGATACAACTAAAGAATGCTCCGCCTGCGTTTTTCATCTCCGTTTAAGTCCAAACGTTTCCATTTCTCTGTTCACGCTTTGATCAGCCTTGTGTGTTTTACGTATTTGCTGATTAGACATCTCATGCCTCTAAGTGCATTTTCTTTTGTTAAATCATTGATGAAATTACTTGATTTCACTTTTTTTCTTTCTAGCGCCAGTATCAATAACACTGACCGTATATTTAACCACAATTAAGCAATTCATAGACAATGTCTTCCTAATTTCTTCTAAAAGTTCACAGTTTGTATTTTGCAACATAAAATCTCCCCCATTGCTGCTGACTCCTCACACAGCGATGAGCCAAAACATTATGACCACTTACAGGGAAAGTGACCGGCGCTCACATCTTGGAACGATGGTTAATGTCAAGGTCTGAAATTTATTGGACACTGAATGAGCAGTCTGTTCTCATAGTCAACATGTTGGATGCAGGAGAGATTGGTAGGTGTATGAACTATAGCAACTTAATCAAGTCTAATAGTGTTATAGCCAGACAGTTGATTCAGAGCATCTTCAAAATGGCAAGGCGTGTACGGTGCTCCCATGCAGCAGTGGTGAATACCTACTGACTCATGAATTAAAGATGATGTGCTCAGGGATGTGTGAGAACAAGTCTAATCCATTGTTGCTCTAACTCGCCCCTTACAAGACTTAAAGGATCTGCCGCTGCGATCTTGGTGCCAGGTACCACAGGGAGCTGTTTAGGCATCATGCAAAGGACCAACAGAATGTCATGCAGCGGTGATCATGATGTTTTGGCATATCTGTATATGTGAACCCTGAAACAGTTTAGCCCGGAGCACTGCTTATTGCACAGCAACACTTGAATCTATTTCCTGTGCTGTCAGGCTTGGTATGACATAAGATAAACAAATGCATTTTTCTCATGAACTACAAAGATCATTTATTTGAAAAGAAACGTAATACCTCTTTTGCATCAGTGTTTAACGGTAAATCCTGAGATTTTTAATTAAGCATTAAATCTGTAGATTGTCAACCACATAGATGTTAAGATAATCAAAATATGGATTATCAAGTTGTTTTTTTAGTGTTTTGCTTACTTTATTATCTGAAGGAAATTTTTCATGCAGCCTTATTAATTTCAGCAGTGTTAGATTAATCCTGGGACACTTCTCTCTTTGGCACCTACAGTAATGCTTGTGCAGATTTGTCGAATTTCTGTTTATGGTTCTGTGTTCTATCACGGTTGTGGTGTGAAACGCACAACCCACGCAGATTCCATCCCTTAAAATACCCTCTTCCTCACATGCTACTGTTGTAATCATGTGAGTTGTTGCCACTTTTCTTTTCAGTAGGCTGCATGAAGCGTGCCTCTGTTAGTGTTTGCACAAAGTTTTTGGGATAGATTTGTCAATCAAGCATTTTAGTTCATAAGCTTAATTTTTTACATCATGAGTTTCTTCCCATGTTTTAGATCCGTGTGCCGCTGCAGGACGGGCGGCGTAGCAAGTCCATTGAGGAGCGAGAGGAAGAATATCAGCGGGTACGAGACCGGATCTTTGCCCGAGAAGTAAGTATTGAACCTGGTTAACATTATGTCTTTTTCACCTATTAGCTCTTGCCTCCAGCTTCCTTTGATTAGTGAGAAGTAGAAAAATAAGGTTTGCTTAATGCCTGGTGCAGTAAAAACTAAAGTTAGTGGTTCCCATGAATTTCCCCACTATACGAAACAAGCTCTACTTGAAGGTACTCAAAACACAGAAAATGTCAATTCATTCAAAATGATTTTTACCTTCTTACATCATTGTTGGCCTAAAGAGGTAAAACTGTAGAGTTTTGTTTAAAAAAAAAAAAGCTAAAAAAGAAATTAAACAAAAAAATTCTGTCACACAAATTTTTATTTGCTGCGCTCGTCTTCTGAACTTAAATTATTTCCACGTCTCTTGAGGGGTTCCTTATCCCCAGATTGGGAACCAACAATTTAAATGCAGCCACTAATTAAACGACACGTCTCATCCTTAAAAATTTAAAAGGCTGATATGCAAAATCTGTTAGTCTAATGTGCTCTTGGAAGAATAATACATTTCATAATGTGCAGGTGTCCTTTTTTTACAGTCCTCTCAGAATGGATACATCAATGACAACAGGTAAGATAATGCTTCCTCCTTGGGTTTTTCAATGTATGCATTACATAAGACTCCATTTTTGCCACTTCGCCTGTTTGAGATACTTTTTAGGTTTCAGTTATGAAAGGCAGGCAGATATAGACACACACACATATAAATAAATAAATATATGTATAAAAACATTGGTCTTGTGTAGCATTTGCTTGTACAGCAGAATTAACATTTAATTATGATTAGCTCTTTGACCCTTTTCAATTTCCGACAAATGATTAATATGAATTTGTCAATTTTTCTGTTCTGCGCAAGATTTTACATATTCTCTTTCAAACATTTTATGTTGAAACTTGCTGTAAGGGATTCATTGTCTTTGTTAGATTTGTGAACAGTGGAACTAGGTTTTTTTCTAGGTATATATTAGCTCACATAGCAGTTACAGTCAGCCTCCATCCCTAAGCACCCTGGCTATTGAGGTTGAAAGATTAGGACATAATATGCTGAGAGAGAGAGAAAGAAGCGTGGGCTTTTCAGCAGTCAAGTTTCTGCCTTGTATGCGCTTTCTTTTCCCCCTCCCTTTCTTCTTGTCAGAGGTGAAAGTTCTACATTGTATCTACCTCTACCCTCCCACCCCTCTTTACCTCACCCTTCTCTAAACCCTCACCTGTTTATCAAACCAGTCCTGTAACCCTAGCATTTTCTCCTAATGTTAACCCCAACAGACTTTCCACTGAGGGCTACTGCTCTAGCTCTCAAAAGAGGAGGCAGATCTTTAGGTATTGGGGTGCTGCTGACTGACTTGTGTGTTGCCATGCCCATTCTTGAAAGTGGTTTGGTGATGATAGTGGTGACTTGTGGTGGTTATTATCTTTGCTTGGCGTAGTCTGCTGATTAATGGCTATTCCAGCATTGCACCGTGGGGCTTCCCATGGCCCATGCATGGCTGCTTTGTGGTTTCACTGGGGACTGATTGACCTACTTACCCTTCCACCCATCCACCGTCAACTACATTTTTATATGAAGTAACCGCATCACTTTCACAGTAACCTGTTTGTTTTGTGGTTGACTTAGTCTTGTAGTTTTTGTTAACATGTCACCTGTTGCATTTCTTGGCAGTACATACATGAAGTACTGCTGCTGAACTGACAGGGAAATTACTCTGAATACAAGAAACAGAACACTGAATAACAGGCAGTCGTTTTTGTTATGGATTGTTTTTATTTTATCTTTTGTTTGTAGGTCCACAAAATATCAGATAATGGTGAAAAATGGTCAACATGATTTCCAAGTTCATATTTACGTTGCTTTTTTTTTTTTGTCCAACTAGCAGTCAAAACCTAAAGATACACTAAAAAATATTATGACCACCGGTCCAAAATGCTGTTGGTCCTTTTCAGCCAGATTGTCACTGATTCACCAACACATGGACTGTATGGCAAATTATAGACTTGTCTATAGCTTCTTGTAGCAGCAGATCCTTTAATTAATATACGATGGAAGCTGGCCACCATCACAGATATGACATGTTCTAGCTTTTCCCCAAGACACTTCTCTGGTTTGTGGTTTGTCCTTCCACTGACCACCTTTAGTTGGTACTTACCATTACTGACAGTAAATACCTGTCATGCTTTGCTTTTCTGGTGATGCTCTGACCCACTCTGATGATGATCTGGTCACTCTGATCTTTATTCCTGTCCGTCTTCTGCATCCAACACATTTGCATCTGACTGTTCAATTACCATCTATATCTATATGTCAGTATACAGTATACCTTGACATGCTTCTTTTTTTTTTGAAAAACAATTTCTGAGTGGTCATAATGTTTTGGCTTGTGTGTGCACTCTATTTACTTAGACTAAAACCAGTTGCAGATAATCACATTTTGGAATCTGAAACCTTGAAATCTTCCTGATTTTTTTCCTTTTTATTTTAGCACAATTCTAATGACTAATTTTGCTGATCAATAAATCAAGAAATTACCTAATAGGTTCAGCTCTGGGGTGCATCAATACAAACAGTTTTGTGTTATGATTATGTAAACGTATGCAATGTACATGCTGCTGTTTGTAAACTGTCTTGTGTGCAATCTGTAACATAGAGTTTTTAAGGTTACCTTTTAGGCATAGCCCTCCTTTTCTGTTTTTTATTTTTTGATATTTTTTTTTAATCTTGTGTAAGCCTAGACTTGCAGTTTTCATTTGAAACCTTTGAAGAATCCAATTATTTGATCGATATTTGTTAATAACATTCTCATTCTTTTTATGTGCGCTGCTTGTAGAAATTTTCTGACTGTTTGACATGGAATCTAAAATGACATTAATGATGCATGTTTGAAGTTTTGAATCAAATTTTAGGCTTTTTCCTTATTATATAAATTAGTAACCCAAGCCGTATTCATTTTACGTATATTAGAGGTTCACCTTTTACAAGATGCATACAGCAGTGCAGTAAAATCGCATACCTCAGTGGATTGAACCAAAAAAACCGAGGCTATTTGGTTAATTCAGCACCTATCAAAGATGCTGTGATCGAAGCACATAACAGCCCATCGTCCCTGCTTTCCCTGTTTGTTCATGTGATGGGAAATGCTGTCGTGAGGAGAGAGTGAAAATGCAATGTCATGTGATCAAAAGCAGAACCCCTCCTCTCTTTTTTTTTTTTTTTTTGTCCCGCTCATCCTGCTCTCATCTTTGTCTGCAGAGCGAAGCGAACAAGTGTGTGCCTGCCTGCACAGAGAATGTCAGCGCACCCACCCTTCCTTAAAATAGGCTGTGCAGAGAGAGGCCTCAAAATAGATCCTTCATTAATTACAGTCTCTCTGAAATATTTGAGCCACAGCCACCTTTAAACACCACTCGCTATTAGTAGGGTTTTACAACCCTTACCACATCCCTGTTTTCATCACGGAGATTCCCACGATCCTTCTTACATGTTTTCAATTCTTTTTTGTCTTGCTCTGTCTGCACGGACATACTCTACTCATAACCCTCCTGCAGCTCTAAGGATGAGAAAAGCGTGTGTTTACAGCTGACCTAGCTGTTCCTTTTTTTCCTCTCTGCTATCCTCAGTGCAGTCGTAGGTCTCTGTTCACCTGCAAGACTTTCTGTCCACATTCGGCTTCTTATGTACAGCAGCTGTCGCATTAGTTTTTTAATTTCATTTTCATTTAAATGCATCTTTTTCTCAAGCAAAAGCACAATATAACCTGCTCAAGTAAAACAAAATTCCTAATGCTGACATGTCAATGGCAGACCCGACCGTTCGCTTGTGACGGAGGAGTCTCCTGAGAGTGGTGGTTGCGCTTACAGTGTGATCATTGGTTTTCTCGGCAGCTACCCTTATCCAGGGTGACAGCATCACAACAGCACAATGAGTGTGTATACAGCAATATAGTCTGAAGAACCATAGTGGTGAACCAGTGGTAGCGAGTTATTTTGTAGACGGTGTGTGTGAATCTGAGTGTTGATGTACATAAGCTCTTAATGTCTGAGTGTTCATGTACATCTGGTTTTAATTCAAGGGTCTTTGTGTCTTGTGTCTGTCATTTCTTGTCTTTAATACAACATATTCAAGTGCATGTCTTAATGTTTTAACTGTATTTAAATGTGTAACATGTATGTTTGCAAGTGCTCATTCTGTCAGTCCTCTATGTGAATGATGTCGACGGGTGGTTTGTGTGTTAAGTTCATGGACGTTGTCTCATCCTGTGTCACTGTAATATCCTCTTCCACCCTGGTGTTGTTTGGAGCATCTTTTCTCCCTGCATGTGTGTTTTCCTCTGTGGACGGGTTTGTGTGCGTGTGGTCGTATGTTTAAAATCTGGAGGTAATATCGTTTGGTGGTATGTTGCCTGAGTTTGTATTGTGGTTACACTTAACCAGCCAATATGCATCCATGTCGAATGCCCCATCCCAAAGCCTGTCAAACTGTGTGTCCTCTCCAAGTGTTGATGAACTTACTCTGCTGTTTTGCTTTTGCTCTCCCCCCCCCCCCCCCCCCCCCCGTCCTGTTCTGTCTTTAACTATCCTCATGTTTCTTCCTCCATCTACACTCAAATCTCCCATGTGATGTCATCTTTTTTTAATGTATTCATCATCATCCTCTTTCTTACTGTTTTTCAACTCTGTCTCTAATTTACACATATCTCTCAACTCCCCTTGCTTTACCTTGTTTTTCTTCACCACTTTGCTGTGTCCATCCATTCCCATTTTGTCTATGTCACTTCATCTCTTTTCTCTTTCTTCTTCCTCCCTGTTCTGTCTTCTCTCAGAGGGAACCGTGAGAGCTCCAGCCGGGCATCTAGCAGTCGTCAAAGCAGCACAGACAGCGACATGAAGTGCCTGGAGCCGCGGCCCTGGAGCAGCACCGACTCGGACAGCTCCAACCGCACCCTCCGGCCGCCCGTCACCAAGGCCAGCAGCTTCTCTGGCATCTCCATCCTTACCAGGGGGGATAGCCTTGGCAGCAACAAAGGATCACAGGGAAGCTGCAAAGGCTCTCGTTCTGGTAAGGACTGACACCAAAAGCAGAGGACAAATAAGAGGCGTTTTGGTTTCTCCATAAGACTAATTTTACCACTCTCGTAGCTTGCTTTTTTTAAAATAGGAGCAATCCAGCAAGATTGTGCTCATTGTTGAAGGTGTTTATTTCAGGAAGGAGAGTTTGTTCTCAGATACCCAGCTCTTGGACAGAATAATAACAGCATTTTATCTATTTGTAACTTTAGGCTACTTGGCAAATCTTTCGGTGCCTGCAGTTTCTGCAAAAGAGACATTAAGATTCTTTTGACTCATTTTCACTCATTAGGAATTTTTTCTTGCAGCAAAATATGTTGCACAAGTAATCAGAAACCAGTGTGATTTAAACACTTCGAGGGCTTACTGTAACCTACACACAAAACTGATTGGAACAAACTCCCTAGAAGGCAGCATTAAAGGCAAGAACAGCCCATAATGATACTGTAGTGATACTCATTTCACTCAAAGAATAGTAAATATTATGTTATTTTTAAGTACGCAAACATAATATCGTAACTGTAATTACCCCCAAACCATATAAACTACAGTGAAACTTCACCTTTTGCTGGAGTGTTAACTTTACTTTGCCGTCTTTTGCTCTAGTCAACATACATTTGCCTATTTCAGACATGGAACACATACCCTTGCCGGTTGTGTCAAGCCGTAAAAGTGACAGTTTTGTGTAAAAGTACTTGACTTTTATGTTAATGCTACCCACAGCTTTATTCAGACATGACAGCACATTTACAGAAAAAAACTCGGTGCTGCTGCAGTATTTGCCACTTTCTGTGCTAAAGGGATTACAGTGAGGTGAAGTTATGATTAGGACAAAGAAGATTGTTCTCTTCATGTAATCTTCTAATATTATTCTGTCACTTGTTTTACAAGATCTGATGCTGCTCCAGAATGTAATGACAAACGCTAAGCTGTGACTTAAGTATTTGTGTTTTTGCTAGATGTTCATATTCATCCAGGCTGTTGGCATAAATCAGCACTGGAAGTACATGGAGAAACTGTCGGTCAGGTTATTTTTACAAAGGGGTTTTGCTGCTTCATTCGCATTCTGAAGGGAAATAGTTATTATACACTAACACCTTAACACCTCTGCAGCTTAAAATGATCTGATTCAGTATTAAAAAGTTTAACTGTCTTAATGCATTGAAGGTGAAGATTAATCTCAAGCATATAATAGTAATCTTAGCAATAGAGAGAAATGCACACCTTGTGCTACCCTCTATATATGACTTTCTTGCATTGCTGCTGCCTTTATGTTAATCTGAAAGCAGTGAAAGTGACGCTAAAATGTTAAGATTGCCATTGGGATTTAAAGGAAAAGTAAGCAGGGCGTTTATGCAATCAGATAGGCACATTACATAGCTGTCATCTTAGCAGAAAGTGGTACATGACTGAAAGGGCTTCTGTTGTAAAATAGAGGATAATAAAAGAATAGGTAGGTTTGTTTTTGTAGAAATGAATGTGCAAAATGATTTCCTGTATCCATCATGTTTTCATCTGCGTCACTAGGCCTGCCCCTAGTCAGTCCTGATGTGTGTCCCCCACCCGCAGCCTCCCAGTCCAGCCGTAGCCTGCTTCCCTGCCCATCTCAGCAGCCACAGCAGCCACAGCCACAGCCCCAGGCTCCGCCTCAAACTGCCCTGCTGCCCACCCCACAGCAGCACCCTATGGGCAACCACATGATTGCTCAGGTAAGTACCTCCACTGCTAACCGTATCACTAAAAATGAAGAGATGCTTCGGAGCCACGGAGAATCTAATTCAAAGTAGCAGTGAATTCAACATCTTTAGTGACCCTAAGTATGCAGTCTAAAAGGCTGGTATTAGATAATGTGCTCAAGGATGAGATCTGGTTTTATATATAAGGAGAAGATACAGCATTATAAAACGTTGTGACTCTCAGTGACCATATGCCAGATGACAGGTATCTTTCTGTTATTGTTTGTCTCGAAGTAGAAGCAAATGCATTTCATTTTAATATATAGTCTGAGTTGAACATTTAGAAATTATCTATGACCTCCATTACTATCCTGTCTGCTCATTAACAACTTTTCCTTTGTGTTCTAACCCTCATTTTTCCTGTCTTCATTTCTCTTATTCCCTTCTTTCCATCTGGTTCTGATGCCCGTCTTCTCGCTGCCTTGCTCCGCTCTTTCTCTGCCTCTTTATTTCATGCCTTTTTCTGGTGCGTGTAGCCGGTGGCATCTCTGCAGCCCTCTCAGCCTGTTTCCTACTCCAGCCCTTCCTGCCCCCAGGTTCTCCTGCCAGTTTCTCCTCCCCAGCAGTACACAATGGTACTGACACCTCTTATAGCTTCATCTCTTTGAATTAATTCAGTTAAAGACTACATCAAGACTGACACCAGCACACTTCCCACTTAGATAATGCTGTATTCTGTCATTTACCCTGCTCTCATTACCATTAGTTAGGTATTGAATTACAATTATGGAAACACTTGGTCAGAGCAAGACAGCCTGATGGTTATACAAGGACGTTAATGACTGTGTGTTTCCGTGTACTGTTGATCATAAAATGCACTCAACTCCCTATTAAAAAAAAAGAAAACTGACGAGAAAAATGGACATGGCTTGGTTGTACTTTGTGGGATGTTTTTAGTATATTATTTCTGTTACCAGGCAGTCAATACTGAAGTACTAGTTGTTACTGCTGTGTTATCCTTTTGAATACATGCAGAATGTGTTTGGAACTGATAAAAATATATTTCATCGCAAGGAAAAAGCTCAATAGATCAAACTGAGTTTAGAAGGTGCGTTCAAAATAACTTTTGATCATAACTGACCAAATGTTGCTGTTGACTAATGTGTTTTTGTGGAATGCATTTCTGAAATGAATAAACAGAATCTTTTTTTTCATTTGAATTTGTGCAGAATTACCAAACATGTTCCTTTGGAACTGGACACAAACTATTTGTAAGAAGAATGATAGTGATATTTTCCAAAATGACACTGTGGTCCTTTATTGCTCATGTTTCAAGGGTTTTTACACTATTTCTAATGTGACATTTTGGGCTTTGATGATCACTCTCAATCACTCAGTTATACCTTACACTGCAAAATCCACAAACTTTACTAATGTTGTGACATCAGCCACAAATAGAAACTCTACTCTAATGACATCATTCACCGTCCCGCCAGGGAGAAGAGCTTGCCCCCCAGTTCACCCAGATGACACTGAGTCGGCAGGGCTCCAGTGAGAACCCTGAGCCTCCCCCCATGTATCAGGCTCCTCCCGCGGTGCTGTCGCAGCATCCCCCACCTCAGACTGGCTACATCATGGCTACTACGGGCCAGCCTATGCCGCCTCCGTCTGGCTACCAGCCTGCCACTGGACACCCCCATCCTCCACCTCCACCGCCTCCTCCATCTCAGCCTGTCATGCAGGCCCCACCGCCTCCACAAGGGTACATGCAGCCCCCTCCGCCTCAACAGGTACACCATCCTCCACAGGTTGTCACATATGAAATGTCTTTTAAAACCAAATAGAATGGGTAACTCTTAATAATATTAGAAATGCACATGTTCCCAGCAAGTCATATCCAAGGATTAGAAGAGTAATGTGAAGCTGTACATGTAATAAACTGTGTTTGATGGTGGCAAATTTGCTGTTACATAACAATTAAAATGTATTGATTATGTGATATTTTGCACATGCATGTTTTTTCCTTATTATGCATTGTATTATATTACCTATTATATTACAAATGTTTAATGTACAAAGAATTAAGAGCCTAATAGTCTCACTTTCATCATAGTCAGAATTATAGTATTTATAGCAATGCCTTGTTTTTGTCTAATGAGGAATTTATTAATTTTTATTTAAGGAATCCAGAGGTATGTTGATAGAAATAAGGACAAACTGTTTTATTTTGTTGAATATTCGCTCTGTTAATACTTTCCAAACCAGTTTGAAGAACAGTCCTGATTTGTGGAAGTTCTTTGAAAAGGCCACATTTTAGCACTTGAGGCTAGAATGCCAATTAAGTGTTTGCAGTGTTTCGCTGAGATGTGAGACGAGAACTGTATGCACAAAATTACCATCATAGTAATTATCACAGCATTGTGTCTTCTTGAATATGTTATTTCTTTTGGCTACGCAGTGAGTCAAATTAGGATCAAAATGCATCGTACTTCTCATACAGTCAGCCAGGGTTTAATGGTTTCTATGGCATTTGGTGAAAGAAAAGAGTTCGTGGTGCGTGGTCATTGCTGCCCTTTGTTGACATACAGATACAGGGAGACTTTTTTTTGCTTTCTTTCACGTAACACTGAATGAGTCATCTTATGGAGCCACAGAGCTACCACAGTAGCAGTTGCTTGCTTTTACTCGTGCGTTGTCAG